>NC_052348.1:4627851-5827851 GCF_016432855.1 Salvelinus namaycush
TCCTTCGACGATAAACGCGAATCCGACCATCACCCCTGGTGAGGCAAAACCGCGACTCGTCAGTGAAGAGCACTTTTGCCAGTCCTGTCTGGTCCAGCGACGGTGGGTTTGTGCCTATAGGCGACGTTGTTGCCGGTAATGTCTGGTGAGGACCTGCCTTACAACAGGCCTACAAGCCCTCAGTCCAGCCTCTCTCAGCCTATTGCGGACAGTCTGAGCACTGATGGAGGGATTGTGCATTCCTGGTGTAACTCGAGCAGTTGTTGTTGCCATCCTGTACCTGTCCCGCAGGTGTGATGTTCGGATGTACCGACCCTGTGCAGGTGTTGTTATATGTGGTCTGCCACTGCGAGGACGACCAGCTGTCCATCCTGTCTCCCTGTAGCGCTGTCTTAGGCGTCTCACAGTACCGACATTGCAATTTATTTTGGCCACATCTGCAGTCCTCATGCCTCCTTGCAGCATGCCTAAGGCAGGTTCACACAGATAAGCAGGGACCCTGGGCATCTTTCTTTTGGTGTTTTTCAGAGTCAGTAGAAATGCCTCTTTAGTGTCTGAAGTTTTCATAATTGTGACCTTAATTGCCTACCATCTGTAAGCTGTTAGTGTCTTTTCGACCGTTCCACAGGTGCATGTTCATTAATTGTTTATGGTTCATTGTTTATGGTTCAAAGTGTTTTAAACCCTTTACAATGCAGATCCGGGAAGTTATTTTGATTTTTACGAATTATCTTTGAAAGACAGGGTCCTGAAAAAGGAAAGTTTCTTTTTTTGCTGAGTTTATATCCACAGTAAAACGAGTCCTATATCGACATAACCTGAAAGGCCACTCAGCAAGGAAGAAGCCACTGCTCCAAAACCACCATAAAAAAGCCAGACTGCGGTTTGCAACTGCACATGGGGACAAAGATTGTACTTTTTGGAGAAATGTCCTCTGGTCTGATGAAACAAATATAGAACTGTTTGGCCATAATGACCATCGTTATGTTTGGAGGAAAAAGGGGGAGGCTTGCAAGCCAAAGAACACCATCCCAACCGTGAAGCACGAGGGTGGCAGCATCATGTTGTGTGGGTGCTTTGCTTCAGGAGGGACTGGTCCACTTCACAAAATAGATGGCATCATGGAGTAAAATTATGTGGATATATTGACGAAACATCAAGACATCAAATCAAATTTATTTATAGAGCCCTTCTTACATCAGCTGATATCTCAAAGTGCTGTACAGAAACCCAGCCTAAAACCCCAAACAGCAAGGAATGCAGGTGTAGAAGCACGGTGGCTAGGAAAAACTCCCTAGAAAGGCCAAAACCTAGGAAGAAACCTAGAGAGGAACCAGGCTATGAGGGGTGGCCAGTCCTCTTCTGGATGTGCCGGGTGGAGATTATAACAGAACATGGCCAAGATGTTCAAATGTTCATAAATGACCAGCACGGTCAAATAATAATAATCACAGTAGTTGTCGAGGGTGCAGCAAGTCAGCACCTCAGGAGTAAATGTCAGTTGGCTTTTCATAGCCGATCATTAAGAGTATCTCTACCGCTCCTGCTGTCTCTAGAGAGTTGAAAACAGCAGGTCTGGGACAGGTAGCACGTCCGGTGAACAGGTCAGGGTTCCATAGCCGCAGGCAGAACAGTTGAAACTGGAGCAGCAGCACGGCCAGGTGGACTGGGGACAGCAAGGAGTCATCATATCCTGAGGCATGGTCCTAGGGCTCAGGTCCTCCGAGAGAGAGAAAGAAAGAGAGAAAGAGAGAATTAGAGAGAGCATACTTAAATTCACACAGGACACCGGATAAGACCGAAGTACTCCAGATATAACAAACTGACCCTAGCCCCCCGACACATAAACTACTGCAGCATAAATACTGGAGGCTGAGACAGGAGGGGTCAGGAGACACTGTGGCCCCATCCGATGATACCCCCGGACAGGGCCAAACAGGAAGGATATAACCCCACCCACTTTGCCAAAGCACAGCCCCCACACCACTAGAGGGATATCTTCAACCACCAACTTACCATCCTGAGACAAGGCCGAGTATAGCCCACAAAGATCTCCGCCACGGCACAACCCAGGGGGTGCGCCAACCCAGACAGGAAGATCACGTCAGTGACTCAACCCACTCAAATGACGCACCCCTCCTAGGGACGGCATGAAAGAGCACCAGTAAGCCAGTGACTCAGCCCCTGTAATAGGGTTAGAGGCAGAGAATCCCAGTGGAGTCAGGAAGTCAGGAAGTTAAAGCTTGGTCACAAATGTGTCTTCCAAATGGACAATGACCCCAAGCATACTTCCAAAGTTGTGGAAAAATGGCTTAAGGACAACAAAGTCAAGGTATTGGAGTGGACATCACAAAACCCTGACCTCAATCCTATACAACATTTGTGGGCAGAAGTGAAAAAGCGTGTGAGAGCAAGGAGGCCCACAATCCTGACTCAGTTACACCAGCTCTGTCAGGAGGAATGGGCCAAAATTCACCCAACTTATTGTGGGAAGCTTGTGGAAGGCTACCTGAAACGTTTGACCCAAGTTAAACAATTTAAAGGCAATGCTACCAAATACTAATTGAGTGTATGTAAACTTCTGACCCACTGGGAATGTGATGAAAGAAATAAAAGCTTAAATAAATCTCTCTACTATTATTCTGGCATTTCACATTCTTAAAATAAGGTGGTGATCCTAACTGACCTAAGACAGGAAATGTTTACTAGCATTAAAAGTCAGGAATTGTGAAAAACTGAGTTTAAATGTATTTGGCTAAGGTGTATGTAAACTTTCGACTTCAACTGTATGGAGTATGTCTAGATTCTGAAATACATATTTTCACATTCATTTATTTTACATTAAAATAATTAATATGATTCTCAAAACTACCCATTTTGATTTTGTTCATTTTAAGACATATTGTTTGGAACAATGTATTGTAGAGTATATCACATTTACAGAATGGGCTCTCTGCTAATTCTGAAGGTATGATACATTTTATGAGCACCATCAACACAGTGAATGGTAAATGGATGGTTAATAGATTTATTGTTAAATAAATACATTTTAAAATGTATATTTCTGAATCTAGACATCCGCCATATGTTTGAGCACACTATAAGTTGTATAATGACACCAAGATAGTCTGTATTATGTACGATTCACAGATCATAAGCTCTTACAGGAGGCATGTACAGTATGCTGTTGGTCTAAAAAGGGCCTAAAATGCCCAGTTTCATCATGATTTTCAGAAACGTTTTTGAAGTTTCTTTGTGAGAATTGACAACAAAATCTAAACATTTTCCGCTCCCTCTGGTGTGGAATCGGATGGATGAGGGTGAAGTCCACCTTAAGTTAGTGTGCGTTTGTTGTTTTGAGAAGAGAACGCAAACCATTTTCTCAAGGACCAGAAATGTGTGTCCTCTTCCTCTAAGACAAGAAAAAAATACAAGTTTAGCTGTATCCACATTTTAACTCTATTTTTTGACAAGCAAATTCACTCTAGCATTCTCTCTCGCTTCATCTTTTCCTCTTTGTCTTCCCTCCTTTCTAGGGTTAATCATAACTATGGAGACACTAAACTAAATGGGATATCGCCAGGCGTCTGGCTTTGGTAGACCCTGGCCCAGACAAGCCTTCATCTCCTTCACTTGTTCTCCCACAACACTGAACAAAACTATAAACGCAACATGTAAAGTGTTGGTCTCATGTTTTCTTGAGCTGAAATAAAAGAAATGTTACCAATATGCACAAAAAAGCTTATTTCCCTGTTACATCCCTGTTTGTGAGCATTTCTCCTTTGCCAAGATAATCCATCCACCTGACAGGTGTGACATATCTAGAAGCTGACTAAACAGCATGACCTTGTGCCAGGGACAATAAAAGGCCACTCTAAAATGTGCCACAGTTTTTTCACACAACACAGTGCCACAGATGTCTCAAGTTTTGTGGGTGCGTGCAATTGGCATGCTGACTGCAGGAATGTCCACAAGAGCTGTTGCCAGAGAATTGTATGCTCATTTCTCGACCATAAGCTGCCTCCAATGTCATTTTAGAGAACTTGGCAGTATGTCCAACCGGCCTCACAATTGAAGACCACGTGTATGGCGTCGTGGTAGCGAGCGGTTTACATGGTGGCGGTGGGGTTATGGTATGGGCAGACATATGCTACGGACAACGAACACAATTGCATTTTATCGATGGAAATTTGAATGAAAAGAGATACCGTGAAGAGATCCTGAGGCCCATTGTCGTGCCATTCATCCGCTGCCATCACTTCATGTTTCAGCATGATAATGCACGGCACGATATCGCAAAGATCTGTACACAATTCCTGGAAGCTGAAAATATCCCAGTTCTTCCAGGGCCTGCATACTCACCAGACATTTCACCCATTGAGCGTGTTCCAATTCCCGCCAATATACAGCAACTTCACACAGCCATTGAAGAGGAGTGGGACAACATTCCACAAGCCACAATCAACAGCCTAATCAACTCTATGCGAAGGAGATGTGTCGCTCTGCATGAGACAAATGGTGGTCACACCAGATGCTGGCTGGTTTTCTGATCAACGCCCCTACCTTATTTTTAAGGTATCTGTGACCAACAGATGCATATCTGTATTACCAGTCATGTGAAATCCATAGATTAGGGTCTCATTTATTTATTTAAATTGACTGATATCCTTATATGAACTGTAACAGTGAAATGATTGCATGTTGCGTTTCTAGACAGCACGAAACCTCACGAGGAAGGTGTTTTGCTTCCACCACTTCTTCGACAACATAGAGCACGGTGATGGCCAATGTTACCAACTGCTCCTAGACCAGGGTTTACCGTACTAAGTGATGGGCAATCTGAATGAACCAGTAGTCTGAGAACCTGCCGGTTTATGTCAACAAAAACCACACAAGACACAATGACGACAGCAACATAGACCAAAGGTTACGTATGTAACCACGGTTATGTGACCGATATGGATCACTCCTATATATTGGTATCACTCCGAAGCGGAGGGATACATACGAGGTGAGGATTTAGAGATTTACTCCCATGTACACCTGTATCACGGCTGGGGTCCGCCCCTATGTATAGACCCCATGGCCGCGACACATATTCTCTACATCCACATTCTCTACATTTTGGAGGTGCCTCTAGCACCTTAGAGGATTGGAGTGGTCCATATAGCTCACATAACCGTGGTTACATACGTAACCTTCGTTATGTTTCACTATATTGGATTATCCAATATATTGGTATACCCGTACCAGATTTAGTCGGTGCTAGAGGGACATGTCCAGCCAGCGGCGAAGTCCCAGTGCAAGACCGAGACGCAGGGGGCTGTCAATGTGGAAGAGGGTTCCCGGCACAGTCCCCGGAAGGGGAGGCGACGCCCAGGACCGCTGAACCAACCGCAGAGGAAGGGGCCACATTTACCCGATAGTACCCAGAAAAGGTGCAAGAAGAAGCCCAGCTGGCCGCAGAACAGATATCAGCGAGGGGCACTCCTCTCAGTAGAACCCAGGACGCAGCCATACCTTGTGTTGAATGTGCCACCACAGATCCCAACAGCCAGGCGGTATGCTGTCGTAATCGTGTCCACGATCAGGTGAGAGAGCCTCTGCTTTGATAACGCAGCCCCCAGGACTCTCTCACCATAGCAGACAAAGAGCTGGTCTGTTGTCCTCACTGACCATGTCCGCTCCACATAGGCAGCCCTCACAGGGTACAGCATGCCGGAGGGAGGCCCAGATCGAAAGCAGAAAGGATTAAAGGGATGTTCACATGCCTGTTTGACAGAACCGTCGGGAGGAATGAAGGGTTGGGGCGGAGAGATGTACTCAATCCGGTAGCACTCAGAGCTTACCCGAAAGAGCATGGAGCTCACCCACCCTCTTCATGGAAGTAATCGCTACCAAAAAAAGCCACCTTCATATAGAGGTGTTTCAGGGAAGCAGACTCCAATGATTCAAAAGACCACATCCAAATTACAGCTCGCCATTGAGCGGGTCCTAGCTGGACGCAGGCGACAAACCACCTTCATAAATCTGGAGACCAAGGGATGGCGCCCCACTGGCCTGTCCATCCACCCCACATGGCAGGCAGATATAGCGGCCAAATACCCTCTCAATGTAGGGCCCCTCTCAACCCTCTCAATGTAGAGCCCTCATCCAAGTGAGAATGCAGGTATTGGAGGACTTACTGCACCTCGCATGACTCGGCCACAACCGCAATACCAGTGCACCAAGAGCAGAAAAAACGCCAGCGCAACTGGTATGCCGCGGTTATAGCCGGTGCCCTTGCGCTCTGCATTGTGTACTTTACGCCCTCCTGTAGTCCTAACATGGACCATTGGTGCCGTTCAACGGCCAAGCCCACAGACTGAGGCTGTGCGGTCTCGGATACCACAGAGTTCCGGCCTGAGACAGCAGGTCGGGTCTCAGGGGCAGTTGCCAAGGTGTCCCAGACAACAGGGACAGGAGAAGGCTGAACCAGGGTCGTCAGGGCCAATATGGGGCCAGCTCAGCAGACAATGCTCCGCCATCCTGGTCCTGTCCAGCACAGCCTGGATCAGGGGAAAAGAGGGGAATGCGTAAAGCTCCAGGCCTGGCCAATCTTGAGCCAGAGTATCCAAGCCCAGAGGCCCTGGTGGCTCCGACATAGAGTATCACAGGGGGCAGTGTGCATTGTCCAGGGAGGCAAACAGGTCCACCTGCGCCCTCCCGAACTTGTCCCACAGGTGCTGCATCACCTGGGGATGTAGGCTCCAGTCCCAAGGTGGCGGGCCCTCCCTCGAGAGAATATCTGCTGCCACATTCAGGATGCCAGGTATGTGCACTGCGTGTAGAGACTCTAGACATTCCAGAGCACAGAGAAGGAGCTCCCGTGCAATAAGATGAAGGAGGTGGGACCTCAGTCCACCCTGATGGTTGATGTAAGCCACCACTGTGGTGTTGTCCGTTCTTACCAGGACATGTCTTCCCTTCAGATGTGGAAAGAAAGACAGCAGGGCCAGCAGTACAGCTCTGAGCTCTAGTGTATTGATGTGCCTGCTGCTCCAAGGGGGTAGCCAACAGCTACTGGCCGACCTGCCCTTGGTCACACCCCCTAGTCGATCTGGGAGGCATCTGTGCTGACCAGCTCCCGGCAGCACATCCTCAGCATCTCCACCCCAACTGAGAGAAAGGAGCGACAGTGCCACCTCAACAATGCCGAGGCACTGTGCAGTCACCCGCAGCTGGCGGTGAAGGTGGCGCGTCTGGTGCAGCCGGTGGGAGTTGAACCACCATTGAAGAGGCCGGAGATGGGGCAGGCCCAGGGAAATCAGCAACGAGACCGCCGTCAGCAAGCCCAACAGGCGTTGGAATGTCAGGGCGGATACCACCCGCCCCTGCCAAAAGTGGTCGAGGCAAGTTAAGATCGCCTGAACCCTTCTGGTGGGCAGGCATGCTCTCATGAGGACTGAGTCCAGTTACAAGCCAATGAAGGCCACCCTCTGGGTGGGCGTCATACAACTCTTCTTGTTGTTTACAGTCATGCCCATCCCACCGATGTGGGTCAGGAGCAGGTCTCTGTCTGACAGGACCTGGATGATGGTCGGGGCATAAATCAGCCAGGTAATTGAGGATCAACAATCCTCGGGACGTGAGAGGTGCCAGGACAGCGTCCATGCACTTTGTGAAAGTGTGGGGTGCCAAGGAGAGGTCGAAGGGAAGAACCATGAATTCTTAAGTCGTCCCTTCGAAAGTGAATCGGTGGTACTGCCAATGAGCTAGGTGAATAGGAAAATGGAAGTACGCATCCCCCAGGTCCAGCGTCACAAACCACTGGTCCCAGGACATGGCCTGCAACACGCAGGCTGGGGACAGCATGTGGACCCTCAGTACCTTCAAGTAACCATTGAGGTTAGGAAAGTCCAGAATCCGTTAAAACCCTCCATCTCTTTTTGGGACCACAAAATATGCCCCCCTACAGCCGGGGCAACAGGTAGGCCTGCAGCAGCATGGCCACGTTGGAAAGGCGGCCAAGAGAGCAGAGGGACCCATATGTGGTTTTCAAGTCCGCAACGAAGACTCTGGGGGTCCCGGCTTCAGTCGCGGGTTCCACCCTATAATCTCCTGGTTCGGGAAGACCATGGCAGCTATCATGGTGTCCATGGTTGGGTACTCCCGGAGTTCCTCGCGGAACTCAGCAGAGATAGGGACAGATGGAGAGTCATCACTGTCCACCAGTTTGATGTCGAGTGCAGTGGCTATCAGAGTGAGTAGGCTCCTCATAGCCTCTCGAGCCACTGGGGGCGATGAAGCCCCGCTGCCGGCTTCTGATGGCCTGTCAGCCCCGCTCACGGTGGTGAACAGTGCCAGCATTGTCCCCCAGGAACAGCCTATCACTGGCAACAGGGAACAGCTGTCGTCACCATTGAAGCTATTAATCTCCTGACGCAGGACATGCGCCCTCCATTCAAAGTGGTCCCAGCGGTCCGACTCCTGACCACGTCCAGGACTGGTAGAACACCACACAGAACAGGCATCCAGTAGGGCTCTCCACCGCGTGGCTCAAACCCAGGCAGTTGCATACGAGGTCTGCGTGTTCCCAGTGGGGATGCCACCATCACACCTGTCACAAAGGGAAGCCATAAGCTCAGCCAAACCAAAAAGGCCACGGAGCAAGGGTCCGAAGCCCTGGGAGAGCTTATGTCGTGACTCGATTGAAGAAATAGGAACCCGGTGAGAGATAAATTACCCAGTACCTCTGCAAAAAAAACAGGGAAGACCTGGGTGGGAAAAGCAGGCAGACAAAAAAAAAGCAACCAGGTAATGGATTTTATTTATTTATTTTATGACAACTGCAAAATTACCTAGCTGGTTTAATATCCAAGCAGTAAAATCAGCACCATATGATAGAGTAACTCCGTTAAGGAACTCCAAAGTTAATGTCTAAACCTTGTGGAAAGCCCACCAAGATACTCTTACACTCTGCATGGGAAAGAACAAGAAAAAACCCTACAGTGTAATTAGCAGAGAACCCACGCCTATGGCTCAGGGAGCAGCATGTTAAAGCAATTCACAACACACACATAGAACAAGCCAGTCGGCAAGTTGTGTAAGGTAAATTACAGTTTGTGGCAGCAAAAGCCACCATAGTAATGGTTGCACGCGGAGTCGTAGGGTAACGAAGATACAGATCAACCGCACGCAGCGCGTGGAGCACTCAAGACAAGGGGCTGCTCCAGGCTGCAACCAGCAAGTGAGTATACTTCCACGCAAGATATTACAGTTACCAGTGATTTACCAAGTGAAAGAGATTTGCGTCAGTTCAAATCTGGTATCAGGACAAAAAGTGATTCAGAGTCACCGAATATATTTTAAGTATTTTAATTAAACTCAAGCGATGGTAAATGCAATTTTCGTATATACGGGTTCACTGTATCTCCGCGCAGGGTAGAACAGGGAACTGTGGAATGTACTCAAATAGCAGTTCTTATACTATGACAGCTTTAGTTCCAACTCGTCCAGTTGGCCTATCATAGTAGAGGCTGAGCGCGGTTTAAACTTTTGCTCAGCCTATGCTGGCACCCGGACTTGTCCAAGTCCCTTAGTGCTTTCCTTTGTCCACATCTGGTTGCTGGGTAGATTAGCTCCGTCTTGTGTCTCCCCCTTGAATCTTCACTCAAATAATTCCTGATATGGTACTGATCAGTGCCCTAACCTCCCTGGTTGGCCTAGAGAGATGCTCCCCTCCCCTCTCCAGATTGACCACAGCTTTTATGGCCTGTGTTGGTCAGTCATTACACACCTACACACACACACACACACATCTGTATTGTTTGTGTGTGTGTGTAACAAAACAATATTCATCTTCAAACAATATGCTAGCAGGCTATAGTGCATAAACATAAATCCTAACACAAGCGAACTTCAGAAAGTTTGTACCTCAAACCATAAGGTCTTCAGCCGAGAAAATGAAAGAGAACGTGTGTCGCGGCCATGGGGTCTATATATAGCAGTGGTGGGCCGTCAGGGCCAGCAAGGCCTTCTCTGCTGGCCTAAACATCATCAGAATATAATTTTAAAAATATATATATTTTCCCACAAATATGTATTAAATTATTCCCCAGAGTAAGAGTTATACTCTTCATTTCATAGCTTTCCTCTTGGTTGCACTGCTTCCAGCCCCAAGTTGAGATTTGGAGGGCTGATCTTTATGTTAGATCTTTTATCCAATCATATTCAGCCATCATGTGTTGCCAGGGGTCTAAAATCTGCCCTCAGGCCTTCAGAATCAACAGTGCGGGCGCTTGTAGCTTATAGTGAATGGAAATGAAAATTTAGTGTCAACCAATCAGCTTTAGAGTTGGCTATTGTACGCCTGCTGGCTGGCTCCAGTGTTACACAGGAGCCAGCTAGCAGGCGTAGTGCGTGCACGTCTTTTGATTGGATTATCAATATTGAGAGGCAGGTCCTATGGGCAGGTCTATGCAGATCTAGGAAACTGAATTTGATAAACTAATTAATTTGCGTACTACTAAACTGTTTTTTCAACCCACAATGGCGGAAGGAGGAGAAGATATCGATTTGGTCGAGGATATAATTATAACGCCATTCTCAACTTTTCTTGAAAAGTTCGACATTGTAAGGAGAGGTCGCCCGACGCCGACGTTACAAAGCCTGTCACAGGCGGGAAAGGGGTTCCAACTACGAGCGCTATCAATGGCTCACAGGCTCCGAGAAGCACTGCAAACTGTACTGCTGGGAATGCCTATTATTTGCAAGTGATCGATTTGGTGTTTGGAGCCACACTGGCTTTGCAAACTTGAGTTGTCTAACCAAGGCAGCAACGAGACACCAAAGTACGGCTGGGCACTTACAAGCAATGGTGCTTTTGAAAACTTTTGGGGACACCGGAGTGGATCTACAGCTCAACGAACAAGCGCGCAGGGCAACGGAGCTGCACAATGAAAAGACTCATTGATTGTGTCATGTTTTTGGGTAAACACTGTTTACCCAAAAATGTCAATTTGTCAATTTCAAGGTGACGCAAAGCCTGGTTATACTGCGTTTCTGTCTAAATGTATAGTGTCTAGAGCCATGGCATCATAATGATGGTAATAAGAGGTGGATTAATTCGGGTGGGACTGTGTAGTACCTCACTGAAGGCCCAGGGCCCAGGCCCCAGGCACGCCACTGATATATAGGGGCGGACCCCAGCCGTGACACAGGTGTACACAAGAGTAAATCTGAATCCTCACCTCGGGTGTATCCCTCCGCCGCGGAGTGATACCAATATATTGTAGTCATCCAATATAGTGAAACTGAACGGATCATCATCATCAGCAGGACCGCATGGAATCTTGCGCACAAAGAATTCCGATGAAAATCCGCGGAATTTCAAATAGGGTTAGGATTCTTAAACTAAAAATGCACTACCAGCTGACAGAAAAGTAAACAAAAATTGACTTGTTGCTGAATTTGCATTTTTTGGGGGAATGCATTTCAATTACCCGAAAGTGTTTCACTCTGCCAACCGTCACCCCTTCCCTGTGTGGGTGGTGCAGACAGCTCAGTGAGTGATTGGCACTGTAGCTGTCTGATGAGCGTAGTAACGTTATCTAGCTAAAAATGCCAAGATTTACAGCAGCAGAGGAGATGAGGAGTAAACACTTGGCGACAGTTGAACTGTACGAGGATGAAGGAGTACTTTTCTGCGAAGACTGTCATAATTCAATCAACTAACGGCGAAAACTGCCGTGGAGCGCGACTGGTCACTCGGACACAAAAATACGAGGGCCATTGTGGACCAGGTAAGAATTCTGATGCTTTAGCTAGCTACAGACATATTAACTAGCTCGTAGCTTTGCTCAAGCTAGCTAATATATGTTCTTGATAATTACATGTTTTGTCTGTATCTAGATAGGAGTGGGAAGTTGACTGTTAGCCTGGCAAGCTTTCCAACTTGTCTCTCCATCATGCCATTTAGGCTAGCTAGCTAACTTAGTTGAGGTAATGTTAGCTACCGGTAGTAGGTAACAAGTTAGCCCCACCATGTCACTTTGGGTATCAAAACAAGTGACATGTTGGGAATTACAAAAGCAGCAAGTCACAGATACATTTTTTAAAACTACTCTCAATGTGTCTGTGTGTGTGTGTCGCTTCAGGAGGGAGAGTGCTTAGCTTCAAAGCTTGAGATCCACTGTAGGGCTGCTGTTGCAATCAACCTGAGAATACTTAATTTGCTCAATTTAACATACTTTATTTTTATTTATTTTTTTCCCCAGTCCAAACAAGAACACAGACCCTGGCCCCTGTCTGGCAAAGATCCCCTCCACAGCTGACGGAAAAGAGTTCATATTGGACTTCACAGGAACATTAATCGAGAGAAGAGGCCCAAGTTCTCCACATTTCTGAAGGAACACTGCAAGCAGGGAGGGCCTATCCCAGCGCCATCCCATCTGCGTACAGAGTACATTCGATGCCAGCCTTAGCTCACTTTGATACATCTGTGCCTCCCCACTATCTCAGTGGATGTAGAGAGACTTTTCTTACATTATCAGATGCTACTTAGTCAGCATAGGAGGAGCCTCACAGATAATCTTTTAAATATGTTGATTGCAAAGTACAAAGCATTGAGCACTAAAAAGCATGTCAGTCACACACCCAACTCTCCCCCTCTTTCTGTGTTTTGGTTTGAAGCAATTTGATAATAGTTATATGGTGAATGGAACATTGAGACAAAATTGATAATCTAATCTATTTGGTGTTTATGCATTTATAGCTAGATTCAATGTATTATTTGTGTTTATATGCCTTTGCACTTTGTCTATTTTTCCATAAGGAAACATTTACAATAAAAGGATCATATAAAGATCGAGTCTGTGGCGAGGTTATTTTTAACTGATCTTTAGTAGAAGGATAACCGTAGGTTCATTGTCATCGAATACACATAATTAAGCATTTATTTACATAAAACTATGTTCTCAATGTTATTAAATAATGTTAGTACTCTAGAGGCAAAAAAAGCTTTCTGTAGGTTTTCAGCATAAAATATAAAAAAATCCCTACACATTCCATTTGGGTTTGATCATCAACCTGCAGTCAGACCTGGTGTTGGACAGGATCTACGTGACCCAACATCACAGAGGTGCTTTTGACCCCAAGCGCACCTATTGCATCAGTAAGGGGTATGTCAGTATCATCTGTAACCTGGAGCTGGATTAACTCCTGGAGCACACTGGTTCCTCTTAAGACTTTCTCCCCAGGCCAAGGTCATAAAGACAGACACATCAGTACACTTTAATGTATTTTGAGCCTAATATCTGATGGTCAAATTCAAGATCTTTAAATTAATGTTTTTTTTTCTTGTTAAAAATTGATAATAGGCATGGTTGTGTGAAATTTTGATAAAGGGTCTTGTTTTCAGATCTTTGATATCCTGCCACAGTTAATGTTTTTTGTGTGTTCTGATAGGCGTAAGAGAGAACCAGATGTCATTTGTAACGGTTTATGCTCTTTAAAAAAAAACTGATCTTAAATCAGCATTTGGGGATAATTTCATCCTACTCCATACAACACTCAACAGCACCATGAGGAGACAAATGAACGGTGATATGTTTCATGGTTATTTCAAGTCAACAGAGATACTGTGGATGGTAAAACTACCATCATAGACTCTGACGTATATTGTTAAAGGCCTAGTGCAGACAAAACTGTGATTTTCTGTGTTTTATATATTTCCACATTGAGGTTGGAATAATAAATAAAAATTGTGATATTGCCCTTTTAACGTAAAAGCTGTTTAAAAGGCCGCCTGAAATATCAGCCTGTTTTGGTGGGATGGAGTTTTGGCCTGCCTGGTGACATCACTAGTTAAGAGCCCAATAAGAAAATCAGTTCCAAACCTCTCTGCCAACAGATCGTTTTCAATTTTCCCCTCCCCACTCAGATCACTCCCAAACAGTCCCAGCTAAATTCTTGTTTGAGAAATTGCTCTTTGCTAAGAAGCTATTTTTCTTTCTCTTTGACCATTTTAATTGAAAACAATCCCAGTAAGGTACTTAATTGTTACCCTAAAATGATTTGATATTGAGATAAAAACAGCTACATTGGGCCTTTAAATCTAGACTTGAGAACATAATAGAACAGTGGTCCTAAAGTCATTCCTGGGGGACACACAGGGAGTGCAAATTTTTGTTTTAGTGCAGCACTATAATACATGTTTCTAATACAATACTTTATTAGTTCATTAGTAGTTAAAAAAATAATAAGTTTAATGTATCAATAACATCAGTCTCACCATTCTCTCATCACCCCGAGAGACTGGGAAACTCCTGTTTCTAACAACATGAAAACATCCACACCATACTTTGAATAATAGCATGTACTGTTTGATCATTAGACTCTGGCGTATATTGTTAAAGGCCTGTGTTTTATATATTTCCACATTGAGGTTGGAATAATAAATCTAACTTTATGTACATAGAAGAACATTTTACAAAAGAAAATGAATCACATATCCATGTATTTGAAACCTACAAGATGAATGATTTAGTTGCTTAACAGTTTTGTCCATATCCTGCTTCTTATTCTCATCTCCTGACAGAAGATCTCTGTCTTACTTTTCTTTCTTCTTTTCACCATCTTCCTATTTTCTTTCTTTGTGGATGAACAGTATATGCCTGTTGAGGTTAACCTTGTAATTGAAGCTTTTTCCACATTCTCCACATTTAAATGGTTTCTCTTCCATGTGAATCATTATATGTTTGGTTAAGTCACTCTTTTGCTTGAAGCTTTTCCCACAGTCAACACAGCTAAATGGTTTCTCTTCTGTGTGAGTCAGTAAATGAGAAGTTAGGTTCCTCTTTCTATTGAAGCTTTTCCCGCAGTCGCCACAGCTAAACGGTTTTTCTCCTGTATGATTCTGGATATGATCAATGAGGGTCTCCTTGCGATTGAAGCCTTTCCCACAGTACCCGCAATGAAACGGTTTTTCTCCTGTGTGAATCATTTTATGTCTGTTCAGGGTCTGCCTACGAGTGAAACTTTTCCCGCAGTCACCACAGCAAAATGGTTTTTCTCCTTTCGTCTTTCCATTTTCGTACTGTGTTACTTCTTTGTGGACAAGCAGTATATGCCTGTTAAGAGTAAGCTTGCGATTGAAGCTTTTTCCACAGTCACCACAGTTAAATGGTTTCTCTCCAGTGTGAATCACTATATGTTTGGTTAGTTCTCCTTTCAGCTGAAATCTGTTCCCACAGTCTCCACAGCAAAATGGCTTCGCCTCTGAATGAATCCTTGAGTGCATCTTCAGTCGGCCAACCTGAGTGAAGCATTTGCCACAGTCCAGGCAGCAATGAGTCTTTTTAGACGTGGTGCTGCTTTTGGTAGGTTTTCTCAATGGTGGGCTGCTGTCAAGTCCTAATGGGACGCTGCTTACGGCTGAGCTGTGGCTGGAGGTATTACCTTCATTATCTGGAGGGTCGCACGAAATGTCGAGACCCTTTATGTGAGTCACAGTGCCAAAAGGTTTGTGATCCAACAGTTTAAAGTCACTCCCTCTGCCATCCACAGTCTGGGTTTGGGGAAGATCACATTCACTTTTCACACAAGGAGGAGTGAATATGAACTCAATGGTGTCAGACTCCAGGCCTTGAAGCTGCCCTACCTCCTGACTGGTCCAGATTTCCTCCTGCTCCTCTTTAATCTGTGTGGGCTCTGGTTTCTCCTGCCTCAGACTGGGGATCCACTCCTGCTCACAGTGCTGCTGCTCAGGCGTTTCCTCCTCTTTTATCTCTGTTGTGATCCGCAGAAGTCTCCGTAGCCGGTCATTCTCCTCTTTAGATCGGGAAATTTCCTCCTGGTACTCGGCTACCACTTTCTCTACAACGTCAAAAATCTCCAGAGCAGCCACTGTTAAACGCTCATTAACAAATACACTCAAAGACTGTAGTTTAGCCATTCTCAGAAGACTGAGAATTCCGTTTTAAGTTTCGTGTCTTCCTTGGTCCACACAATGACTGAAATCAAAACAAACTCGCTTCCAAACCGATTTCCGTGTTTTTTTTTTTTCAGCGGGTGCCGAGCGCAGAAACGGAATATAGCGCCGCCAGCTGGATGGAGTTCTGAGCTGCAATAGGTGATATGGTAGGTGTGACTCAATGACTGTATAGAGCGCCACAATGAAGGTGTCGTAAAACCCATAAACCTAGCGATCAAACAGTGAAATGGTTCCAATCATTTTCGACCATTCATTTTTCCCATAGGGAATTTTAGAAACACTTAAAAGAAGGACTGTGTTTTGTGTAGGCTTACCTAGTGTGACGTTTTGATAACCATGTAAATCTCTCTAGGACAAGGGGACTTGCATCAATATATTTGGATCTATTTACTCCCGGTGGGCCCGGAGAGCGAATCAAATGCACTATAGGCCTATCCCTGGCCAATCGGATGGCTCAGATGACCATGTCTGCAGTAGCGTAACAGGAATAAAAGAAAGCTAAAGCAAAGTTGATAGTGTGAGATTTCAAAACGTATAAAACCATGACTAGATAGAGACTGTCAACGAATACAGCAAAGAGCTGCTGTTTCTATGAGTGAGTTCATGTTTAAGTTTCTACTCAGCACTGTCAACACGTTTTTCCCCCAACCATTTTATAAATGTTTTTATATATATATATATATATATTTTAAATGGTCCCGAACAACAATACATTGGCAGGACAATTCAAGCAAAGGCAATATGCAGTGAAATTGTATTGGGCCTATAGCCTACTGCACAATCCTCATAGCTACGGTATTGTTATTAATAGGTTTATGCTGCATAGGCTTCCATTTTTTGCTGCATAGGCTTCCAAAAAAAATCTAAGAGGTAGATCTCGGCTTGTATTTTGACTCCGAAAGTTATCTTGACTCAGAAAACGTTGGTGACCACTGGTATTGGGCGTGATCGTGTAAAATGTTTAACGGAATCAATATAATAAATCCAGTATACAGTAACAGTTCAGATTAATAATGATTAGGCAGTGCAGTTGCAGTTCAAATGCAAAATTATTGGGCATAATATTAACGGATTTATAATAACAGATGATGCTACTGTATCATTCTGTTGATCAAACAAACCAGATGGGCTATTATTCAGAGGATAATTAACATCCTTTCAGAGAATTTACTGGGGTAATAATAACCAGAGTTGATTTTTTTATGATAATCTCTTTTAACCCAGAACTAAAGTCTCACGTAATTGGTCAGCTGCTCGATTAAGGTCTGGGTCCATACGTGTTAAGAGAAGAGACGCTAGAACGAGGAGCGGAAATGGAACAAGGAGCTCCAACCTCTTTTTGCAAGTTACGGGCCGAAATTCGAAAGATGCTAACACCTGCGAAATTGTGATTTGTCCAAATAACCAACGAGGACAAACACAAACACCGGAACTACTGCTGCTAGTTGTCCAACCCATCCCATTCCTTTCCGACAGATTCTATGGTACCAGTTATGTTTACGTGAATCTGTCCACGTGAGATTAACTTTATTTAAAAAAAATCTAACTTTATTTTGGGAATTATTATTTTTTGTTTGTTTTGATTACAAATCAATTCCCAGATATGATTAGATAAATGCATGGATATTTCAACAATGGGATATATATATTTTTTTAAAGAGCCACCCCACCTCCTGGGAAAGCAGAGACCATGACCCCCAACCCATCACCACCCCAACCCCCCCACTACTTTTATTCCCATCTCCTGACAGAATATCTGTCTTAAGTCTTAATTTTCTTGCTTCTTTCCACTTTCATCCTGATTTCTTTCTTTGTGGAACACCAGCATATGACTATTCAGGTTCACTTTATGTCTGAAGCTTTTCCCGCAGTCAGAACAATGAAATAAAGTCTCTCCTGTGTGAGTCAGTATATGCTTTTTAAGCCTATATTTGTGTCGGAAGCTTTCTCCACAGTCACCACAGCTAAATGGTTTCTCTCCTGTGTGAGTCAATGTATGCACGTTCAAGTGCTCTATGCGATTGAAGTTTTTCCCGCAGTCACCACAGTTAAATAATGTTTCTCGTGTGTGAGTCTGTATGTGCCTGTTCAGATGTCCCCTGTGTCTGAAGCATTTTCCGCAATCGCCACAGCTTAAAGGTTTCTCTTCTGTGTGAATCATTATATGTTTGGTTAGGTCTCCCTTCTCCTTGAAACTTTTCCCACAGTCACCACAGTTAAATAATGTCTCTCGTGTATGAGTCAGAATATGCCTGTGAAAAGTCCCCTTGTGATTGAAGATTATACCGCAATGTCCACAGCTAAATGGTTTCTCTCCAGAATGAGTCTTTATATGCTCATTTAGGGTGCCCTTGTGTTTTTTAGATGTGGTGCTGGGTTTAGTGCTGGGTTTCTTCAATGGTGTGTTGGTATCCAATGGTGGGCTGACGTAAAGTCCTACTGGATCGCTGCTTGCGGCTGAGCTGTGGCTGGATGCATTGTCTTGACTATCTGGAGGGTCACAGGGATTGTCAAGGTGGGTTACACTGGCAAAAGGTTTTAGATTCATTGGTTTAGAGTCACTCTCTCTGTACTCCAACGTCTGGGAAAGAGTCAAGGACTTAAGTTGATCCACCTGATCGCATTCACTTTTCACACCAGGAGGAGTGAATATAAACTCTATGATGTCAGCCTTCAGCCCTTGAAGCTGCCCTACATCCTGACTGGTCCTGATTTCCTCCTGTTCCTCTTTAATCTGTGTGGGCTCTGGGTCCTCCTGTCCCAGACTGGGGCTCTCCTGCTCACAGGTAACCTCCTCACCAGAGACAGCGAGCAAGAACTGGTGGGAGTCTATTCCACATAGTTTTATCTCGGGTGTGATCCTCAGCAGTCTCTGAAGCCGGTCATTCTCCTGTTGAGATCGGGAAATCTCTTCCCGATACTCCTTTATCACTTTCTCTACGACGTCAAACATTTCCACTGCAGCCACCAATAAACGCTCACTAATAAACACACTCAAAGACTGTAGTTTAGCCATTTCAGAGGACTGAGTGTTCGGTATTCAGTTCAATGCGTCTACGCCAGGTGCCTTCTACAAAAACAAAACAATGATCAATTCTACTTCCGTGTTGTCTTCTTCGTTTGTGTTTGCCAGCGGTTGAGTCCCAAAACAGATAACAGCGCCCCCAGCAGTTGTAAGCTGGGATAGATAAGAACAAACATTTGGTTGGAAGGTTACTATGCTGAATGCATTCAACTGAAATGTGAGTATGCTCATGTAAAATATGATATATCCGTTATACAGTAATATAAATTTAAACATAAGGCTAAGAAAGAGATACCGTTCAAATACAAAATATTGGGCATAAAATAACCAGTGGTGGAAAAAGTACCCAATTGTCATACTTGAGTTAAAGGTAAAGAGATACGTTAATAGAAAATTACTAAAAGGGAAAGTCACCCAGTAAAATACTACTTGAGTAAAAGTCTAAAAGTATTTGGTATTAAATATACTTAAGTATCAAAAGTAAATGTAATATAATTATTCTAAACAAACCACAGAAGCGGTTAGAACTACAATTTCAGCGCCATTTTTTGTCGCCGCCGCTGGACGCGAATCAACGTGGGCTCCCGAGTGGTGCAGCGGTCTAAGGCACTGCATCTCAGTGTTTGAGGCGTCACTACAGACACCCTGGTTCGATTCCAGGCTGTATCACTACCTGCCGTGATTGGAAGTCCCATAGGGCGGCGCACAATTGGCCCAGCGTCGTCCGGGTTTGGCCGGTGTAGGCCGTCATTGTAAATAAGAATTTGTTCTTAACGGACTTGTCTAGTTAAATAAAGTTTAAATAAAACATTTAAAAATGAAAATGTGAAACAGGGAGTTTTAGTTCTTCAGAGAAAGTGTAGGTGTATTCGAACCATTATATTTCCTAAGCACTGAAACATTTTGCCATTTTGGTTTTGGAATCACAATCATGAAACACCCCTTAAACATATTACATAATGTTCTCACTACAATTTAGGACTTACAGTGGCCCAAGTTACAACTGGCTAAATCTATGACATTAAAATGCCTATTTACTCTGTTCCATCTGACTGTGCAATACACTGTCTCATCAGCCCAGCAAGGCAATTTATAAACTTGATCTCCACTATAAAAAGCATCTAGACATTATCTCACATTTATTTTAGACTACCACTTTGAGGTTTGTATAAGGAGATTTGTATAAACCTTGCTGTCTTTCTCTCCGACATTTGCAACATTGTTTCAATATTCAAATTCGATCTCCAGCTGTCCCATAGTAATGAACGTGTCGGGAGCCGGGACGAGACAGACAGTCAGGCAGGCAGGCAGCGTTTCTCAGCCAGTCGAGATCATGAATCAGCTAGCACAATTTAAATGGATATATTCAAAGAATGTCAATTGAAAAAAGGTCAAACGAAACAAAGTGCAGCTCGTTTGCAGTCTTTCCAGCTTCAGTTTGAAGTGATTTTGTTAGCTGTGTTGTTGGCTAGCTCCTCTGAACAACAGTTTCCTGACGAGAGAGCTCATTTTCTATGACAAGCGAAATCGCGCCTCATTAGCTCATTGTTATGGATGTATCCAAATAAATGTCACTAGAAAACAGCGTAAACAAATGCAAAGGAAGCTACTGCTGTTATTCTGGCTGCACTGTTTGACCTGACTGTAAGTTAGCTGTTGTTGGCTAGCTAGCAACAAGGGATAAGAACGTTGCCAGCCAGTATGGCAATGGAACATTTAGAACGAACGACTGGGTCGCATCCATAGATCATGTCTCTGGCAACCGAACCGATAGAATGAACGACCTTGGGTAGCAACCCTAGATTTGTGTTGGGACTATATCTTGTGGAAGGATGAAATGGTATGAATAAAGTAATCAATATAACATTTTTAATGAAAATATGTCAATCATTATTTGAATATGTTGAATATGTTGGTAACCCGTTGTATAAAAGTACTTATTTTACACATGATCAGAGAGGGAGAGTGACATTAACCCCTTTACCAAAAGAGCAACTTCAATCTACAAATATCTATTATTGAACAGCGCTTCACTTAGTTGTAAATGAGAACTTGTTCTCAACTGGCCTACCTGGTTAAATAAAGGTGAAATAAAAAAAAACGTATTTTCACACAATTAAACATCTTGCATGCAATTGTTAAGAGTCATTTCAGGGGCTGGGCCAGCCTACAATATCTATTCAGTTATCTCAATGAATAATTTAATGGGAAAATTGAACAATAACAAGATAGAATGAGACAAATATATAATTAATTTACACCTACTAATATGTCTTCCAGCTGTTTGTTTCCAAAAGATAAGTCGCTTGATGGTTAACCCATGCCCCAGACATCTAATGACGATGGTCCCCTCCTCAAAAAAGCGGTAGGGGAACCAACCTTTTCCACCACATTCATCTAACAGGGAAGACACAGAGCTTGGCGTGGATAACATACATACTGTACATACTGTTTAGTGTTACAGGTAACACAAAACAACAACATTACATGTTGTCTGTAATCTATTGATGTGACTAAATGCATCTGTAATCTATTGATGTGACTAAATGCATCTGTAATCTATTGATGTGACTAAATGTATCTGTAATCTATTTGATGTGACTAAATGCATCTGTAATCTATTGATGTGACTAAATATATATGTAACCCTGCCTGCTAGGGTCTCAGCCATATGACTTGGGGTACCCACCCTTCCCTGACCCTGTGGGCCTGCTGCCTTCAGGTGTGTAAACCTGAGTTGGTACTCTCCTGGCCTCCACGCATGGTCCCGAGAAACGACACTGCTCCTCTAGTTTTACGGCCAGATGCAACTTGACTGTCCTACCGTTGCCCACACCTTTGATTATAGCAATTTTATTGTTCAGATTCCCATTGAAGGCAACATAGGCAGAACAGCAAAGAGACCATGAGGGTGAAGTCCACCTCTAGTTAGTGTGTTTCTGTCGTGTGGAGAAGAGGATGAAAACCATTTTTATCAAGGACACCTCTGTAAAGAGACAATGACAGAAAAGTGCGTGTCCTCTTTCTCTTGGACCAGTTAAATATATGTTTAGCTCGTACTTTTTGATAAGCAAACACACTTTTATTCTCTTTCTCTCTCTCCATCTTTCTACCTTTTCCACCTTGCACTCCCTCCTTTCTAGAGTAAATCATAACCATGCAGAGACTGAAGGAAATTGATCACCTCCAATCGTCTGGCTTTGGTATACCCCGACCCCGACCCAGACACAGGCTTTAACTCCTTCACTGGTTCTCCCACGACTATGTCACATTCAACAACGACAGTGCGATGGTGACAGAGCGCAACCCTAAGAAGGCGTTTCATCGACAACCAACTGCTACCAGACCAGGGCTTACCGTACTATGAAGTGCGCAATCTGAATGCCCCAGGGTCTGAGAACCTGCTGGATTATGTTAGCGAAAACCACACAGGACACAATGACAACAGCAACATAGACCGGATCATCATCAGCCTGCAGTCAGACCTGGTGTTGGACAGGATCTACGTGACCCAACATCACAGAGGTGCTTTTGACCCCAAGTGCACCTATTGCATCAGTAAGGGGTATGTCAGTATCATCCGTAACCTGGAGCTGGATTAACTCCTGGAGCAGACTGGATCCTCTTAAGACTTTCTCCCCAGGCCAAGGTCATAAAGACAGAGGCATCGTACGCATAATCTGATGGTCAAATTCAAAATCTTTCACCTAATTTTTTCCTTCTTCTTAGAAATGTATATTAGGCATGGGTATGACATCATGTCTTCGATATTCCCCATCCATTATGCGTTGTAGGCAATTGTGAATGTTTTTATTTTTACAAAAGGCCTTGGTTTTAGACGTTTCACATTCTGCCACATTTTTTGTTATTTTTCCCCAACAATTTCACCTGCAATAGTTATTGCCACACTAGTCGGAACTAGGAAACTGTAGTTATACATGTGTAACATCAGTCTCACCACATCAACACCATACTTTGAACAACAGACTGTACTGTACTGTTTGACCATTATATCATTAATCAAATAAAATGAAAATGATTTACATAGAATAATGTTCAACAAAAGTAAATGAATCACATATCCATTTCTCTGAAACCTGGGTCATTCCACCAATTAGGTGCCTTTTGAGTGATGTAACCTAATTTTAACCCCCTAAAGTCTAAAGGCCCGGGTGTAAGAGTCACACAACCAGCGCTGGAGATGGAGCCAACTGTAACGGCTGTCGAAGTCGTTCTCCTCCTCAGACGAGGAGGAGCATGGATCGGACCAACACGCAGCGAGGTATGTAGACATAATGAATTTAATTATAATAACGAATACGAAAATACAAGACAAACTACAAAACAACGTCAACAGACCTGAACATGCGAACTAACATAAAACGAAGAAAGCACGAACAGACTAAACAAAACGAAACAGTACCGTGTGGTGCACAAACACAGACACAGCAACAATCACCCACAAACAAACAGTGAGAACAGCCTACCTTAATATGGTTCTCAATCAGAGGAAATGTCAAACACCTGCCTCTAATTGAGAACCATATCAGGCAACACATTAAACCCAACATAGAAACACATAACATAGAATGCCCACCCCAACTCACGCCCTGACCAACTAAACACATACAAAAACAACAGAAAACAGGTCAGGAACGTGACACCAACATGGAAAACCTAACAAACTTTTCTATCCCTGCAATTTTGTGTTTGCAGACTCAAGCAAGTTGCTAGCTGACCAAGATTAGTTTTATTTCAGTAACTTTAACTAAAGTCTAAGGGCCCGGGGCTGGGTTTTCTACTAAGCTAACATATGGAATTATTTTAAGATGGTCATACCAAGGATAATTTGGCTATTTCATTTAGACTTTTAGGACTCTTTTATCTAACAAAATATAAGGTATATACTGAACAAAAATATATACGCAACATGTAATGTGTTGGTCCCATGTTTAATGATCCCCAAAATGTTCCATACGCACAGAAAGCTTATTTCTCTCATTTTGTGCACACATTAGTTTTCATCCCTGTTAGTGAGCATTTCTCCTTCGCCAATATAATCCATCCACCTGACAGGTGTGGCATATCAAGAAGGTGATTAAACAGCATGATCATCATACAGGTGCACCTTGTGCTGGGGACAATAAATTGCCACTCTAAAATGTACAGTTTTGTCACGCAACACAGTGACACAGTTTTGAGGGAGCATGCAATTGGCATGTTGAGGAATGTTCACCAGAGCTGTAGCCAGAGAATTTAATGTTCATTTCTATATTATAAGTTGCCTCCAACGTCAATTTAGAGTATTTGGCAGTACGTCCAACAGGCCTCACAACCGCAGACCACGTGTAACCACGCCAGCCCAGGAAGTCCACATCGGGCTTCTTCGCCTGCGGGATTGTCTGAGACCAGCCACCCAGACAGCTGATGAAACTAAGGAGTCGTTTTGTGAGGAAAAACTCATTCTTACTCCCAAGTGGGTGGGCCTATGCCCTCCCAGGTCCACCCATGGATGCACCCCTGCCCAGTCATGTGAAATCCATAGATTAGGGCCAAATTTATTTATTTAAATTGACTGAGTTTCTTATATGAACTGTAAAATGTTGTGTTTAAAATTTTGTTCAGTATATTGTTTTTAATTATTTGATGAAACACTTAATTTGGCCTTACTGATATTAGCCCATAGAAACACATTGAATAACAGATTCTTACATGGAAAAACAGTCCAAAAAGAAATCAAAAGGAGGTCTGTCCTATATCTGAGAGATACAAGAAAGCTCATAAAAAAAGTTGGGGTTTAATTACCCGTATACCTTTGACATGGAAGTTCCATTCATTTTTCATCCCAGTACCAGGTTACCTTCAGAGGAGTCCCATGACACTTGTGGGGGTCATAGAGCAAAACACCATCATGTTCATGAGAGTCTCATCTTTCCATACAGAGGTCATATTAGTTTGGATGCTACAGGCGTTCTTGTGAGAAGAAAGATTTTTGGGATGTCTCCTGGTCTGACAAACATCACCTTCCACCACAGATGCGGAGGGCCGACATCGGCGGATGCGGTAGGAGATGCAGCCCATGCACAAAATACAGATATCTGTCACGTTCTGACCATAGTTCTTTTGTGTTTTCTTTGTTTTAGTGTTGGTCAGGACGTGAGCTGAGTGGGCATTCTATGTTGTCTGTTTCTATGTGGGTTTCTTGTTTGGCCTGATATGGTTCTCAATCAGAGACAGGTGTTTTGCGTTGTCTCTGATTGGGAACCATATTTAGGTATCCTGTTTTGTGTTGGGGTTTGTGGGTGGTTGTCTTCTGTCTTTGTGTCTATGCACCAGATAGGACTGTTTCGGTTTTTTCACATTTGTTGTTTTTGTAGTTTGTGGTGTTCACGTTGATTTTCATTATTAAACATGATGAACACTAACCACGTTGCGTTTTGGTCCGATCCCTGCTACACCTCTTCAGACGAAGAGGAGGAAATCTGCCGTTATAATATCTCTAGTTTAAAATTTTGATGGGGAATTTTTAAATGATAATTAGATTGACACATGGGTACGTCAATCTATTTTAAAAAAACGTTCCCATCCCAAGAGGTTAATAAAGAAATACTATAGTAAGTGCCTATTAGGTGCCAAATAAAGTAACAGCCATAAATCCCATTTACACTATGATTTGACTATTAGATATTCAATGTCTCGTTTGAAAAAAATATATTTAAAAAGGAATAGTCACACCATATTAAAACATTACAGGGTTGACCTTAAAATGAGGGACAGGTTGTTGTTTTTTACCTTAAAATTAATCACTAATAAAAATCATCTTCAGAAATGACTTTGTCAAAGCAACCAAAAAACTAGGGCTTTACAATGATGGTGAAGACTTTAAGAAAGACTTTAAGTGGGTTAAAATATTACTACAATTCACAGAGGACGCAAAGAGGGACATATGTTAAAATGCAGAATTCTGTCACTTTAGTAAGTCTTTCTTCATAAAAAAATGTTGATTTATAGATTTTTCCATATGGTCTAGGTTATATTAAACAATACGTAATTTAATGTAAGAGGCTTTAAAATATCAACAGCACTTATTTTGCGGAACGACCCACCTACAAGAAGAATGATTTAGAGTTACTTTGCTTTCTTAACAGTTTTGTCCATATCCTGCTTCTTATTCTCATCTCCTGTCAGAAGATCTATCTTAATTGTATTTCTTCTTTCCACTATCTTCCTGTTTTCTTTCTTTGTGGATGAACAGTATATGTCAGTTGAGGTTAACCTTGTAATTTAAGCTTTTTCCAACATTCTCCACATTTAAATGGTTTCTCTTCCATGTGAATCATTATATGTTTGGTTAAGTCACTCTTTTGCTTGAAGCTTTTCCCACAGTCAACACAGCTAAATGGTTTCTCTTCTGTGTGAGTCAGTAAATGAGAAGTTAGGTTCCTCTTCCTATTGAAGCTTTTCCCGCAGTCGCCACAGCTAAACGGTTTTTCTCCTGTATGATTCTGGATATGATCATTGAGGGTCTCCTTGCGATTGATGCCTTTCCCATATTTTTCTCCTGTGTGTATCATTTTATGTTCGTTCAAGGTCTGCCTGCGAGTGAAACTTTCCCGCAGTCACCTTTCCATTTTCGTTCTGTTTTGTCTTTGTGGACAAGCAGTACATGCTTGTTAAGGCTAACCTTGCGATTGAAGCTTTTTCCACAGTCACCACAATTAAATGGTTTCACTTCTGTGTGAACAAATATTTGTTTGGTTAGTTCTCCTTTCAGCTTAAAGCTGTTCCCAGTCTCCACAGCTAAATGGTTTCGACCCTGAATGAATCTTCGAGTGCATATTCATTCGGCCAACCAGAGTAAAGCATTTGCCACAGTCATGGCACCAATTAGTTTTTTTTTTAGACGTGGTGCTGTTCTTTGTTTTTTTTCCCTCAAAGGTTTGCGATCCAACAGTTTAGAGTCATTCCCTCTGTCCCCCAGTCTGGGTTTGGGGAAGATCACATTCACTATTCACACAGGGGGGTGAACATGAACTCTATGATGTCAGCCTCCTGTCCCTGAAGCTGCCCTACCTCCTGACTGGTCCTCATTTCCTCCTGCTCCTCTTTAATCTGTGTGGGCGCTGTGTCCTCCTGCCGCAGACTGGGGCTCCACTCCTGCTCAGCTATAACCTCCTCCTCCTCAGAGACAGCGAGAGATAACTGGAGGGAGTCTATTCTACGTAGTTTAATCTCCTGTGTGACCCGCAGCAGTCTCTGAAGCCGATCATTCTCCTGTTTCGATCTGGAAATCTCTGGCCGATACTCCTCTACCACGTTCTCTACTACGTCAAAAATCTCCACTGCAGCCACCATTAAACGCTCACTAATAAATACACTCAGACTGTAGTTTAGCCATTGTCAGAGGACTGAGCGTTCGGGATTCAGTTCACTGCGTCGAAACCCACGCAAAGAATGTGCCATGTGCAAAATCAAAACAATCCCCCCACTAATTCTACTTCTGTGTTTTCTTTTCTGTTTGTCAGCGGTTGGCTAGTCCCAAAAAAGAAAACAGCGCCCCTAGCTGGATAGTGTTATGAGCTGGAGATTAAAGGTTGATATGGCGAGTGTAAAATATTTAAAATAATCAATATAATGGAATTAATACAACGGGTTGTTCTAATTCTGAATGCTGGATAAAACCGCGTTCCAGCCGGTGTATATTCCACAAGTTACCACCGGCTAAATCTATGACGTTAAAATGCCTATTTACTCTGTTCCATCTGACTGTGCAATCCACTGTCTCATCAGCCCAGCTAAGTAATTCATAAACTTGATCTCCACTATAAAAAGCATCTAGACATTATCTCACATTTCTTTTAGACTAACATTTCGTTTTCAACAGCGGAGATTTATTTCCAGCTTCAGTTTGAAGTGATTGTGTTTGCTGTGTTGTTGGCTAGCTCCTCTTAGAGTCCTGTTTAGATCGAGTGAGCAAATGTTCTATAACAGGCGAAATTGCACCTCATTAGGTCATTGTTATGGATGTCACTAGAAATGTATCTAGAAAACAGCTTAAACAAATGCAAAGGCAGCTACTTTGCTGTTATTCTGGCTGCACTTTTTGACGCGACTGTAAATTAACCGTAGTTGGCTAGCTAGCAAGCACAGGATAAGAACATTGCCAGACAGTATGTCAATGGAAATTTTAGAACGAACGACTGGGTCCATAGATACAGAATAGACTAAACGACGGGGTCGTGTTTCTAGCAACCAAACCGATAGAACGAACGACCAGCCGGCTTGGGTAGCAACCCAAGATTTGTATCGGGCTATATCTTGTGGAAGGATACATTCTCAATAATGATTGACACATTTGCATTAAATTTAATGCAAATATGTCAATCATTATTTAAATATGTTGATAACCTCGAAGCCAATATAACAACAGTAGTGCCACTATATCCTCCAAACACCGGCTTCTCGAGCATTGTCACTTTTATACAACGGATACCAACATTTTCAAATAATTATTGACATATTTGCATTAAAAATGTTATTTTGATGAATTTATTCATACTAATTTATCCTTCCACAAGATATAGCCCCGATACAAATCTAGGGTTGCTACCCAAGCCGGCTGGTCGTTCGTTCTATCTAATATATATATATATATATATTACGCTTTATCTGCCTTCCCAATATAAACTAGTTTGAACTCAAACAGATATTTTATGAAAAAGAGATGTTGGATGTTTCTGAACGATGCACCATGCTGCATTGTTGGCAATATGACAGTGGAGTGGATTACTGTTCTATTTGAGCAGGGCACACCCACCTTCACTGGATTCACCCGGTCATGTGACAGGCCATAGCCCGGTTCAACTCGGAGTAGCTTAATCAAACTCCCTCACTGATAAGTGGTCAAGGAGAGTGTGCTTTTCTCAATTAGATTTGCTCAACTCCTGCATCCTCTCTCCTCCGTCCTCTCTGGCATCCTTTTGAAAAAGGTAAAAGGTAATCAAGGAAAAGCGGTGAGGAGGGAGAAAGTGGACGAAAATGTGCTTGCATGAAATGAGACTCCAATCGCGCGTCATCAGGCAAATTATGTTTACAGGATGGAATCCCAAAATAAATGTATAAAGTGATAAAAACAAATTTAGCTAGTTGTGCAAAATATTTTACAGATGAAAGGATATTGTTTTTAAATGTTTGCAATTTTTTCTCATTCAAGAAAAAAATACCTAATTCAAAGGGGGTGTTTCAGATTTCAGGATACACGTGCTTCCTCTCCAAAAGGAGGCTATAGAGGAGGTGAGGACCTTCCGTTTGCCTACTAGCAAATTGACACTCCTTGACCACTCATTGGTTTCCAGGTCACTGAGGAGAGAGGGCGAAGGACGGACTTTTGTCCAAACAGGAAAAAGGCCCGTGTCAAGTCGTTAGTAGGCAAACGGAAGAGTGTCCTCCACTCGATAGCCTCCTCCCGCCAAAAATACTCATGAGTATCCTCCCAGCGGCTAGAGTGGAAGTGTTTTAAAATCTGCCACACCCCCTTAGAATCAGCTGTTGTTTTTCTAAGGAGAAAAGCATGCACCCATTTAAAAAACGCTACTTGTCATTTTATCTATAAAATGTATTGCACAACGAGCTACATTTGTTTGGAACACTTTACAAATTTGGGGGGATTCCTCCTATGTAAACATAATTCGCCTCTCCTCAGGAGGCGAAGAGAGGATGGAGGTGAGGACATGAGGAGTCAAGCACAACCAATTGAGATTCTCCCGTTGTTTGCGTCCCAATTCTCCACACTTCTCCCAAAGTGTGCACTTGAACAATGCCCGTAATAGATTTCAAAGCATTGGGTTGGTGTTAACATTGGCTGGAGGGAGTTTCCATCATTATCAAATCCATCAGGACCCGAGAGAACATAAAAGAACAGTGTTCCTCACTCCATTCCCGGTTGACCCCCAGGGAGTGCACATTTTTGTTTGAGCCCAGCACTACCACAGCTGTTGGTAATCAGGTAATTTAATCAATGATTGGTTAATTAGTTCATTTCCCCTTTTTCCACCCTGAAAATTATAACATGTTTAATGTATTGATAACATCAGTTTTGCCATTCTCTCATTTCCATGAGAGACCAAAAACAAGCAGGAATTCCTGTTTCTAATAAGGTGAAAACATCAACATACTTTGAACAACAGCAGTGTGCGTTTCCTCACAGATCAGGACTGTTTTTTCCTACAATACTCTGTACTCTTTGGTCATGAAATTAAATCAAACTCATTTTACAAAAGTAAATGAATCACACATACAGTATATTTATCTTAAACCTACAACATGAATGATCCAGAGTTGCTTTGCTTTCCTAACAGAGTTGTCCATCTCCTGATACTCTCCTGATCTCTGTCTTCATTGTCTTTATTTTTTTCCAATTTTGTTCTGTTTTCTTTCTTTGTGGATGTTCTATATAAACTCAAATAAAAAAGAAACGTCCCTTTTTCAGGACCCTGTCTTTCAAAGATAATTCGGAAAAATCCAAAGAACTTCACAGATCTTCATTGTAAAGGGTTTAAACACTGTTTCCCATGCTGGTTCAATGAACCATAAACAATTAATGAACATGCACCTGTGGAACGGTCATTAAGACACTAACAGCTTACAGACAGTAGGCAATTAAGGTCACAGTTATGAAAACTTCTACTGATTCTGAAAAACACCAAAAGAAAGATGCCCAGGGTCCCTGCTCATCTGCGTGAACGTGCCATAGGCATGCTGCAAGGAGGCATGAGTACTGCAGATGTGGCCAGGGCAATAAATTGCCATGTCTGTACTGTGAGACGCCTAAGACAGCACTACAGGGAGACAAGACGGAAAGCTGATCGTCCTCACAGTGGCAGACCACGTGTAACAACACTTGCACAGAGTCGGTACAGCCGAACTACACACCTGCGGGACAGGTACAGGATGGCAACAACAACTGCCCGAGTTACACCAGGAACACACAATCCCTCCATCAGTGCTCAGATTGTCCGCAATAGGCTGAGAGAGGCTGGACTGAGTGCTTGTAGGCCTGTTGTAAGGCAGATCTTCACCAGACATCACCGGCAACAACGTCGCCTATGGGCACAAACCCACCGTCGCTGGACCAGACAGGACTGGCAAAAATTGCTCTTCACTGACAAGTCGTGGTTTTGTCTCACCAGGGGTGATGGTCGGATTCGCATTTATCGTCGAAGGAATGAGCGTTACACCGAGACCTGTACTCTGGAGCGGGATCGATTTGGAGGTGGAGGGTCCGTCATGGTCTGGGGTGGTGTGTCACAGCATCATCGGACTGAGCTTGTTGTCATTGCAGGCAATCTCAACGTTGTGCGTTAAAGGGAAGACATCCTCCTCCCTCATGTGGTACCCTTCCTGCAGGCTCATCCTGACATGACCCTCCAGCATGACACAGCCACCAGCCATACTGCTCATTCTGTGCGTGGTTTCCTGCAAGACAGGAATGTTAGTGTTCTGCCATGGCCAGCGAAGAGCCCGGATCTCAATCCCATTGAGCACGTCTGGGACCTGTTGGATCGGAGGGTGAGGGCTAGGGCCATTCCACCCTAGAAATGTCCGGGAACTTGCAGGTTCCTTGGTGGAAGAGTGGGGTAACATCTCCCAGCAAGAACTGGCAAATCTGGTGCAGTCCATGAGGAGGAGATGCACTGCAGTACTTAATGCAGCTGGTGGCCACACCAGATACTGACTGTTACTTTTGATTTTGACCCCTCCCCCCCTTTGTTCAGGGACACATTATTCCATTTCTGTTTAATCACATCTGTGGAACTTGTTCAGTTTATGTCTCAGTTGTTGAATCTTGTTGTGTTCATACAAATATTTACACATGTTAAGTTTGCTGAGAATAAACGCAGTTGACAGTGAGAGGATGTGTCTTTTTTTGCTGAGTTTATTACTGTCCATGTTCAATTAGTGTTTGAAGCTTATCCCACAGTCACCACAGCGAAATGGTTTCTCTCCGGTACCTTTATGAGTATGCATATGCGCAGGTAGGTTTTCCTTGAGTATGAAGATTTTCCCACAGTCACCACAGTTAAATGTTTTTTCTCCTGTGTGTGTCAGTAAATATACAGCTAGGTTCCCCTTCTTGTTGAAACTTTTCCCACAGTCATCACAGCTAAATGGCTTCTCTCCTGTGTGAATCAGAGTATGTTTGGTTAGGTCTCTACCTTATGCTTGAAGCTTTTCCCACAGTTACCACAGCTACATGGTTTCTCTCCTGTATGAGCCCATATATGCCTGTTAAGGTTAACCTTCTGTCTTCAATTAGTGTTTGAAGCTTATCCCACAGTCACCACAGCGAAATGGTTTCTCTCCGGTACCTTTATGAGTATGCATATGCGCAGGTAGGTTTTCCTTGAGTATGAAACTTTTCCCACAGTCACCACAAACAAATTATTTTTCCCCTGTGTGAGTCAGTACATGCCTGTTAAGAGAAACCTTTTGATTGAAGCTTGTCCCACAGTCACCACAGCTAAATGGTTTATCTCCTGTATGAGTCTTTATATGCTAATTTAAGGTCCCCTTGCGATTTAAGCTCTTCTCGCAGTAACCACAGCTAAAGGGTTTCTCTCCTGTATGAGTCTGTATGTGCCTGTTCAAGGTCCCCTTGCAATTCAATTTTTTCCCAGTGTGAGTTTAAAGAAAAAGTGGTGCTGGGTTTCTTCAATGGTGTGTTGGGATCCAATTGGGCTGATCTGTGGCTAGAGGCATTGTCTTGATTATCTGGAGGGTCACAGGGATTGTCAAGGTGGGTCACAGTGACAAAAGGTTTGAGATTCACTGGTTTAGAGTCACTCTCTCTTTACTCCACCATTTGGAGAAGAGTCAAGGACCGAAGTTGATCCTCCTGATCATTTTTCACACAGGGGGGAGTGAATATGAACTCTATGACGTCAGCCTTGAGTCCCTGAAGCTGCCCTACATCCTGACTGGTCCTGGGGGGAGTCCTTTTCCTCAGAGACAGTGAGTGAGAACTGGCGGGGTCTATTCTACATCGTTTTATTTCGGGTGTGATCCGCAGCAGTCTCCCTAGCCGGTCATTCTCCTCTTTAAATTGGGAAATCTCCTCCTTGTAACTCGCTACCACTTTCTCTATTACTCCCAAAATCTCTACTGCAGTCACTGTTAAACGCTCACTAGCAAACACACTCAAAGACTGTACTTTGGCCATTTTCAGAGGACTGATTGGTCGGCATTCAATTCAAAACAAACTCGCCTCGACTTGCAGAATTGTTTGCATTGCCTTCCTCCTTTGTGTTTTCAGCGGGTGGCGAGCCCAGAAATAGATAACAGCGCCGCCCGCTGGATGGTCTGGGAAGGATACAAAAGCAAATTTGAAGGGTTTTATTGTGAGTGTGATGTAAACGGAATCAATATAATAATGTATTTCCAGTATATAGTAATAGTTCAGATGAATGACGAGGCTGTACAGCTACCGTTGAAATACAAACAATTATATTGGGTATAAAATAACAGAGAGAAGATGCTACTGTGTCATTCTGTATTCACTATGTTACAACTTGATGTTAGATGGTTCCTCACCCTGAAAGTAGTCTATGGGCCAAGAGAAACTGTAATTTATGGTTCAGTTGATTTTAAACAGTCACTACAAACTTCAGCTAACCTTAGCAGTGGTGTAAAGCACTTAAGTAAAAATACTTGAAAGTACTACTTAAGTAGTTTTTGGGGGTCTTTGTACCTTACTTTACTATTTATATATTGCCAATTTTACCTTTAACTTCACTACATTCCCAAATAAAATTATTTCTCCATACATTGTCCCTGAGACCCAAAGGTACGCAATGCATTTTGAATGCTTAGCAGGACAGGCAAATGGTCTAATTCACACATTTATCAAGAGAACATCCCTTGTCATCCCTACTTGAGTCTGGCGGACTCACTAAACACATGCTAAACATATCACTAAACACATGCTTATTGCTATCCGCAAATAAAATAAAAACAAGTAAATAATGCAGTCTAGTTTGCTTTCGTCCCAACAACGAATATTCAACATCAAAACAAACTCGCCTCCACTGATGTATGCTCGCCTCCAAATATATTTCTGCGTTGTCGTGTTCTGTTGTGTTTTTCATCGGATGGCGAGCCTCTAGCTGGATGGAGTTGTAGCAAAGAGTGCCGTTGTAAATTGGTGGTCGGACACATCATTCTGTAAACTTAAGCAGATCTTGCGGTGTTTTTTTTTATACTTCTCTACAGTCTAAATGTATTATTAATATAGATTATAGGGATTTATTGTGTTTTTATGTGTCTGTGCGTGGCAAACTTTCAGCTCAGATGATAAGGGTAGGTTCTATTGATTCACAAAGGTGCCTGTTTGTTTATCATATAATTAGAGCTTGTAACAGTTTGAATATTTACACATTTCCATGACACTAGTGTGAGTGAATACTGTAAGTCATTGGCCAATTTGATTAAATTGAAATAAACTTGATCTGTTCAAAATGCAACTTTTTGGCAAAACACTGACATTATTGCAACGTAACGTTAGTTAACCATCCGAGAGCCCAAATAGTACCTTATTCAATAAGGGTGCCATTGCCTGTACATTTTGTCAAAAATATTGTACACAATTACACTCACTTTGATATACTATTTACATGTGTGTGTGTGCATTTGAGGAAAAACATAACAGTATTGATGAGGGCTCTTGTGCGAGTAGCACTACAATTTTATATCATTCCGCCTCCTTGAACAGGGAATATAATGGCTGACACTGGGCCGATAAGTGTACATTGACTGAGGGGACTCATCAACAACACCGAAACGACTTATTTGTATTTATTGAGACACAGTCTTCTCCTGGCTCTTAGAATGAGCCGTTGACCATAAAGTGTTACGATAATTTCTCAAAAACTCACTGAGGTAATTCATTTCTTTCCACTACTTTTATTAGCCAAGGCAAGTGGCTAGTTCACCACCAGCTAGCTAACGTAGCATCATCACGCAGTTCGCTAGCTAACTACCTACCTCCTTACCCAACACAAAACTAGGTTGGTGCTGTATTTTCGAGGAGACATTAGCTAATGTATTTAACGTGTGCTTATTTTGAAACTATTATAGGCAACAATAACTAACTAGGCAGCTAGCTATCTAGGCATGCAATCTTGTCGGGCCGTGAAATCTTGTTTGTTTTTAGTTAGCCAGCTAGCTAGCTAGATAGGTCACGTTAGCTAACGTTACTAGCAAGTTGACGTTACCTACGCAAGTGTCTGCAAGGTATTGTAAATCCTAGCTAACTGTAATTCCGACTAGATAGTGACAGTACTTTCCTCTCCGAATTTAACATTAGCTTTTGTTTTGAACATCCATTTTTCAAACTTTCAAAGGGCAGTGAATGCAACAATTGTAACGTTTGTTAGCCTTCAATGTATTTTCCATTGTCGGAATTTCACCCCCAGTTTTCGCGGGGAAGGGGAGGGCTCATGCGTTACCATGGCGTGCAACTTCATGTTGCCAAACAGTGACAAAACCAAATGTAAAGTAGTTTAGATTTGCATAGCCCCATTGGTATCCCAAATGATGAATACACCGCATCGATAGGCTATTGGAGTGTATATTGATGACGGTTTTTGTCCCCATTATTCTTTTACGTTAGCTAGAAGTTCTCAGAGGGGGGCTCGTTAGTTGTTGCTAGTGACAGTTGGCTCCCTCGAACTCGCTGAAGTGGAGGGAATTTCGGAAACTTTACCGGGAATTCTAGCGGTCTACAACGCTGGTTTAACGCTAATCCCTCTAGACTAAACAGTGCCTTTTGTTGGGAAACTGTTAGTCAACAAGAAATCCGTAATCAGTCCGCGATTTCTCCAAAAGCAAACCAACAAATGAATAGTGGGTAACTGAATACACCACACAGGTACGTAATCGATAGGTAAGGTAACGTTATTGATATCGGCACAGTTGTATTATTTAGCTGTGTCATAAATAAGTCATACAATGGTTTGTAGCTAGCTATGGTGTTTTGGATTATTAACGTTATGCCTCATGTTATGGTTTAGTTTACTGTAATACTTGTCATACTTAGGGAAAGGCCTGTGAATGTTGACTGTTGCTTAGTTGCAGGAACATTCCTCCAAACAAGGCACTGTTTCTGACTGGAGGCTGTTTCTGAAAGCAACAAACACCTCTAGAATCATGCACTCTGTTAATGTCATAACGGTGTAGCTACTTCGGAAACACACCTCTGTATATTGGTTTCCTTGTTTGTTTTGAAGTGTGTGTGTCAGGGTTTCCATTAGGAAAATCTGGTGGCAGACAACGTGATCTGAAAGATTTTAATTTGCTGTCAATTTGAAAAATTTACCTGACCCATAATGTTATGCGTTGTGTGCATGACCCATTACAACGTCCACCAATGGTGCTAAGAATGACAGAAATTTTGATTATGATATTCATTTTAACAGAACACCCAACTCCTGTAATGAAGCAGACACTAAAGCATTATTTTCAAACATTTGCCAAAATGCAATTTGTGGTAAAACAACACCATTCCAAACATCGCACCTGATGCCAGCGGTTCCATATGTGACAGAGATAAATCTCTGTTAAACTTAGGTTGCTAATATAACTGGGATTTTGGCTTCTGGACAACGAAAGAAAGTTTGTATGAAAACCAACAGGAGAGATGCTGGTTTAAATAGCATATGAGGAAGTCCATAAAATAATTGCTTCTGTGTTTCTATGGTCAGATTTTTCCTAGGCTGCTTTGAAGCAAGGTAAGACATGCCCCATAATATGAAGTAAAAACTTTTAGGTTAAAATTGTTTAAGTTTGTTTGCAAAATGCATACTGCTGCCAGCAAACTGGTGGGTGACGTGCTGATAGCATGCCTACCGTTGCACTTGATTGGGAGGCATGTTGCAATTGCCAGTTGAGAAATAAAAGTAGTAGCTCTTTTTAATCGTGGCCATCAACTGTTTTCAGGTGACTGCTTTCAGAATTGTTGCCCAATGACTGGTCTTATAAAAGTACATGTTTTACTTCAGCAGCAACGAGCTGAGGAGCTGCTGCGCAGCACTGTCTGACAAGCGATATTCCGCTCAAAATAGGCTCTGTGCGCAGGTAAGAAATTATACATTACGACCCAGGTTCCTTTTATTATTTTTTCGGCACTGAACAAATTTCAGGTCTGCTGAGCTCGAACTTGAAAGGTGTAAAAATTCTGTGTAACTTCCAGTGTGCATTTACTCTGAACACTGAGGCTGTACCTGCTTTAAGTTAGTTTGAACAGTAGTATGTAGGATACTGTGGCTATTTGATCATAATGTAGACCTACCAGAGTGACCTAACATCAAAAACAATGAAGAAAATGAACCTCATAGAATTTTAACATGGAAATAGCTGTTCTATATTTCAGCCTACAGTAGCAGCCAATGTGTGGTGTTCAATGTAGGTTTACATTCCATGAGACTTTTGGAAAAAACATACAGGGCTTGACAATAACCTGTTCATCAACTTTTCCTTCAGACAAGGTGACTGAAAATGCTGTTTGATCTAAGAAGCCACTTTACAAAATAAAATACATTATTATTGTCATACCATTATTACAGAGAATCAGAAATTATGCTACCCTCTGCCTATGGGCTTAAATAAGCTAAGTAGCCAGTCTCAAAATACAACACTGCCCCTTTTAAGACAAAGCTCTTTAACTGACTCGCTTTTCAAAGATGTCTAGAAATTTACAAGTTTTGTGCTCTTGCCAGAAGCAATCACTCACCCATTGTTGACTAGAAATGAGCTATTACTGACTACTAATTATATTTAACTGCACTAATAACTCACTAACTAGCAAAGGATATGAACAAAATGTGCACACGTGGCTGCATGCAGCTCTTGCTTTGATCTCAAAACAAGCACATCTACTCACAACCACTGTAAACACAATCCAGTTCAAAGTAAATGGCACAGATCCATATATGGCAATGGTTTATTTGCATGTAGGTCTACTGTAGCTCAGATTGTTTATGCTGCACCATTCTGTATGGAGTATTTTTATTTAACTAGTCAAGTCTGTTAAGAAAAAAAAAATATTATTTAAAATGAAGGGCTAGGAAGAGTGGGTTAACTGCCTTGTTCAGTGGCAGAACGACAGATTTTTACCTTGTCAGCTCGGGGATTTGATCTGGTAACCTTTTGGTTACTGGCCTAACGCTCTAACCACTAGGCTACCTGCCGCCCCAGGTACGGGCTGAGTAGTGTGTCAATGCAATAGAATCCTAATCCGACGTGTTCTGCCTACAACAATCTCTTGCATAGTTTTTTGTTTTGTTATGTTGCATTGAAAATGGATAATATTGTGTTGATTCAATCACAATTTCCACAGTAAAGGGAAACATTGATAGTGTTAACAGGGAAAAACTCTAGAACAATTAGGTTTGTGCAGTAAACTATTGGCCCAAAACATTATCACTGCATATTAGCTTTGCTTGAATTGCTCTGTCAACGCATTGTTGTTCGGGCCATTTAAAAAAATATATAAATATTTCAAAATTTGAGGTAGGCTATATGATCACACCGGTAATAGAGCCATTGATGTATTACTTGTGAAGCACATCTGAGTGAGCATATGTTTTTAATAATTAGCTTTTAATTTGAATTTTACTGGGCTGATGGTGCCTGCATCTGATGGTCAGTCTCAGCAAAGGAGAGGGCAGCAGACTGAGCGTCCGCCTCTCAACATCCCTCCGCTCTCCCTTTCCTCCACTGACCAAAAAATGGACACCGTCTTCCAGCTGATAGTGAAACTTGAGTCACACCACATTATTTCTGCCTCGTGCACAAATTCATGTTACTCCTATGGACAGAGAAAGTGAAATATTCCTCTGTATTAAAAAAGACCCAAGCTGCTAATAATGACGCATGCCTATAGATCCACTTTCCTACTCATTCATTACTGCTGCACTGCTAGTTGTAGGGCTGAGTGGAAATAGGAACCTGCATTTCATGGCCTATAAAAGTGTTGACAGTGCTGAGTAAGAACTTTAAAATGAACTCATTCATATAAAAAGCAGCTCTGCTGTATTCGTTGACAGTTTGTCTAGTCGGGGTTTTAATCTCACAGTATCTACTTTGCTGTAGCTTTTTCTTTTATGCATGCGACGATACTGCAGAGATGCTAATCTGAGCCATCCGATTGGCCATCGGTAGGCCTGTAGTGCACTTGATTTGCTCTCTGGGCCCTAGGGAAGGCAGTTTCTACCTTCAGACACATAAAATGGCAACAGTTCGCCTACCCGGCGCGTAGGGCAGGTGAATTGGGTGCACCTACCGCCGTCAGCCCGAGACCTATAAATAAATAGGAACACAGTGCTTTATCATTGGTTTTTTTACAGAAATGTTTTAGCGATTGACTAGGAATTCATTGGAGGTCGATCGACCGGTTGGTGACAACTGTATTTCCATCAATTAATAAAAAAAAGCATTATTTTGCACTGGGGTGTTTTTTTCTTCTTCTCCTGGTCAATTTGGCTGGCAACGATTTTTATCGGTTTTTCATTTTGTTATTGTCCAAAAGCTGGCAATTACCCGCAAGCGGAAACCCTGGTGAGTGAATGAGTTGTGTACAGTATGCCAGTATGAAAGAGACCTACTGTGTGTGTACATGCTTTTGTCACCAGTCCAAAGCCGTTCTAGAGTGTTCACTGACAATGCATGTCAACAACCCAACAGGTGCGGCGCGGAGGAGGACATGGCGACAGGGGGCACTCCCTTTGACGACTGCGCAGAGGATCAGGAGCTGCACAACTGGACCGTTACCAATGGCAGCAGCCTAGAGGACAGGCTCAACAACATGGTACAGAGTAGACGAGAGAGACAATGGCTGCGTCCCAAAGGCAACCCTATTCCCTATGTAGCGCAATGCACTACTTTTGACCAGAGCCCTATGGGTCCTGGTCGAAAGTAGGGCACTACTGGAATGGGGTGACATTTGGGACCATTGAGAATGGACACTAAAAGGTTAAATCCTAACTGGAGATTTGCGAAAGTAACTAAGATCTTTGATTGCATGAGTTTGTGCATATAGCCCCACGGTGGAGGTGTTATAATACCCATAAAACCTTGAGGTCAGGGAAATGGTTCCAATAATTTCCCCACCATTCATCTACACAATATACAGCCCTTGTCTGAAGTTTTTCTAAAATCCCTTATGGGGAAAAATGAATGGTGGAAAAACTATTGGAACCATTTTCCCTGTTTGACCGCAAGGTTTAATGGGTATTATGACTCTTGCTGTGGTACTCGAAAGCTTTAGTAAGGATTCAGCTCCCTCACTGTCTAGCTCTAGAGTCTGTCAGTCTACCTACAATGCTGACCAAAGCGAGACATGGATTTGAAATAGTATATTACAAGTTTATTGTAATGTGTCCCTTTTGGGGAACCATGATGTGCTTATCATCAAGCAAGTACAGCATTATACAGTACATGGTATTACATAAAACACATGCATATGTGGATATGACCTTCTGTCCTTTTTTAAAGCTCCAGGGTGACGTTTCTCCTAGGTAAATGTCAAGGATCAGCTTCCCCACCCTCAATCCCAACCTGAACCATTTGTGGTGGGGAAATGCAAAACTGACCCAAGATCAGTGTTTAGGGATAACTTCACCCTACACCCCTTTTTGAAAGCTTCCTGTCCCCTCTCAGGACTGGGGCATCCAGCAGAAGAAGGCGAACCGCTCGACGGAGAAGAACCGGAAGAAATTCTCAGCCGGCGGCGTGGCGGAGAGCCGGCTGACCAATGACATCTCCCCGGAGTCCACACCTGGCACGGGGCGGAGAAGGACAAACACCCCTCACTCCTTCCCCCACGTCAAGTACACCACCCAGATGTCGGTGCCTGACCAGGCCGAGCTGGACCGTCTCCGGCAGAGGATCAACTTCACTGATCTAGACGAGGTGAGAGGATTATCCCTAGAGCTTTCTTAACTAAGCATTTCTTCTTGGAGTATTCGTCTGTGATTGTTCGGGGTTGGTGTCTGGAGGGGGGTCATAGTTAATCCAGAAATGTGTTCACCGAAGATGTTGTGAAAGGGTACTGTTCATGTAAAAACGCACGCTTTTCTTGGTGTGTTGTCTTCACGAATGTGAAAGTTTTTTAAAAACTATTCAATGTTCCAAAGAACCTTCTTTCCATCTTTTTATATCGCAGAGGTTCTGCTGCATTGTTCTGTTTCAGAGTACTGTAATTTAGTCTGGAAGCCAGGTTATGATACATCCCTCGCTCTCTCTTTTCCCAGAGGAGCGTGGGCAGCGACTCCCAGGGTCGTGTCACAGCAGCCAACAATCAGCGAGAGCTGGCGGCGGAAAACAAAAAGCCCTTCAAATTCCTGCCGCTGCACGTCAACACCAACAAGAGCCGGGAGGCGCCCTCCGCCTCGGCCCCCGCAACCCCCTCCGTCGCCGCCACAGCCAAGAAGCAGAGCCCTGGCCTGGGTCTTGGTCTCAGGGAAGCGTTCACCCCCTCCCTGCCCAGCAATGACACCCCCAGGCTAGGTAGAAGGGCCGAGAGAGGGCTCCTTCCCTCTAGGGAGGATGGGAGAGGAGAGCTCAGCATCGACAGTAGCCAGGTAGGTAACGTCTAGGCACTTTTTTATTCACATTTTATACTCTCTGTATGTAGTCTGTTTTGTTTGATCAGCCACTTATTGCACAATGCAAATTATTGAAGTTTGTAGTTTCAATACTTAATTAAAATAGAACAAACATAGGACAATGCTTACAACAAAGTTAGTTTAGTTGTGGGTACATAGAGGAAAAACTTGTAAATTTGTCTTACTCAGTAACACATTTTGAACACATCTATATAAATAGCATACCTTGGAACAGCATTTTCACCACTCAAGTCTGTGCTTGCGCTGAACTGATCGTCCTGTACTGTCTGCAAACGGTCACATGGCATGCTGTGCTCTCGATCTTGTAAGAAAATAAATGGTAGAACAAGGATGGTAGACTAGGCAGGCAAGATGATGATGAAACCAGTGCTTATTTAGGGCAATTTAAAAATATGCCACCACCGCAGGTTCCCAAGTGAGTTCTGCCCTCGTTTAGCTCAGTCTGCAGTGAGCGGACTGGTATCCACGCTCTCACACACCATTTCTCTGTCTCGCTCTCTCTATCATTTACACTCTCAGACATGCACGCACACATGCTCTCTCTCTGCTGTGCCACTATCTCATAAACACCCTGTCTCTCACACACCCTTACACACTCTGGTGTCCCTATCAGGTGGTGAGCAAGTTAGTTCAGATCCGGGAGTATATCGGCAAAGCCAGCTCCATGAGGGATGACCTGGTGGAGAAGAACGACATCCCGGCCAACGTGGAGCGCCTCACCCACCTCATCGCCCACCTCAAGGAGCAGGAGAGGTCCTACCTCCGCTTCCTGCAGAAGATGCTGGTCAGTACAGTACGCTGGCTTATCACGGCTTTCTCACTGTCTCTCTGTTTTTCTCCTTTCTCTGTCTTTGGCTTGATCTGTGTCTTTATTTTTCTCTTTCCATCCTTCTGTCATTTAAGGATGAAGGGGGCTGCTTTCGAGAGACTTTCTAAGTTTGAATTCACTATGGTATTTATAGTAAAAACAAGCTACGGCAGCCTTGGGCTTTTCTCTGTTAAAGAAGCCTGCAGTCCACTGCTTCTTTCTCACATTGCTGTTGATAGTTCAAGGTGTTGTGCTTGGGAACTTTTCACTGCACCCTGATCATGTATTTTTAATGCCAAGGCATCTGAAACGCCGGCAAGACAGTTGTGTATCTTGTTCCATTTGGCAGACAAATCTAGGACATGACACACATTGCTTCTGAACTGCTGGATGGCACGTGTCATTTGATCTTGCTGTCAGCGCATTTTGCAATCAATATTACATAGGTTACCCCCCTCCGGCATTTATGTGCGAGTAGTTATGACTATTTCCATTGTTGTATAGCAACTTTTTCCCCAACCACTGTTCAAGTATTACATTGAAAGTGAGGTGGAGAAAGGGAAGGAAACGGTTGAAGACCTGTGTTCCCATAGCCACTACACCCTCAGTGTCCATAGTATCATAGTTCGGGCTAAAGAGGGAGACCGTGCTTGCAGTCCGTGCCTACTATTTTACTGACCGCCGCCTCTTCTGTAGGCGAGGGAGAATGAGGAGGAGGAGGCGGGAACACTGGACTCGGCCGTGGGTTCAGGCTCATTGCCAGAGAGCACCACCCTCAACATCGAGGTGCGCTCCTCGGACGCCTCCAATGCCACCGTAAGTAGCCCTTCCTCTAGTTCTGACAACCAACTCATCCTGCTAGTTTTTTGTTTTATAGAGGAGTTTGGATTGGTCACAAACGAGATCATCTGATATGCTGCTACCAGATAGTAAGACACTTCTTCTAGAAGTAGTCACCCAAGCAGACCAAGGCTAATTTTATTGCTGCCATCCCTCCCTCATCATCCCACTCCATCCCTCCTTCTCTCCCTCCCTCCTTCTCTCCACCCCTTCCATTGCCGGTGTAACACCAGGAAGTCTGCGCTGTCAGCATCTGACGCACAACCAGTTCTGCTTGTGCTGGAGATTTCTTATGTGCGTGTCTCCAACAGGGCCGTATTGCAGGCCGCAGTGACCAGAAGGAGGAGCTGGAGAACTTGAAGAAGCAGCATGAGCTCCTGAAGAAGATGCTGGAGCAGCAGGAGCAGCTCAGGACTCTACAGGGCCGTCAGGCAGCACTACTGACCATGCAGCACAGCTCCCAGCAAGCCACACAAACCATGGCTGACACCGGTGAGACACGGGCCACATAGAGAGAGGGCGCGCATGCAGAGGAGTAAACACACACTGGACACACGGCGCATATGCAGAGCTGGTAGCTACACACACACGTAACCTTATTTAATTTGTTGTGTGTGTGTTTCAGTGCCGACAGAGAACACAGGCAGTGTGTCAGGGCTGAGCATCACCTCGGAGCTGAACGATGAGCTGAACGACCTCATTCAACGCTTCCACAACCAGCTGCACGACTCCCAGGTACCAGCTACATACAATACTGGGTTGTATTAATTAGGGCACACCACAGTCAAAAGTATTAGTGCTTTGTTCTGCCTAATGAATACAATCCTGGCAAATGTCAAAAGTTGTAATAACATGATATTGTTACCCCTCTTTTACAGACGTGGTGTATAACCCTGTAACTAGAATGATTACATTTAAATGAAGGGATAACTGGGCAAAATGAAGTCTTCATGTTGAGTAATTAGAACTTGTTACCATGTTATTACTACTTTATCCTGTGGTAATGTAAAGTGCTACCCATCAAAGTAATAAATTATGAGTTGAATGTTTGTTCAACTACTAACACCTACTAACATCCTGTGTGCCTTTCCTTCCTCAGACCAAGGCAGCCGTTCCAGACAACCGCAGACAAGCCGCGAGCCTCTCCCTCTCCCGGGAAGTCTGCCGCTCTCGCTCCTCCCAGCCTTCCCCTCCTTCCCGCACTGCCTCCTCCTTCCTCCATCCCAGCCCTCTCACCTCCCTGACCTCCATCAACCCCACGTCGGCCTCGGCGGCGAGCGCCAAGCTGACCAAGTTGCAGGAGCTGCAGGACAAGAAGCAGACCATGGACAAGATCCTGCAGGAGCTGCACTCACTCCGTGACCAGACCCTCAACAACAACTCCTGTAAGTTACGGTTTGTCTCTCTAACTGACTTGGAGTAGGATAACACCGTCAGGGAGGGGGGGGGGGCAGTGATATATTTTTGGGCGAGATTCTTGCTAATTTAAACACCTACAAATGCCATTTCCTGCAAAACATTGCCTTTAATGATGATAAACTTGGATTTTTTTTATTTGGATTCTTTGCGCAGCTCCCATCTAACGTTCTTTGCGGGGAACCTTGGTGCATATGATACAAGCTTGTAAGTTTGCTGCCGTGCATGTGTGAGTAATGTGTGTTCTGTCAGGTCGCGGTGGCAGTGTGTCCCTGTCCTCTCAGCGTAGCCTGGCTCTGGGCGTGGGCCCCTCGGACCGCCCCTCTGGCCTGTATCGGGAGCCCAACGGGGCCTCAGCCATGAGACGGGACCCCTCCACCTACCACCCCTCCACACACACCCAGCAACCCCAGCATGAGGACGCTCCAGCAGACAAACTCCGGTACGCAACTTCAACTATTATTACGATCAGTGCACATCACACCACAGTTGTATTCATAAGAAACCAAATGGTAGAAAACTGACTGAAATGCAGAGGGACTTCCTGCACTTGTCCAAATCACATTTTATTGGTTGCATACTCATATTTAGCATATGTTATTGCGGGTGTAGCGAAGTGTAGCGACATGCTTGTGTTCCTAGCTCCAACAGTGCAGTAATATCTAAACAATACACACAAATCTCTAAAAGAATGGAATTAAGAAATATTAGGACGAGCAATGTCTGAGTCTGGCGTATGAATATGTATGTGTGCATGTATACAGTGCATTCGGAAAGTGTTCAGACCCTTTGACTTTTCCCACATTTTGCCTTATTCTAAAAGGGGTTAAATATTTTTTTCCCTTCATCAATCTACACACAATACCCCATCATTACAAAGGAAAAATGGGTTTTTAGACATTTTTGCAAATGTATTAACTATAAACTGAAATATCATATTTACGTAAGTATTCAGACCCTTTACTCAGTACTTTGTTGAAGCACCGTTGGCAGTGATTATAGCCTCAAGTCTTCTTGGGTGTGATGCTACAAGTTTGGCACACCTGTATTTGGGGAGTTTCTCGCGTTCTTCTCGGCAGATCCTTTCAAGCTCTGTCAGGTTGGATGTGGAGCGTCGCTGCACAGCTATTTTCAGGTCTTGCCAGAGATGTTGGAGCGGGTTCAAGTCCGGGCATTGGCTGGGCCACTCAAGAACATTCAGAGACTTGTCCTGAAGCCACTCCTACGTTGTCTTGGCTGTGTTCTTAGGGTCGTTGTCCTATGGGAAGGTGAACTTTCGCCCCAGTCTGAGGTCCTGTGTGCTCTGGAGCAGGTTTTCATCAAGGATCTCTCTGTACTTTGCTCCGTTCATCTTTCCCTCAATCCTGACTAGTCCCCCTGTCCCTGCCGCTGAAAAACATCTCCACAGCATGATGCTGCCACCACCATGCTTCTCCGTAGGGATGGTGCCAGGTTTCTTCCAGATGTGGCGCTTGGCTTTCAGGCCAAAGAGTTCAATCTTGGTTTCATCAGACCAGATAATCTTGTTTCTCATAGTCAGAGTCCTTGAGGTGCATTTTGGGTGTACTCCAAGCGGCTGTCGTGTTCCTTTTACTGAGGAGTGGCTTCTGTCTGGCCACTCAACCATAAAGGCCTGATTGGTGGATTGCAGCCAAGATGGTTGTCCTTCTGAAAGGTTCTCCCATCTCTACAGAGGAACTCTGGAGCTCTGTCAGAGTGACCATTGGGTTCTTTGTCACCTCCCTGACCAAGGGCCTTCTCCCCCGATTGCTCAGTTTGGCCGAGCGGCCAGCTCTAGGAAGAGTTTTGGTGGTTCCAAACTTTTTCCATTTAGGAAAGATGGCCACTGTATTCATGGAGACCTTCAATGCTGCAGACATTTTTTGGTACCCTTTCCCCAGATCTGTGCCTCGACGCAATCCTGTCTCGGAGCTCTACAGACAATTCCTTTGACCTCATGGCTTGGTTTTTGCTCTGACATGCACTGTCGACTGTGGTACCTTACATAGACCGGTGTGTGTGCCTTTTCCAAATCATGTCCAATCAATTGAATTTACCACAGGTGGACTCCCAAGTTGTAGAAACATCTCAAGGATGGTCAATGGAAACTGAACTCAATTTTCAGTCATAGCAAAATGTCTGAATAGTTATGTAAATAAGGTATTTCTGTTTTCTCTGTGATTATGGGGTATATTGATTGAGTTCATTTTTGTATTTAGTACATTTTATATTAAGGCTGTAATTTATCAAAATGTGGAAAAAGTCAAGTGGTCTGAATACTTTCCGAATGCACTGGATGGGATGTATAGACATGGATCGTAAACTCAGCCAAAGAAAAAAAAAAAGTCTTCACTGTCAACTGTTTATTTTCAGCCAACATGTGTAAATATTTGTATGGACCTAACAAGATTCAACAACTGAGACACAAACTGAACATGTTCCACAGACATGTGACTAACAGAAATGGAATAATGTGTCCCTGAACAAAAGGGGGGTCAAAATCAAAAATAACAGTCAGTATTTGGTGTGGCCACCAGCTGCATGAAGTACTGCAGTGCATCTCCTCCTCATGGATTGTACCAGATTTGCCAGTTCTGGCTGTGAGATGTTACCCCATTCTTCCACCAAGGCACCTGCAAGTTTCCTGACAATTTCTGGGGGAATGGCCCCAGCCCTCACCCTCTGATCCAATAGGTCCCAGACGTGCTCAATGGGTCTGAGATCCGGGCTCTTTGCTGGCCATGGCAGAACACTAACATTCCTGGTGAGACAAAACCGCGACTTGTCAGTGAAGACAACTGTTTGCCAGTACTGTCTGGTCCAGCGATGGTGGGTTTGTGCCCATAGGCAACGTTGTTGCCGGTGATATCTGGTGAGAACCTGCTTAACAACAGGCCTACAAGCCCTCAGTCCAGCTTCTCTCAGCCTATTGGGACAGTCTGAGCACTGATGGAGGGATTGTGCTTTCCTGGTGTAACTCGGGCAGTTGTTGCCAATCTGTACCTGTCCCGCAGGTGTGATGTTCAGATGTACCGATCTTGTGCAGCTGTTGTTACGCGTGGTCTGCCACTGCGAGGACGATCAGCTGTCCGTCCTGTCTCCCTGTAGCGCTGTCTTAGGCCTCTCACAGTACCACATCTGCAGTCCTCATGCCTCCTTGCAACATGCCTAAGGCACGTTCACGCAGATGAGTAGGGACCCTGGGTATTTCTTTTTTGGTGTGTTTCAAAGTCAGTAGAAAGGCCATTTTAGTGTCATAAGTTTTCATAACTGTGACCTTAATTGCCTACCGTCTGTAAGCTGTTAGTGTCTTAATGACCGTTCCACAGGTGCATGTTCATTAATTGTTTAGGGTTCATTGAACAAGCAGTGTTTAAACCCTTTACAATGAAGATCTGTGAAGTTATTTGGATTTTTAAGAATTATCTTTGAAAGACAGGGTCCTGTAAAAGGGACGTTTCTTTTTTTTGAGGATAGAATATTTTGTGAGTCTGTAGGATAGAATAGTATATATTCAGCAATAGTTGAATAGGATGGCATTGACTAGAATACAATATATGGAATGAATAAAACAGTATGTAAACATTATTGCAGTGACCAGTGTTCCATTTTCTATTGGGACTACCTGGACTAAATGAAAACAACCCATTGCCGATGAAGCAGAGTAGAGGGAACCAACTCAGTCTATTAGCATGCACCCTTTGTATCTCTCTGGTACCGGCAGCTGAAGATCCATACTGCACTGTTCCTTCAGACAAACTCTACCATCCATCACCCTTATCCCTCTCATTCATTCATTAGTCTGATGAATGAACAATAGATCCAATTAGTCAAGTGTCTCTCCTTCATTGAATCAGTTGTCCATGTATCAACCTTAGTCTCTTTCCCCCATTCCATGTCTCCCCATTCATTCCTCCACACTCTCTCTGAAATGTGACTCAAAAGGAATAGACTGCTTGCAAGTCTCACTTACGGTGCTTTTAAGTCCTTGAGGTTGAGACATTTTAAAACGGAATCAGGCCTAAGTCTCTCTCCCCCCCCTGCCCACCACAGCAAGCTGAAGGAGGTGCACAAGCGTCTGAATGAGCTGCGTGAGCTGGTGCAGTACTACGAGCAGACATCAGACATGATGGTGGACACAGTCAATGAGAACGTGAAGGAGGAAGAGGAGGAGGAGGAGGAGACTGAGGAGGACGGCTCCATGCTGGAGACCATGTTCGACTCGGAGCAGGAGAACCGCCGGCCCCCCATCACCAACATCAGGTACTTGAAGGACACGGACGGAATAGGGTGAAGTCGTTATTATTCCTCATTAGAGCTGTTTATTAGTGGACCATGTCCAATTCTGATTCTAAGCATCGCAGACCTGGGATTCGAACCGGCAACCACGGACAATAACTGGTTAGTTTCAAACCAAGCATATAATCTGTTCCCTTCATGTACCCCAAATTACCTGGTTAATGTAAAATATCGTTTGTGCTCAATTACTTTCCTGGCTAAGAAATGGGAATGATATTATCTAAACCTTTATAACAAGGGCAAATCACACCGGGGAGTGAAATTGAGACTTGACGCTCTTCTCCATCTTTCTTTCCCCTGTTCAGAAACCCACAGCATTCTGGGAACTGGACAGAAATGAACAGTCTGACCAACGGCCGAGGAGGCGGCAGCACCAACAACCATGTTGACGGGAGGCTCAACACCGAGTGTGAGATCAACAACCGCTCTGCAGCAGCCAACCTCCGCAGCCTCAACATCCCCTCAGCCATAGGTAGCGTGACATATACGCACATTACATGCTTGCAACCTGTACGTGCACACACACACACACACACACAACCCACTCATCTCACTAACCCTCATTGTTTCTGTCTCCACCAGAGTGCCAGTACAACCGCCCCTACAACCAGGTCAAGGACGACGATGATGACGATGCCCTGGAGGATGAAGAGGAGGTGCGGGGGGCCCGGGACAGCGAGGGCTCGGGGTCGAGCAGAAGGAGCAGCCTGGAGAACGAGGACGCAGACTTCGCCCACAAAGTCCACCGGCTGCAGACCGCCAAGGAGAAACTACGGCAGCTCCAGGAGCTGGTGGCCATGGTGCAGGTGAGAGGAATGACTAGAAACATAGCATATGAGAGATATAGAATCTGAAATAAATTGTAGGCCCCATAGTGCAAGTCAGTAATGGGACCAATCTCATCCAAAAAGTTGACTCAAGTTTGCCAAAAAGCACCTGGATGATCATCAAGACTCTTGGAAGAATGTTCTATGGACAGATGATTCAGAAGTATAACTTTTTGGATGACATATGTCCCATTTATTCCTGGCGCAAACCAAACATTGCATTCCAAAGTAAGAACCTTATACCAACTGTCAAGCATGGTGGTGGTAGTGTGATGGTTTAGGAATACTTTGCAGCCTCAAGAACTGGATGACTTGCCTTAATGGAAGGAACCATGAATTCTGCTCTGTATCAGAGAATTCTACAGGGAACTGTCAGGCCATCTGTCTGTGAGCTGAAGCTGAAGTGCAGGACTTGAAAGAGCAGTTCATGCTTGAAAACCCACAAATGTTGCTAAGTTAATGCAGTTCTGCATTGAAGAGTGTGCCAAAATTCGTCCAGTGATGTGAGAGACCGCTCGACTACAGGAAGCGTTTGTTTGCAGTCTTTGCAGCTGAAGGTGGCACAACCTGTTATTGAGTGCAAGGGGACAGTAACTTTTTCACACGGGCATTGGGTGTTGGATAATTTTGTTTATGAAATTAGTATGTCATTGTGTTTTTTGTTCTGTCTCATATTAGGTTTTGGTTGAAGATCTGATAACATTCAGTTAAAAAAAAATTCAAAAGCAGAGAATAGAGTAGAAACATATCAACACACACATATAAGCCAATAATACAAAATAGAACACATTGTATAGAATCTAAAATGACCATGGTGCAGCTGAGTGGTCGAGACAGTTCTGAGTGGAAGAGGACCCTTTTGCAGTCCAAGAAAATAGAGCTGGAATTTGAGTCATTTATGGGCGATGGCTTTATGGAATAGTAACCGTGTGACTTCCTATCTCCCAGAGTGATGATACAGATGCCACCACAGCCGACGAGGGTCTCCACCAGCAGCCCAACAACACCAGAGGTGCTGCTGCTGGCTCCTCCTCCACAGGCAAGAGCCCCAGAGACCTAACCCTCACAGACAAGGCCAGGTAGGAGACTACTCGCACCCATACGGAGCACCAACACACGCGGTAGAGGCCATGGAACCATAACAAGTGTATGAAAGTACCTGTGTCTATATCTAAGTGAGTGCGTTTAAGCATGTGAATTACACAGCTGGTGATTCTGTTTGTGAATCTAAAATATTTTCTATGTGTCTCAGGGAGAAGCTGTATGAGGAGAAGCTTTGTCAGCAGCAGCAGGAGTTGCAGCAGCTTCACGAGGAACGCCAGCGGCTGATGGAGATCCAGGACAAGATCCAGGACCTGCAGTGGGCCTGCCCCGATCTGCAGGTAACACGTGCACGCACACACACTGATCACACACCACCCTATTTCCTGATTGATTGTGTTGAAAGGCTTTGGTGTCAGAACTTCTTTCTGACCTATTTTAACCGTAGTGTTCTATATTGGTAATGGGGTATTATTTGAGACAACCTCTCTCACACACTCTCTCTCTCCCATCTTCTCTCCAGTCGTCAGTGTCCAGCAGCACAGTGAGCCAACAGGCCCTGATGAGGAAGCCCCCAGCTGCAACTTCCACCCCGGCCCCTCCCCCTGCTCCGGCTGCAGCCCCCAAAGCCAATGCTTCTCCTGCTGCCACCGCTGTGCTCAAACCCACAGCCCAGGCTGCTGCTAATGCCTCTGTCACCGACAACGAGGTGGGTTCTTTATTTTGATTTGACAGGGTCAGTTTACTGTAACATCAAGGATAGAATGCTCATCCCACAGACTTAAAGTGCTTGCTTGACAAAATCAAATGGAACACTTGTATCACCCGCTCAGTGCAAGGCTTTTCTTGAGGGTTAACTGGTAAGGGTTAGCGTAACCGAGTTAGCCATGGCTGGATGTCCGGGAGCTGTATAGTAGTGTGTGGGTTATCTTGCAGATGTAACCATGAAAATGACACTGCTCATTTACCTTCATGGTTCTCCAGCAGCTGTGGTGTGAGATGCGGCGCCACCAGATCCTGCGGGAGGAGCTGCGGCAGCGGAGGAAGCACCTGGAGTCCCTGATGGCCGAGCACCAGAGGAGGAGCGGCCTCAGCGACTCCCCCTACAAGATGGAGGACCCAGAGGGACACGCCACCTCACAGCCACTTAGCAGGGACGAGAGGTGAGCGAAGCGTTACCCCTAAATTAAGACCCCTAAATAATCTGGGGGAATTCCATGATGTGAAACATTCTGAATGTTGCAGATACAAGTAGAATGACGCTTTTAGCCATTGTGTGCTTTCATATCTACATGAAGTGCCTTGGGAGATCGGTTTAGTCTCTGAGTGGGGCCTTAATTTACTTGTTCCCCTCCTCCTCAGGACCATGGCCACGTGGGGCGGCTCCACCCCCTGTCAGCTAGACGAGGACGGCTACCCCTCTGAGATGGGTGCTGAGGAGGAGGAGGAAGAAGAAGAGGACGGCGCAGAGTCCAGCTCCAGTGATGACCTGCATCTCTACTCCACTAGGAAGCAGAGATCCTACAGCAATAGGAAGACACTGGGCAGGTCTGTGAAATTCATACAAGGATACCCATTTTATTTTTTTCCTATTCAGGGCACAATAGTCTTAACCTTTTAAAAGTCTAAGCCGTGGGAGGGGACTAAGCTACATAGGGAATTGTTTTAAGATGGTCATACCATGGCTCGTTTATCTATTTGATTTATAATTTTAGGACCACTTTGGGTATTAACCTCTCTTGGGTACGTGAGACGTTAGCGTCCCACCTCTTCAACAGCCAGTGAAAATGCTGGGCGCCAAATTCAAATACAGAAATACTCATTATAAAAATTCAGAAAGCAAAACATATTTTACATAGGTTTAAAGATTAACTTCTTGTGAATCCAACCACGGTGTCAGATTTTAAAAATGCTTTTCGGCGAAAGCATACCTTACGATTATTTGAGAACATAGCCCAGCAGACAAATCATTACAAACAGTAACCAGCCTAGTAGAAGTTACACAAGTCAGAAATAGAGATAAAATTAATCCCTTACCTTTGATCTTTATATGGTTGCACTCAGCAGACATTCATTTACTCAATAAATGTTCCTTTTGTTCGATAAAGTCTCTTTATATCCAGAAACCTCAGTTTTGTTTGCGCGTTTTCTAGAGTAATCCACAGGCTCAAACGCAGTCAAAACAGGCAGACAAAAAATCCAAATTGTATCCGTAAAGTTCATAGAAACATGTCAAACGATGTTTATATTCAATCCTCAGGTTGTTTTTAGCCTAAATAATCGATAATATTTCAACCGGACAATAACGTTGTCAATATAAAAGGTAAACAAGAAAGGCACTCTCTCGGTCGTGTGCATGAAAAAGCTCTGTGACACTTTAGGGTCCACTCATTCAGACTACTCTTACTTCCTCATTTTTCAGAATACAAGCCTGAAACAATTTGTAAAGACTGTTGACATCTAGTGGAAGGCATAGGAACTGCAATTTGAGTCCTAAGTCAATGGATACTGTAATGGCATTGAATAGAAAACTACAAAAAAAACAAAAAAAAAAAAAAAAACTTCCTGAATGGATTTTCCTCAGGTTTTCGCCTGCCAAATCAGTTCTGTTATACTCAGACACTATTTTAACAGGTTTTGGAAACTTTAGAGTTTTCTATATGCATATCATATCTTCTGGGCCCGAGAAGCAGGCAGTTTAATTTGGGCATGCTTTTCATCCAAAATTCCGAATGCTGCCCCCTACCATAGAGAAGTAAAAAAAAATATATACAGTTAGATTTTAAGAAAGATCAGGAAATATTTTAGTTTTTTTTGGACACATATTTAACCCCTTATTTTTGTTGCCACTAAACTACCTCCATACTTCTATTTGTTTGCATGGGTTACCTTCAGACGAGTCCCGTGACACTTGTATAGCAAAATGGAGAAAAACATCATGTTCGTGAGAGTCTCATCTTTCCATAGTCGTAGTAGTTTTGTAGGCCAAACCGTTCCGACGCTAGACTTTTTCAACATGAAAATCTGTAATGTCTTATGTTTCACTAAGTCGTGGCTGAACGACTACATTAAGAACATACAGCTGGCGGGTTATACACTCTATCGGCAGGATAGAACAGCAGCCTCTGGTAAGACACGGGGCGGGGCCTATGCATATATGTAAACAGCTGGTGCATGATATCTAAGGAAGGTTTTGCTCGTCTGAGGTAGAGTATCTCATGATAAGCTGTAGACCACACTATCTACCCATAGAGTTTTCATCTGTATTTTTCGTAGCTGTCTACATACCACCACAGACCGATGCTGGCACTAAAACCGCACTCGATGAGCTGTACACCGCCATAAGCAAACAGGAAAACGCTCATCCAGAGGCGGCACTCCTAGTGGCCCGGGGACTTTAATGCAGGGAAACTTAAATCAGTTTTACCTCATTTCTATCAGCATGTTAAATGTGCAACCAGAGGGAAAAAAATTCTAGACCACCTTTACTCCACACAGACGCGTACAAAGCTCTCCCTCGCACCTCCATTTGGCAAATCTGACCATAATTCTATCCTTCTGATTCCTGCTTACAAGCTAAAATGAACGCAGGAAGCACCAGTGACTCTATAAAAAATTGGTCAGATGAAGCAGATGCTAAGCTACAGGACTGTTTTGCTAGCGCAGACTGAAATATGTTCCGGGATTCTACCGATGCCATTGAGGAGTACACCACATCAGTTACTGGCTTTATCAATAAGTGCATCAATGACGTTGTCCCCACAGTGACTGTACATACATACACCAACCAGAAGCCATGGATTACAGGCAACATTCGCACAGAGCTGAAGGGTAGAGCTGCTGCTTTCAAGGAGCGAGACTCTAACCCGGAAGCTTATAAGAAATCCTGCTATGCCCTCCGACGAACCATCAAACAGGTAAAGCATCAATACAGGACTAAGAGCGAATCGTACTGCTCCGACGCTCGTCGGATGTGGCAGGGCTTACAAACTATTACAGCCTACAAAGGAAAGCACAGCCGAGAGCTGCTCAGTGACACGAGCCTACCAGATGAGCTAAATAATTTCTTTGCTCGCTTCGAGGCAAGTAACACTGAAACATGCATGAGAGCATCAGCTGTTCCGGACGACTGTGATTACGTTCTCCACAGCCGATGTGAGTAAGACCTTTAAACAGGTCAACAGTCACAAGGCCGCAGGGCCAGACGGATTACCAGGACGTGTACTGGGAGCATGTGCTGACGAGCTGGCAAGTGTCTTCACTGACATTTTCAACCTCTCCCTGTCCGAGTCTGTAAAACCAACATGTTTTAAGGAGACTACCATAGTCCCTGTGCCCAAGAACACTAAGGTAACCTGCCTAAATGACTACTGACCCATAGCACTCACATCTGTAGCCATGAAATGCTTTGAAAGGCTGGTCATGACTCACATCAACACCATTATCCCAGAAACCCTAGACTCACTCCAGTTTGCATACCGCACCAACAGATCCACAGATCTCTATTGCACTCCACACTGCCTTTTCCCACCTGGACAAAAGGAACACCTATGTGAGAATGCTATTCATTGACTACAGCTCAGCGTTCAACACCAGAGTGCCCTCAAAGCTGGACTTCCTGATGGGCTGCTCCCAGGTGATAATGGTTAACAACACATCCGCCACGCTGAACCTCAAAATGGGGGACCCCAGGGGTGTGAGCTCAGTCCCCTCCTGTACTCCCTGTTCAATCGTGACTGCACGGCCAGGCACGACTACAACACAATTAAGTTTGCTGATGACACAACAGTGGTAGGCCTGATCACCTAACCCAACTCCAGTCCTAGAGAGATACTCTGGGTGTGCAGGCTTTTGTTCCACCCCATAGGTTTCTATTGATATATGGTTACATACGGTATTGTTCTTCCATTTACTTGGTTGGCATTTTCTTATTGTTGTTGCATTGTCGAGAAGGAACCTCCAAGTAAGCACTTTGTTGGATGATGTTGACCATACGTAGCCCGTTTTTATAAGACTAATAAATCTTGAATCTTGGCATCATGAAAGTTCTGGGGGAAAATTGGGTCATGCATTCACAGCAGCACCCACAACTCGTTGGACACCCAATAATACAAATATATCACTCTTCCCCCTTCTTTCTCCAGCAATGTTCTGAAGCCACCCCAACAATTTGCATCTGTAGCTAGTGGACGACCCTCTACCCGTTCTCGAGCCAAACAACAACAACAACAGTCCCAAGCCCATTGCGGCATCGGGAGTGCGAGGCGCCAGGAGAACCTGCGTTGGGCGGCTGAGCTGTCATTCCAGGAGGGTTCTGGCACTGGGTCTGCGTTAGCATCACACCACTGGCAGGAGCAGGTGGGCACACTACAGAGGCAGCTGGACTTCAGCACCAGCATGTGTCAGACCCTACTGCAGGACCAGCAGGTTGGTATAGCAGTTAAGTCACCTCACACCAATACATAAGCTTATCTAAAACATTTGACATGGTTGAGGCGTGCCTGATTTAGCTTGTCAGGTACGAGGAAAGCTGGCATGAGGAGTTTGATTTCTATGTACCTGACAAGCTAAGCTATATCAAGGGAACCTCGCATGTCAATTCTTTGGAATGTATTGATTTTAGCTTGTCTGGCATGAGGGATTTGTGTGCATTTCAGACTATTCCATTGTTTTCTTTGTACCTTCCAAGCTAAATTAAGTGCCTCAAGTATTTCAAATGTTTGGAATACGTATCGAACCATGTCTGATTTCACCAAACCAAAGGAGGTACTTGAGGTTAATTTAGCTTGCCTGACATGAGGAGTTTGTTTCCATTGTACATGACCAGCTAAGCCAAATAAAGTACACCAAGTATTTCAAATATTCTGAATATTGTGTATTCACGCCTGGTCTGTGTCGTGACTTTACTTTCATTAATCTGATGACTGTTATTTATCTAATCAAATAACTGTTTAATTGTTACCCAATTTAAATTAACTCATTAACAATTAACTCATTAGGAATTGGGGCACCACGAGAGCAGTTCTTGAAAGAGTTACCATCTCCCGATTTAAACTCTAAGGGTCTTTACCTATCACATCCATAAACGGTCAACGTATTAATGATAACCTTGTATCATATCATCATTCTGAACAGTTGTAACCTCTTATCTGCAAAAACCCCAGCCTTATGATTCAGTGCTACACAAATTGGTTTAATTTATTTACTAGCTAAATGGTAACAGAGGATAAACATACACACTTAATACATTAGCAAAAGGTCCCTAGTGGAATAAAATAATATGGCGGCTTGTTACAACGGGAAGGGGGACATAATACTTTGCACACGAACCGCCACCCGTTTGGAGTAAAGTCATCATGAATATATTTACGTGTAAATGTCTTTGTTGGTCATGAACACATGCTTTGTTTGTAAATTATGTTGGAGTGTACCTCTAGCTCTCCGTAAGTAAAAAAAAAAAAAAAAAGAAAGAAAAGAAAATGGTGCCATCTGGTTTGCTGGGTGACTTTCACTTTTACTTGAGTAATTTTCTATTAAGGTATCCTTACTTTTACTCAAGTATGACAATTGGGTACTCTGTCCACCACTGATACATTTCAAGTTACAGTAGTTCCTTTCTATAAAAAAAAATATGACATCACAAAATAACAACCAAACGACAGTGTTCTTTTAGGTCATGTCTGCCCATTCCCCATGTTGTATGTTAGAAATATTGTTCCAGTATTTGCTGTAGAACGTGTTAGCGTTTCGGTGGGAAATGTCTATGTAGACAAAGGCGCATTCCTGTTTGAACATTGGAGAGGGATGTTCTCTCCTTGATTTACTATCTCCCCACCCCCACCAGCTCCCTTCTCTCCCCTCTGTGTGTGAGGGGGTCCGGCTGAAGTTATTTATTGCAAAGCTTATCTGACCTATTTGGAGTCAGGACATCTGTTTTCACCCAACCTACAGAAAAGGTAGCAGCAACCTAAGTAATGTTTGGCATTTCTGCTCGCTTTCCTTTCTGTTCATTGTCTATTACATTTCACTAAGGTCAATAAAGTACGTTAATAAAGAAAATGTATTACTCACGCCAGTCTTGTGTTAGAGGTGCCTAAATGGATTTTCTCCACGTTGTCATTGATATAGCATGGTGGCGGTGACACTTAACCTATAGGGCATGGTGTTGAATTTGAATTTATTCAGCGTGTGTCATCCTGATGGAAATGCAAACGCTGCTATTCCTTTTATAGAAATCAGCCGTTGGCTTGAGATCCTATTTGACTGGGTGTCAGAACCTGTATGGGGAAACCAATTGACAGACAGGTTCATGAATACAGTTTTGTTCTCTTCTCCTTCTTTCTATCTCTTTCAAACTTTCTTTCTCTCTCCACACACACTCTTTCTACATCTCTTCCTCTCACTCTTCTACCTGTTTTCCTTGTCCCTACCCGTTCTCCCCTCCCCCCTCTCCAGACGTTGTCCTACATGCTCCAGACCCTGCTGACAGGACCGTACAACGCGCTGCCCAACAACCTGTCCTCCCCCCAGGTCCACCTGGTCATGCACCAGCTCAGCCAGTGTTACACACAGCTGGCCTGGCAGCAGAACAATGCCGAAAGGTAGAACAAACACACACAAAAAATCAACTAGAAATACGGATTCTATTGGTTTATTTAAATTTGTCATTTAGCAGAGCGACTTTTTCGTACTGGTCCAACCGTGGGATTCGAACCCACAATTCTAGCGTTGCAAGCGCCATTCTCTACCACCTGAGCCACACAGGACCCATTTGACACAGATAATGTACAACAAACATTGCTATGTATACTGTAGCTAATTCTCATCTGAAGTCCCCAGATACTTTACTAGTTTAATGATATGTTAATGTCACTGGCTCAATGTATTGCATGAGGGAAATGATCAGTGTCTGTTTTCCAGACCTTACAGTTCAGTTGAACATTTATTCATTGCAGCTTTCGTTTGTTAGGTTCACACGCATCTCATGTCTACATTAGTTTATAGCTCTAAGTGCATAGCCAATCATGGTTAAATGACTATCTGGAGTACATGTGAACATGACATCAGGTTTAAACATGACTTGTGAATACAAGAATGTGGTTAGGTTTTAACACTTGACTTGCCTGTATTTGTCCCCAGACTGAAACTGGTGCTGAGCGACCTGCTTCGTCAACAACAACAACAGCAGCCGCCGCCCTCCTCGTCGTCAGGTCAGCAGGCCCAGAACCAGGGTTCCACGTCCCGGGACTCCGGCAGTGCCTGTCCCCCCTTCTCCCCCACCAGTCTCTTTCTCCCCTTCATCTCCTCCATGCCCCCCTCCCTGAACCTGCCTCCCGGCCTGGCCAGATTCTCACCCCTCTCCTCCGGTACGCCTTCCAACACCCCTTTATAGATACATCTTCCATCCATTGTTTTTCGATCCTTCCTCGTTGATGTTATGACATATGTTTTGTATGAGTGAAAGTTCTCAAAGTAATGAAAAATCCAAAGAATGTACACAGTGTATACCAAACATTAGGAACAACCCCTCAGAACCGCCTCAATTCGTCAGGGCATGGACTCTATAAGGTGTCAAGTGTTCCACAGGGATGCTTGCGCCCATGTCAACTCCAATGCGTCCCATAGTTGTCAAGTTGGCTGGGTGTTCTATTGGGTGGCGGACCATTTTTGATACACACGGGAAACTGTTGCGCGTGAAAAACCCATTAGCGTTGCACTTCTTGACACAAACCAGTGTGCTTGGCACCTACTACCATATGCTGTTCAAAGGCACTTAAATTCTTGCCCATTCACCCTCTGAATGGCACACATACAAAATCCATGTCTCAAGGCTTAACAATCCTTTAACCTGTCTCTTTTAAAGCTTTCATCTCATCAGTCTGTCATGGAAAGAGCAGGTGTTCTTAACGTTTTTGTGTAGTTAGTGTTCAAATTATGTCTCTTTCAGGAACTGGGTGTGCAAAAATTTAATAATGCCATAGAAGGCACTCTTTAAATACTCGTCACCTTGACCCAGTTCAATTCAGAGGTTAGCTTTAGAAATGGAGAAGCTCTGGCACATATGAGTGTTATTGAGGAATAGAGGGCATACTGCAATAGTAGGAGAAATTCCTGATTTGATATGTTTGTAACCAAGTGTTTTCTAGATTACGATATACGCAGGTTGACGTTTATTGTCATCAGTCTTGTCCTGGAGGAAGAACTGAACGATTTCCCCTTAAATAAGCCAGTCAAAATTGTCTATTGTAAAAATTCATAAAATTAAAAGCTTTTTAGTCTTAGTTTTTAGATTAGGGTTAGCAAGTGGGGTTAGGTTTATCATCAGATTTTATGACTTTGTGGCTGTGCCAGCTAATGACCACGCTGCAGATTTGCCTCCAGAACCAGATTCATGATGGAAAAACCGCTAACCTGCACAATATACCTCAATATGTGTGCTCACTTCATTTCTTTCTCTCCTCCACAGGGTTTAACTTCAACCCCATGTTCCCTTCTGCTATGGGGGAGTTCCCTCAGAGTGCTGGTGGCCAAGTCAGCCCAGACAACCACCAGCAGCAGCTGGATCCCAACACCTCAGTCAAGACAGAGTACTTGAGCTTCCCCCCGCCCCTACAATGCTCCCCACTCAACACTATAGACAAAAGGTGTGTGTTAGTGATTGATTGGAGAAAAAAATCATATCATGATATTGTATCGATTATTACTGACGTTTGACTCCAAGTATCGATTTGTAAAATCGATGTAGGCAGCGTTAGCTAGCGCTAGTCGGCTGTACCTGTGCCAAAACTCCAGTATTTATTCATCCTATAGCATGTTCTCCGTCTTTTTTAAATAGTGAGCCAACATGCTTTCAGTACTTCTATTTCCCTGACTGATCAAAACTATTTTTCTCTTGCCCCTTTTTGAAGCAGACGTATAGTGAGCAATATGTTTGGAACATCAAATCGCAATACATATAGAATCGCAATGCATATCGTATTGGCACCTAAGTATCGTGATGTCCCTTGCAATTCCCCGGCCTGTGTGTGTGCGTGCAAAGAATGAAAGGCATACTTCATTGCTACTTAGTTCTCTCTTACTCACACATTTTTTCCTTCGTTAGTCCAAACATCTTTCTGTCTGTATCCATCCCACCAGGCCCCAGAGGCAGAATGAAGGAACCGGCAGTCGTGGCCATGAATCTGGCTGGCTCAACGTCTCCCAGCCTCCAGCTCCTATCACTGAATCCCCCTCCCCTCTACCCCATAGAGGGGCTAACAACACCCGGCCCCAGGCCTTCGACCAGGCCTTCCAGGAGAGCTCCAGCAGCATGCCGGACCCGGCTGACCCCACCATCATCACCAAGGCCTTCAGGGCAGGGCGTAAGGCCTCTGCCCAGGCAAGCCTGGCCTCCCGCGACAAGACGCCCAACTCCAAGAGGAGGACCCGGCTGGCCAAGGGACACCACAAGAACACTGGTACGGGGACATGGGATACTGTGTAGGGACCTTTAATGATTTATATTGAGTGCTTTTTCTCTAAAACTTGACATTTCCTTCCTCTCCGGCAGCTCAGTTAGGAAGGCCGGGAGGTAACTCGCTCCAACCATCACCACTGTGTAGCACCTGCCTGTTGATATATTTACAAGATCATAAGACTAGAGATTTGAAGACCTCTCAATATTTCGGAGACACAAATGAAACAGTATTGCTCAAGGCGACTTGGTCAACACTATCTATTAAAAAGATGAATGCACAAATAGGGTATTATTTTAAACATACGATGTGTGTAAATGTTTATTTTTGCATATCTCATACTTTCTCCCCTCTATTTGTTTTGTGTGTGTCTCTTTCCTTGCTTGTGTATCTCCAGGAGTGGAGAGTGACAGCGTGTCCAGCACGGCCGACTTTGTCCAGAAGAGGGTGCCGCAGCCCCATCGCCAGCGGGACCAGAACCAGAGCCTGCTTGACAAACTGACCCAGGAGAAACTGGACACCAAGACGGGCAACAAGCCCAACGACCTCTCCTCCGGTACAAAAACTTGACCCGATCACACTACACCTTGTCCACTCACATCTTCAGTTATTCATTATTATTGTTATTTGAGTTTATGTCCTCACCTTTTTGTACCGTAACCACGTTTTACATTTTTGTTTACTTATTTTTTGTTTATTTATGTCATTACTTTTTGTTGATTTTCCTCACAGCCTATGCTTGGAGAACACCTTTCCTCTCTAACAGAATTGCATGCACTGAAGTGCCAGGTAAACTCACCCCTAGCACACAGCTAAGCACCAGCTAACACTGATTGTCACTGATTTGAAGTTTGGGGTGTTTTTTTCACAACTTTTGTGTAATATCGGTCATCCAAGCACCTCATGCATGTAATAATTAAACTTTTAACGGACTCAAACTAGATTCCAACCTTAGTGTAACCTTCGAGTCTCTCGCTTGATCTAATGGACTTGGCTAACAATTGAAAGGGAAAGGGTGATACCTAGTCCGTTGTCCAACAACGTATTCAACTGAAATGTGTCTTCCGCATTTAACCCAACCCCTCTGAATCAGAGTAATATGCTTGGCATTCTAATTGGCTTTAAAAGATTTTTTTTTTTTTTAATGCAATTGCTTTTTCTTTTACATTTAGGAATTTGTTAGAATGTGTTGCATTGTACAGTATCATTGCCTTCGATACATTACTCTTAGAGAACTACTAGGTGCGCAGGCTTTTCCTCCAACTCTACTCTAACACGTCTGATTCAGCCAATCAAGGTCCTGATGAAGGTATGTTTCAGCAGAGCTGGAGCCAAAGACTACACCGCCACCTGTGCAATACTGGATGGATATATATATATATAATCTCCCCAATAGACTGCCACATATGACTGCTTCTTATACTTGCGACAACATCTTCTTGAGTGTCTGTCTTGCGTTTTAACACCTCCAGATGCCAGCAGTGACTTCTCCCTGTTCGAGGCCCTGAGGGAGACCATCTACTCGGAGGTGGCCACGCTCATCTCCCAGAACGAGTCGCGGCCCCACTTCCTCATCGAGCTCTTCCACGAGCTGCAGCTGCTCAACACTGACTACCTGCGCCAGAGGGCACTCTACACCCTACAGGTAAACACGTCCGAATGAGGATCTAGTGCTGATCCTAAGACCAGCACTCCTACTCTGAGACTGTAAATAGTATTTCATACAATCTATGGGTGAACCTCCTAGGAATGGATACAAGCCACAAGGAGCTGCTGATAAAGACCTGAGGTGTCAAAATGTTGTTGATAAATCATGTAGGAGCATAGAATGCAGTGTTTTTTTTTCTTCTAAATGTACAGCTCATGCTTGTAGCCTTCCTTGCTGTTGGATTCTCATGTTTAACCATGTCTTTTTGCTGTTGACCTCCAGGACATAGTGACCAGGCACCTGACGGAGAAGAGTGCGGCCGAGTACCAGGCCTCCACCCTGGGCCCTGTGGCCTGGGCAGCCGGCTCCCAGTCAGAGCTCACCCCCAGCGAGAGCCTGGCCACCAGCGACGGGGTGAGACAGACGGATTTACACACACACACACACACACACACACACACACACACACACCTGCCTCATTAAATCACTTGCCTGTCATATCTCCCACTCCCTCTTTTCTCTTCTCAAGCTTTCCCTATCTCTCGCTCTTTTCTCTAGCTCTCTTGCCCATGTCTCATTCCTGACAGCTCTCACTTTTTCTCAACATCTCTTGCTCTTTCCAGCCATCCATCTTAAACACTGTCCATCTATTTTTATTTCACTCTCATCCATCTTAAACACTCCATCCATCTCTTTTTCTCTCTCTCCCTACCTCCTTTGTCCCCCCCCCCCCCCCCCTCGTCTTTGAAATTCAGTGCTCCAGTTGTCAGTAAGGCTGTGCCTTGAGGCCCATCTGTCTGAGCGAAACGTTGCGGTTGCTGCCTGCCAGACAGATTAGATGTGTGGCTGGGCATGTCTTTGTTCTAGCCTAGGTCCCCGGATGTTTCGCTAAATTATAACAATCCCTTTTGTCTTTGTAAATCACTCCTTTGTTCCCCAGTGATGGATGAGATGCCCGATTTCCACATGTTTGGAGAAAAGGATACAAGGGCAGATGCGCTACCCATTGTTTTTAGTCTTTTGCATCCCTCGCTAATTTCACGAGATGGAATAGACGCAAAATCGGTCAAGGGAGTTTAGCAGAGCGGTCTCTGCAATGAATCAACGTTTTTTTGTTGTTCTCCCCCCTCTCTTCCTCATTCGGACAATGAAGGATGAATGGGTTCTCGTTTAGGATTCTTTTTTTTCTTCTTAATTGTGTTTGTTAGCCCCCATGGGTGAGTGGTGTGTGTGACTGAATTCCCTTTTTACCTCTCTCAGGATGTGTCGGAGAAGAACATCCGGGTCATCAAGCATCATGTCCCGAGTAAGAGGCTGAACGACGCAGAATCGGTAGACAACGAGAGCACCCTGTCCACCACCTCCAACCTGGAGCCGTTCGCTAACGACGACTTAGGTATAAAATATAATAAAAAAACACATGCTCTAATATACAGCACATTAGGTTAAATAACTTCAGGTTGTGGCCAGTTGAGTTTATTATCCCGCATTGCTCTTATACCCTTCTCTTGTGTTCTCTCGCTCTCTCCCTCCCCTCTCCTGCCACTTGCAATGCTGTGCTGCCAGGTAACACAGTGATCCACTTAGACAAGGCTCTAGCCAGGATGAGGGAGTACGAGCGCATGAAGCTCAAGGCTGAGTTTAGCCCCAACACCACCGCTGCTACCGCCTCTGAGGCCTCTGCTAACTCTTCTGCTAGCGCTGCTCAGCTGCTGGAAGGTACACCTCTCTCTCTCTCTCTCTCGACTTCTCTCTGTTCTACATCTCTATCTCTGGTAGAAATGCGTAACGCTTGCTCTCCAAAGCCATGTGCTTCGTCCCACTCTCCGGTGTTGCGGTCGGCGGCACTCCCACACACGTGTTTCCAAGTGCAAAGCACTTTGGCTGTCTGCGGTCTCATGTAGAGTCCTTGATGTGTGCAGTGGCGCCCTCACGCACTTAGTAAAGAAAAATGGGATGTGGCAATGGTGTGCTGAGCTGTTTTGATTTCTCTTGGTGCCAGCTTACAAAACACACACCTCAGATGGGAGATAATAATAAGTCTGTGTGTGTGTGTGTGTGTGTGTGTGTGTGTGTGTGTGTGTGTAAAGGTGCGGGAGTCTGGTCAGGTGATGTCCACTGTCCCCAGATCGACACCCAGCAGCTGGACAGACAGATTAAGGCCATAATGACCGAAGTCATCCCCTTCCTCAAGGTAGGAACCCAGGACCCGCCTCAATACTCTATAGTGGTCTCCTGTCCTTCATTTATACTAGGGGTGGTCAATCCTCATCCTGGAAAGCTACTGGTCTGGATGTGCGCAAGCCTAGCTCAGATAATCCCTACCATTGTGTAGCAGAGTTGTCATAATGCTTCAGCGAATGTACATTATCCCAGGGGCGTTGGCAGACACAATGTAAGTAACTTAATTTGTGTCCCTCTAATTGCCATGAATGCAAATTATGTACCTATGGACCAGTTGTACTGTTAGCACTGAGACGGTGTGCCCTAGGAAGTCCACTGTATGCAGCTCACCCTGCACTATCAGCTCGAACATAAATAACATGAGCATGTCTACTTATGCTAAGCTTCCCATTTAAAGCAATGAAAACAATCAAGCATCCCAGAAAAGTGCTAAAAATAGCCCACATTAACATATGTATCCTAAGAAACAATATTCTATCTCAAACACACATTGATAACACCTTTGATACAGTGGTAGCAATACATGGTTATAACATCTACAGAAATGCCAATGGTGGAGGTGTTGCTGTTTTTATATTCAGAACCACATACCTGTAAAGCTTAGAGGATCTCATGTTAAATACTGTTGAAGTAATATAGCTACAGGTTCATCTGCCTCACCTAAAGCCCATTGTGGGAAGCTGCTATAGACCACCAAGTGCTAACAGTCAGTATCTGCATAATATGTGTGAAATGCATGATAATGTATGTGATCTCAACAGAGGTATACTTTGTGGGTGATTTTAAATATTGACTGGCTTTCATCAAGCTGCCCACTCAAGAAAAAGTTTCAAACTAACCAGTGCCTGCAACCTGGTTTAGGTTATCAGTCAACCTACCCGGGTAGTTGCAAACAGCACAGGAATGAAATCATCAACATGTATTGATCACATCTTCACTAATGCTGCAGAAATGTACTTTAAAGCAGTATCCAAATCCATAGGATGTAGTGATCACAATATAATAGCCGTATCTAGGAAAACCAAAGTTCCAAAGACTGGGCCTAATAGTGTGAGGTCAAACAAGATGTTTTGTAGTGATTCCTATGTTGATGTAAAGAATATTTGTGGTGTGTAATGAGGAGCAACCAGACGCTGCGCTTGGCACATTTATGAAATTGCTTATTCCAGTTAAGAAAAAGCATGCACCCATTTTTAAGAAAATAACAAAAAATGGTTAAATTCCCTTGGATTGATGAGGAATTCAAAAACGGTATGGATGAGGAAAAAGGAATGGCAAGTCTGGGTGCACAACCGATTGACAAACGTACTGAAAATTGAGAAATCATGTGACTAAACTGAGTAAAAAGAGGAAACTATAATATGAAACAAAGATGAATGATAGTAAAAAGCTTTGAAATGTTAAATGAAATGAAATGTTGGGCAAAAAGGCAAACTCTGCTCCATTCATTGAATCAGATGGCTCATTCTTCACAAAACCCACTGATATTGCCAATGACAATGACTTTTTCATTGGCAAGATTAGCTAACTTAGGCATGACGTGCCAGAAACAAATGCTGACACTACACATCCAAGTATAACTGATTTAAATTTGGAAAGACGAGCATTGTAATTTTGAATTCCATAAAGCGAGTGTGGAAGAAGTGAAAAAATTATTGTTGCCTATCAACAATGACAAGCAACCAGGATCTGACAACTTGGAAAATGACTTAAGACTTAGGATAATAGCAGACAATATTGCCACATCTTATATATATATATATATATATAAAAAAAATTCACCTTTATTTAACCAGGTAGGCCAGTTGAGAACAAGTTCTCATTTACAACTGAAACCTGGCCAAGATAAAGCAAAGCAGTGCGACAAAAACAACAGAGTTGCACATAAACAAACATACAGTCAATAACACAATAGAAAAATCTATGTGCAGTGTGTGCAAATGTAGAAGATTCGGGAGGTAAGGCAATAAATAAGCCATAGAGGCGAAATAATTACAATTTAGCATTAACACTGGAGTGATAGATGTGCAAGTAGAGATACTGGGGTGCAAAAAAGATAAATAACAATATGGGGATGAGGTAGTTGGGTGTGCTATTTACAGAATGGCTGTGTACAGGTCGAGTGATTGGTAAGCTGCACTGACAGCTGATGCTTAATGTTAGAGAGGGAGATATATAAGTCTCCAGCTTCAATGATTTTTGCAATTCGTTCCAGTCATTGGCAGCAGAGAACTGGAAGGAAAGGCGGCCAAATGAGGTGTTGGCTTTGGGGATGACCCGTGAAATATACCTGCTGGAGTGCGTGCTACGGGTGGGTGTTGCTATGGTGACCAGTGAGCTGAGATAAGGTGGAGCTTTACCTAGCAAAGACTTATAGATGACCTGGATCTAGTGGGTTTGGCGGCGAATATGAAGCGAGGGCCACCCAACCAGAGCATACAAGTCACAGTGGTGGGTAGTATATGGGGCTTTGGTGACAAAACGGATGGCACTGTGATAGACTGCATCCAATTTGCTAAGTAGAGTGTTGGGGGGCTATTTTGTAAATGACATCCCCCAAGTCAAGGATCGGTAGGATAGTCAGTTTTACGAGGGTATGCTTGGCAGCGTGAGTGAAGGAGGCTTTGCTGCGAAATAGGAAGCCGATTCTAGATTTAATTTTGGATTGGAAATGCTTAATGTGAGTCTGGAAGGAGAGTTCACAGTCTAACCAGACACCTAGGTATCTGAAGTTGTCCACGTCTACTGTTGTGTGGTCATGTGCCACAAAGAGGGACCTCAGAAATGTACAATTGGCTCAGAACAGGTCAGCACGGCTGGCCCTTAAATGTACACGGAGAGATAACATTAATAATATGCATGTAAATCTCTCATTACTTCGTAAGAAGTGTTGACATGCTGAATGCACAGAGGTGTCTGTTTTTAAACAACTAGCACACAGCTCGGACACCCATGCATACCTCACAAAACAAGCCACCAGATGTTTCTTCACAATCCCCAAGTCAATAACAGACTATGGGAGGCACACAGTACTATAGAGCCATGACTACATGGAACTCTAATCCACATCAGGTAACTGACACAAGCAGTGGAATCTGATTTTTTTTTTTTTTTAATACACCTTGTGGAACAGCTGGTACTGAAGAGACACTCAGAAAAAAACACTCATACGCACACACACGCTAGCACACCCACTCTACACACACGTACGTTATAATATTGTTGTATGGTGGTATTATACATTTTGTATTGTAGTGGTGTAATAATGTTATGATGTACTGTTTTATGTGATGTAAGTGCCTTAATGTGTTTGGACCCCGGGAAGAGTTGACAGCAGCTAATGGGGATCCCTAATAAATACAAATGTGCAGACTCATGCTACATTTGGAGTGCGATAACTTAAGAATATTGTGACTTGAGCAATTTTTCACTATTGGCAATGGAAAAGCCCTTGTTTTTGCTTTGACAAACAATTTGGCAAACTAGCATGATTTTGAATCCAGAAACAGTCAGGTACCCAGGCTAGCAATATACTATGTTAAAGGCAAAGAACTGAAAGAGGTTGTTTTTGTTCTTGTGGTCTGTCAGGAGCACATGGACGAGGTGTGTTCCAACCAGCTGCTGACGTCGGTGCGGCGCATGGTGCTCACCCTCACCCAGCAGAACGACGAGAGCAAGGAGTTTGTCCGCTTCTTCCACCGACAGCTGGGAGGCATACTGCAGGTATGATATAGCAAATGTAGAGGTTTCCCCCACTGCGACTCAAACCTCAGATTTAGTCCGGTAACTGTTTTTTTTGGTATAAGAGCTGAAAACATCCACTCGAACAAGTTAACAAAGTGCAGACTAAGAATTTATATCCAGAAATATTGGTTCAGCCGTTATAAAAAAATCTTTGCTGATACCAATTTTAAAACTAAGCCAAGGTAGACCACAGCCTGTTGTTTCCATGGGAACAAATGAGCTATAGTGGGCAGAACAAGCAAGGAGGGGGCAAGAGCCAAGCACGGGCTAGTGAGATCCTATTGGTTCAGCCATTTTTTAAAATAAGTATCAGTGTGCAGCTTTCTTAGACAGATTTTCTCAACACCTATTCTATCTAGTGCTGTTTTTAAGGTATCGTTATTGTCAAAATAGAGTCCTAAGTTTCTCTCCCTCCCCTCAGGACTCTCTGAGTAAGTTTGCAGGACGTACTCTAAAGGACTGTGGCGAGGACCTGCTTGTGGAGATCTCTGAGATCCTGTTTAACGAGCTGGCCTTCTTCAGACTCATGCAAGACCTGGACAGCAACAGCAGTAGTACTGCTACTATAGCTAACTCCCAGGCCAGGCACAAGACCCACAAGAGACCTGATAATAACCAAGTCAAGCAGGAACACAGGAATAATGAGGTAGGTGGAGGGGATAGGGGTGTGGGTGAGTGTTTTCATATTGGATTTGTGTGTGTCATTCAATCTAATACGAAATGAGCGAATACATTTCAAGACAAGTGAACATTTGACTACTTTCAGGAGAACAAGTCTCCGGAGGTCGAGAAGTCCTTTCCCCCAGCATATCTCGATGAAGACAAAGTGAGGAAATCAACATTCAACATCTGATTTTCTTGTGTGGTTTCAAGCCAGATCTGTCTCTTTAGACTACACATAGTGTAATCCAGGGGTGTCAAACTCAGAAAATGTGTTATTTCTTTGCCGTCGACGCTCCCGAACTGTCTAGCTTTCATTTCAGTGATTATTAGCAAGCTGGATAATGTGTAAATGTAGGTCCATTATAATTTCTACAGTTTCAATTTGGTTTAGTCATTTTAAAGTGTGTGTTGTGTGTACTCAGCAAAAAAAGAAACTTCCTCTCACTGTCAACTGCGTTTATTTTCAGTAAACTTAAGTGTATGTGTAAATTGTGTACATTTTTGTATGAGCATAAGATTCAACAACTGAGACATAAACTGAACAAGTTCCACAGACGTGATTAACAGAAATGGAATAATGTCTCCCTGAACAAAGGGGGGGGGGTCAAAATCAAAAGTAACAGTCAGTATATGGTGTGGCCACCAGCTACATTAAGTAATGCAATGCATCTCCTCATGGACTGCACCAGATTTGCCAGTTCTTGCTGGGAGATGTTACCCCACTCTTCCACCAAGGCACCTGCAAGTTCCCGGACATTTCTGGGATGAATGGCCCTCACCCTCCGATCCAGCAGCTCCCAGACGTTCTCAATGGGATTGAGATCCGGGCTCTTCGCTGGCCATGGCAGAACATTGACATTCCTGTCTTGCAGGAAATCACACACAGAATGAGCAGTATGGCTGGTTGCATTGTCATGCTGGAGGGTCATGTCGGGATAATCCTGCAGGAAGGGTACCACATGAGGGAGGATGATGTCTTCCCTTTAATGCACACCGTTGAGATTGCCTGCAATGACAACAAGCTCAGTCCGATGATGCTGTGACACACCGCCCCAAACCATGACGGACCCTCCACCTCCAAATCGATCCCGCAACAGAGTACAGGCCTCAGTGTAATGCTCATTCCTTCGACGATAAACGCGAATCCAACCATCACCCCTGGTGAGAGAGAACCGCAACTCGTCAGCGAAGAGCACTGTTTGCCAGTCCTGTCTGGTCCAGCGGCGGTGGGTTTTTGCCCATAGGCGACGTTGTTGCCGGGGATGTCTGAGGACCTGCCTGACAACAGGCCTACAAGCCCTCAGTCCAGCCTCTCTCAGCCTATTGCGGACAGTCTGAGCACTGATGGAGGGATTGTGCTTTCCTGGTGTAACTCGGGCAGTTGTTGCCATCCTGTACCTGGCCCACAGGTGTGATGTTCAGATGTACCGATCCTGTGCAGGTGTTACACCTGGTCTGCCACTGCGAGGACAATCCGCTGTTCGTCCTGTCTCCCTGTAGCGCTGTCTTAGGCATCTCACAGTACAGATATTGCAATTTATTGCCCTCGCCACATCTGCAGTACTCATGCCTAAGGCACGTTCGCGCAGATGAGCAGGGACCCTGGGAATCTTTCTTTTGTGTTTTTCAGAGTCAGTAGAAAGGCCTCTAGTGTTCTAAGTTTTAATTTCTGTGACTTTAATTGCCTACTGTAAGCTGTTAGTTTCTTAACGACCGTTCCACAGGTGCATGCTCATTAATTGTTTATGGTTCATTGAACAAGCATGGGAAACAGTGTTTAAACCCTTTACAATGAAGTTATTTGGATTTTTATGAATTATCTTTGAAAGACATGGTCCTGAAAAAGGGATGTTTCTTTTTTGCTGAGTTTATAGATATACATATTTAAAAAAAAATATATATATATATATTTGACACCCCTGGTGTAGTCTAAAGGTTGGGATTAAGGCGTGTAAATGTCTTAACTTTTTACATCTCACTCTGTGTGCCAGGATGAAGATGAGACGGAGCAGAAAGAGACCGAGAGGGAGCAGCACGGAGGAGAGGGGAAGGACAGCAGGAGCAGTGAGACCTCTGAGATGGAGGAGGAAGAGGGGGCTAGAGAGGGACTGCTTCACTCTATTAGTGAGTGAACACTACAATGCGAGAAGCCTCAATTAGCCTTAAAGCTACTCTGTAAAAGGAGTTAGTTCAACCACGGAAAACCTTGCTAGTGACTGTAGCTACTAGAGGAAGCTTGTGATCGAGTGTTCTGCAGGTTTACAATGGAGGATTTGTTGTGAATCTTTATGGTCACGTCATTATAACTGTCGCCAACCTGTTTCCAACAAAGTAAACTCCTACTAGGATTATGACAAGTGCCACACCCATGACTAGTTCTCCTAGTGCTAACCCTTCATTGTTTGTGTTCTTTGCCAGGTCTGTCCAAGGCGGAGACCCAGGCCCTGACTAACTACGGCAGTGGGGAGGATGAGAACGAGGTGGAGATGGAGGAGTTTGAAGCTGAGCCCCAGGACGTCCAGACCTCCCTGCAGGCTAGCAATGATGGCGGAGAGCAACGGGTTAGGACACACACACACACACACTCAGTACACACACTTCCGTTAGACTGTCTGGTTACCATCTTCTCCTGTATTTCAGGAAGCAGCAAATGAAGCCCCATCAAATGGAAACCGAGAGACGAAGTCTGACCAAGAAAGCTCTGGGAGTAACGATGGTAAGAACGCTCACTGTTGTTTTTCTGTCTCTTGGCTTTTAGTCAGCCAAAATAGTATGTTTTTGCATCTACTTTTTGCTGTGTACCTAGTCCACATTTTGGTAAATGGTTGTCAGATGTTTTCATTATAGTAATGTTTGGTCTGATGGATGCCTGTGTTTTCAGCCCCTCTGATTCTCAATTAACCCCCCCCAATCCTGTCTCTCCCTCCCTCCTTTTTCCTTACCTTCTCCTCTCTATCCTAAACTTTTCTGCTTGCTTATCGCCCCCACCCCCAGTCAAGAGCAGTAAGTCCGAGTCCATCGAGGTGGTGGACTCCCCAGAGGGTGAGGGTGTGGAGCACGGGAGGCCGGAGGGGGAGAACCAGGGAGGTGCAGCCTCAGACACCACCAGCAACCAGGAGGGCTCCCACTCACAGGGCTCAAACAGCAGCAGTAGCCCTGACACCGAGTCACCTGTCATGCTCAACATAGATGTAACACCACTACATAGACCTATGATCCTTTTTAAACTACAAAAATCTTTAATAGTGGATTTTATTTAAGTCTGTAATTTTTATATATATATATATATATATATATATATATATATATATTTATATGTATGTGTGTGTATACATGTGTATTCCAATGTCTTTATTACTTCTCCAAACCCTTTATAATGTATATGCTTTCATGCAGGAGGTGGGATCAGGAAACATGAGCCAAAAGTCAGATGAGGAAGACTTTGTGAAAGTGGAGGACTTACCCATGCAGCTGAGTGTCATATGTGAGGTGGGACTAGCCAGAATGACTCCATTTCCCCTGTTATCAATATGTCCACTTCCTTTTGTTCCCTCTTCTTACAAACTGTCTGATCATTGGTCTTGTGAAATCGAATAATGTTCTCTGTGTGTGATGAACAGGAGGCGCTCCAGAAGAGGGTAGTTGAGGAACAGCAGAATAATAATCTGTCTGCTGAGATCCTCAATGGGAACACTGACACTAGTGGACTAGTGGGCAATGGACACACACTCAAAGAACCAGGTAGGTACATGCAGTATCTAGTGAAATGATTCACTGTTCTGGCACAGTTTTCATTTCAAAATTGTTTCATGAAACTGGTAGAGAGCAACTTCACAATGTCCAGGGAAATAAATGTATGTTGCAGAACCGATATTAGTCTGCCATGTAGACATGTAAATGTTGGCTATGTACTATTTATACTTTATACTATTGTATCCATCTGTGTTTGCGATATCTCTAGGAAGACAATGATTCGTCTACTTTTTTTCCTCATCTTTCTTACAGAAATGATAGGTGCACAAAGTGCATAAAAAGACCGTCTTGTACAAACATTGTCAAATGACCACTACAGAATAATCCTAAAGATGTTCAGACTCCTATTGGTACTTAATGATTGGATGGTAGCAAGGGGTGGCGAGACAATGTCATGACGTGCCAGTGACTAAGCTTCGCTCGAAACCATTTGACCAACTACAACGGTTAAAAACAACTACAACTGTAATGTAATCAACACTGTTTTGTTTATTTCTACTCCTGAGGCTGTATCTATTAAGCACATCAGAGTAGGAGTGCTGAAGATCAGTTTGGTATTTTTGATCATCATACATACTGATTGTATGGACAAGTTGGACCTGATCCTAGATCAGTACCCATGCTCTGAGACACTTGATACATACAGCCCCTGATTACTGAATGTGTTCTTTGATTTGGGGATTTAGGGTGGGGTCTCTCTCTCACTCTGCTGCTGTGTTACGTATACAATTTCGTTTGAATCCTCTAGTCTAGCAAACTTGTTGAAAATCGCCTTAGTTCTGTTTTTTTGCGGATATGGGATCAGTTTGGAATCGGTTTGTCATTTTGAATAATTTAATTTGTTCATCTTCTTGGCCTTGTCTTATTCTCTCTTGCTAGCGCCCATGCTATTCAAGCATCTGACCTTTTTGAACTCTTAACTACAACACTAATGAACTACAAGTACGACTTCAAACTAGATTCAGGCTGCTGGTGAGTCATTGCCTCACCTTTGGCTGTAAAGACTACATTGACACCTAACATCTTTTCCCTTATGTCATGGGGCTGTCGTCGCCTTTTACTGCACTCTTAATGTTACCTTTTCCCTTCCAAATCTTAGTTTGACCTTTTTTGTAGGCATGTTGACTTTTTGTTTTCTCGGGGCAGTTTCCCATGTCATTAAAGATAACTACTGTATGTAGTTTTAAAGAATAAAATGATGGAACTTTTCAAAGCGGTTGCTTGTCTTTGGGTTTAACAAGTGTAGTTTACTGGAAGGCTAAGACCTAAAATCAGATTACTTGAATGCAAACTATGAACTGATTGATCAATGCTTTCATGAGCCCAGTTTATACCTGGTGCTGACATGTGTCCTGGGCACTTTCTCAATTGTGTAAAAATCTGTCCTCTACTCTGTGACCTGTAAATAGATTTGGTAAATGGAGGCGTTTCCTCACCAATCATTCCCTACCGTGGTAGAAAGGCTCTATCGTTTAATATAAATTACAGGCTAATACATGTTAATTTGGAACGAAGCGTGAATGGCTAAATGTTTTCTAAATATTAAGGTGCCATTTAACTCTTTACACTTGTGGGAATTGGCCTATTGAAATGTTTATCAAAGGCATATGCATGGAACCGTGTGTAAATTATTAGACCAAAGGGGAGTACACAAGTTCAACTGAATCCACATTTTACACATGATTTGCATTTGAGCTTTGTGTACATTTTGATAATAAATAAATAAAACTCCAGATACATCCAGTAACAAGACTATTATTGGGAAGGTGCAACAAGACATGTCTGAATTGCCTTGTGAAAGCATAACATTGTAATTTTGCTGCGCATAGAAAGGAGTCATGAGTGCAGCAGCCCAAAAAAATTCAAATGGGCTAAATTTTTGCAGAAAAACCAAGGGTATGATGACATTACATCTTAACTGTACATCACAGTGATCATAAACATTTGGCACTGTATAGACATGAGTTTTAGTATTTGGAAATGTAAAGTGCACATTTGGACTCCCAGGTGTTGCTTGTATGACAGTGGCATTTATTATAATCCCGTCATGTTTCAAAATACATCGAGTCCTCTTAATTTACAGCATTTCTCACTCAGACAAAGTTGCCCAATTACTGGGAAGGCAACTTGTTGCGTAATGCTCAAGTTCAGAGAATGTGATCTCTGACATGTATAGCATGTTACTGTACAGCTCACTGTTCCAATTTGGGTGCTTAACAGTGCCCAAATCTGCCATTTTCAACCCATGTATGAGTGTTAAGCAATATTTCGATTGGAGCCTTGAGTTACAGCGCAGACTTGAAATATGTATAACAGGTTTCTCCAGTTTCTGAATCAGTTAAGCCCATCTCCCCACCACCGTTCTGTTAGAAACCCATCTGGAGGCTTCACCAGGGCATACAGGGGTTGGGGCAGTCACGGATGTAGGATTCCAGTTTGCCCTTGTTCACGTCCATCAACGTGGTGTATGTGGTCAACTGCAATGACAAGTCAATGTCACTCGGGTGGTCTTTTCAAAAACGCTAACGGTACTTACGCATTAGACCAGATTTATTGCATCGATAGAAATGCCTTGAATGGTTCATAATGATAAAACAGTAAATAAGGGCTCACCTTGTTCAAGACTGGTTTTGTCGACAGCACGTCGTACACGGTCTTCAGTGAGATGTTCTGAGGAGAAAGGATAGGGGGAAAGAATCTTACCACTTTGTTAAGCACAAAGATACCTTGTCTGAATTTGTACAGGAAATTGAAACAAACATCCAGAAATATGAAATTAAGGAGCAGAGCCAAATTATAGTTGACTTTTTATTCAGCCATGGAATGGTTGGTGTCTGCCCAACTACATCTATATGGCTTATCTATGGTTGTAGTACTCACTGCCTGCATGGTCTGGTTCATACACTTCATGGCTGGAGTCCTGCGGTTGTCCAAGAACAGAGGCTCCTTCCAGTGATCGTAGTTGGTTTCCAGAACGTACCAGCGGCCCAGCTTCAGCTCAATCCTTCACAACAGGAGTACAGTGTTTAGGAATGTGATGCTTCCTGATTAAATCAGGAATATCTAGGCCTCCTGCGTTGCGCAGTGCTAGAAGTGTCACTACAGATCCGGGTTCGATGCCGGCCGCGACCAGGAAACCTATGAGGCGGCGCACAATTAGCCTAGCGTTGTCCAGATTTGGCCGGCTGGTATGTCCTTGTCCCATCGCGCTCTAGTGACTCCTTGTGGTGGACCGGGCATATGCACGCTGACTTTGGTCACCAGCTGTACGGTGTTTCCTCCGACACATTTGTGCGGCTGGCTTAAGTGAGCAGTGTGTCAAGAAGCAGTGCGGCTTGGCAGGGTCGTGTTTCGGAGGACGCATGGCTTTCGACCGTCGCCTCTCCCGAGTCCGTACGGGAGTTGCATTGATGGGACAAGACTAACTACCAATTGGACGTCACGAAATGGGTAAAAAAAAAATCTACTTTACATGTATCCTTATGTAATAAATGTACCTATTGTCTAGACATTTCAGATTTCCCTATTTTTGTAGTCTGGATCACATCCCTGAATGTTAAACAATATGATTTGTATGACCAGTGTGATGCAAGGTGATCTTGTTCCACCCCAGCACCTTTTCAAATCAGGCATGCTAGTGCTGAGCTGGAACAGAAGCCTGCACAGCTAGTATTTCTCCATGACACAAGTTAGAGACCCCTGCTGCACTAGTAGTGTGTTTTAGTATTTCAGTAGTTGAAATTGGATAGTAATAAGTTTTAGCCACTCACTCCCAGATGTCGAGGCTGAGGACTCTGGAGCGGGTGATGACACAGCCCTGGCCCGTCTGGTTCCCTCCCAGGATGAAGTAGGCCGGGGCCAGCAGCTTGGTCTGGGCCAGAAGTTTCTTTGCCTCCTCGTAGCTGGACACACAGGGTTAAAGAAAGGGTGTGTTTTCACTCGAGACCAAAGAAATTTCCGTTTCATAATGCTGGTCTTGAATGTGCTCAGGTTTTCCTCCATAATACAGCCCTCATTAAAGCAAGAATGTGTATTATTGCGGTCAATAACAAAACATGTCAACTGTAGTTAAATGACATTGACATTTGATACTTCCATGAAAGTAGAGATACCTGGTAGCATTCTCTAAGACGGAGCGAGTGAGGAAGCTCATCCACATCCCATCTCTATTCCCCAGGATCCATTCCATGATCCCTGAGAGGACAGACACACTTAATATTCCCCCCTCCGCATTCATAACAGGTCTATAAATGTACTGATTTGAGAGTTGGGTAGCTCACCGATGTATCCTCCATCAAGGCTGAATCGCTCATTCATGGTCAGAGTGAAAGCATGCTTCAAAGAAAATGAGATGTGAACATTTTAGTCAAATATTACACTTTCACATCTACCATGATGTTAAAACAGATGTTTGTCATCATTGGCTAAAAAAGATGCCACTTCAGGGTCATGTTCAAAAGGGATTTATTTTTCCCATTTGAAAATGTTGCTTTCTTCCATTTGTGCCTGCTGAATGCAGCCCGGAGCTCACCGGCTTAATGCCAGTCAACATGCCCACGTAGCCAGCGAAGTTAGTGGACTTGAAGACCGTCTTGTTGCCTCTCTGGAAGTCAATGTTGACCACCAGAGGCTTGAGTTTCTCTGTTATCAACCAGGACCTGTTCTTCATGTCCCAACTGGTAGAGAAAGAAACAATAAGGGGGTTTATTTTCAGTAAAGAATTAAAGATGTAGCAACTGGAAAAAAGTTTACCGAAAACCAGCACAAATTTGGTTACCCAAATTACAAATGCACACTTGATATAAATCAGTGACTGACTAGTGATTTGGGTTTGTAATAGCTACAGTTTCCTATTTAACACAATGGAGTACAAAACAATGCATGGTAGGACCCTTGGTAGGACCCTTGACGCTTTGTCACTAAACCGTAGCAGTGACATTCTTACCCCATGAATAGTCCAAAGTCCATATTCCGCCCATGGATAAGGTTACCTATGACAATGCAAGGAGAGAAACCAAAATGCTGTGTGTGCATGAAAATGTCAAGCATCACGTCCTACCATGATGACATGTACATAACTAAAGTATTGATTCAAATGTCATAACATAACATGAGCTACTTACCATTTGAGTCCTCTGCCACTAGAGAAGTGCACACCGTAAAGATCTCATAGAAGATGTTGTAGAGGATAACCTCGCCTGGAGTGTAACAAGTGTAATAGAATCAGAATAGAGGGAGGTGAGAAACTAGACACTGAATGATAGTGACGTTGCGGTCAGGGGTTGGGAATAAGCAATTGTGGGTTACTGTATATTACCAAGGGGAACACCCGAGGCAGTCGCGATTCCTTTTATTTCCTCATTGAATGGGTAGGGTAGGGTATTCACTAGCAAAGGCTGCAGAACACACAAGACCATTAGTAATGGATTAGAAAGTTACATGATCAAATTAAATAATAATTGAAATTATTTTATGAGGTGTAATAGTTTTCCAGTGAAATGATCAAACGCTCTCACCAAGTCCTTGTCGACCAAATCTATCAGTTTCCCACTAGGAACAAATGCGTTGGCCAAATCCCTGATAGCCTGGATCATGTTGACCAACTGAAGAAAACCAGACAAATAGTGAATAAGAAAACAGTATGAGTATTGATCCTACAGTAAATACATTTACGTAATTGATACAAACAAGACATGTAATACTCTCACCTCAGCTTTTTTGTCGGTGATGATTAGCTTCCATCTTTCGCTGGGGGGCAAATCCAGGTCTATTGTGTACCAGGTGACAGACCCTTTGAATCTGATCAAAATCGTGACATGAGAAATGTTAGATTGATGCATAATGACATTGAGGTCACTTTACTATCCCCTGCAAGTGGTATTACACAATATTGTCACGTGAGATTTATTTTAAGGCTACAGTAGTCAAAGTTACCCCAGTCCAATTACAATGGACAGAGGCAGGTAGCTAATGACTAAATACACCTGGTTATACACAATACAAACACTTGTTAACCTGGCATAAGTGTGCCGTCTCATGTATGAGCCATGATCTGGGACCGGCCGGGTATTACAAAACTTATGCCAGTTGTTTAGATGTTATGGACATTTGACAGCACCTTGGACAACTACCTAACTTAGCTAGCATACTGTGACTAACTAATGGCAAATACTTACGTTGGACCTTTGGGAGGGTACATGCCCGTCTGGCATTCTTCGGTATACTGTTAAGAGGGCAAAATAAACCAAAGCTTTGTTCAGGTGAAAACGCACTTTCTAGCTAGCACTCAGGCTAACTAATATTTGGTAGACAGTTTACGATTACAGAATATTCATTATTTGGATCACTTACCGGTGGCACAAACTGTGCCGATACTGCAGATAAGGACACCAAAAGAAGACAACACAACCTATCCATCTTGTGTCCCATTGTTTGTGTGTAAAGCTTCAAAATACGGAAGTGTATTCTTTCCTCGTGATTTGAGAGGGAGCGTACCATTACACTATGGGCGGGCGGCTACAACATATTTTATACTTGCATTTTTCTCTAATTCAGATACATTAGTAGTTTTGTTTATGTCACGTATTACATATACACATGTAAGTGTATAAATAGGATTCTACTTATGTGGAATGATATGTCCTCCCACCCCTGATACTGGTACATTCCTGATTGTTATACTGAAGTGAAGCACACACATGACATGACTGGCAATTAAATATCAATAGAATGGGATTGTTGTAGTTAAAATTGGGCACAGGTTACTCATAAAACAACTGAAAGCAAATTTAAGGAGCTGTGACAAATGACTTTTTATTTTTTATTCGCTTGTCAGTGCTGTTTAAAATAGTTTGAAAAAGATGAGGAAAAGCTGAGGAGCCATGTCATATTCATACCTTGAAGCTGTAGGGGAGCGTGGGGTAAATTGAGCCAAACACAAAATTCATAATTTGACCAAATATGTAGAAAGAGGTCATTTCATGGGGTCTGTGAAGCAAGTTAGTTAAAAAAAAATGTAACAAGTCAAATTAATGTGTTAGAGGTTTCATGATGCTTTTATCGAAACCAAAGTAAATCATTGGTCTATACATCAGTTGGTGTCTATAAGCTTCAATATGAGGACATAAAATTAGCATTACAGTGCATCCTTGTAGCTGTGTGGGCTAATATCGTCAAAATGTTTGCCTTGGGATAAGTTGAGCCAATGGCAAACTGAGAAAATTAGTTTATTTTGTTCCCAGGTGAAATGGCTGGGATATGAGGCAACAGGGCCTGGCCTATGTTAAAAGTACAAAGTGTTTGTAAGGTGTTAAGCCTGTGTTAAGATACTTAAAATTATTAAGACAAAGCAATTGTGTTTGGGAACTACAGATAGACATGGTTTTAAAAAGGTTGTGGTGATATTTCATTCAGTAGACATTTGCAAGCAGCTTAAAGGATCCAACCCTTTTTTTAAATGTTCACCTAAAATGACATACCCAAATCTAAATGCCTGTAGCTCAGGACCTGAAGAAAGAATATGCATATTCTTGATACCGTTTGTGGAAATGTGAAATTAATGTAGGAGAATATAACACATTTGATCTGCTAAAAGGTAATACAAAGAAAATAGCATTCATTTTTTTTGTACCATCATCTTTGAAAGAGAAAGGCCAAAATCTATTATTCCAGCCCAGGCACAATTTAGATTTTGGCAACTAGATGGCAGCAGTGTATGTGCAAAGTTTTAGACTGATCCAATATAACCATTGCATATCTGTTCAAAATGTTGTATCAAGACTGCCCAAAATGTGCCTAATTGGTTTATTAATACATTTAAATTCATAATTGTGCACTCCTCACAATAGCATGGTATTATTTCACTGTAATAGCTACTGTAAATTGGACGTGGGGGGATACCGATTCCATAGAGGTTAACTTACCTTGTCCTGCGACTCAGTTTACCACAAGTTTTGCCAAGAGACAACTTTTTTTGGACAAGCTGTTTTCAAAACTGTAAATGGTCACATGAATTTGGATTATTTCCAGGGATACACAACATCCTGAAATGTATATATATTTGCTAGAAAGAATACTATATTTCCCTTGAAGGAGTGATGCTGTAAGCACAGACTGGCTCAACTTACCCCCCTCTTCCCTACAGTATTCCCTAATAAACAAACATCAATGGACTGTCCCAAACATCTGACAGGTCTGCTGATCTGGGCAAAACAAAGATAGTGGTGGTAGGCATGTTGGCAATGATTTACAGGAAATACAATCCAGCTCACCATAACCACTACTGCAGTTTATTATCTGAGAGATGACGCATAGGGAAACCCAGTGAAACCAGCTGAGCAGCCAGCTAGGGAAGGGGTTTAGGGATTGAAATTACAATCCCACAATTGACTTTCTCTTACTCAAATAACATTTATTCATGATAACAGATTAATCAATGCCAGTCAAACAAATAAAAAATGAAAGCCTTTTTGATTTTAACATAAGGAATTCAAAGACGAGTGGACAATCCATAAACTCTTGTATCTTCACTTGCAGTATCGGTCTGCTTTCATCTTGGCTCTCCTGTGGACAAAAACAAAAGTCACAAGTGTTTATTTTTAGTCCTTACATCACCACTATCCACCAGACAATGTAAATAGCTATCATGTGACAAGTCAGCTTGTCGCAACATGTTGAATTGAAACAGGTTTGCGCAAATAGGTTTAGAGTGTGTTGGCAGTTTGACCAGTTATGTGATTGACTCCTGCTATTAAAATGGCCATCAGTAGGAGTCATGTCAACAGTAATTTGGACCAGTTCCAGAGTGATTTCTTGGAAAGGAAATTTGGATGTGTTGATCATTAAAACCAGTTTGTGTGTTTTGTTTGGGGCAGCTACCGCCACTGAAAGAAAATGTTATTCATGTATTGATGTCAATGGGAGACTGAATGAAAATGAGTTTAGGATTTGCCTCTTTATGAAGATGTTCTCCCACCTGTCTAACAGCTCTTCGTGGAACTTCCCGTCTTTTCGGGCCATCTTCAGTGTGGTGCTGTCCTCCTCGTTCACCCTCAGCCGCCTGTCCTGGAAACTCTGGAACTTCTTTCTGTAATATCAGAAATCTGTGTTCAGTGAGACTTATTACACACACAAATGCACACGCAGTTATCATACAAAGCCTCATGATAAGACACGGGAGGACCAATCACACCACTATCAAACACAAAGAATAGCGTCACTGAACAAAAATCGAATACAATTTTATTGGTCGCGTACAGATATTTTACAGATGTTATCGCAAGTGTAGTGAAATGCTTATGTTCCTAGCTCCAACAGTACAGTAATACAAAACAAAAAAACACTCAAATCCCCCAAATAAAATAATTAAGAAATATTAGAACGAGCAATGTCAGAGAATATATACAACATTGCACTCTCTGGGGCATAAACCCGACTACCATGACAAATGTGTAACGTTATATAGCGACTTACGAGTGTAAGTACCGTGCTATTTCCATTGAAGTAAACAGTCCTGAAAGTAGATACATACAGAGTGCAACGGGGCCGCAAACAAACGCATAGATTTTTATAAGCCTGGTTCCTCTCTAGGTTTCTTCCTAGGTTTTGGCCTTTCTAGGGAGTTTTTCCTAGCCACCGTGCTTCTACACCTGCATTCTAGCTGTTTGGGGTTTTAGGCTGGGTCTCTGTACAGCACTTCGAGATATTAGCTGATGTACGAAGGGCTATATAAAAAATAAAATAAAATAAACTTGATTGATTGATAAGGCGCGCTAACGACATTTAGGCCCTCTAGCCGTGGTTACAGTCTGTCAGTGGTTTATGATTCACGGGCAGTGCTCGGTTCATGCAACACGCTCGGGGATGCTAAGCACTACATCACAATGACGGGCTCAAGAGCAGCCATTATCGTCACGTCAACATGATGAGTCCATTTCCACCGTGTTTTCCAAAAAAAAAAACGATGGAGAGAGGGGGAAGATAAAAAAACGGACCACGAAGTTGAAAGGGGAAGAGGAGAAACGGAACACAATGACAGCCTTGTTCACGCTTAGCCCTCAGAACTTAATAGGCCGCCGCAGGCCTGAAAAGCGGCAGCGGCGTTCCGTTCTCGTTTCCATCCCCGCAGCTTTGGCCCATCAATCAGCCTTTTAAGGGAGTGGGATTGATGAAGTGGCGCCCCTATGCTCCCCCCACCTTCTCCTCGCGCACCCGGGCCTGTGATTTAGTTGTCAAAATCTTGCCGGAGCGGAAGGTTGTCAGGTGAAAACTGGAGGGAAATCACTGTCTGTCTACGGAAGGTCACAGTGTTCAACCCCTCCACCTTCCTGGCTGTCTTTTCTACATAAAATGCTTCACCCACCACTATGAGAACTGGTAGGTGAAGTTTAAAGGAAAATTCCACCACAAAATGTTTTGCATGTCAAAAATACATAAACTCAGTACCCTGTCTTTCAAAGATAATTTGTAATCCAAATAACGTCACAGATCTTCATTGTAAAGGGTTTAAAACTTCTTATGGGTGCAGTCCCGGTAACGGGACCGATATGACAACAGCCAGTCCAAGTGCAGGGCGCCAAATTCAAAACAACAGAAATCTCATAATTAAAATTCCTCAGATATTCATGTGTCTTATATCATTTTAAAGGTAATCTTGTTGTTAATCCCACCAAAGTGTCCGATTTCAAATAGGCTTTTCAGCGAAAGCACTACAAACGATTATGTTAGGTCACCACAAAACCACAATAATCACAGCCATTTTTTCCAGCTAAAGATAGCTTCACAAAAACCAGAATAGAGATAAAATGAATCACTAACCTTCAATTATTTTCATCAGATGACACTCATAGGACTTCATGTTACACAATACATGCATGTTTTGTTTGATTAAATTCATATTTATATAAAAAAATCTGAGTTTACATTGAGGCGACTAGATTCACTAAATGCAAAAACATCAAGTGACTTTGCATAGCCCATTGTTTCAACAGAAATACTCATCATAAATATAGATGATAATACAAGTTATACACATTGAATTATAGATATACCTCTCCTTAATGCAACCGCTATGTCAGATTTCAAAAAAACTTTACGGAAAAATAAATGCACGCTATAATCTGAGACGGCGCTCAAAAATAGCATACCACAGCTGCAAAGATGGCGTCACCATAAACACAAAAATACATGATAAATATTCCATTACCTTTGATGATCTACATCAGAAGGCACACCAGGAATCCCAGGTCCACAATAAATGTTTGTTTTGTTCGAAAAAATCTGTTATTTATGTCCAATTGTTAGCGCGTTTGGTAAACATGTCCAAACGCTAATTCTGGTCAGCTTTATATCGGACAAAAACTTCAAAATGTGATATTACCGGTCGAAGAAACATTTCAAACTAAGTCAATCATTAGGATGTTTTTAACATATAGCTTCAATAAAGTTCCAACCGGAGTATTCTTTGTTCTCTTCGTGAGCAATGGAACGTCAGTGGCTTCCATGAAGAAAAAGCATGATCAGGAAATGGCTGCTTGATGGACACCTGACTGATTCTGCTCTCATTCTCTCCCACAACATCATAGAAGTCTCATTGAAATTTCTATTGATGGTTGACATCTAGTGGAACCCCTAGGCAGTGCAACATCATTAATAGCTCAATTGGATTTCTTTAGGGACTCTGGTGAATACACACAGGCTCAGATTTCTCACTTCCTGTTTTGATTTCAACTCAGGATTTTGCCTGCCAATATGAGTTCTGTTAATCTCACAGACATAATTCAAACAGTTTTAGAAACTTTAGAGTTTTCTATCCAATACTAATAATAATATGCAAATATTAGGAACTATGACTGAGGAGCAGGCCGTTTGATATGGACACCTTTCATCCAAGCTACTCAATACTGCCCCTTCAGCCATAAGAAGTTAACCTTTTCTCAATAGGGGGGCGCCATTTCGACTTTGTAAAAAAACATTCCCAAATTAAACTGCCTCGTACTCAATTCTTGCTCGTACAATATGCATATTATTATTACTATTGGATAGAAAACACTCTAGTTTCTAAAACCGTTTAAATTATATCTGTGAGTAAAACAGAACTCATTTTGCAGCAAACTTTCTGTCAGGAAGTGAGAAATCTGAAATCGGGCACTCTGTTCCAGGGTCAGTTTATTAATTTGCATGTAATCTATGGGTTGACATGCACTGCATACGCCTTCCCCTAGATGTCAGTAAGCAGTGAGAATTGGAATGGGGTGTCTAGGTAGATCTGAGGCCGTACAAAAGCTCTTGGAACCGGGTGTGCAGTCTTTTTCAACGTTCGTCATGGCGCAAGACAGACCTCAGGATTGCATTCTGAAAAGCTCTCGTTATAGGCGTTAGATATATCCGGCTCTGATTTTATTCGATATAGGTGTTAAAAACATCAATGTAGTTATTTTAAACCGAGTTATATCAGTTTATATCAGTATATTGCGATTTTCGGTATTTTATTTGTGCTGCGTTATGGTGAGTTGGACACGTCTTCGCCACATGGCTAATGTTTGCTGCTAATTCCAAAGTTGAAGACGACAATCTACAACCGAGCAACGATTATTCTGGACAAAGGACAACTTGCACAAGATTCTGATGGAAGCTCATCAAATAGTAAGAACTATTTATGATGTTAATTCGTATTTCTGTTGAAAAATGTTAAACTATTATTTCGCCATTAATTTCGGTGCGGTCTCACTTTAACGCACGCTGTATGTCGTAGTAACGTTAATTTTAAAAATCGAACACAGCGGTTGCATTAAGAACTAATGTATCTTTCATTTGCTGTCCAACCTGTATTTTTTAGTCAAGTTTATGATTAGTTATTGATTAGATTAGGTGCCTCTCCCAAGATTTCTCCCGACATTTTGTTTGCAGTTTGGCTACTATTCTCATTGTATAACCACGATTTGTGCCGCTAAATATGCACATTTTTGAACAAACCATATATGTATTGTGTAATATGATGTTATAGGACTGTCATCTGATGAAGTTTTGAGAAGGTTAGTGAAAAATGTAATATCTTTTGCTGGTTTATTCGCTATCGCTAACGTGCATGAATCAATGCTGCTGTGTGGTTGGCTATTGTAGTAAGCTAATATAATGCTATATAGTGTTTTCGCTGTAAAACACTTAAAAAATCTGAAATATTGGCTGGATTCACAAGATGTTTGTCTTTCATTTGCTGTACGCTGTGTATTTTTCATAAATGTTTTATGATGAGTATTTAGGTAATTCACGTTGGTCTCTGTAGTTATTCTAGCTGCTTTGGTGAGATTTTGTGATGGTGGCTGCAATGTAAAACTATGATTTATACCTGAAATATGCACATTTTTCGAACAAAACATATGCTATACAATAAATATGTTATCAGACTGTCATCTGATGAAGTTGTTTCTTGGTTAGTGACTATTTATATCTTTATTTGGTCGAATTTGTGATAGCTACCTATGCAGTAAAAAAATGGCGGAGAAAAAAAAGTTGGGTCTTTTGCTATCGTGGTTAGCTAATAGAAATACATAGTGTCTTCCCTGTAAAACATTTTAAAAATCAGAAATGATGGCTGGATTCACAAGATGTGTATCTTTCATCTGGTGTCTTGGACTTGTGATTTCATGATATTTAGATGCTAGTATTTACTTGTGGCGCTATGCTAGGCTATGCTAGTCAGCTTTTTTACTGATGAGGGTGCTCCCGGATCCGGGATGAGTACCAAGTAAAAGTTAAACACCGTTTCCCATGCTTGTTCAATGAACCATAAACAATTAATGAACATGCACCTGTGGAACGGTCGTTAAGACACTAACAGCTTACAGACGGTAGGCAATTAAGGTCACAGAAATGAAAACTTAGGACACTAAAGAGGCCTTTCTACTGACTCTGAAAAACATCAAAAGAAAGATGCCCAGGGTCCCTGGTCATCTGCGTGAACGTGCCTTAGGCATGCTGCAAGGAGGCATGAAGACTGCAGATGTGGCCAGGGCAATAAATTACAATGTCCGTACTGTGAGACGCCTAAGACAGGGAGACAGGACGGACAGCTGATTGTCCTCGCAGTGGCAGACCACGTGTAACAACACCTGCACAGGATCGGTACATCCAAACATCACACCTGCGGGACAGGTACAGGATGGCAACAACAACTGCCCGAGTTACACCAGGAACGCACGATCCCTCGATCAGTGCTCAGACTGTCCGCAATAGGCGGAGAGAGGCTGGACTGAGGGCTTGTAGGCCTGTTGTAAAGCAGGTCCTCACCGGCAACAATGTCGCTGGACCAGACAGGACTGGCAAAAAGTGCTCTTCACTGACGAGTCACGGTTTTGTCTCACCAGGGATGATGGTCAGATTCGCGTTTATCGTCGAAGGAATGAGCGTTACACCGAGGCCTGTACTCTGGAGCGGGATCAATTTGGAGGTGGAGGGTCCGTCATGGTCTGGGGCGGTGTGTCACAGCATCATCGGACTGAGCTTGTTGTCATTGCAGGAAATCTCAACGCTGTGCATTACAGGGAAGACATCCTCCTCCCTCATGTGGTACCCTTCCTGCAGGCTCATCCGGACATGACCCTCCAGCATGACAATGCCACCAGACATACTGCCTGTTCTGTGCGTTATTTCCTGCAAGACAGGAATGCCAACGTTCTGCCATGGCCAGCGAAGAGCCCGGATCTCAATCCCATTGAGCACGTCTGGGACCTGTTGGATCGGAGGGTGAGGGCTAGGGCCACTCCCCCCAGAAATGTCCGGGAACTTGCAGGGTCCTTGGTGGAAGATTGGGGTAACATCTCACAGCAAGAACTGGCAAATCTGGTGCAGTCCATGAGGAAGAGATATACACCAGTACTTAATGCAGCTGGTGGCCACACCAGATACTGACTGTTACTTTTGACCCCCCCCCCCCTTTGTTCAGGAATACATTATTCAATTTCTGTTAGTCACATGTCTGTGGAACATGTTCCGTTTATGTCTCAGTTGTTGAATCTTATGTTCATACAAATATTTACACATGTTAAGTTTGCTGAAAATAAAGTTTATATGCAGCCAGAATTATGCAGTTTTCATCATATGATGCAAAATGAATCACACCGGCTGTATTTCTGATTTTGAAAGTTACATATCTTAAATCTGATAAGATTTTGGGACTATATTAACAATAGACGAATGAAAGATAGTTTTTGGGTGGAGTTTTCCTTTAACTGTGATGCATGCATTACTGAACTGGTATAATTTCAGTACTGCACTGTAATTTAGGTTAACAGTTCAGTGTTGATTCTTGTTGGGCATATCTTAAAAAAAGGTCTGTCAAGTTTTTCATAAATGCATAAAACATTGTTTGTCATGATATAGGGCAGGGCATTGCATTTCCTATACCTTTACCGTGAATTAAGTTCATTTGGACAAGACCAGCCGTACAACTGGGGTTACAACCTCTCTAGACTAGAGGGCATGGAATGACCACCGCTGCAAATGTTGCTGCCACTGTGACATAGGTAGACAGATGGTACATACACGTAGTTGAGCTCGCAGTTCTTCACGTTGCCCCTGTCCTCGTCGGCAATGTCGTCGTTCCGCTTGACCTCCCTCTCCGCGCATGACCGGATCTGCTCATCATCATTTAGAGAGGCAGAAGGAGAGAGGGGGAAAACACAAAACAGTTGCATGTTGAATAGCAATATCCTGGCGGGGGGCCAGAGACATTTCGTTTTTTCATTCCGTCACCAACTTCAGACTCCCCCATGGTGATGTAATTTCTATATTATAGATGGGGGGGATTATGGAGTGACCTTGTGAAATATATACATCACCTTAACCATCTCGTCGTCCCCCGCCAACTTGCTCTTTGCCTCAATTTCCCCACTTTCACTGTAGGAGATGAAACAGCTATTTGCTGCCATGAGAGCCATTTTGCCCTGGGAAAAAAATGGAAGACAAAACAGAAATGAAGAGATTAGTTGACAGATGAGTTTCACCTCATGCTGATACACCATTTGCGAGGTAAAAGCTCAATTATATGCAGAGAGCGTCAAGTTCTCTCCGATACGCATCAACGAAGCAACAAGCTGTGAGGAAAACGAGCGTTATCTATATCTAGGGTTACTATGCAACACATTCTATATGATATGGCATTATATCACAGTCTTTGTATGCATTGACTTTGACGTTTTTTTTGATTGGCAGTCGCTCCACTCACTTCCTGGAAAACAGGTTCCCACTGTTCCCGGGAGCCGATGGCGTCGGAACGCCCCACCACGACCCCCTCCGAGGTGATCCCTAGATACTTCCCATAGCCAGACTTCAGGGCTACCCTGGGGGGGGAAACACAGGAGAACAAAATTCATTTCTGGATAATGGCAAGTTGATTTGAGTGTCTAACAACTTTTCCAAGGTCTATTCAAAGATCATTTGAACAACAGAAGCGAAGCTCCTTTATAACGTTGTAATTAAAATCCAATTTTGTGTTTACAAAATTGTATACCTGCAGAGACTGTAAGTGTTCTTCCCGAAGTCTATTATAACTCACCAGGATACACTTTCCATTCGGATTTGGGGGGAGAGGAAGTCAACATAAAATGTGCATAGGTGATATTTACTCCTTTCATACGCACCTAGAGTCTGACAACTTGATGGCAGTGAACTGCTCCGGGGGGTCTGGCCCTTCGTCGTCTGCAAAATATCAAAGACAACATTTCCCTTTTAGAGTCACGAATCACTGATTGATATTCTAAAAATCAGAGCATTCTCTCTTTATCCTCCCAGAGGAGCCTTCGTTTTGGTTTAATGAGGATTAAAAACAAGATGACTCTTTACTATCACTTCAAACATTTGGGAGCTTGGCTCTGCCGACTTAACATTCAGAGTGTCGAGGCGTTGTGTACGATTTAGCATTTCTCACGTTCTCTCGCCAGGTTCGTGATCTTGAGAAAGAAAAAGAAAATCTGTCGCAGTGGTGCCAATACAATGCATTTGATCTCGGATGTATTAGCGTACAATTACGATGTGTCATTCTGAAAACAGACAATTGCATAACTTCCTCTAGCAGCGGGTCTACCCTTGAGACGTACTGACGTAGAGCCTTCCTGTTTTACTAATGCTTCATGGTCATTTATAAACACACAACCTCGGGCTACACGACGTTGCTGCTGGGTGCTATTGATCGCCTACACCCACCCTAATCTCGGAAACCCAGACCTCAAATCTTGCGTAATTCCATCAGATGCTCGATTAGGTTCTGGGGTGAGATGTATGAGAACAGATACTAGAGAAGTCTCCAACCCCTTAAACGGAAACTCTCAGCTAAAGGCTCCACCCCTTCAGAAAATGTTCCACTTGTAATCGTTTCTTGAAATCCCCGCCCCAATTTAAGCACCGTCGTCACACAATCCTGATCTGGCCAAAGCCAAAGCACCGGGACTACTGTTGCTCGTTAGTCATCATAGTCCATCCACAAGAGATTAAATCCACCCTGACCGATGTAAAATGACAGGCAATCCTTATCCTGAGTTCCAAAACTCTTCTCTGGCTTTGTAGGCTCGACCCTAATTTGTGTTCTCTGTCACCTGGAGCTGCATGGCAAATTGTCCAGGAACAAAGGACAATTCTGAAGGACTAGTCAGCCCTTGTATCTCTCTGTTACAGTATCCAGTGGACTGACTATAAAATGAGTGATAGAATAATGCTGTAATATCCATGTTTGGTACCTATCTGAAACCTGTTCACTCAGGATAACTCTGATGCTAACTATATGGATGTATCTTGTATAAGGTGAATTACTATATCCAAAAAGGTTTTATGGTCCTGTCTTATTTACATTGGTCTCATCCCCCACACAAGCCTTTAAAAATGATGTGACACTGTGGAGATTGGGCATGGGAGTGTGGTATCATTGGTAACTTGGTATCGTTTGATTGGTTAAGGGTGGTTGGTTTTGGGTTGAAAGGTTACCCCTTCAGATGTTATAAGTGGAATGAAATGCCTTTGTTCTCTCTCTTATCCTGTATCCAGTCCACGGAGGAAGGTTGTATGATCAATTCTCATTTCCTAGACTTCTAGGCCTCTCTTTGTCCATGCGTTGTCCTGTAAGTTAACCTTAGGATCTATATGCTTGGAATATTTCCTAACGCTTGCTTGTATATATTCACTATCTTTATGGAGTCCGAAACATTTTAATAGGCTAATTGCTTAGTCGCATGTGATGTATATACTGTATAATATACGGAATATTCACATGTCAAATATTACTGCCCAATATAGCTTCATGCCCTAGGGTCCTTTTCTTTTTCATCAGTGATGGATAAAAGTTATGGATGGATTTCTACCCTATTGCTTTGACCTATCATGTTTTTTTCCGAAATGTAACCTTTATTTATTTAACTCGGCAAGTCAGTTAAGAACAAATTCTTATTTACAATGACGGCCTACTCCGGCCAAACCTGGACAATGCTGGGCCAATTGTGCGCCGCCCGATGGGACTCCCAATCACCGCCGGATGTGATACAGCCTGGTTTCGAACCAGGCACTATAGTGACGCCTCTTGCACTGAGACGCAGTGCCTTAGACCGCTGAGCCACTTGGGAGCCCGGCCAGATCATGTCCTGCCAGATCAGTGGCCACCGATGAAAGGAAGCTAGTTAATCATACAGAGAAACACTCCTTAAGGATGTGACCATCACAGGTTCTCACAACGTTAGGGAAAGTTAAAGGGGGGGAAAGTCTGTCAATTTCAAGGACAGATTGATGCAAATTGGGAAACCAATCATTTGGGCATTGGGATAGCGAATAAAACCCCTAGGCTCACATACCTCCATGTTTCTCAGACCACAATAGTCAGATAGACAGGTTATAGTCTAATCATATTTCATCCCCTAAAGCAGGCCTATATCTCCCTGTGACCCTTGAGTTTACACAGAGGGCATTCACAACGTCTCCTGAATCCAGTGACTAAGCACCTCGAGGGCTTTTCTCAGCTTGAGAGGGCTAAACTATTCTAGATGGATTTCCTTCTTACTGAAAATCCCATAAAAGTGCAGAAACATCATCTCTCTCTCTCTCTCTCTGTAACTCCATTTCTCTTTCATCTCATTTAAAATGTGCCTGCCTCCTGAGTTAGAGCCTCACCAAGGGAATAGGAATGGTTGATGTTTTTATCTCCTGGCACATTTTCCCCTCTTTCTCTCTCTCTCTTCAATTAAAAAACGTGAGCTGAATCCCAGGTCTGCGTTTCTGTCTTTTGGAGGGTGCATGGGTTTTATTGAACATTTCTTAAACATGTCTCGCCTTAGGGCAGAGAATCTTTGCCTGGAAACTCCCATTTAGTCTAGCTTGGCTAGTTAGGTGCTCCACCCCCAAGTCGAGTCCTTTTTGCCTGAGGCTCAAGGTCTGGTGTAATGGGGCTCTGGCCTGCTAGTCAGTGGAGCTAACGGTGGGGAGACGAAGCATGTCGTCTGTGAGCCTTTGATTCAAAGATGTGATTCCAGCACACGTTGGCAATGTCCCTCTAACTTGTCATGCACGCCGACTTGGAACGGTAAACATACTATCGAAATGAAATGGTTGGTGCCGGTCTTTCCCGTTCATTTTAGATTGTGGACTACAGTTTTCGCCTTAGCCTACCGCGTGGGTCCGGATCCTCGCAACAGATGCCATCTATCGTGGACCCCAGACACAATACCATTTTGGTGGTATGAAAACACATGACCAATTTAAAAGTTGTGCTGCAAAACTATCCATTTAAGAGGCAAGGAGTCACAATGACATTAGTTCAATGATACTCATGTGGATCTGTGCCTGTTACCTTGTTGCATTCTAACCCATCACAGAGCTGTGCAATACATTTCCTCCATGTAAATGATTTCATTGTCTGCAAGTGGATGGGCACCATAAATCGTAGCTAGCACCGGATTCATATTGATGATATCCAATAACATGCTTGAGAGGACAAAGAAATGGATTAATGCCTGTTGTGTGTGTGTGTGTGTGTGTGTGTGTGTGTGTGGAGCAATTCCAGCTTCCTCTCTAACCCATTACCCGGCAAGCTGTGCAGAAATGAATGTCCTAATAGCTTCTGGAACAACATAGTAGTGCAGATCTCCCTTTCATTTTACATGTCCACTCTCTCAGAGTGTGATTTCAAATTGATTTCGAACGAAAACCGCCACTAAATCTTATACCGTTTAGGACAAAATTGGTTTTGATTTCAAAACGCTTGGTACTTCACGCAGGCAGCCATCGAATTCGGCGGTCATCGAAAAAGCAAGAAAATGAAGTTGGAGGAAACAATTAGGGAGTTCCCCCCCTTATTCTCCACAAATTAATGACACTAAAAATTGCCTGCCGCTTTGCCACGCTAGCCACGCTAATGGAACGCAATGTCCATTACACCTCTTAAGGTTTGCTCTCTTCGTATTAGAATAGAATGGAACATGAGAAAACTAGGATCTTCCATTCTCTTATGGGATTCATTCATTCCTGACAATTTCCAGCTCCATTTGCTCTGCCTATAATGCCGGATTACAGAATCCGTTGCAGACAAAAAAAAAAAGAGTATTTTTAAAAGGTACCCCTTTTTTCTCCCCAATTTCATGATATCCAATTTGGTTGTTAGAGTCTTGTCCCATCGCTGCAACTCCCGTACGGACTCAGGAGAGGAGAAGGTCGAGAGCCATGCGTCCTCCAAACCGCACTGCTTCTTGACACACTGCTCACTTAACCCGGAAGCCAACCGCACCAATGTGTAGGAGGAAACACCGTACAGCTGGCGACCAAAGTCAGCGTGCATGCGCCCAGCCGCCACAAGGAGTCGCTAGAGGACATCCCTGTCGGCCAAACACTCCTCTAACCCAGACGACACTGGGCCAATGGTGCGCTGCCTCATGGGTCTCCCGGTCACGGCCGGCTGCGACACAGCCCGGGATCGAACCTGGATCTGTAGTGACGCCTCTAGCACTGCCTTCGACCGCTGCGCCACTCGAGAGGCCCTGATGCAGACAATTTAAGTAACTGCAAGCGACATGCTTGGCTGGCTTGCATTTCAAAAATGACTTTATAAGAGGCAACAATCAACAGGACCACTTCAGATTTTTTTCTCTCTCCTTCATTTCAATCTTGTTAGTTTGAATTGCAAGGCTTAACAAAGTGAAATCATTTTAGAATTTACAGTCATTTTAGAGTGACTCATTCTGACAACTTGAGTGACGTTGCCATCTAAAATGGTTGAGCAAGACACCCCACCGCCTTGACTTAAGCCGTTTAAGTTCAAACAATGTGTGCTCAAGCTACCAGTTGAGAGACCAAACCTTACTATAACCATAATTTATGATAATCATAATGTATGATGATTATAGGCAAATCAAGTTCCAATTGAAACTACGCTCCAATTAGTTTTTCTGAGGCATGAAGATGCCTTTAGTTTAGTGGGCCGACCTGTTTTGAGTTGTGCAGACCACCCAGGTTGGAGATACCCTGGTTGGTAACATTGGTGCAAGTCACTTGAATCACAGTTGATTTCAGCAGCTGAGTTGCTAGGGATGCTACAGAAATGAGGGGATTAAGAAGCGTTAGCTTGCACAACTACCCTCTCAAAGATCCTGCAACATCTGGCTGACATTTAACTGTGTCCATGGTTACTAGCCTGGTTCCACAGCTACACCAGCGGAAGAAGGCAAAGGACGATGGCGAATTTAGCCCCTGGTCAGAGGCCACTTCTGGTGTGCCACAAGAGGGCGTGGTCTCACCACATCCGTTTCTCCTTCACATGTTCACCCGAAAAGTTGTCTTCAGTGACACTGGGTATGCTGATGATGTGAGGCTGTCCCAAGCCATATACCACTAACCAGCATCCAGGAGGATACTTCCATGGGCTTGGAGGCAAAGCAGCTGGATGAGTTGGCTACATCCAACAACATTCTCCTGAACGGGAAAAAGTCTGTGGAAATCCGGATATGCTTTTAGAGAGACCCTCCACAACCTGTACCACTCATCCTAGGAGGACAGGAAGCACCCGTGGAAACAACAACCAAGTATCTCGGTTTTCATCTAGACTATAACCGCAGTGGTGACACACACATGTGGAGCAGTCAGTGAGGGAGGCCTCAAAACGCCTGCACTTTTTGACTGTTCTTGACAGAAATGGCCTACCCACTGAAGATCTGGTCACAGTCTATACTACCCTGGTGATGACTGGTCTGGAACACGGTGGAGTGCTGTTAGTTGGATGCAACAAAAAGCAGCAGGCCCAACTGGACAGGGTGCAGAGGAGGGCCCTGATCATCTCCAGAGGTGGAGCAGTCCAATCACAGCTCCCCTCACTGCAGAGCAGTCCAACCACAGCTCCCCTCACTGCAGAGCAGTCCAACCACAGCTCCCCTCACTGCAGAGCAGTCCAACCACAGCTCCCCTCACTGCAGAGCAGTCCAACCACAGCTCCCCTCACTGCAGAGCAAGCTGCACACTCAAACACACATCTGCTCCATCTAATAAAGGGATGTGAGTGCACCACCAGGCTCCGAGAAACAGACTGTCCTGTATTACACTTATTTTTTTATTTTTTTAAACACACTACACACTGCTGTCAACAATAACAATAATACGGAACCCAAACTGGCTGCGCATGTGCGCAAATTTATTTTGTCCCCCCCACACCAAACGCGATCACGACACGCAGGTTAAAATATCAAAAAAATGTATGGAAATTTAGCTAGCTAATCTTGCTGTTGCTAGCTAATTTGTCCGGGGATATAAACATTGAGTTATTATTTTACCTGAAATGCACAAGGTCCTCATCTCCGACAATTAATCCACACATAATCGTTTCTAGTCATCTCTCCTTCAATTAATCCACACCGAATCGTTTCTAGTCATCTCTCCTTCTACTAGGCTTTTTCTTCTCTGGACTTTATATTGCGATTGGCAACTTTCATAAATTAGGTGCATTACCACCACTGACCTCGTTCATCTTTCAGTCACCCACGTGGATATAACCAATGAGTGTTGCCCAGCAACCGTGTTGCCCAGCAACAGCCCCAAAACATCACTGCTCTAGAGGAGATCTGCATGGAGGAATGGGCCAAAATACCAGCAACAGTGTGTGAAAACCTTGTGAAGACTTACAGAAAACGTTTGACCTCTGTCATTGCCAACAAAGGGTATATAACAAAGTATTGAGATTAAACGTTTGTTATTGACCAAATACTTATTTTCCACCATAATTTGCAAATAAATTCATTAAAAATCCTACAATGTGATTGTCTGGATTTTTTTTCTCTCATTTTGTCTGTCATAGTTGAAGTGTACCTATGATGAATTACAGGCCTCTCATCTTTTTAAGTGGGAGAACTTGCACAATTGGTGGCTGACTAAATACTTTTTTGCCCCACTAAGTATGTGGACAACCCTTCAAATTTGTGGATTCTGCTATTTCAGCCACACCTGTTGCTGACAGGTGTATATATAAAAATAAAAAAATATTTGAGCACACAGCCAAGCAATCTCCATAAACAAACAATGGCCTTACTGAAGAGCTCAGTGACTTGAACGTGGCACCGTCATTGGATGCCACCTTTCCAACAAGTCAGTTCATCAAATTTCTGCCTTGCTAGAGCTGCCCCAGTCAACTGTAAGTGCTGTTATTGTGAAGTGAAAACGTCTAGGAGCAACAACGGCTCAGCCGCGAAGTGGTAGGCCACACAAGCTCACAGAATGGGACCGGCGAATGCTGAAGTGCGTAGTAGAGGTCGACCGATTATGATTTTTCAACACCGATACCGATTATTGGATGACCAAAAAAAGCAGATACTGATATTTGTAATATATATTTGTAATAATGACAATTACAACAATACTGAATGAACACTAATTTTAACTTAATATAATACATACATAAAAATCTATTTAGTCTCAAATAAATAATGACACATGTTCAATTTGGTTTAAATAATGCAAAAACAGTGTTGGAGAAGAAAGTAAAAGTGCAATATGTGCCATGTAAAAAAGCTAACGTTTAAGTTCCTTGCTTAGAACATGAGAACATATGAAAGCTTGTGGTTCCTTTTAACATGAGTCTTCAATATTCCCATTTAAGAAGTTTTAGGTTGTAGTTATTATAGGAAATATAGGACTATTTAACGCTATACCATAGGTATTTCCTATACCTTTGACTATTGGATGTTCTTATAGGCACTAATAGTATTGCCAGCCTAATAGCGGGAGTTGATAGGCTTGAAGTCATAAACGTCGCTGTATTCAAGCATTGCGAAGAGCTGCTGGCAAATGCAGGAAAGTGCTGTTTGAATGAATGCTTACGAGCGTGCTGCTGCCTACCACCACTCAGTCAAACTGCTCTATCAAATAACTCAGACTTAATTATAACACACACAAATACGAGCCTTAGGTCATTAATATGGTCAAATCCGGAAACTATCATTTTGAAAACAAAACGTTTATTCTTTCAGTGAAATACGGAACCGTTACGTATTTTATCGAACGGGTGGCATCCATAAGTCTAAATATTGCTGTTACATTGCACAACCTTCATTGTTTTATCATAATTATGTAAAATTCTGGCAAATTAATTACGGTCTTTGTTAGGAAGAAATGGTCTTCACACAGTTCGCAACGAGCCAGGCGGCCCAAACTGCTACATATACCCTGACTCTGCTTGCACAGAACGCAAGAGAAGTGACACAATTTCCCTAGTTAAATTGCCTGCTAACATGAATTTCTTTTAACTAAATATGCAGGTTTTAAAAAATACAATTGTGTATTGATTTGAAAAAAGGCATTGATGTTTATGGTTAGGTACATTGGTGCAACGATGGTGCTTTTTTCACGAATCCGCTTGTTAAATCATCACCCGTTTGGCGAAGTAGGCGGTGATTCAATGATAAATTAACAGGCACCGCATTGATTATTTACAATGCAGGACAAGCTAGTTAAACTAGTAATATCATCAACCATGTGTAGTTAACTAGTGATTATGTTAAGTTTGATTGTTTTTTATAAGATAAGTTTAATGCTAGCTAGCAACTTACCTTGGCTCCTTGCTGAACTCGCGTAACAGGTGGTCAGCCTGCCACGCAGTCTCCTGGTGGAGTGCAATGCAATCGGTCATAATCTGCGTCCAAAAATGCAGATTACCGATTGTTGTGAAAACTTGAAATCGGCCCTAATTAAATCAGTCGACCTCTAGTGCGTAGCGCGTAAAAACCGTCAGTCCTAATAAAATGGGTTTCCATGGCCGAGCAGCCATGCGCAATGCCAAGCGTCGGCTGGAGTGGTGCCATTGGACCCGAGAGCAGTGGAAACGCGTTCTCTCGGTTTTGGCGGATGCCAGGAGAACGCTACCTGCCCCAATGCATAGTGCCAACTGTAAAGTTTGGTGGAGGAAGAATAATGATCTGGGGCTGTTATTCATGGTTCGGGCTAGGCCCCTTAGGACCAGTGAAGGGAAATCTTAACGACACAGCATACAATTACATTCTAGATGATTCTGTGCTTCCAACTTTGTGGCAACAGTTTGGCGAAGGCACTTTCCTGTTTCAGCATGACAATGCCCCCATGCACAAACCGAGGTCCATACAGAAATGGTTTGTCGAGATTGGTGTGGAAAAACTTGACTGACCTGCACAGACAGCCCTGACCTCAACCCCATCGAACACCTTTGGGATTAATTGAAAAGCCAACTGCGAGCCAGGCCTAATCGCCCAACATCAGTGCCTGACCTCACTAATGCTCTTGCGGCATTAGTCCCCGCAGCAATGTTCCACCATCTAGTGGAAAGCCTTCCCAGAAGAGTGGAGGCTGTTATAGCAGCAAAGAGGGGCACCAACTCCATATTAATGCCATGACTTTGGAATGAGATCTTCGACAAGCAGGTGTCCACATACTTTTGCCCATGTAGTGTATGTAGTATGTTTATGCCATGTATTATGTATCCAAGTGAATGTTTTCTTATGCTATTTTCTATGCAAATTTTTTATGATGTAAATTCTGCATTTCTTTCAGTTTTTCTGTGATGAATAATGTCAAACTAAAGGCTACTCGGTGTTCATGTCTTGTGATGAGTAACCCCAAAGATTTGTGTTAACTTTCTGAGCACTTCTACAATGGGCAAATCGGTATGGAAAGTTTAGTTCAAATCAAACGGGGTGCTGTCATAAAGTGAGTGAATTCAAAAGGATTTACCCTTAGGTCTTGAATTGTGCAAACATCTACTATTTGATACCCGTGGTTTGCAATCTCTTCCACTGTTTGTGTTTCATAAGTCTCAAACCGTAATCTGTATGTAAACAAATCAAAAGTTCCACTACGTTAAACCTCCCTCACTGCTCCCTGGTAACAGGTGGAGCAGGAGAGTGAGAGCTGTAACAGGGACTCGACCCCTAACCCCTAACTCAAGCGGTGCAGAGGTGAAAGCCTAACCCCCCCCACACACACACATCACCAACACTTCAAAATTAACCCTATCGACTCAGTGATGTAACAAAAGGCAAAATGTCTCTCAAAACATTTCCCCCTGTCCAATCAAGTAGCATAACAGCCTAGTATGGCACACAGCAAATTGTGTGCATCATCATCATCATGCATTGATGACAAAACACATGACACCCTACTCCCTATATTATTGTGCACTTTGTTTGGCCAGAGCTCCACGTGGCTCTAATGAGATGTGGTGCACTATAAAGGAAATATTGGGTAGATTTAGCTAAAGACACTCTCTCTTTTATTACCTTGATGTGGTGCACCAACTGTGAACAGACCAGTATCCAGGGCATGGATGTAGGAATTAGCCTGCATCTCTATTGCAACCGTTCCTGAAATCTCCCCAAAGCCACTGATACACCACCATCCACCTAGAAAGCAGAAATAAAACATAATGGTTTGCTACTTTGTGGAATATCATAATGACAATGTTCAATTAGCTAGATATGTAGCTAGCTAGCTGCATACGTTGACCAGCAAACATACCAACAATATCAGGTTTATCTTGTGCATCATCTCTTTTTCTCTTCTTATCCTTGTGCTTCTTCTTCTTTCTACAAGACAATTGTGGATCAACATTAGCAAGGTCAAATTAGAAATGGGGGAGAACAAAAATATAGCAAAGAGTTAGCTAGCTAACATTAGCCAGTAGCTGACTGTTAATGCCTGGTCGGTCAATGAATGATAGCTAGCTAGATAGCATTATTAGACAGCTTGATTCGCCATCTTATACACAAACAAATATTGAATTCGATGTTGAGGAATAAACGCACCCCTTGTTTAGTCCTTTCAAAACAAGTTTTGTTGTTTTCACTTTTGAATAGTCAGCCATATCTTCAGATTATGATAAACTAGCTAGCAAGCTAACAACATACACAAACGAAAACAACATGGGAGTACGGTCACCGTCGAGGTAAAAACGAATATCACCTAACAAACTAGCGACATCTATTGTTTGGAGAATATATTACATTGTATGTGTTCGGGGAAAATACATTGAATGTGTTCGGTTTCTGTGTAATGCCTTGTTTGTTTTTCAGCACTTTTTTGTGATATTTAAAAGTTGATGTAACTTTTTTTTTAAATGTTTGTCTACATAACCATGACATTACCCTGAAGAAGGTACAGTGATGCCAAAACGTTTGTGGCTTACCCAATTAATTACTGGAAGCTTATATAGAGGGTGTGTGACTCTCTTTATTTGTATAGCCTACAGTTTACTCGCTGTTAGTCAGCACCTGCTGGGTGTGCAACAGCTCATGCTTTTCACTAGACTAAGTGTGCCAGAGAAAATCACACACACACGCACGTTCTCTTAAACTTGCACACACTCAAAATATCACCCCAACTCTCTCTCTCTCACACACACACACACACACACACACACACCATAGTCAAGGGGCAGCTTAAGTGCCCATGTGCACAGTCTCACATAGAGTGTGTCTCTGTAAACTACCCGAGTCCAGGCCAAGGCTGGCAGTGTGAGTGTGAGGGAGATTGACTGTCTGTCTCCTGGCTCAGAGGGGTACTGGAGTTTGGCTTTTCTCTTAATAGACTGTGTGTCTGCTGTCCCTGACCAGCAAATTACTGTAAATTACTTCCCAGACGTTGGTTCTGTTTTTTCATTCACCAAGACTCCTGGAGGGGCTGAAAGAGAGCATGAACACAGACCAATACACACACACACACACACACACACACACACACACACACACACACACACACACACAAATGTATTCCACTTCAACGAACACGCATATGTGTGCTGCTCAACATCACACAATGCGCCAGAAGAGTTATACACGGACTCCACCGACTGCTAGCAGGTACATGGCATTGTGTCAAATTCCTGCACCAATTCCTCCCAGAGTCTTCGTTGAAACAATCAACCTGTGAGCCATAGCAGATATCGACCTCCGAGAAAGGGGTGCTCTCAAACTAATGTTTTTACTAATGACACCCCATTAAGGAAGAATAGCCCAATCAGGAAGCCTGTGACAGGAGGTAATAAATCATTGGATGACAGTGTCAGGAAGTAAAATTAATGAGACAGAAGCTTGTACGACCTGCCCTTTGTGGCAGCTGTGTTTCTCAGAGCTTAAAAGTCACACAGACAAAGAAGAGAGACTCTGAAGTCAATTAAATGCTTTCAGTGGTGATAAATGGTAATTTTAGGGAGTTGTATTGGCTCCTTGTTAGTTGATATTACAATTTACGATCAATCAATCAAATGTATTTTATATAAAGCCCTTTTCACAACAGCAGATACCCAGCCTAAAACCCCAAAGGGCAAGCAATGCAGAGGCAGAAGCACAGTGGCTTGGAAAACTCCCTAGAAGGCACGGAGCTATAAGAAACCTAGAGAGAAACCAGGCTCCAAGGGTTGGCCAGTCTTCTTCTGGCTATACTGGGAAGAGATTTAAGTAAGACAAATCAAATCTGCAAGGACATGTCAGGTGCAAGCAATATGGTGAAATTCCCTCACAGCCTTCCACGTTCCCTCACTCCCTTCCACTATAGTTTGGAAGGAAATTAGGCAATTCGATTGGGATCACAGCCCATTAACATTTCTCAAATGGGAAGATTGTAGGGAAAGTTCTCTATATGGCAGACGTAAAAAATTATTCAGATATTGCAGTGATAACAAAATTCGATAATAAACATCGCTGCTTTTGAAAATGTTTTGATGAGTTTGAGTCGGTGGAGTGAACAATACCAAATCAATTTGCAAACATGAATGTTAGTCTTGTTTTTATAAATATTTTTTGACATTTGGACTAATTTGCGAGTGTGAATCAAATGAGAATCAAGATTTAAGCCTCAAATTAGCCGAACGCTCTAACAAAACTAAAGATGTCGCTGGATGGGAAGAGAAGTCAGCGCAGTTATAGATTTGACTGTTTTTGACACAACTATTAAATCTGTTTCAAGCAAACACACAATTGAAAGCGCTCTCTGTGGATGTTCAGATTGGTTGTTTCCCAAAATGTACCCTATTCCCTTTATAATGCTCTACTTTTGACCAGAGCCCTATAGGCCCTGGTCAAAAGTAGTGCACTACAAAGGGAATAGGGTGCATTTTGGACTCAGAATCTTATCTCTTTGTAATTGAGCTCTGTGATTTTCTCTTTCTGTTCTTTGCCTCTTTTTCATGTCCTTAAAATGCATTTTATCTAATAAGTCTTCCTGCTCCATTAGCTGTCTTTCAGCTGTGAAGGAAAATTCATCATCTTTATGTGGCCAAGACGCTAAACAAGGATAACAAAAAATTGGTTTAGGAAATAGTGTTTCAGAGAGAAGAGAGATGTTAGTGGAATTTGGTTGAGTGGCATTTTAGTTTGACTTCTAAACGTGAAGGGATTGTGACAGTAAACTATGACAAACCACTGAAAGTTAATATCAAAGTCCAAGCACGCGCATGAGCACACACACATATACCCAAGCACACACCACAGTAAACTATGAACCCTATGATGATGGCTATGCACACAGTAAGTAGTTAAATGCCCAGGAAAGCAATCCCTTTTGTAAAATGATGAGATTGACCAGAGGTGTTCCTAAATAACAGCTATTTAGTAAAAAGCATCTTGAGGACTGTGTTCCCACGTCAGATAACGGTAGACGGTACGAGACGTCACAATTGATAGGAACTGACATGCAACCCTCCCTTCCCTCTCTCGTTCTCTCTCTCCCTCTCTCCCTCCATCTCTCCCTCCTTGTCCCCCTCCTCTCCCTCCGTTCCTTTCCCCCAAACCATTAGCACTACAGTCCCTCAACTCCTGTTCAGCCCGCCTTGCAAACATAAGTGCCGTCTACTCTCTCCCGCAACCATCTCCCTCCTCTCTCTCCCATGTCACTCAAATCCTTCCTGCGAGGACTGGGGTGGTTCGTGGGTGAAGTGACTGACAGCGCCCAAGCAGGTGTCCCTAACTCTCTGTTAAGTGACGGCGTGCAGTTATGCTCCTCTATGGGGCCCCGCTGACTTTGTCAATGTCACCGGGCCCCGCTGATGGCTGCTCCTCAGGGATTACGACGGCGGCGCAGATGTACCAACTCCTGGGGTGCTCTTTAATGTGGGTGGCATTGGAGAGATGGCAGAGAGTAACGGATCCTTAAAACGTGGTCCCAAGGGGCCCACTGAGTTAAAAATGGCACGGTGATGTCGTCTCCTGACTAGATGGGGGGGGGGGGGGGGGGTTGAGAGGGTCATTTGAGAGGGGCGTAACCTCTGACCTGATTATTGAGTAACCATATAGGAGCGGTCGGGGCTTCCCACGTTATGGATACATGGCCCAGTCCAAAAACAACCCCTAGCCTCTAAATCAAAGGCACTTTCTGTAGATCTGAAAAAAACTGTGGGAGTATTCGCACAATATGGTAGTAACTCCACCTTGCACTCTTTGGGAGTTTGGCCCACCAAGATTTACATGCTAAAATCGCCACTGCTTAACTTGTCACACCCTGATCTGTTTCACCTGTCCTTGTTATTGTCTCCATCCACTCCAGGTGTTGCTTGTTTTCCCCAGTGTATTTAGCAGGAGGTCAGCGTACCCTCGGCCCAGATGTTTGTCCGCCGCTGTCGACGTACCTGGAGAAGAGCCAGGGTATCGTCGACAAGCGGACCATCGCCGGACCCCAGCTCCGCGTTATCACATTGGGCAGAGGGTATGGCTTTCCACTCGGGATCTGCCCCTTCGAGTGGAGTCCCGCAAGCTGTCTCCCCGTTTCATTGGTCCTTTTCCCATCTCCAGAGTCCTGAGTTCCACCGCTGTCCATCTTGTGTTACCCCGTACCCTTCGTATTCTCCCTACCTCCATGTGTCTAGGATTAAGCCCTTGTCTCACAGTCCTTTGTCTTCTGTTTTCAGGCCCATCCCTCCCTCCCGGGTCATCGATGGCCAGACAGCGTATACGGCGAGACGCCTCCTGAGGGTTCGACCACGGGGCAGAGGTTTCCAGTACCTGGTTGACTGGGAGGGTTCTGGCCCGGAGGAGAGGTGCTGGGTCCCTGCTAAAGACATCCTGGACCCGGCACTCATTGCCTATTTTTCACCGTTGACACCCCGGTCAGCCAGGTATGAGCCCAGGTAGGATGCCAGGTGGTGCCCCTAGGGGGGGTTACTGTCACACCCTGATCTGTTTCACTTGTCCTTGTTGTTGTCTCCACCCCCTCCCGATGTCGCTATTTCTCCTTTTTCTAGTCCTCCCGGTTTTGACACTTGTCTGTTTCTGGACTCTGTACCAACCTGCCTGACCATTCTGCCTGCCTGCCACTCTGTACCAACCTGCCTGACCATTCTGCCTGCCTGCCACTCTGTACCAACCTGCCTGACCATTCTGCCTGCCTGCCACTCTGTACCAACCTGCCTGACCATTCTGCCTGCCTGCCACTCTGTACCAACCTGCCTGACCATTCTGCCTGCCTGCCACTCTGTACCAACCTGCCTGACCATTCTGCCTGCCTGCCACTCTGTACCAACCTGCCTGACCATTCTGCCTGCCTGCCACTCTGTACCAACCTGCCTGACCATTCTGCCTGCCTGCCACTCTGTACCAACCTGCCTGACCATTCTGCCTGCCTGCCACTCTGTACCTCCTGGTCTCTGATCTGGTTTTGACCTTTAGCCTGTCCACGACCATTCTCTTACCTATTCCTTTTTGGATTATTAAACATCTGAGACTCCAACCATCTGCCTCCTGTGTCTGCATCTGGGTCTCGCCTTGAGTTATTTAACTTGGACAGACATGAGTTCAATGTCAAATTTTTATTTTCATTTGGTTGAGTTGTCAACTAACGTGAATTCATCATGAAATAAATAAAACAATTCGCCATGTCATTGAATTTAGGTTAAAAGTTGGGCGATTTTTTTTGTTGAATTCCCTTATGTTAACTTCTTTCAAATCCAATCATTTTTCCCACGTTGATTCAACGTAATCACATGTAACTTTTTGGTTGAAATGACGTGGAAACAAAGCTTCGCCTCCATCTCTCTGTTAGTACCAAGCCTTCCAAAAAGAGAGAGATCAGCAACACAAGGGTGGACCCTCGACCACAGACTCTATGGGCTGCTTTCCCGAACACAGATTACGCCTAGTCCTAGACTAAAAATAATGTTCAATGGAGATTCACCACTGAAAAGACTAGGCTTAATCTGTGTCTGGGAAATGGGCTATATAAGCATAGCAAGCTGCAAACCATGCTTTTTCATTCATTCATTTTTCATTTAAATTCACTTCTGCAAATGAGAGTCAAATGAAAGAGGAAAAACTCCGGAAATACATTTAATTCAACCTTCGCTCAGCTCAAACAAAGCTATCACTTTGTGTGTGTGGCCCCATGATGTCTGTGGGCCCTGCATTTCCAATTCTGTTTCAAGATAGAAGAGAGTGCACAAATAAAAAGCTAATTAAGGTTAAACTGAAAATGTGCTGCTCTGTATATTCTCAAGTTGAAAAAAAGATTAACTCGGGAAGAAAAAGGGGTTCAGACGTTAAAAGAAGTAAGAAGCAGTCTAGGGGCTAATGTTTTGGTGTGAGTAGAATACTTCTCTCATGGTGTGCTGGACTGCGGTATTACCTGACTTCATGGGGCTCTACTTCGGGAAATTGACTACAGTCTCTAGTCATTTGTGGGGCTTATGGCAATTCCGCCGCAGGCTATGGAAGATGGGAGTTCAGCAAATGGATAAACAGCCGTGAAATTTCCTTTCAACACCTTGTTGGAGGTAACAGACGACCCTTTTCTGCTTTGTTTCTCTCTCCACCCCTCATTTTCCCGCCTGTCTTTTTCTCAACGCTCACTCGGAGCCTAGAGAGGATGAGAAACTTTGCACTCCCTGGGGACGAGTGTCGCTGGCGACGCCACAGGGGGGAAAACAGAGGTAGCCACTTTATGGGTTCCACGTGAAGAGGTCGGATGTTGGCGATGGGGAAAAAAACGAGTAGTAATTCTCATGAGGCCAAGTGAGAGACAAGTCAACGGTGGTCTCACTTCGCTAGACATGCCGTTTCACGGTGGTGCACCTGACAAAGCTATTTCAAACAATGAACTTGATGGAGAACTGACATATGAATGGCTGCCAAACAAAGGTCCATGGTGAAAATTGTAATTATCAAAATGGCTCCATCCACGGGCATATAAAACAGGGTCGCTCTTTATTTTAAGGGTTCCCACATAACACATTCATAATCCATACATTATGCATTCATAACAGTAGCCTACTTGAGCTACTTTCATAACTATCTCGTTCCAGGCGACCAAATGAGGGTGGCTCATTTCATGAACGCTTCTGTCAACAAATGCATATAGATAATTGCAGTAGTAGTGACATTGATGTAACAAAAATATTAGTTCCTCATATTAGAGGTTTGGAGAAAAACAGTGATTTGAGAAAATCCCTTTACAATCATCCCCCTTCTCCGATTCCATATAGTGCCATGGACCACGGTTAAATATAGGTCCGTAGCTGGCTCTCTGTAATTACAAACTGTGCGGTGGAGATTGAAGAAACCAGTCATTTTGATGTCCAGTAAAAAACATTAAAAATAAAAATGTCTTCCCTTCTCTTTGTCAGAGCACAGTAATACACCATTGGACACACTAGTGACACTCAGGTTTCTCGCAGGTCACCCTGCGGTAGATGTCCTACGCATGCACACAGACAGACACACACACACACACACACACAGACACACACACACACTCCCCAGGTACACCTCAGCATGCCTTCTCCCTGGCAGGTGCTCGCTGTGTGGGGACTCTGTGTACCGTTGGCACACACTCCCGTTCCCGCTACACAACTCCCTCACCCTCTCCTTCTGTCACTCTCTCCTTCCCTCCCTCCTTCCCTCCCTTGTTCCACTCGTCTTCTGCAGGTCCCTCGACCCTTTCATCCTCCCAGACCTAGAGGTTGTGCTTCATCATTTGTGAATGTTAAAGAGATTAATTTAGCAGTCAAATGGGTCTTCTTGCTGCTGGGCCAATGAGATTAGGCTGTAGAGTCCAGTCAATGTGTGTGTGTGTGTGTGTGTGTGTGTGTGTGTGTGTGTGTGTGTGTGTGTGTGTGTGTGTGTGTGTGGTAGTGTGTGTGTGTGTGTATGTTTGAGAGAGTGCATGTGCGCGTGTGTCTGTGTGCTAAAATTCAGTTTCAATATTTTATCATAGTCTAGCCTCACCACTGTCTGTCACATGCCAACAATAGGGGGCAGTGTCTCCTCATAGATACCGTATGTACTACTAACCACTATGGTCAGTGCTATCCGAGATCCTTGGGCTGTCCCTACCCTTACCCTAACCTTAACCATAACCATAACCATAACCATTTTACATTTCAACTTCAATGTGGTAGGGATGTCTCAAGGATCCAGGATTGCAGAGACCTAGCCACTACCAGCACAAGTCAAGTGAAATTGCTCATGCACAGTGCTTCGTGTTGCTTCGTGTTGCCAGCCTGCCACTGTGCCACTGAGTGTGCCACTGAGATTTAGGAAGAATTCCAAAGTAAATCATACTGAAATGTATTTGGGTTGTGCATATCTGAATGTGTAATTCTGAGGAACATAATAATATTTCAAGGAAATCTAATATGGCTTGTGATTGGAGTGTTGTGGAGTGTGAAGAGGGTGCAGGACGAGCCACCTGGAATGAGAGGAACTGGTTTAAAAAGCACACATGATATTCATTGAGGTCATTTTTAATGACATAGGTACAGGTTGTAGGAGGTGAACACATCCATGTTGTGATACAGTTTGAGTTTGTCTACTGCTGATTCTTATTAAACGGTTAGTTCCAGCCACACAATCTGATTGTTCAATTGAGGGTCCAGCTGTGATTATATATTGCAGTGTGGTAATTTACTTAGACCTCATAAAAAACAAGTAACAGGTCTACATAAATTATTGTTGACATCTTATGGACATCCTAAAGGTTTTGAGATAAATATTGGATAGGGTTGTGTTCAGTAGAGCCTACTGCAGCAAAGGGTTTTGCAACGGAATTTATGGTCCTCCAATCAAACAGTCCTCCACTGTAGGAGGCCCTACAATCACAAGCTTTCATTGTTTGTGTGTCTGTGTATGTGTGTGCGTGCGTGTGTGTCTGTAATCGTATGTGTGTGTGTAATTGTGTGTGTGTGTGTTATGGTTGAATATTTTCTCAGTATTCTCTCATTTCACCCGGGTAACCCTTTATTTCCCGCCAAAACCAGAAGTGTCATTATAAAGCATATACAGCAAGAGTCAAAAGTTTGGACTTGCCTACTCATTTCAGGTTTATTTTTTAATTAAAAAAAACTATTTTCTACATTGTAGAATGATAGTGAAGACATCAAAACTATGAAATAACACATATGGAATCATGTAGTAAGCAAAAAAATGTTAAACAAATCAAAACATATTTTATATTTGAGATTCTTCAAAGTAGACACCCTTTGCCTTGATGACAGCTTTGCACAATATTAGCATTCTCTCAACCAGCTTCATGTAGTAGTCACCTGGAATGCATTTCAATTAACAGGTGTCCTTTGTTAAAAGTTAATTTGTGGAAGGAAGACCCAGAGTTACCTCTGCTGCAGAGGATAAGTTCATTAGAGTTACCAGCCTCAGAAATTGCAACCCAAATAAATGCTTCAGAGTTCAAGTAACAGACACATCTCAGCATCAAATGTTCAGAGGAGACTGTGTGAATCAGGCCTTCATGGTCGAATAGCTGCAAAGAAACCACTACTAAAGGACATCAATAATAAGAAGAGACTTGCTTGGGGCAAGAAACACGAGCATTGGACATTAGACCGGTGGAAATCTGTCCTTTGGTCTGATGAGTCCAAATTTGTGATTTTTGGTTCCAACCGCCGTGTCTTTGTGAGACGCAGAGTAGACGAACGGATAATCTCCACGTGTGGTTCCCACCGTGAAGCATGGAGGAGGAGATTTGATGGTTTGAGGGTGCTTTGCTGGTGACACTGTCTGTGATTTATTTAGAATTCAAGGCACGTTTAACCAGAATGACTACCACAGCGTTCTCCAGCGATACGCCATCCTATCTGGTTTGCGCTTAGTGGGACTATCATTTGTTTTTCAACAGGACAATGACCCAACACACCTCCAGGCTGTGTAAGGGCTATTTGACCAAGGAGAGTGATGGAGTGCTGCATCAGATGACCTGGCCTCCACAATCACCCGACCTCATCCCAATTGAGATACTTTGGGATGAGTTGGACCGCAGAGTGAAGTAAAAGAAGCCAACAAGTGCTCAGCATACGTGGGAACTCCTTCAAGACTGTTGGAAAAGCATTCCAGTTGAAGCTGGTTAAGAGAATGCCAAGAGTGTGCAACGCTGTCATCAAGGCAAAGGGGTGGCTACTTTGAAGAATCTCAAATATAAAATATGATTTCATTTGTTGAACACTTTTTTGGTTATTATGTGTTTTTTCATAGTTTTGATGTCTTCACTATTATTTTACAATGTAGAAAATAGTAAAAATAAAGAAAAACCCTTGAATGAGTAGGTGTGTCCAAACTTTTGTCTGGTACTGTACATGTCTGGATTTGATCAGCATTAAAATTCAACCTGATGCTACCTGAGCTTTATGAGCCCTACATTAAATACATTTTATGAGCCCTACATTAAAAACATTTTATGAGCCCTACATTAAATACATTTTATGAGCCCTACATTAACCACATTTAATGAGCCCAAGTCCAAATGATTGTGCCGTTATCCAATACATATTTAATATATGCTACCTCACATTACGCACAAAAGAAAAACATAACTCATCATGAATTAGCTAAATATGAGGCTAATACTGAATTGAATTGATTACCTGAAACAGTTAAGCTAGGACATATATAGGGCTATATGTCAATTTAGAACAGGATGATCTATTTTGAATGGAGTTGATGGAGAGAGAGAAAGACCGTGAGAGAGTGCTTGTGCGTGCACTGATTTAAAGCAACAATTGTCGAGTGATAGGCTGTTTTAAAACTCTGCAGCAGCGATATATTTTTTTAAGTACAATTAAAAAGCAAGCTGAACTCCAAAAGCCAGATGGATATTGGTAAACAAGACTCACATCCAGTCTTTATACTACTGTAGCATAGACTATGGGCCTACCAAGAATAAAAGTTACCATGAGATGATAGGTCTACATGCATTGTGAACTGTGCTTCATACTGAGATGGGTCTGTCCCCACCCTGATGTTGATTCATCATGCAGAAACCACAGAGGCTGTAGAGAAGCCAGATTTAGACATCGCATATAATTTAACAGTTCCATTTCACACCATGCTGTTCATATAAATAATGTATTATAATTTACCGGTTCCTCGCAGTTATTTATCCCTGGAAAAGGGAGTGGTTTCGGCCTGTGAATCTGGGTAACCGGGTTCCTGCCATTCAACCCTAGTGTGTGTGTTGCATGCATGTGTATGGTACTGTGTGTGTGTGTGCAAACCTGGCGTGAGGTGAAGATACACTGAATGATTAACAGTATGTCAGTCCATGGCAGCTGGAACGTGATTCACATCTCTCTGAATTATACATGTATGGGGAGGTTTGAAAATACACAGGTTGGTGCATAATTCAGCCCCTCCCTCTCACTCCGAGTGATTTTAGCCTGAAATGTTTGTTTGTGTCCCAAATTCCCTGAGTAAAGCATAAGGCTCTGGTCAAAAGTAGAGCACAGTGTAGGGCTTAGGGTGCCATTTAAGACAAAACCCTTTACAGCTGGTGGGAAATGTTTTAAACAGCATGGGCTCCATGTTTGACAATATACTAAGAGTGACATTTTCCCATCCATCTAACTGTCTAGTAGTCATATCCCTTATAGTACATGGAGGCGTATGGCTGGAGTGTGTTCAGCAAGGTCATTTCCATGTAAAAGGACTCATGAGCACCAACGTGACGGTTCATAGGAGCATGTCAAATTGGGTGTCAAATGAAAGCTAAGAGTTTATATTTGTAAGACATTAAGGCATATATCCATTTTTCAACCAATTTCCACCCCCAAAAATTGAAATAAGCAGAGTTTGATTTCTTGTCAAACAGATGGAAAAAGGGTCAACCAGAAAACATCAGCCAGAAAAGACATAAAAGGTATTGGAAACACCTCAACAGAGCATAATGCTTATGTAAATAACCCTGGCAACTAATATTAACACTTTTATATATAGTTTAGGAAAAACATCTCTGTTTTCTGTAAGTATCCGAAACATTGCCTTGTGCCTTACAATTCTGTCACTAAAAACTCACATATCTTTAAGATGAGAAGGATAATGAAAGTTCACAGAAAGGTAGACCTACCAGGTAGTTATGGTGTCTTTGCTGATATCCATTTTGTTTATGAATGATTCAATTATTAAAACTAAAAAATAACGGAATTTCTTCAATTGAATTGGCTACAATGGGAAATCATAATAGTTATAACCCGTATTTGGGTTCACAAGTTGGAACAGCACAGTACAGTACACTACAGTACACTACAGTAATACACATTAGAGTGCAGTAAGAAAAGTAGAGCATAGTTTAGTAGCACAGCACAGTACAGTACAGTAAAGTATAGTTCAGCATAGTACAGTAGAGCAACATATAGTTGAGTACACTATAATGTATTGTATTATATGAACTGTACTCTACTTTACTGTACTCTGCTGTACTCTACTGTACTGTACATTGATGTCCAAACATGTGAAACACAGACGCCTATGATTTGTTCTGATTTGGTCCGGACCAACCAAATTTGGTCTTGTTTGGTGGCAGAGCTCATTAAAATAATAGCCATTTTGTAGAATAATACCCAAATATGCATAGAATGATATTGCATATTTCTACATTTGTGTACCTTTTTAGGATACATAACCATGAAGAGAATAACATTAATATCCATAATCATGCATTTATGTGTAGTACAGCTCATGGACCCATGATAAAATTCTGTTACCGCAATTCTGTTACCGGGTGCAAATCCACCTCACTTACAGCTCAACTACAGTTCAATAACCAAAAGAGATTTTTTTCAAAACTCAAGGCGTCATGTCATAGCTGACACTCCATTCTTTCTGCAGACATCGTTGAGTCTTAATTCGGAGCAGATATTTACCAGAGTTTTTGGAAAACGTGGACACGGGAGTTTTTACCGAAATTCTGTTACCGAACTTTGCACCAGCACAGTTCTTCCAGTAAATATTTTTTTGTTCAGTGGAAATTATTAGAGGTAGTCCTTGTGCGTAGAGTTGTATGGTTTGTTAAACTTTGAAATCAATGGTTTATGTTTGGCATACATTTTTTCTCAAACTGTGGAATTACAGGTAACTGGAAAATGGGGTGAAATGGAGAGAAAAACATATTTAAACATATAGTCATATACATGTTGTCCTTCTGGTTTAATCTCAGTAGTTTAAAGTGGCTCCCTCTCCTGCACCTGATTCTGCACTGATCTCAAAACACAGGATGGGTGAAAGCAACATGTAGGATGCAGTCCAGGAATGATATCTCACCTATCCATTTCTTTATGTCAGTGGAGATGGTGACGAGGCCACGGATACCTTTTGATGCTCATTCAAGTATTAGAATGTCCTCCTGCCCTCCATGCCTGAAAGCTCTTCAGTCGCTAATAAGCCAGGCATCATCTCTTAAGCATCACCTGTTCCTGACAACACTGCACTGTCCAATCAATGACCTGCATTCAGTTGAACATTGTCCAATCAATGGGCTTTGAGTATTGTGACGGTATGGAGTCAATATTGAAAATAACAGATTGTATATTATGGCATTATGATGAATATCCTTTGTATTCTCCCAAGGTTGATTTTGTTTAACGATTGAAATATTGAAATAAGGTTCTGGGCGACAGTTCCAATTATTTTAGTTTTACATTCCTAAGACTGAGCACCCCTTTAGCAGTCCAGAAAATATCAGAAATCCTGGTTAGAGTGCCAGTACACTACAACTATAAAGATTGATTTGACAATTGTTAAGCTCCACTGTTCTCAAAATGGAGGAGTGTCTTATCAAATCCTCATGTGAGGAAAAAAATTCTGCAATTAGTCAAGGAAATAGTAGTGTAGAGCATCACATCCACTATTCCAAACAAATTACAGGGAGCTACTGCATTGCAAATGCATTATTCATCCCATTCGGAATCAGACACACAGCTAGGCAGCAGGTAGGCTCATTTGTATTTCTCTCTGCTGCATTTGAGATGATGCAAACATCCACTCTCACTCTAAATGTCAACGTTCTAGAAACAAAAAGCGTCCCTGAGACAACCGAAGCGTATTAACGCTCGCGTTAAGCTCTGATCAAATTTGATTCAGAGGTTGCAATCTGAGAGAAGAGAGATACCGAGAATGGGGTGGAAAGAAAGATAGAAGGAGAGTGAAGGAGAGCGAGAAAGAGGGAAGGAGAGACAGAGAGAAAGCAAAGAGAGGAAATGGTGGGAGAGAGACTGGGGGGGGGGGGGTATTGAGAGAGGGAGTGAGATAGGGAAACGAGAGGAGAAAGTGGGGAGGAAGAGAGTATGAGCCTTCTGCAAAATAAATAGCCTACTCCAAACAAAGCCAACAGAGAGGGTGTGCTGTGAAAGGTAATGGGGTGAAGGAGATCCAATCGGCCATAATAGGGTGTCAATGGAATTCAGCGAGTCTAATGTTTGGCTGTGTGAACCATTTGCTTTGCACAAATCTCAATAGGGGTGTCACATGGAGAGTACATGATGAAAACCAATATTTAGAGCAGGAGAATTCCAGTAAAATAGGATATGTCTGATTTTCTCTTATTTGATAAAACATGTTGAATTGTATGTATTCCAGCATCTCCACTCAATATTAGGACGATGTTCCTAATGTTTGGTATTCTCAGTGTATATGAAAAGCTAACATGTGCTAAGATAGGCTACAGTATACTCCAAATTGCTATTCACAATTTCCCTACCTCGGGGGGAAAACATGGGTGAGTTCTCATAGACCTCCAACAAAAAAAGTCTCAATTTACATGTTGCTTATGAGTGCATTTGACACTACTTTTTGGATTATAATTGGATTGTAAGGCTCATATGAATGTCCTGTGTCATCGTCGTAAATCAACAACATTATACTTAAAAAAAGACTTAAACTTCAACCAGTAAAATGGCTGTAGCTTTGCTATCCTATGTAGGCTTTGCTATCCTATGTAGGCTTTGCCTATCCTATGTAGGCTGCAGCAATGTAGGCAATGAGCTTTAGCATTCTAGCTTACAACTGCTGCATCCAAAATAGGTATTTTGCTATCGTAACCAAATATAATCTTATCGACTGTTCAAGCAATAATCTAGACAACATTGTTAGCCTGTGAGAACACCAACAAGTTGTTTTGTTTAGAAGTAACAGCTACTTAAATCTAGGCTATGTTGAATGGGCATCAATGGCGAAGGGTAGTTGTTCTCCTCCAAGGTGGCAGTTTTAAGGCTTGTTTATGAGGTGAATAGCGATTTGGAGTATATCAATGATCTATGGTTACTAGGGTGCCGTGAGGAAGCCTAGGCAGAGAGCTCCATAAATATTGAATATATGTGTTTTTTTTTTAAAGTGTTTGTTTTGTTTTTTGATAACCTTTTGAGGGTTGACCTAAAATATCTGGTGGCGCCATGGGATTTATTTAAGATACTCATTAAAGAAGTAGGGTTTCAGACGTTTTCAGAAGATGGGAAGGGACTCTGCTGTCCTGACATTGGTGGGAAGCTCCAACAAGTTCCACCATTGGGGTGTCAGGGCAGAGGAGTGCTTTGACTGGGCTGAGTAGGAGATGCCCTGCCGTACCCGGCGCCAGGATAAAGTGACTAAGGGGGCAGTTGAAATCGGTGAGGGCAATAAATGTTTGGAGTACTTGCATTAGAATTAAATTGAATTCTGCTTATACACTGTAATCACGCTATAACGCAGTAAATATAAAGTTTAAATGCAGAGACTCCAAGATCATCAAGTCCTTTTGAAATCTTTAGCCTATCTCTGCTGTGCTGTATTAGCACAATGGATAGCATCCTACAGCTAGGCTGTTTGTAATAGGTGAATTGCCCTATGTGAATGCAGCTGAACACACGGCTGTCTTACCAAAATAATGCAAACTAAATTCTGAAAGTAGTAGCCTAGTTATTCATGCATGCAAACAAAAATACTGAATAGCATTTTGGCTTAGAATACCGACAACTGCGAATGCAATGAATTGAACACAACAAAACAGTGGTACAAAGTAGTAGGCCTAGTTAACAAAATATCAGATCGATAAAGGCATGACAATTTATATTTAGGCTAGTTACATTAACAGTAAACAAACGCAGTAAACAAAAGCCGAAGGGAGATCCAAATAACCAAAACATGGCCTACAGCCTACTACAGTGAGATCCTGACACGCATAGCTGTCTTGCCAAATAAATAGGCCTTCAAACATGGAAAATCATACTGCTCATTTTTTTATGTGTAACCAGGCAAGTCAGTTAAGAACAAATTCTTATTTACAATGACGGCCTAGGAACAGTGGGTTAACTGCCTTGTTCAGGGGCGGAACGACAGATTTTTACCTTGTCAGCTCGGGGATTCGATCTAGCAGTTACTGGCCCAACGCTCTAACCACTAGGCTACCTGCCACCCTCATGAGTTCAGCAACACGTGATATGGCACAAAATCAAATTTGACCCAAGTAATCATTTTGGGAAGGTTGAGTACTAGGCGAGCTGCTGCGTTCTGGATAAGTTGCAGGAGTTTGATGGCGCCAGTAGGGAGCCTAGCCAACAGAGAGTTGCAGGAGTTTGATGGCGCCAGCAGGGAGCCTAGCCAACAGAGAGTTGCAGTAGTCTGGATGGGAGATGAAAAGCGCCGGGATTAGTACCGTTTATTACATTTACATTTTAGTCATTTGGCAGACGCTCTTATCCAGAGTAACTTACAGTTAGTGCACTTTATCTTAAGATGGCTAGGTTGGTGTAAGGGTTGCGTAACTGGTGGCAGGGAAGTCAAATGCAGGAGAAGAGAACTTGGTAAATAGCCGAAGAAGTTTAATATATAAAACTCATGGCATAATAAATACATCAAACACATGGGTACAAAACCCCTGGCGCGCCAGTAACATAAAGCACGAGAACTCACAATAAACAATTCCCGACAAGGACATGGGGGAAACAGAGGGAACATATACAACATGTAATTAGGGATTTGAAACCAGGTGAGTGTGTAAACAAGACAAGACAAATGGAACATGAAAAATGGATCGGCGACGGCTAGAAGACCGGTGACGTCGACCTCCGAACACCGCCCGAACAAGGTGAGGAACCGACTGCGGAAGAAGTCGTGACAGTGGGACAACCACATACCACAGGCATAGAAAGTACATTCTTCCTCAATAACGTAGCTATCAGCAGAGTCATAGCTGGCATCAAGGCAAAGGTTGACTACTTTGAAGAATCTCAAATGTAAAATATATTTTGTTTTGTTTAACACTTTTTTGGTTACTACATGTGTGGTTACTTATTTATTGGTTACGATATGTGTTATTTCATCATTTTGATGTCTTCACTATTATTCTACAATATAGAAAATAGTACAAATAAAGAGTGTGAGCTGTCAACCTGAGGTGGCAGAACGGAGTGCTCGGGTTAGGGTGTAGGGTTTGAGCATAGCCTGAAGTTAGGGAGGGCCAGTTCCTCTTGCTGTTCTGTAGGTAACCACCATGGTCTTGTAGTGGATGCGAGCTTCAACTGGAAGCCAGTGGAGTGTGCGGAGGAGCGGGGGGACATGAAAGAAATTGGGAAGGTCGAAAACCAGGCGTGCTGCAGCATTCTGGATGAGTTGCAGTGGTTTGATGTCACAAGCGGGGAGCCCAGCCAACAGCGAGTTGCAGTAGTCTCGACGGGAGATGACAAGTGCCTGGATTAGGACCTGCGCCGCTTCCTGTGTGAGGAAAGGTCATACTCTACGGATGTTGTAGAGCATGAACCTGCAGAAGCGAGTCACTGCTTTCATGTTTGCAGAGAACGACAGGGTGTTGTCCAGGGTCACACCTGGGAGGTGCAATCTGGGAGGGGGACACCGTGGAGTTGTCAACCATAATGGAGAGGTCTTGGAGCGGGCAGGCCTTCCACAGGAGGAAGAGCAGTTCCATCTTGTCGAGGTCGATTTTGAAGTATGGGCCAGCATCCAATCAGAGATGCGTGTCGCCACCTGGGTGTCAGAGGGGGGGGGCCGGAGAAAAGTAGTTGAGCGTCGTCCACATTGCAGACGGAAGAAAGACCACCTCCCATCAACTGCAAGCTCCCTGAATGACCTTTTGATCTTTTTTTTTAAAGCGACTTTGAGATTCGGTATGAAAAGCGCAATAGAAAATAAATATATTATTATTGTTTTTATTGTTATTATTATTGTTATTATTATTATGATATCATGTCGGCACTGTAAATGCTGCAAATGCTGTAAACGCTGCGTTGAAGTTTTTACAGTAATCCGGCACCCCCCTTGGGAGCAGAATACGCAGGCTTTCTTTCTTCTGCGTCTGTTTTCGGCTCTGAACCGGAGTGAACATTCAGGATGTGCATATGTACAGACGGGCTTCAATATAACTATATGACCTGAAGTCAATCATGAACAAGTGTTCAACCTATTTTGACAAATGTTTTTTCCTCTGTTATATACATCACAGATTACCCACAGACTCGGCAAAAGGTGTCTCCAACCTTGTACAGTCATTGGTCTACACCCAGAGCATTCGATACCTCACTGTAGCAAACAAACAAGTCACAGTGAGGTAGCTCAGGTGTGTATACAGCCATTGCTTAGAGACAGAGAGGGAGGAGTTGTGTGGTCTTTATAACTGAACTTCAGTTACATCAAATGTTATGTAGTTATTTCACTTGGCTGAAGCGTTTACAAAGTGAACATACACTACACGACCAAAAGTATGTGGACACCTGCTCGTCGAACGTCTCATTCCAAAATCATGGGCGTTACAGTAATATGGAGTTGGTCCCCCCTTTGCTGCTATAACATCCTCCACTCTTCTAGGAAGGCTTTCCACTAGATGTTGGAACATCATAGTCAGCGTTCCAATTCATCCCAAAGGTGTTCGATGGGCTTGAGGTCAAGGCTCTGTACAGGCCAGTCAAGTTCTTCCAGACCAATCTCAGCAAACCATATTTGTATGGACCTCGCTTTGGGCACAGGGGCATTGTCATGCTGAAACAGGAAAGGGCCTTCCCAAAGTTGGAAGCACAGAATCGTCAATATCATTGTATGCTGTAGCACTATGATTTCCCTTCACTGGAACTAAGGGGCCTAGCCCAAAACCATAAAAACAGCCCCAGACCATTATTACTCCTCCACCAAACTTTACAGTTGGCAATATGCATTGGAGCAGGTAGTGTTCTCCTGGCATCCGGCAAACCCAGATTCGTCCGTCAGACGATGCCAGATGGTGAAGCGCGATTCATCACTCCAGAGAACGCGTTTCCACTGATCCAGAGTCCAATGGCAGCGAGCTTTACACCACTCCAGCCAACGCCTGGCATTGCACATGGTGATCTTAGGCTTGTGTGCAGCTGCTCGTCCATGGAAACCCATTTTATGAAGCTCCCAACAAACAATTCTGGTGCTGATGTTGCTTCCAGAGTCAGTTTGGAACTCGATAGTGAGTGTTGCAATCGAGGAGAGATGATTTTTAAGCGCTACGCTCTGAAGCACTCGCTGGTCCCATTCTGTGGCCTTCTGTGGCCAACCACTTCACAGCTGAGCCGTTGTTACTCCTAGACATTTCCACTTCACAATAGCAGCACTTACAGTTGCCTGGGGCAGCTCTAGCAGGGCAGAAATTTGACGAACTGACTTGTTGGAAAGGTGGCATCCTATGACGGGTTAGAGTCACTGCGCTCTTTTTTGTCAATGTTTGTCTATGGAGATTGCATGTCTGTGTGCTCAATTTTATACACCTGTCAGCAACGGGTGTGGCTGAAATAGCCGAATCCACTAATTTGAAGGGGTGTCCACATACTTTTGTATATATAGTGTAGTTCAACATACCCTACCTCACTGCAGCAAACACACAGGCTACAGGCAGATAAGGTGCAATAGCCATTGATTAGAGGGAGAGAGCAGTTGAGTTTAGGTCTTTCTCCTGAATTTAATGTGGCTTTACTAGTTGACTACCCAGGACATAGTATGTCTTTGTAGAGGTGGAGATGTGTCCTGAGGCAAGCAGACAATGTTAACTAATCTCATTCTATCTGATTTATTACCCTTGGGAAATAAATAGGCCTGTGGATTTAGTACCTGGTTTACTCATAATCTGACACACCAAGACACACCAAGACATCAACATACAGAATTATATACAGTACAAAATACTCTCTATACTGTGTCTCATTCAATCCTACATAAGCGGCTATAGCCCACTCTTTGAAGAGATAGATATAGGTCTATATGAAATTTAACATTGCATACGGTGTCCATATTAGGACAGCCTCAGTGTCCGCAGGTTGTCCTAATATGAACACCGTACATTGCAGACTGGGTCATATTGGCCACATTCCACTGGGCACACACTGGTTGAATCAATGTTGTTTCCACGTCATTTCAATGAAATTATGTTGAACCAACGTTGAAAAGATGTCTGTGCCCAGTGGGATTGTTCTATAAATTCTCCTCTCAATCCTAATCCCATGGGAACTGTGTTTGGATTATACACAGAAGGCGCATCTTTGACATGGATTTGCATGTTTGGATTAGTAAAGCCTCGTAATAGGAGCTTGCAGAAAGCCAACATCTTGTTCCGACACACATTAACGTGATACTTCTTTCCCCTTTTATAAAATATTTTTTACAAACAGACGTTACTCATCTGAGCCGAGTGTGAGCGCCAGGATCATTTCTGTTCTGAGAAATAGAAAATATGAGAAATATGTTTTCTTGCTTCTATCTATGAGGCAGATGCAGGAGTCTCAAGACTCAATTATCAACCGTGCGAGTAAAGCTCCCTCCCCTCGACTATCTACTGTAAACAACAGACAACCAGATCAAATGGTCCAATTTGCATCTCCGACTCCTCAGAAATGAGCGAGACTGGGCGAGATACCGTGGATTGTGGATTGTTTGAGCTCTTGAGTGCTGTCCTCCTTGCTTTCCTTACACACATTCTGTACATATTTCCAGGCTATTCTCACTCCGCCTACAGCATATCCGTCCACAAATCACGGTGAACAAAACAACAAATTGTGAATAGCAGGTGCCCTTTAGCAGCCCTATGTTTATTCAAGCTACACCGTAATATTCTCTTCTCCTTCTTCACCCGTCCTTTCTTTGACAAAAACAAGCCAAATGTACAGTAGTCCCCTGGGTAATCATGTATTATGTATCTCCACACACATTTGCTTATCTAATAGGAGCGTATCGTCTCTGCTATTTAGGAAGCTTAGGGAAGAGAAGGCCCCGGGGCCTTGCCTGGTTCTAATCCTCAGATCTGTCTCTTGATGTCACATCGCTCCTGGCAAGGAACGGGAAGAAACTCAGGGGCTCAAAGTGACGACTCTCGTTTCGTAGCATGAGGCTTTAAAAGTTACACTGCAAATTGAAAACAACAAAACAGGGTGCTCCAGATGCAAGGACTGACAGTACGTGACACCCAAGACATTGATTGTTTTACGTTCCTGTTTTGTTTGTAAAAGAAATAGATCATATAACCTTTTCAATGATTAAAGTCACGAGGCATTTATAAGTTATATTCTTCAAGAATCAATAAGTAAATCTCAAGAATTTAATTGACCATTAAACTGCTTCGCCCAAACCCATACTGCCCCCTTGAAACTCAGAGAGAGAAAAGACTCTGAAAGGCCTTAGCAGAGACAGTCCACATTAATGGGTGTTTTAGTCCTCATAGTGCCTGTAGGGCGAGATAATACTCATCACATCTCTCTCTAGACTAAAGAAACACACTATATTGGCCAAATCACCATTTGGTATAGATCAAGGGCTAACGTCTGTGAAACGTGAATAAAACATAATTCATAATTAGCTCCCATGTGAAAACTTTAAAAGGACAGTAATTTACACCGCTTCGTTAATTTAATTAATTAGCCTGTAGGTTAATTAACAAGGGTTTATGAGAATCTTAATGTATATGATGTCTTTCAAATATTAAAAAGCTGCTAATTTGATTAGCCTTCCATTGAATCTTTCAATTGGTACACTACCATTCAAAAGTTTGGGGTCACTTAGAAATGTCATTGTTTTGAAAGAAAAGCAAATGTTTTGTCCATTAAAATAACATCAAACATCAATGCTGTGTACTACTCCCTTCACAGAATTGCGCAAACTGGCTCTAACCAGAATAGAAGGAGGAGTGGGAGGCCGTGGCACACAACTGACCAGGAGAACAAGTACATTAGAGTGTCTAGTTTGAGAAACAGATGTCTCACAAGTCATCAACTGGCAGCTTTTATTTTGTATTTATTTATTTAACCTTTATTTAACTAGGCAAGTCAGTTAAGAACAAATTCTTATTTACAATGACGGCCTACCAAAAGACAAAAGGCCTCCTGCGTGGACTGGGGCTAGGATTAAAATAATTATATATATATGTATATATATATATATATATATACTGTATATATAAATATGAGAAAAAACACATCACGACAAGAGAGACAAAACAACACTACATAAAGAGAGACCTAAGACAACAACATAGCAAGGCAGCAACACATGACAACACAGCATTTTAGCAACACAACATGACAACAACATGGTAGCAACACAACTTGGTAGCAGCACAAAACATGGTACAAACATTATTGTGCACAGACAACAGCACAAAGGACAAGAAGAGACAACAATACATCACGCAAAGCAGCCACAACTGTCAGTAAGAGTGTCCATGATTGAGTCTTTGAATGACGAGATTGAGATAAAACTGTTCAGTTTGATTGTTTGTTGCAGCCTGTTCCAGTCGCTAGCTGCAGCGAACTGAGAAGACTAGCGAACCAGGGATGTGTGTGCTTTCGGTACCTTTAACAGAATGTGACTGGCAGAACGGGTGTTGTATGTAGAGGATGAGGGCTGCAGTAGATATCTCAGATAGAGGGGAGTGAGGCCTAAGAGGGTTTTATAAATAAGCATCAACCAGTGGGTCTTGTGACAGGTATATAGAGATGGCCAGTTTACAGAGGAATATAGAGTGCAGTGATGTGTCCTATAAGGAGCGTTGGTGGCAAATCTGATGGCCAAATGGTAAAGAACATCTAGCCGCTCGAGAGCACCCTTACCTGCTGATCAATAAATGATGTCTCCATAATCTAGCATAGATGGGATGGTCATCTGAATCAGGGTTAGTTTGGCAGCTGGGGTGAAAGAGGAGCGATTATGATAGAAGAAACCAAGTCTAGATTTAACTTTAGCCTGCAGCTTTGATATGTGCTGAGAGAAGGACAGTATACCGTCTAGCCATAATCCCAAGTACTTGTAGCGGTGACTACCTCAAGCTCTAAACCCTCAGAGGTAGTAATTACACCTGTGGGGAGAGGGGCATTCTTCTTACCAAATCACATGACCTTTGTTTTGGAGGTGTTCAGAACAAGGTTAAGGGTAGAGAAAGCTTGTTGGACACTAAGAAAGCTTTGTTGTAGAGCATTTAGCATAAAATCCGGGGAGGGGCCAGCCGAGTATAAGACTGTAACATCTGCATATAAATGGATGAGAGAGCTTCCTACACGCCTGTGCGTTTTGTTTATGTAAATTGAGAAGAGCGTGGGGCCTAGGATTGAGCCTTGGGGTACTCCCTTGGTGACAGGCAGTGGCTGAAACAGCATATTTTCTGACTTTATACACTGCACTCTTTGAGAGAGGTAGTTAGAAAACCAGGACAAAGACCCCTCAGAGACACCAATACTCCTTAGCCGGCCCACAAGCATGGAATGGTCTACCGTTTCAAAAGCTTTGGCCAAGTCAATAAAAATAGCAGCACAACATTGCTTAGAATCAAGGGCAATGGTGACATCATTGAGGACCTTTAAGGTTGGAGTGACACATCCATAACCTGAGTGGAAACCAGATTGCATACCAGACAGAATACTATAGACCTCAACAAAAACCAGTCAGTTGATTATTGACAAGTTTTTCCAACACTTTTGATTAACAGGGCAAAATAGAAATAGGCCTATAACAGTTAGGATCTCCCCCTTTAAAAAAAAAATAACGAAAAAGGTCTTAGATAGGCTTGGCGATGATAGGGGCAGCAACCTCAAAGAAGAAAGGGTCAAGTTTCAGGAGCCCTTTTAGCACCTTGGACTTAGCGACTGCCTGCAGGAAGAAACTTTGTTGAAGGGCAGGGGAAAAAGTGGGAGAAGCATCAGGGATAGTCGCATTAGAAGGGGTGGGTGATGAGGAAATGTTGGACGGGCAAGGAGGCATGGCTGAGTCAAATAGGAATCCTGACTTAATGAAGTGGTGATTAAAAAGCTCAGCCATGTGCTTCTTGTCAGTAACAACCACAACATCAACTATAAGGGGTCCTGGACTTCCTGACGAGCCGCCCCCAGGTGGTGAGGGTAGGTAGCTGATCCTCAACACTGGAGCTCCCCAGGGGTGCGTGCTCAGTCCCCTCCTGTACGCCCTGTTCACCCAGGACTGCATGGCCAGGCACGACTCCAACACCCTCATTAGGTTTGTAGATGACACAACAGTGGTAGGCCTGATCACCGACAACGACGAGATTGACCTCCTCCCTATAGGCTGAGACCTGGCTGGGTGGTGCCAGAATAACAACCTATCCCTCAACGTAACCAAGACTAAGGAGATGATTGTGGACTACAGGAAAAGGAGGACCGAGCACGCCCCCATTCTCATTGACGGGGCTGTAGTGGAGCAGGTTGAGAGCTTCAAGTTCCTTGGTGTCCACGCCAACAACAAACTAGAATGGTCCAAACACACCAAGACAGTCGTGAAGAGGGCACGACAAAGCCTATTCCACCCTCAGGAAACTAAAAAGATTTGGCATGGGTCCTGAGATCCTCAAAACGTTCTACAGCTGCAACACCGAGTGCATCCTGACTGGTTGCATCACTGCCTGGTACGGCAATTGCTCGGCCTCTGACCGCAAGGCACTACAGAGGGTAGTGCGTACGGCCCAGTACATCACTGGGGCTAAGCTGCCTGCCATCCAGGACCTCTACACCAGGCAGTGTCAGAGGAAGGCCCTAAAAATTGTCAAAGACCCCAGCCACCCCAGTCATAGACTATTCTCTCTACTGCCGTATGGCAAGCGGTACCGGAGTGCCAAGTCTAGGACAAAAAGGCTTCTCAACAGTTTTTACCCCCAAGCCATAAGACTCCTGAACAGGTAATCAAATGGCTACCCGGACTATTTGCATTGTGTGCCCCCCCAACCCCTCTTTTTACGCTGCTGCTACTCTCTGTTTATCATATTTGCATAGTCACTTTAACTATACATTCATGTACATACTACGTCAATTGAGCCAACCAACCAGTGCTCCCGCACATTGGCTAACCGGGCTATCTGCAATGTCTCGCCACCCACCACCCGCCAACCCCTCTTTTACGCTACTGCTACTCTCTGTTCATCATATATGCATAGTCACTTTAACCATATCGACATGTACATACTACCTCAATCAGCCTGATAAACCAGTGTCTGTATGTAGCCTCACTACTTTTATAGCCTCGCTACTGTATATAGCCTATCTTTTTACTGTTGTTTTATTTCTTTACTTACCTATTGTTCACCTAATACCTTTTTTGCACTATTGGTTAGAGCCTGTAAGTAAGCATTTCACTGTAAGGTCTACACCTGTTGTATTCGGCGCACGTGACAAATAAACTTTGATTTGATTTGAGGGACTTGGGCAGCTGTGAGGAGGAGGGTTTATTCTCCAGGTCTTTAACTGTTTTTCATAACTTCTTGGGGTTATACCCACAGAGAGAGAACTGCTCCTTAAAGTAACACATGTTGGCCTTCCTGATAGCCTGAGTGCACTTATTTCTCATTTGCCTGAACAAGAGCCAGTCAGCCTGAGTATGCATGTGCCGAGCCTTTCGCCAAATGCAATTCTTGAGGTGAAGTAACTCTGCCAGATCACGGGCGAACCAGGGGCCGAACCTGGTTTTTATTGTCATTCTCTTTATGGGGGCGTGGTTGTTAACAATATCACTGAAGATATGAAAAAAGAAGGTCCAAGCGTCTTAAATAGCTTCATTAAGCTTCATTAAATAGTACCCGCAAAACACCAGTCTCAACGTCAACAGTGAAGAGGCGACTCTGGGATGCTGGCCTTCTATATCTCAGACTGGCCAATATAAAGAAAAGATTAAGATGGGCAAAATAACACAGACACTGGACAGAGGAACTCTGCCTAGAAGGCCAGCATCCCGGAGTCGCCTCTTCACTGTTGATGTTGAGACTGGTGTTTTGCTGGTACTATTTAATGAAGCTGCCAGTTGAGGACTTGTGAGGCATCTGTTTCTCAAACTAGACACTCTAATGTACTTGTCCTCTTGCTCAGTTGTGCACTGGGGCCTCCCACTCCTCTTTCTATTCTGTTTAGAGCCAGTGTGTGCTGTTCTGTGAAGGGAGTAGTACACAGCGTTGTACGAGATCTTCAGTTTCTTGCCAATTTCTCACATGGAATAGCCTTCATTTCTCAGAACAAGAATAGGCTGACAAGATTCAGAAGAAAGTTCTTTGTTTCTGGCCATTTTGAGCCTGTAATCGAACCCACAAATGCTGATGCTCCAGATACTCAACTAGTCTAAAGAAGGCCAGTTTTATTGCTTCTTTAATCAGGACAACAGTTTTCAGCTGTGCTAACATAATTGCAAAAGGGTTTTCTAATGATCAATTAGCCTTTTAAAATGATCAACTTGGATTAGCTAACACAACGTGCCATTGGAACACAGGAGTGATGGTTGCTGATAACGGGCCTCTGTACGCCTATGTAGATATTCCATTAAAAATCAGCCATTTACAACTACATTAGTCATTTACAAAATTAACAATGTATTTCTGATCAATTTGATGTTATTTTAATGGACAAAAAAAATTGCTTTTCTTTCAAAAACGAAGACATTTATAAGTGACCCCAAACTTTTGAACGGCAGTGTGTCTTCCGAAAGACATGCTGTGTAGGCTTATATCTTTGCATGCACTTGAATAAGCTTTACATGACCATTCCAAAGATCAAGAACAGTCAAGTCAACCACAAGGACCTGATTTGACATTGGCTCAATGACATCTGTGTCTATGTCTATTGAACTCAACCAAATTTCATTTGAATGGGTACAGTGTCCATATTAGGATATCTGAATGGGACAAAATGAATAATTGTTCAGGGGGTTAGTAATTAAGCTGACATTGAAAACTCACAGACCATCCCTTTAGCTGAGTTGCTGGTGTGTGAGTCACTTCCTTGGACATCCTCCCAGGTCAACATGTCATTGCCTTCAGCATCTCCCGGTAACCAGTCTTAACAAGGAGCACACCTCTGGGCAATACAAAGGGTTAGCTGTTCTCCCGGGCAGTATTTCTCAAACTCTTTCGTAGACCGAACAATGCACTTTTTGTTTTGTTCTAGCTCACCACTAACAGCTTAACAGTTTCATTGTGAAAGATCATTTGTTTTCGTTGAGTTACCTGGCAAAAGTCCGATTTAAACACCTGATTTAACAAGTCAACTAATCCCCTGGTTCAACAAATCAACGCATCATCAAGCCCTTTGTTCAAGCAGGTGTGTTCGAGATGGAGTGGAGTTAAAAAACAAGGTGGAACCCTATGGATCCTGTATAAGATTGAGAATGTGTACTCGTGTTATATCAAATTCCTTCATCCATTCCACCTGGAAGGACGGGCGCAGTTGTCCTGCACATAGGCTGTTCAGCACAAACAAGTAGCAGGAGTGGATTACTGTTGATTTGTGTGCTGTGGAGGCGAAAATCCCACATATGACCCAGCGCTGGAAATCACAGCCAGGGACGGAGAGACAGGTTAGTGGAGCAGCATGGAGACGGTGGCATTCATCAATGACGGGCCTCACTCCCAGCCAGCAGCCAGCACACTGTGGAGACCACAGTACAGTACAGTACGCTGAGAACCATACACAGATGCATTCACACACAAAAACATAATGACCTATTCTTCTTTAAAGGAGATCCTACTTTGGGGACATATCAGAAAATATCTGATGTACGGTGCCCATATTAGGACAGTCTCCGTCTCAGCAGAAGGCTGTCAGAATATAGACACGGTGTATTTGTGCCGTGACAAACCGTCATCCCAGTCGTTATTATAACAGGTTTGAACTGAGACCGCTTAAGCCTCAAGTTCTCCAGTGTTTCGTTGTCATTGACTTTAAACAAGGTAACCATGTCATCACATAAAAGAGCCGACAACAACATCCCGATGTGACGAATTAGCTTATCAACTCCTGTCAAAAGGCAAGACCTTGGGACTCGGGAGAAAACTTGAAGCGCTATTTTCCCTTAAAGGGAAATTCCACCCAAATACTGTCTTTTGGTATTTGTTTCATTAGTCCATTGTTGATATAGTCCCAAAATGTTTTGCATGTCAGCAATCAAATTTTCAAGATATATAACTTTCAAAATACAGAAATGCAGCCGGTATGATATCGTGATTGCTGACATGCAAAACATTTTGGGACTATATCAAAATGGACTAATGAAACAAATACCAAGAGACAGATTTCCTGTTGTGATGAGCGTTTTCTCCCGATTTGAATTTGACCGAAATATTCCGGTCAGGTTCTGAGCCTCAGTTGGTCAAGACCTCGCCCAGAGGACACCCAGAGGGAGCCAATCAAAGCCCAACGTGAAGAATTATGATGCAAGAGCACAATTCTTATTAATATCCAGTGTGACCAGACAGCAGGACATTGGCTACAGGTTGGATGAGTTATATATTTAATTACCGGTTGTTAACCACTTTTCTGAGTCCACTTCAGCCTCCGGGCACCATGGTACCCATATTAGGACAACTTTGACTGCTGAGACCGAGGCTGTTCTAATATGGACACCATACTGGTAGAAGACGGTCTTCCTCTTTGAGGCAAGTGCAATTCTAAAGTCTTGAATGAATTTTGAGGTGGAATTCATTTGTGATAGCATACCACACAGTAACAGCACTCCTGCGGAAGAAAATAAAGAAAATCATGTGTGCAAGCCAAAGAGAGTTCAACACTGCAAGGTCTGTGAATATTCTGAAATGATCCTGAAATAGTTTCCCCACTCCGGTCAAATATTCCATGCTGCTTGAACAGACTTTCGACTGATTACCGAAGGCTCTGATAAAACTTTCTCTACTGTTGCACACTTAACTTAAGCAAATTAGCCTCGTTCTACTTGTTCTAACACAATCTGTCATGCTGCACATGTATTTGCTGGAGCTTAAAAATGGATGAATGACAAGATCTGACACCACAAATGAAGTTCCCTCTGGAAAAATAAAGTTCAACTAGAGTATTCATCGAACTTCAAGTAACTCCCTTCATCTAACTTTATCATCGTGAAGCAATGTCTACAACGTTTCAGGTGTTGTCGATTGTCATCATTTATCTATACTTAGAATCATGTGGAATATACACTGCTGTCGGGAAATAAATCCCTGGTGGTCAGTGTATGTTTAGTGCGGATTGACAGGTACTTGGAGTGTGTCATCAGGTTAATACGGGGATACATAGTAGCATGCACATGTTGGCACGTTTCAATACGTGAAGATGTAGGCTACACAAATCAGATTCAGTACGTTTGTCAGATTCCGCTCTGGGTGCATGTCAATGCCTCTGGAAATGCTGCAGCCACGGACTGCGTCCCAAATGGCACCCTTTTCCTACATAGTGCACTGCTTTTGACCAGAGCCCTATGGTCTGTGTCCCAAATGGTACCCCAAATAGTGCACATAAAGGTTGCTGGTTTGAATCCCCGAGCCGACTAGGTGAAAAATCTGTCGATGTGCCCTTGAGCAAGGCACTTAACCCTAATTGCTCCTGTGAGTCACTCTGGATAAGAGCGTCTGCTAAATGACTAAAATGTTTCAATGTAATAGGAAATAGGGTGCCATGGAATTCCCCTGAGTGTGTGTTATATCTTAAAGATGAATGTTAAATCTATGATATGATATGATATAATGTTCAACCTATGATATGGGTTCATATGGAAGTGAGGAGACTTACAGAGTAAAAGGGGGGTTTATTAAATTGTGCGGGGAGTTTTGTTTTCATGCAAGCTCAGAATCTCGATGTCAGGACGTTGTCCATGATAACAATAGAGCCCCACAGTGGAGGTGTCATAATACCCATAAAACCTAGCGGTCAAACAGGAAAATGGTTCCAATCCATTTTTCCCATAGGGGATTTTATAAACACTTAAAATGTGTACTTTTATGCTAATGATCATTTTTGAATCTGAGAGTAAATAGAGCCGAATATATTGCTTGTCCTAGAGAGATTTTACACAGTTATCAAAACATCACGCCAGGGTAAGCCTACACGAAACACAGCCCTTATTTTAAGTGTTTTTAAAATCCCCTAAGGGAAAAATGAATGGTGGGAAAACAATTGGAAACATTTACCTGTTTGACCGCTACGTTTTATGGGTATCATGACTCATAATGTGGTAGTCTATTCATGTTGGGATCTGACGTGGGTACATTTGTCCATGATATCGGTTTATGTCAGGATCTTGTAGTCCACAATATCAATTCCCTGACTGCACGCAACTCTAGTACATTATTGGGTGGGAACTTAGGCAAGTGCCTTCTCGCTGGGTTCAACATTGTATGAGCGCTTCCATCAGAGCAGCCCACACTCATTCTCTTCATACCCGGTGGGAGGTGCTAATTCCAACACTCTGACTGTTGTTTGCACACAATCACACGTGATGCTTCTCTACACTGAGTAGGCCTCTCTCTTGAGTAGTGGAAGGTACCCCAAAGCAAAAAAAACGAAACGCGCAGGGACCCAACCAACTGGGCACACAATGGTTGAATCAACGTTGTTACCGCGTCAATTCAATGAAATGACGTTGAACCAACGTGGAATAGACGTTGAATTGACGTCTGTGCTCAGTGAGAAGACACCATAATGGAGGGAAGAGGAGGACGGACAGACACACACCCATACAGACACTCGCACATGCAAACACACACATTGTGACACGCACACAGTGACACGCACACTGTGACACACACACACACACCTTTGACACCAACATCATGCAATTTTAATCCAAAGAGCGTATGCTACCTTATTTTTTGATTGCCACAACCTTCTCAGATGTTGTGTACCTCCTCAAGTCTCCACCTCTCGAACACAAGAGTCAACAAACACTGACTGGCTCACATCTTCAAACTAATTGGCAATTAAGCCTACAGATGTCTGTCCACTTTCTACCTGCCTTCTTCCCCCCCCCCCCTCCATCATTTCCACCTGCCCAACTTTGCCTCCAGCAATCTGTCTTTCCCTTCGTCCCCTGTGTCTGGCGTTTGTAACCTTTCAGGATGCTAATGGTGGCGGGGAGAGTGGCAGAAAAACAGCTGTGACCTCAGAGAGAGAGGGAAATAGAGAGAGAGAGAGAGTGCAGAGAAGGGGTGGAATGAGAGGGAGAGAGAAGGGATAAAGAGAGAGACAGTGAGTGAGTGAAGATGGGGCGGGAAAGAGATGGAAAGAAAAAGGGAGGAGGAATGAGTGGGAGAGAAAGAGAGAGAGAGCAGGGATGAGAGAGAGAGAGCGCGGAGAGAGGGGGAGAAGACGACAGCAAAAAAGTGAGAGCACATGGAAAGGTTATGATGGCTGCTGAATCTGCAATTCAGTAGCCATTAAGAATGACTCTCATTAGCGTTAATGACCCGTGCTTTACTCAGCTCCTAACACTAAACAGGGTAGAGACCATATCATCATACAATCACATGACAATCACATACAATTATTCAAACACTATTGAACACATTCATGTGCTTACCTGAGTCTTGTGAGTGAGTCTTGAACCAGGGGTGTCCAACCCTCTTCCTGGAGATCTACTGGGTGACTCATGTCGCCAGTTGTACCATATGGCTAGGGGTGGGTGTGCAGGCTTTTGCTCCAGCCCGTCCTATTACACCTGATTCAGCTCATCTTATGAGATGATAATTAGTACAATCAAATGTGATACTGTAGGGCTGGATCAAAAGCCTGCACATCCAGTAGCTCTCCAGGAGGAGGGTTGGCCACTCCTGGCCTAAAAGGTCAAGTCTGTGACCTTCTACGACTGCGAGGATCGATGCGATACTTGGCATAGTGTTGAAATAGACTGCTGTTTACTTTATGATGGTCTGTCTCTCACTCAGTGAGAAAGGTCAGGAGTCACTGTTACTATGTTGCTGAGAGACACACAGGTAGACAGTGAGGTGGGCAAGCCATAACAATGAATCCCTAGAATAGGCAAAGTCCCATCTCAGAACATTGAATTGAATGAGAATTTTGGTTCTTGTAATTATTATTCTATTGAGCAGCCCTGGTGCCGTGAGGCCACGGGGCCATGTTCATTAGGTATGAAATGGAATTAAACTGAGTGAAACGGGGAGGTACTACCTGAAGTTGTCCAATAAGAACAGCTTGCTTTTGTTTTCAGTTGAGAAATGTTTAAAAATGTTTTGCTACATAGTGCCCTGATGAACATGCCCCAGGTCTTTAACCTGCAACCCTTCAACAATCAAGTCGCCTTGTCATCATTCCTGCCTACAGTAATATTACTCCTCATAGAGACAGGTCCAAACACAGCTTTATCAGCGAATGGGGCGGCTCCCCTTTGAAGGCCTAGAGAACGTGCCGGCGCAAAGCAAACTGCCCCCAGTTCAGCCCTCTCAGGGTTTGTGTACAAAACACCCCAGCTGAGTCACTGTGGGGAAAGTGGCAAGAGCGGCAGCCCTTGAACTATGAGGAGAATGAAGGCTGAGGATTAGGCTCTTTAAACATGACAGCTCTATGTATGACTGGGAACAAGCTGTACTAATATAACCTAGTCAATTATTTTACTGTTATATTAGACATCATTTTATTTTATGTTCTTTTATTAATTTATATTATTGCCTTGTGTTTGTTTCTTTATCTCCATTATCTGACTGTTTTACTGTAAAGTGTTTTGAAATGCACTGCAAATAAAGTTTGATCAAATTGAATATATTGTAGCCATTCCATCATATTGAATAAGACAACTCCATGTTTTACTAGAACTATTCCTTAGTCCTGTAGTCTCAGAAACCATATCCTGGCCCCCCTTCACATTTACATGTTTAGCTATCTGAAATCTGAATCAGAGGTTTCTAATAATCTGTACGGAATCTCCGTTCCTCTGTGCTCTCTTGTAATCTCAGCTCAGACTGTAAATATGTATTTACTCTGTTGTGTATCAGGGAGGCAGCTCTCGTCTCCCCAGAGTGGAGCATCTCTAACTGGTCTTATCTCGCCTGGCTGCTGGCTGGATCCTCAGCTGCCACAGGGGGAGATATATGAATCTTTACATGTCCTGGGGGAGAGGGAGGGAGGAGAGGATGGAGGGAGAGGGGGAGACGGGATGGGGGTGGAGAAGGTGAGAGAGAACAAGGCGAGAGCACGACACAGAGTGAGGATGGGGATGAGAGCTAGACATAGAGAGAGAGAAAGAGGAAAGCTTCAACTCGAAGCAGGGGCTGTGCTGGATATGCAACCAACTGATCTTTTCCATTTTGTCTTGTTTTTGTGCAATCTTTGTTAAGTTTCATCATGTTGCAAAATTCCAAGGGGCCTCATGTATCAACCATGTGTAGGCACAAATCTGTGCATAAACCAGGCCTGGGATCATTTGCGTGAGATTCAGCAATCTGAATGTTTGCTTGGGAGTGTGCGTAAATTCATGCACAGCAATGACCATGCGTACGCACAATGTCATGTTGTGAAATAAGGGAACTGCTTGTCAAGTGTAGAATAAGGTTAAATATATGTTGAACATTTGTGAAATTGTAAGATTAATGAATAAATAATTGTTTTATTTCATTGTATTTCCATTGTGGAGTTATGCGATGTATAATTTGACCACCTCAGTACAGGAATTTGTTAAATTAGAGAGTGAAACCATTGTTGAAATACTATAAAAGGGGGAAATCAAATGAGAGATTGCTGATCTTGCTCTGCTGGAAGATTCGGCACACGCTGCATTTCGCAGAGAGCGCATTTTTAGAGACAGGTATGACTCTTTTGCAGAAAGTACGGATTGGCTCATCAGATATCGATTCCCAAAACCAATTGAATAGGATCTTTGCGAGGATTTAAAACCTACTTTAAAAAGGCAAACACATCCTATTCCAGTGCACATCCAAGTTGTCACACCGTGGTCTGTTTCACCTGTCTTTATGCTTGTCTCCATCCCCCACCAGGTGTCTCCCATCTCCCGTCATTATCCCCTGTGTATTTATACCTGTGTTCTCTGTTTGTCTGTTTCCAGTTCATTTTGATCGTCAAGCCTACCAGCGTTTTTCCCCTTGCTCCTGTCTTTTCTATAGTTCTTGTTTTCCCGGCTTTGACCATTCTGCCTGCCCTGACCCTGAGCCTGCCTGCTGTCCTGTACCTTGCCCCACCACACTGGATTATTGACCTCTGCCTGACCTGACCCTGAGACTGCCTGCCGTTCTGTACCTTTTGGACTCTGATCTGGATTACTGGCCTCTGCCTGCCCTTGATCTGTCATTTTGCCTGCCCCCTGTTCTATCAATAAACTTGTGTTACTTCGACACCGTCTGCATCTGGGTCTTCCCTAAAACGTGATACAAGTGCTATCCACCCTCTGGTTTTTTGGCAACTGGCACTTTTCAACAGGAGCATGCCGGATCGGCATCTCACAGCCCTCGATGAGCCAATGTTTTGGATGCAATCATCAGCATAACATACAGTAAAACATACCATTTCCATACACCATGGCACACCAGGTTGAATTCAACAGGGGTTTCTTTGCCATGATGCCATCAATGGGTTCCCAAATATGAACGGAGCAATGGATGGCACCCACATCGCCATAAAATAACCATTCCAATATGATTTCAACTATGTGAACAGAAAAAAATCTAATCATAGCATAGCATGCCTCGAATGTATTCATAAATAAACACACTATCCCACAGGACTGCATGTGTTCAGGTAAAGGCTATTAGAGGACAACAACACTTTGAACTAAACAATCTCTTCACTCCGAACGGCCCCATGAGAGTAAATACGATCTCCGGGTTTTGTCTCTGTGTAGCAAAGCTTCATAATTGTTGAGGTGCTGCACTTTCAGGGCTGCCTTCTCTGTATGGGGCTTTGTATTAATGTGTGTGTGTGTGTGTGTGTGTGTGTGTGTGTGTGTGTGTGTGTGTGTGTGTGTGTGTGTGTGTGTGTGTGTGTGTGTGTGTGTGTGTGTGTGTGTGTGCCTGTGTGTGAGCTGCCTGCTCAGCTCTGCATGGAGGTTTGTATTAATGTATGTGTGCATGTGTGTGCATGTGTGTGATGCTCTGTACTAATGTGTGTGTGTGGGTACGTGTGTGTGCGTGACTACATGTGTGTGAGCTGCCTGCTCTGCATGGTGTTCTGTGCTAGTGCTGCCAGCATCAAGGTGTTGTGACAGTCAACTCCCTGCTGGGGAAGCCACTTTGTATTTCTGTCAATTTAACAAAACAACGCTTAGTTTTCTCCCTCCCAGGCTGACGCAAACAACAACAGTATTTCCAAAGAAAATGTCAATAACGTAACAAAATATTGGATTGTAGGGAAGACCAGGACAGAACTTGTTTAGCGATGAGTCATTGGCGTTAGAGAAGAGGAACGTTCCTGGAGGAGGGAAATTCAATAGAGCCGTAAATATCCCAGGAGCATCAGGGTCAAATCATCTCTGGACTGTTGGTGTTTGTCTGCTGCAAATGAAAAGACGCCAGTGGCGTGTACTCATGGATACCAAGGGAAGCCAGGCTTCCCCCAAATAAATAATTTGTGTTTCATAAATTTCCTTAATCCGCAAGAGGCTGAATGTATCTCACCAAGAGGCTGAATGTATCTCACCAAGAGGCTGAATGTATCTCACCAAGAGGCTGAATGTATCTCACCAAGAGGCTGAATGTATCTCACTAAGAGGCTGAATGTATCTCACCGGAGAAAGCACCTGAGCGAACGAAACAGCTGTCTCAGTATGTGTAGCGTATCTATCTGATGCTGTCTGGTCAAAATGAGTATGACATTATTGCCGCCCATAGCACTGAATGCAAGGGAAGCCAGCTAGCATATGGCCTCCACTGATAAAAATAATAATAAAATAATAGCCAATCAGCGTTGAGCTAAACTGAGTGAGCTCAACTGTGACAGAAAAAAAAGTCAAGCGAAGCCATTTGGGATTTGGCTTAAGACCAATCACATCAGAAGCCAAATGTCATGGACAGAAAAAAACTTGAATTGTTGCTTCTCATTGTGTCGTTGTCCGTGTCGCTAGATGTAGTATGCTAATGTTAACTAGCTGGCCTGGCGCAACGTTGCCCATGAAAGAAAGTTATGCTAGCTAGCAAGCATTTTAGCCAGGTAGCCTAGGACAACAAAAACTTAAAGCTTGTACTGTATTACAGAGGCATAGACCGTTTAGGCAACATGAAAGAGGAGGATGGCATTGGCATTTCTCTACAAGTAGGGTGAGTCAACATGTTTTTTTCTACTTGCGCACAGACAGACAGACAGACAGACAGACAGACAGACAGACAGACAGACAGACAGACAGACAAATCAGTACCATTGACAGCCACATCATATTTAGCTTACGTTGATTGGACTAAATCATTTTTGGTATCTTTTAGTTGTCGCCTTATTAGACTAAGCAGAGGTGATTTGAGGATGTTGAAATGTTGAAGTTAAAATGGTTCTGGAATAGTGGAGGCAGCTCCTGTTTTCTTTGCGATTTGCGGTCACTCCGTGGTTCTAAATCAATAGTTGTTTAGTAGTCCGAAAATGTCGGAAACATGACCTTGCATGACCATGCTGTAGGTCAAACAGTTACATACAATATGTTTTGTGGACTTCACCGGACAGATGTTGCTCTCTGGTTTTGTAATTAACCAAATGTGTGGTTGAATTTATTCCGCCACGGTGTCTTCTCATTGGCTCGGCCTTAGGCCTATATACGAAGGTGTCAAGGCATATGAACTAACAGGTTATAGAGCAAACAACACAATTATCACAGCACATAGGTTGTAATATGGCTGTTTATTTCTGGCTTATCTTCCCTGGTGATTTTACCCATGCAACGCTACTGAAAGTCGCGGAAGGAGATTGGACCAGAACCTGAGGAGATATCAGCGGATTTACAGTAGTGTAGTATTGTAGCATACATTAGGGGATTCAATCCTGTGTTGAAGAGATGCAGTCATCACCATATGTATTTTACATTTGGCTCTATTCTCCTGCATTTTGCATTTGAGAAAGAATGTATTAGGCGACAGTACAGAATGTCACCTTTATTTGAAGGTATTTTGACGCATATCTGTTTTACCATTTAGAAATAAAAACACTATGTATCTAGTCGCCTCATTATAAGTATTTGTGATAAAGCAAATAACTGCAGCATAATTGTATAGCTAATGAGGCAACTGGCTATTTACGTGAGTGTGTTTATGCTCAAACTGAGCTCACAATACCTCTGAGAAGCGAAATCATTTTGACTAAGGTGTTCTCATTATCATGACTGGTAATGAGCGTACCTTAGCTGCAGTGTAAAGCTACTGTGGCAAGAAGAAATCAGATACAGCATTTACACAACAGCAGAATCATTACAAACTGCCTAGCTAACCAATTGTATATCTGGAGATGCACTAGTAAGTTCATCTGTACAAAACAGGCAACACTCACTCTGGGGTTGCAGAGAAGACTGCTATGATGGCTAGGAATAATAGGGCTTGTAATGAATGTCTCCCTCCGCTCTCAAGATATGGATGTATTTCTGTAGGATCTGTGTCTCTCTCCACTCTCCAGGTGTAGATGTTTTTCTATAGAATCTCTCACTTCTTTCTCCAGATATACTGTATATATATATTTCTATAGAATCTGCCACTCCACTCTTCATGTATAGATGCATTGCTATCGGATCTGTGTCCATTTGTACAACACAGTCTGCAGAATCAGGGGGATAATCTATTTCCTTGCGGTTCTACGCCCGGGGAGACATATTTACAGCTAATAACATCTGAGCAGCTTTCCAGAGCAGCACTGCTGTTCCTCCTCCTGCCAAAGACCTGTCAGCAACACACTGGAACTAGCAGAACGGACAGATAGACAGACATAGAAGCTAGGAAGAGGGAGACACACACACACACACAGTCTTGTTTTACTAACCTTGTGGGGACACACAATTGACAAACACACACACTGTTAGCTATCTGAAGTGTGTATTTTATGTGACTTTCGCTCTACAGGTCACCTCCTCAAATGGTTTCATAATGGACATAAACTTTAAAAAAAATCACTTGCACCATCACTCATAACCTTCAGCTAGTCCATTGTGTTTATTTGGATCCCCATTATCTTTTGCAGAAGCAGCAGCGGTCCTTCCCGGAGTCCACATAAACACCAAACATGACAAGTAACAAAACACTGATACACAAGGACAGTCACACAAATTTAAAATACAATGACTTGTTTCATGAAATGCACACACCTGTGATGAATACCAATAGTGAACTCTTTCTAAATGGCTTCTGATATCATCAGGATGATTCCTGTGGCCTGTAAATGGGCGGAGAAGAGCTAAATGAATTTGCGCTGTGCACCTACAGTACAAAATGAACCGTATATTTCACAGAGTCAGTCTTGCTGACCGACCTGCCACAACAATTGGATCACACAGGCTCTAATCAGTTTAGTAAAGCAATTAGTATGTCGGTCCCCTCAGCGGTCAGAAAGGGCCTGAGTGTGTGTGTGTGTCATTTCTTTCTGGTGCATAACAATAAGCACTTATCCATCTCCTGGGAGGTGTGTGAGTCGGAGTGTGTTTGTGTGTGTTTCAGGGTGTGTGTGTGTGTGTGCAGTGGCGGCTCTAGCTTGTATGACTCCCTGGCCGACCCCCCCCCCACCCAAAAAGCACCATTCTGGACTAACTGTAATTTATATTCAGACATTTGGAACACAAAGAAATGATCATAACATTTAAAAATATATAAATATATATAAAAAATAAGATTCATAAATATCAAAAAGAACTAACAAAGATAAATAGAAACAAATTTGTGTTGATTTGGCACTCGAGCATCAATACATTACCCATTCCCCAACACTGTCAACCAAGAGTCAAGACTCAACCAATTCACCTTGGTGGTGTGCAGACTGGTTTTATATTATTCTTAATGATTTCGCACAAACCATAACTTTTTTTACAATATGTCTGTGAAACTATATATTCACATTATTATGAATGAATTGTGGTGTACTTGGTAGCATTTCGTAGTGTGACTGATTTTACAAATTGCATTAGTACTGTACAAAGTTAGAGGTGTGCTATTTGATAGATCCCCCCCCCCCCCCCCCCCCCATCTTGTACTTCTGAGTGGGAGACCTTCCCAGGCAGTAGCCTGCCTAGCTCACAAACTAGAATCAGGGCGCCCACTCCGACAAGGTTAATTGACCCACAGTCCCACACGGTGACATGATCTCATTGACTTGACGTGCAAACGAGCGATAGAAAACCGATCGCGCAAATGTCACCAATCCAAAATGTTTTGTGCGGGCGCCCCGTGCCGCCCCCGGCAAGATGCCGCCCCGGGCGGCTGCCCATGTCGCCTGTACCTAAATCCGCCACTGTGTGTGTGTGTGTGTGTGTGTTTATTTCGTGTCGTGTTCCTCTGCTGCCTCAGAGTTGCGTAATAATGAGGTTAGAGTGTAAACACAAAGCAAAGGGGAAGAGCGAGATGAGTAGAAAGAGAGAGAGGGGTATGGGTTTCTCTCAAGTCTCACCTTTTAAACGTCATTTGTTCTTTTTACTGGAAACAAAGTGCTGTTAGCGTCGCTGTAGAGGTTTCTCTCAAATCTGATAAGTAGCAGCTACTCCTGTTTGGAAAGGACAATGCTGTTACTCACAAAGTCAATATTTTTCAAATATTGGAAATTCTTCATGTTACTTTACTAGGCCTTCAGGAAAATCATAGGCCTATTTGTCGGTCATACTTTTCCCATTGGGGACTGTATAAACACAGAGAAGTCTCTCTTGTAAAATAAACATCTCAATCGATTCACCTGAATAAATAAAGGCAAAAATAATTACAAATATTTGACATAAACGATTTTAAAGTATTGTAGGTGGTGAGAAGCTTTCTCTCTGACATTGCATATATTTGACAGTGCTGTTTGTCTCTGTCTATTTTGAGTGGCTCTCGACTTCTCACAGCAGCCCACTCTCTCTGGCACAGCGACTCCACACATTCATATCTGACAAATACATCTTATAAATAAAACTGTAAAACTGTAATGACTGACTCAAACTTAGGCATGACTTATGGGCCCGCCTCCACCTCTCATCTGGCACATCTGTCAATCAATCACCCCTAATCGTAGCGTTGGGGTGCACATTTTTGTTCTTACCCAGTACTAATTAACACAGGTGCATGTGCTACCGCTGGCTGCCGTTGCATTTACTGCTGTACGGTGTGTTATTTTAGCCCCTAGCGTGCTAGCTCATTAATATGCTAGCTGGCCCTGTTTGTATTGTGTGCTATGCTAGCTTCTGCTGTACATCGTGTGCTATTGTTCATTGCTACTTAGCCTACTGTCTGTCTGTTGAGAGCTATGTTTAGCCCGCTACAGGTATAGCCATTACCTATTACTGCTTATGCACATGTACCACTATTGTTAGCACGGTACTAATAGCTAGCACTGTTATTGCATTGTCATTGTATAGCACTGCTACTGCTATCAGGTGTAATATATATGATCTTGTCTTCTCTTGTAGACAACCACTATCAGTTTCACCATTACCCATTCTTGTTTGCCTTGTCTGTCTGTTTGGTCTGTGGTAATAAAGTGTGAATTACAACATCCGTGTTCTCTGCTGGTCATTTCCATCCTCTTATACCTAAACTGGCACCTCTTTCGGAGACCACCAGAAGGTGGAGCTCTTTTTTCACAACTGATGGATCAGTTTAGTGCAAGGTCCGGCCACATTTGTTTTGTACACTGATTAGAGGACCGGTACGTATGTTTCTATCACAGTGCAACAGTGCAGCATATCAGCTGTGTTACAACACGTTGGCTTTGTATTGGCACTGTATCCCCCCTTTGTTCCAACATCCAAGCAAAATCAAGATGAACCCTTTGATCCTTCTTTACCGTTTATCTAAAACCACTAATTTCAACTCTTATTTGTCTCTCTCATAATGGACCTGTGGGTACTCAGGTGGCAGGTAGTGCGGGTAAATGTATCTCTTTCTCTCTTTCTCTCTCTTCCTGTCTTTAAGCGAGTGAGATGGAATCCTAGGTCTACTGTGATCTTCTCACGATCCAGACTGAGTATATGGGGTTTGCTTGAAGAACTCCTCTCCTCTCCTCTCCTCTCATATAGGTAATGAATGATGGGGTGATGTGGTAAAACACGAGCGCCAGACCTGTTAAGTTGCCTAATGGGGTGATGTGGTAAAACACGAGAACCAGACCCCTACTGGGCCTTCTCTGGCACCAAAACAGAGGCCAAGCGTATCTCCCGCGCCAGCCGCCATCCGTCAGGCTGTGTGGACAAAATGTGGAAGAGGAAGAGCCAGAAATCAGTGGTAGAGCGCATACAGGGGATGAGGGGGGTGGAGAGAGGCTTTGGTTATGTGATCTATCATCACCACCAGAAGAGAGGTGTGTGTGTCTTACTGGGGCAGAGGATATGAAATATGTATAATATTAAACAGCACTTAATACAAACAAGTACTGATTCTTGGAATCCCTTGAATGGAGGCCCTCAGGTCCGAGTTAAGAGCAAAATTGCACCTTTTTATGTTTTCCACGGGAAATGATGAGGAGGACAAGTGAAAATCTCAGGTGAAAATTGCTATTACTTCTGGCTTAATTGCGGGCTTTTGGAGCCTTTTTTGCTGGTGGAATATGGGGCTACTCCTCCAAGGAAGAGCAAAGTCTAATGGTGTGTCCCAATTTTGGTATCTATTCTCTATATAGTGCACTACTTTTGACCAGAGCCCAATGGACCAAGGTCAAAAGTAGTACACTATATAGAGTAGGGAATAGTGCATTTGAGGGAAGTTACTCAGAGTAGGAAATATAGAGGATAAAATAATGGTGTGATTAAGGTCAAAGTAGAACAACAGCTAACTGTAATGAATAATTGGATTCTAAGATGCATTTGTGAAGAATATAGACAATTGCTGACAGAGAATGAAACATATTTGAGATTCATTCCTTATTGCTGGAATATCCCTTTAAGCCAAGCTGTCCCTATCGATCCCAATTCCTCAAGGTACTGTTTGAGAAATCAGTGCGATTTCTTATTTGAATGAGTGCCACTTACAGAGTACAGTTAGCATTCAGGATTGTGGTGGACATACAGTGCTTGTAAGTTTGCTCATATTCAACAAAACAATTATTGATAGGATTCCAACTTTGATATTAAAAATCAACATGATCAATCGGAACACTGTTGACTTGGGGGTCATGTTCAGTAGGGATATAGAGTTTTTAAACAGAGTGAAACGGGAAGGTATTACCTCAACTAAGAACACAGCTTTTAATTTTATTTTTTGCTTTAATGTTTTGCTATAGTGTGCCCTAGTGAACATAATCAATGATACAAGCAGTATAGGACACTCACATTCTCCACTATATTCCCTGACTACAAATCAGCACTCAATAAGGCCCGGCATTAGAACCCAGAGTCCCCTACAGAGCTGATGAAATGGGAATGAAATGAGAATATCTCTTTAATTATCACAGAGACATCATCTCCCCATCAGCAGATCCATATTAGGATCACTGTCTATATACACAGTCAGTGTCTCGGGAGCCCAAATCTGCAACTGCAGCTTTAAAGGCGAATTTCAATCTGCATCTGCCACGGGATATAGTCATTACTATATTAGCAACACTATGTTTTTTTTATCATAAACATCACATTTATCCAACCCACAAGCTGGAACTAGCACATTTTCATTTAATTTCCATCATAACTTCTGTACACTCCTAACCTGGACCAGCAATCAATAAATCCATTCTAATTTCATCAGACGGTGCGGGAAAACTGCAAGGTCAGTTGCGTAGAGTTAAACGCCTGTACGGTGTCCATTTTAGGATACCCTACTCCCTCTGACATAATGCCTATGACATACTTCCTATGACATATTGCATATGAAATGGTTACTCAGCCTTTTGCTAACATATTCAATTGTGCCCACGTGTGTATAGTGGATAGCAAAAGTTGAACCTGTTGTGCCTGCACGTACATAGCGAATATTTTGCGATTCGAACAACATGAGCATTTCTTATGAGATAAAGTTGGTATTTCTGGCCACACCAGCTTACATACAAAGTGTATTTTGTCTGCAATGTTCAAAAAGTTTAATTTATGCATTATAATACCATATCAACGTAACCATTCCCTGTAAAGGAACTTTTAGAATAGCTAACAAAACAGTTGCTCCAATGTTTAGGATACGATTGCTATACAATCCAATAAGAAACAATTTTAGGTACAATTTCTTATATTGTATCCTTATCCTATCCTTACATCCAAGCTTACTTGCTGTTTATTGCAGGCGAATATAACACAAGAAATGTAGCCAATATTTTATGCTGATAATGTGGAGAAGTAGGTGGGTGATGCATAACAAAGAACACAATAAGGAAACCCTATATTTTAGTTACTCATCTGTTTTGTATAAACTTTAAAACCTTTTAAAACTGATTTTGTCCGTCAGTGCTTTGGGCTAGATGCAAGCTGAACAAACCATGTTCTCTGAATGAGGCAAATTTAGATAAGGAACTTCAACTTTAACTAACAACGACTTAAATTTCAACTAATTGAAGTACAATTTAAATGGGATCTCGCACAGTTAAATGGGCTCTCGATCCGAAACAAATTGAAAAAACCCCAAGAAGGCCGAGATGCAAATGTTTTCTTAATTTTATCCATGCTCGAAAGAATACGAAAGTTATAAGTGCAAAGTGCTAAAAAGAGCTCACCCGAAAAAGTAGCATATGTTACGTCTTTAACACCTTCATCAGCGCTCTACAAACAAATTAAGTGGAGATACACTTCTCCCACGCACTGTCCGCTCTTCATTTTAGCCTGAGCGCTGACCCTCATACTGGCTTTCCAAACCAATTGAAGCAGACACATGTTCTGTTTCTATCTTAAGCTTCTGTCAAATTTGAGTATTATTGTTTTTTTTTCTTAATAGTTTAATCACACGTTAAATCATGTTTTCCTCTGAATAGGTATGACATTGCATTGAACTACAAATGGGATTTCAACCCATCTGTGAAACAGTAGGCACTGAACAGAAAGTAGAAATCCTATACAAAGCCAATAATCCCAATGAGTTCCTTTAAACACATTAAACATCACACAGAAATCACAAAATTAGAAATCACTTTATACTGACAAATGCCTTAAATCCTTTTCAGCTCTATACATTTACTGTATACAAACATGTCCCAGGAGATAGAAACATTGTATAAGTATATTACAATTGAAATAAGAAAATAGAATACATGTTTCTGTTATTACTGAAGCCCCTTTAGCAAGCCATTGGTGTTCAACCTTATTAGTCCCCTGGTTAGTTTCCAGGGGTGACCTTCAGACACTACCCCCCCTCCCCCCACTCTCCCCTCGTCAAAAGGAGCAGCCAAATATGAACTGACTGAGGAGATAGAAGCACATTTGTCACAAGAGCCTGTTTTTAGCAATGAAATGACGATAGCCCTCAATGCTGTCACAGAAGCAGTAGGATTGCGCTCTTTCCGTCTCTGTTTGCCTGCCTCATACAGCCAAACCTCCCATGGCGACACTGGCCTTCTCTATCCCTATCGTAGAGGGCTTCACCGCCCACAGATTTAATGCACTCTGCTGCCATCATGGAAATGTCCTCACGTGTCTGTTGCGGAAAATGATCGTCACATGGGGTACATTCGTGTAGGATTTGCCCTATTTGTATTTGTTTTAAAACATGACATTAAACAACACACCGTTAGGTGGCATACAACTAATATGTAAGCATAAGTGGCTACAATGGTTATATATCAATATTTTAACATATTCTAATGAGACCACGTTGCGGAGGCCATGTTGGTCCACAAGGCCTTTGTTCTCAGCGCCAGATCGAACACTGGATGGGACCTTGGGTCCAGGTAACAGTCGGTTGAACTCAGATAAGCTCAGCATGTTGGCTAATTAATTTAATCCAAGCTGACGAACACTTTGGGACTTCGGCACCCAAACTTCCCCTTGCAGGAAATCAATCGGTTTGTTACGGAAAGCTTTGTTTCGCCACATAATACTTGATTTGAAACCAAAGCGGAATTACAAACGCAGCCGAGTTTCCGAGATAAAACGATCCACCTTTGTCAAAATCTATGAATAATCAATGACACCCAGGAGATGGAGGAGCTCATTTGAATTAAAAACATGGAGGTCGAATGACATTATTTGGTATGAGGCAAAACTAAATGCTTTTTGCACGTGGGCGCACACTGTGAAAGGCAATGAAATGAAGATAAAAAAAGTAATAATATGTGTTTGTGCTGATCGTCAGTGTGGGACACCTGGAAACTTTTGGCAAGCAGCCATTTTGTGGAAAGAGATGACTTCGTCTCTCTGTGTTAATGAACCTGGAGACAACTGATCAAATGGAAATGTTTTGACCCAACTTGGTGAGGTTTTAGTCAAGTTCACTGACATTTCTAAGACACTTCAACTCTTACGTGGCTGACTAGGTTCTGTGGCCAAGGTAGAGACATACTGATGATCTCATCCAAAGGGGATGTTCACTGTGAATGCAGTCACGTTAGTAGAGGAGTCTATTCAGATAATGAAATAAGCTAGTCGCTATTATAGCCGTTTAACTGCATTAGTGAGCGGTTCACTTATCGCCTCGTATTACGGCGTCAATATTTATACAGCTTTAAAAGAGATAACACGGAGTCTCCATTGTTTCCTATTCAGCTCATAAACCAACAAACAAATGACAACCGACGGTGCCTCTACGTCTAGAGAAAGATGACAGTGGCATTAGACAACGGCTATTTTAACCATGAGATGAGGACAAATGAACCAAAATACAGTGGAAGCGAATCCAGATACACGCTCAGTAAGATTAATAGTAATGATTGGAAAAGAGGGGGGGGGGGGGGGGGGGGGGGATCACCCACACAGCAGTATTTCTTGCAATTAAAAGATGGAGCCATGGAAAGAGCATGGTCATTTTGTTTAATATTAAAAGGATGAGGTTCAATTAATGACTTGTTGGTTGCGAGGAGCCCCGAAGCGGCGCTCCAGTGGTCCTGATTTATGGTCAACGGCTGCTAGCACGTTGACAGATGACTTTCTCCTCCATTAGTGTGCTATCCTGTTAACTCTGGCTGTGATTTTCCGAGAGTAAGGATTCCAATTAGGCTACTTGTATTAAGAATGTCAGTGCTGGCATAAATATTGAAAAAGGCACACACTGGAAACTTCGAACATTGCCTCTTCTCGTCACCATACTACCGTTTCTGGTAAATTTAAAAAAAAAAAGGTGCCACCTGTTTATAAAACATCATGAATGTACTAAAAGCTACAGTCTGTGATTCGAAAAACAACTGAAAGGTCACCCAACATTTGTTTTTTGGATGTACCAATCCCAGACTGTCGCTTTAAAGTGCCTAATAGTGCAGTATATGACTTCCTACAAGCATTCAGCTCAGAGGCTCTTTTTTAGCGGGCTTTTTAAATGCCTAAAGGCTATACAATTTTGATTTGATTTGATTAGGAACACCATTAGCCGACGCCAATGGCGACAGCTAGTCTTGCATTCATTACACACACAAGTGATAATACTCATAATAAAACAGCTCATTGCTCCTCATAAGAAATGTATACGTTTAAATATCTATATAGTACATAAACAGGTGACTCATAGAAAGTGTCTGGGTGTCATTGGCTGCTTTACACAGTGTAGCCTAATATTGTCAGGAGTGAATTTTTCAAGGTAAATTCTTCAATATCCAAACCAAACTCTAAAATGTCAGTGACAATTCAGTGGGTACATCCGAAACAGGTCACAGAGGCACCTTGCACTTTTCTTTCAACAATTATCTATCATCACTGTGAAAAGGCATCAAAGGTATCATGGATTGTCCTGATCGAGCTCCTTGTTTATCGCCCTATTGAAGTCTCAATGTTAGCTTCCTCACACCATACTACGGTAGCTGTGTTTGGGGCCTGAGGGCTTTTCAATTTTTCTTTCCTTTTCTCGACTTTCTCCACTTTTACGATGAGTGGATTATGGGGAAGGCTGAGTGTGGTTCTGGGCTGAAAAAGAGAGCTGCTGATTTATGCCCAAGAGGGTCATTTGTTACAGGGATATTCACCCAGTGGAGAGCTGCTCGGGACATTGCTACTGCACTTCACTAGGCTGACTCATAGCCACTGCTAACATCGTAGAGATCCACAGAACCCTTCAGAGGGATATTGTGGAGTACATTCTGGGTCACCGTACATAGGGCTTTCATTTAAAAAGGATTCTGTTTACCTGGTTATGCAAAGTAGGCCCCAGATGTGATAGTACACTTCAGTATATATTTAGAGACTTTTACAGGCTTTACAAATTGTTAAGTTGTATTGCCGGTCGCTATTATGAAAGATGATTGCTTGCTGTTTGTTTGAGTTCAGGTCACAGTGTGTTCAAACTTATAGAGTCCTATTGTCTTAAGTGTCGGAGGAAAGGTCAGTTCCCTCCTAATAGTCAACATTCTGCATTTGTGTCTACATATTCCATCAGTCTGTCAAATCTTCCATTAACCTGTGGGCCGGCCTTTTCATAATATTCCTCAATTCATTTTTAAACGTGCTTGAAACCTAGAGACAGCATGGTAAGAGCAGATGAATATGTACACCCTAATCGTTTTCTATCCACCCTCCCCTCAGGCAATTTTCCATGTCATAATTGTGTGAACTGTAATGCAATTATTAAGGGAGATTTCTTTCTTCACCTCCATACGGGAAAGAAAATGTACATCAGGGGTAGAATATCTTGAAAAACAAAATGTGTGGTCTATGTACTGAAGTGTCCATGTGGCTATTATTATGTTGGGAAGCCTAAGAGAGAATTTAAAGTCTGTATTACAGAGCACAAGAGCAACATCAGAAATGGTGACGAGAAGTCTCCTGTAGCCAGACTCTTTCATGCGGCAGGACATGATGTGTGCCATCAGATTCCAGGGCTTAGAAAAGTGTACAGCCATCAGAGAGAGGAGGTGACAGAGGAACAGCTGTTGTTACAAAGAGAGGCATATTATATCCTTACAAACAGAGAGCCCTAGAGGCATGAATTAATAACTTCTGTTTAGGATGCTTTCTGTGAGCAACAGATTCGCAATTCATTGTTTTATTTTTTTCGAGTGGAAAACAGTAGAAAATGTATGTAAATAATGAATGCAAATAATGATTGTGAAAAAGTTATGATGAAAGAAGCAGTACCACAGTGTGACGTCATCTATACATATTGGTGAATGCCTTCTGTTATCCGAACGCTGATGAAGACTGTCGGCAAAACGCATCCGTTTGCTCTGACCTCTGCTTCTAAAAATGACAATGTTAGAGAGAGTCGGGTCATTAAGGGTCCGAATTTATATTGTGAAATGTGCAACGTTTCTTTTTTTCAAAGCAAAAGATTAAAAGTCATTACAAAATATGGACCTGAAAAAGGTCAATAAGGGTCCGAATTTATATTGTGAGCCGTGCCACGTTTCTCTTTTCAAAGCAAAGATAAGAAGTCATTACAAAATAAGATATTGTCCCTTTTGAAGAGTTGGCCATCGACAAGAGTATTCAAGGTATCATATGATTACCAGTAGAGGGCTTTGTTATCGACCTATAAGCTTACTAAATAGTGATATCAAAACACATCTGATAAGTTTGCGATAAAACTATACAGCTGCAAAGCTGTATAACTGCATTCTGAACCCTTTTCTAAACACCCCATGTCACACCACGCAACATGTGTCTCTCCATACACCATCTCAGTACGGTTGACACGAAACTTCCAGGGGGTAAATTCAGGTGCAAACTGACTGAGAGCCACGTCACTACCAATATCACATCCTCTCCGTAAATGATAGGGGAATGTCTGAAAATTAGCACAGAGAGTTATCGGCCTATAACTGTATTAAATGGTAATTATAAGATAGAATAAAATATAAGATTAAAGCTAGCTGCACTGGGAATCGTAAATAGTAGGTGTCCACAAGGTAATTCTCCCCAAACGTGCTCCAAAGTTGTAAATAAACCATCTCCTGCGTCATACAAACAAACATGAATTTCTGATACAAACACTCGATTTGCAAGGTGAAGATTCATGTGCAAATGTGTTTCTGTTTACTGGTGATTGATGGAGTTGCAGGAAGGCAACATGCTTACGTTTCAGTTCCCTGCCTCCCCAGAGTGTGGATGTGCATTGTGCAGCGCTGCAGCCCCAGATGGTTTATCAGGGCAAACCTTTTGGGTCACAGAGCTCCAGTAAGGTCACGCTTCGCAGCCCAACTCAGGCAGATCGTCATCACAGAATCACTGCAGCGGGAAATGGCACCTTTCTCTGATGTGTCTCATTTCAGCTCTCGTACAGATTGTGTACATTTTCATTTTGTTCCCAGATGAATGAACGGAGTGAAATAGGGGTTTGATCTGCTCTGGTAGGCTGTATCCTTGGCTCACGTTTCAGTGTGGAAATGCTTGAGTTTTGTGCTGACATGTTCATATTGAAGATGGTGTAGCTGTCATTGCCATAATGGGATGTTGAAATATAGACTGGAAGAAATATGTATCAGACATGATAAGTAATTACAAATTAATTAATAATTAATATAGCGAAACAATAAATCAGAGGTACTGAACAGAGTGGTATAATTACACTAAATACGGAGTCCATATTGTATATCTGTACGGTATAGTTCTTGGGGCTACCGAACGGCCAATTAAGCAGTCAGATATTCCAAATGCTAAATAAGTCATCTCACCTAGGGATGTGGCGGTCATGAAATTTTGTCAGCCGGTGATTGTCAGGCAAATAACTGCTGGTCTCACGGTTATTGACCTTTAATTAACATAAACACATTTAGCATCTCTAGGCTTCCACACACACTGTAGCCTACAAGCCACTGACGCAGACTTTTGGGAAAATCAAAAGAAATCAGCCAAGACCTCATAAAAAAAATTGTAGACCTCCACAAGTCTGGTTCATCCTTGGGAGCAATTTCCAAATGCCTGAAAGTACCACGTTAATCTGTACAAACAACAGTACACAAGTATAAACACCATGGGACCACGCAGCCGCCATAACGCTCAGGAAGGAGATGCGTTCTGTCTCCTAGAGATGAACGTACTTTGGTGCGAAAAGTGCAAATCAATCCCAAAACAACAGCAAAGGACCTTGTGAAGATGCTGGAGGAAACAGGTACAAAAGTATCTATATCCACAGTAAAATGAGTCCTATATCGCTCAGCAAGGAAGAAGCCACTGCTCCAAAACTGCCATAAAAAAGCCAGACTACGGTTTGCAACTGCACATGGGGACAAAAATTGTACTTTTTGGAGAAATGTCCTCTGGTCTGATGAAACAAAAATAGAACTCTTTGGCGGTAATGACCATTATTATGTTTTGAGGAAAAAGGGGGAGGCTTGCAAGCTGAAGAACACCATCCCATCCGTGAGGCACGGGGGTGGCAGCATCATGTTGTGGGGGTGCTATGCAAAGACCACTCTCATGTAATGCTTTATTATAAACATGCATTTGTATGGTGAAAATGATCTTCCGCAAAGTTGAAACTCACATGCCGCCTATCTGGGGCCCCGTGTGGCTCAGTTGGTAGAGCATGGCGCTTGCAACGCCAGGGTTGTGGGTTCGATTCCCACGGGGGGCCAGTACAAAAAAAGTATGAATGTATGTACTTGTAAGTCGCTCTGGATAAGAGCGTCTGCTAAATGACTTAAATGTAAATGTATCTATGCCAGTTAGGCTCTACACTGGTTGTAAAGCAGATTAATATGCTTCATTTTAAGAAGCTATTTGGCCACTTTAGTTGTAATACAACCTAAATCAAAACGTAGGCCTGTGGGCTAGGCAACATGAAGTGTGGGACTATGATTTGAAAAAGTACCCCCCAAAAAAGCATGCGAATCTTGCCTTACTGCACACCCACTGGGCACCATTCACAAGTGATAATATATCATTCACAAGTGATCATGTATCATTCACAAGTGATCATGTATCATTCACAAGTGATAATATATCATTCACAAGTGATCATGTATCATTCACAAGTGATCATGTATCATTCACAAGTGATCATGTATCATTCACAAGTGATCATGTATCATTCACAAGTGATCATGTATCATTCACAAGTGATAATATATCATTCACAGTGATCATGTATCATGCACAGTGATCATGTATCATGCACAAGTGATAATGTATCATGCACAAGTGATAATGTATCATGCACAAGTGATAATGTATCATGCACAAGTGATAATGTATCATGCACAAGTGATAATGTATCGTGCACAAGTGATAATATTGTCACGTGATTTGGGGTGGGTATTCTATGTTCTATGTTGTGTATTTCTTTGTGTTTGGCCGGGTGTGGTTCTCAATCAGAGGCAGCTGTCTATCGTTGTCTCTGATTGAGAACCATACGAGGGTCCTCAGTCCGGGGCCCGCTACGAGGGTCCCCAGTCCGCACCTTTGGGGGGGGGGTACTGTCACGCCCTGACCTTAAAGATCCTTTTTATGTCTCTATTTTGGTTTGGTCAGGGCGTGAGTTGGGGTGGGTATTCTATGCTCTATGTTGTGTATTTCTTTGTGTTTTGCCGGGTGTGGTTCTCAATCAGAGGCAGCTGTCTATCGTTGTCTCTGATTGAGAACCATACTTAGGTAGCCCTTTTTTCCACCTGTCTTTGTGGAAAGTTGACTTTGTTTAGGGCACTTTGCCTTTGAGCTTCACGGTTTGTTTTTGTAGTGTTTATTGTTTTGTTTTGGTGTCATTTGGATTAAATAAAGGAAATGTACGCTCACCACGCTGCACCTTGGTCCTCTCCTTTCAACAGCCGTGGCAAATATATCATTCACAAGTGACAATGCATCATTCAAAAGTGATAATGGATCATTCAAATGTGATACTGCATTATTCAAAAGTGATAATGCACAATTCAAAAGTGATAACGCATCAGTCACAAGTGATAATGTATCATTCACAAGTGATACTGTGTCATTCACAAGTGATAATGTATCATTCACAAGTGATAGGCTAATATTGTCACCCATCACACTAATCTTGTCTTTACATATACTATAATAATACATGTGTGAAATTAGTTTAGATTTAGAATGGACCATTATCATGCACCTGTCTCAGAACAGAGGCAGGGTGAAAAAATACATGTCATCTATGCACTTAAATAGCAGATGGAAGCTGCTTTTCCCGTGGTTCATTTTCATGCCAGCCAGGTAGGCTGTACTCCTGTTGTAAATCGAAGCAATGTGCTTAATAGTAGGAAAGTTGAGAAATAAATATAGTAGGCCTAGCCTATAGAAAGCTGACGGGATCCTCCTCTTTTCAATAAAGGACATCAAAACTCTTGTTTCTCACGCAATTGCATTGCCTATAGAAATATTGAGCAACATGAGCTCATGGGCTCTCATGAAGTGTTTGATTTGATTTAAAGATTTTTAGATGTGATGTCAGAGTGATTAAAGTGACAATAGAGTGCTGAGTACCAGGCAGTTAGCAAGTTTGGTAGTCTACTAATGACCATCAGCAGCATCAGACCTTGGAGATGCCTAATTACTGTGACTAAAATGTCACGTGGAATTGGACCGCGGTCATGACACGTGACTGCCGGTGTGGCGGTAATACGTTCACCGTAACAGCCTTAATCTCACCTTGACTTTCTTATCTGACCCTAAAATTAAGTTTGAACTAATTCCTGCATCCAGTTTTGAAGAACATTTTTCCATATGCCTCAACAAAGTACATGTACTGTATGTTAAAGAAACACATATTCAGTCTAGTACAGAAGCAGCGAGTATCCGAAGAAAAAAAATGTCCGCCACATTTTTCTCACTCACTCCTTATTTACAGTCCCACCGGTCCAATTTACATTGTAATGATTAGAATGCATGCATGCAAAGCAGCATCTTTAAAACTGGTTTAATAGCCTAAAATATATTCATGAGATTCCCAGGAGAGTCTCACAGCAGACCTGTCAGTGTGGGAAACCTGCCAAGAGAAATTACTTTAAATACCCCGGTCTTCATGCGCTGTGCACAAACAAGGAAGCAAACTGCCAATGAAGGTGAAAATGGACTATCTTTAGTGTACAGCGATGCTCCATTCAGACTTTTTAGGCTCTGGGCGTATTTTCTATTCCATTCCATTAAAATAACCACCCTAAAGGTGACTTAGACTGCAGATGCACAGCAACGCCTTGATCATACCGACAGCGTCATTGTATCAATGTTGACTAACATTTTGCACAGCTATGCAACTATGCTGAACGCAGGTATCTACACACATGTGTTGCAGAGGTATGGAGAAGAGAATCATTTTCGCAGTATCCTCAAAACCATTGAGGACAGCTACAGGGACATAAAAGCAAAAAATGCTGCTTGGAGACAAGTGTCCACGATAGTAGGATTGCGAGGTCAGTTTAGTAGTGAGCTTGTTCTAGATGTGGCTAGCCTGTGGCTAGCCTAGCTAACCTAGTTAGCTAACCTAGCTAGCAAGCTAGCTTCCTAACCTAGCCAATGAAGTGTGTGTGTGTGTGTGTGTGTGTGTGTGTGTGTGTGTGTGTGTGTGTGTGTGTGTGTGTGTGTGTGTGTGTGTGTGTGTGTGAGAGAGAGAGAGAGAGAGAGAAAGTAATCTAAATTATGCTAATATAAATGATGTGTATCTGTGTGTACAGTTGGTGACATGTCCATGTTAGCTATCTAATAATTATAGTTATGTTAGGTGATTGTTTGGCTTATCATGTTCATGTCTATGTAGAAGAAGACTGTAGCAGGAAGTGGAGAAGTCTCAGGGACAGGTGACAGAGAGAGATAAGGGCAGAGAAAAAGAAGAAGAGGTCTGGGTCAGCAGCTTCAGGCCAGCGGTCTTGGCGCTTCTGCCTACATTATTTATTTTCTGGATCCATTTATTGTGACTAGGGCAACGAGTGGCAATTTTACAGCCAGACCCACTACGTCATCCACAAGTGCGACCATCGCACGAGACCCTCTATGACATCCGTGTCATCCAGAAGTGTGGCCACGAGTTCACTGGTACGTTTTTTATACACAACACAGGTAGCGTCATAAGTATTGCGACAGTGAAGTAAAGTGGGTAATTTTTGCGGTATATTCATATAGGCTAATTGGTATTTCAGATCACAATATTAATATGAGGCAAATGTATAGCTGTTGTTTCTAGGTTGGAAAATATCCTGAAACAACAGTATTTGCCTGTCATATTCATCTTTTGATCTGAAATACAAATTCCATGAGCACACAGGAAGAATTCCCAACTTTACCATATTGTTCCAATATTTAACTAACTACACTATACAAGCAGGATTTACAGCACATTCGGAAAGTATTCAGACCCCTTGACTTTTTCCACATTTTGTTACGTTACAGCCTTATTCTAAATTTATAAAATATTATAAAATATCAATTGACACACAATACCCCGTAATGACAAGGCAAAATGTATAAAACAAATATATTCAGACCCTTTGCTATGCAAATCTAAATTGAGCTCAGGTGCATCCTGTTTCCACTGATCGTCCTTGAGATGTTTCTACAACTTGATTGGAGTCCACCTGTGGTAAATTCAATTGATTGGACATGATTTGGAAAGGCACACACCTGTCTATATAAGGTCCCACAGTTGACAGTGCATGTCAGAGCAAAAACCAAGCCATAGCCTCCCGGGTGGCGCAGTGGTCTAAGGCACTGCATCGCAGTGCCACCAGAGACTCTGGGTTCGAGCCCAGGCTCTGTCGCAGCCGGCCGCGACCGGGAGGTCCATGTGGCGACGCACAATTGGCCTAGCGTCGTCCGGGATATCCCTACCGGCCAAACCCTCCCTAACCCGGATGACGCTAGGCCAATTGTGCATCGCCCCATGGACCTCCCGGTCGCGGCCGGCTGTGACAGTAACTACTAACAATTGGATACCACGAAATTGGGGAGAAAAAGGGGTTAAAAAAATACAAGATTCTCTGTCCGTGGAGCTCCGAGACAGGATTGTGTCGAGGCACAGATCTGGGGAAGGGTAGCAAAATATTTCTGCAGCATTGATGGTCTCCAAGAACACAGTGGCCTCCATCATTCTTAAATGGAATAAGTTTGGAACAACCAAGACTATTTGTAGAGCTGGGCGCCCGTTCAAACTGAGCGGGGGAGAAGGGCCTTGGTCAGGGAGGTGACCAAGAACCCGAAAGTCACTCTGACAAAGCTCTGTGGAGATGGGAGAACCTTCCAGAAGGACAACCATCTCTGCCGCACTCCACCAATCAGGCCTTTATGGTAGAGGGGCCAGACGGATTTCTTGCAATTAAGACATCGCAGGAATGGCTTCGGGACAAGTCTCTGAATGTCCTTGAGTGGTCCAGCAAGAGTCCGGAATTGAACCCGATCGAACATCTCTGGAGAGACCTAAAAATAGCTGTGCAGCGACGCTCCCCATCCAACCTGACAGAGCTTGAGAGGATCTGCAGAGAGGAATGTGAGAAACTCTCCAAATACAGGTGTGCCAAGCTTGTAGCATCATACCCAAGAAGACTCGAGGCTGTAATCGCTGCCAAAGGTGCTTCAACAAAGTACTGAGTAAATACTTATGGGTCTGAATACTTATGTGTTGTTTTTGTCTTCCCTACCGGAGTCAAATTAGCCTACCAGCTCACAGGAAGGACAGGAAGAGGAGAGAAGTTGTCTAGTTGTTGTTTTGACCTCGCTCCCTTTCCTTTCACACGTGTCAATTCTGTTTAAAATCAGTCAATTCATAAAGTTAATTGTTACTCAATTCTTACAACAGCATTTATTATTAGTGTTACATAGATTTCTGAATTGACTGTATTGAAACTCATACACAGGAGAATTCACAGATGTGCTTGTTGGTCTCTTACAAGACTAACAGTGAATAGATTTCTTTCATATAAAACCACCTGAAAACCAGGGTGTTGGACTTTTCTGTGAACTTTTGTTCAATGGAATGGTCCATGACGTCCAGGGGCCGTTTGTTTAGCTGTGTTATGGCTACACATTCTGTCTTTTTTTTCAGAGACAGAGACACACACACTGCTCTTCTCCTCCAGGCACCTCACATTTCCAGTGCCCCGCCCTTTTATCTCCCTCTGCCCGAGGAGGCCGTTGAGATGAATGGTGGTGGATAACCATAGGGATGGAGCAGAGGCAGATAGAGGTGAGAAGGCAGGCGGACTGGTGAGGGGGTGGGTTGACTGTCTGTATTACTCTCTTTCTCCATGGGAGAATGTAAACTCTATTTCCTTTACTCCTCACCTCCTTCTCAAAGCCTATTGGAGGAGGTCAGAGAGAGGCAAGGTCAGGATTCCTTCACTCTGACCTTCTCCTCCAATGGGTTTTGAGCCGGAGAGAGAGAGGAAGCGAGGAATCAAGAAAATGCTATTGAGATTTTCCAACTGTCCTCATTTGAGATTTTTCAACTGTCTTTATTCCATTTACTATGTCCTTGTTAGTAGGCTTTTTTTATATAAAATTAATGGAATTCAATCAAATTTTATTAGTCACATGCACCGAATACAACAGTGAAATGCTTACTTACGAGCCACTAACCGATAGTGCAGTTAAAAAAAATATGGATAAGAATAAGAGATAAAAGTAACAAGCAATTAAAGAGGAGCAGTAAAAAATAACAATATATACAGGGTGGTGCCGGTACAGAGTCAATGTGCAGGGGCACTGGTTAGTTGAGGTAGTATGTACATGTAGGTAGAGTTAATTAAAGTGACTATACATAGATGACAACAGAGAGTGGCAGTGGTGTGGAGAGGGGGGAGGCAATATGAATAGTTTGGGTAGCCCTTTGATTAGATGTTCAGGAGTCTTATGGCTTGGGAGTCGAAGCTGTCTAGAAGCATCTTGGACCTAGACTTGGCACTCCGGTAACGCTTGCCGTGTGGTAGCAGAGAGAACAGTCTATGACTAGGGTGGCTGGAGTCTTTGACAATTTTCAGGGCCTTCCTCTGACACCACCTGGTATAGAGGTCCTGGATGGCAGGAAGCTTGGCACCAGTGATGTACTGGGCCGTTCGCACAACACCCTGTAGTGCCTTGTGGTCAGAAGCCGAGCAGTTGCCATACCAGGCAGTGATGCAACCAGTCAGGATGCTCTCTATGGTGCAGCTGTAGAACCTTTTGAGGATATGAGGACCCATGCCAAATCTTTTCAGTCTTCTGAGGGGGAATAGATTTTGTCTTGCCCGCTTCACGACTGCCATGGTGTGCTTGGACCATGTTCGTTTGTTGGTGATGTGGACACCAAGGAACTTGAAGCTCTCAACCTGCTCCACTGCAGCCCCATCGATGAGAACGTGCTCGCTCCTCTTTTCCTGTAGTCCACAATCTTCTCCTTTATCTTGTTCACGTTGAGGGAGAGGTTGTTGTCCTGGCACCACACGGCCAGGTTTCTGACCTCCTCCCTATAGGCTCTCATCGTTGTCGGTGATCAGGCCTACCACTGTTGTGTCATCGGCAAATTTAATGATGGTGTTGGAGTCATGCCTGGCCGTGCAGTCATGAGCGAACAGGGAGTACAGGAGGGGGCTGAGCACGCACCCCTGGGGGGCCCCTGTGTTGAGGCTCAGCGTAGCGGTTGTGATGTTACCTACCCTTACCACCTGGGGGTGGCCCGTCAGGAAGTCCAGGATCCTGTTGCAGAGGGAGGTGTTTAGTCCCAGGGTCCTTAGCTAATTGATGAGCTTTGAGGGCACTACGGTGTTGAACACTGAGCTGTAGTCAATGAATAGCATTCTCACATAAGTGTTCCTTCTGTCCAGGTGGGAAAGGGCAGTGTGGAGTGCAATAGAGACTGCATCATCTGTGGATCTGTTGGGGCGGTATGCAAATTTGAGTGGGTCTAGGGTTTCTGGGATGATGGTGTTGATGTGAGCCATGACCAGCCTTTCAAAGCCTTTCATGGCTACAGACGTGAGTGCTACGGGTCGGTAGTCATTTAGGCAGGTTACCTTAGTGTTCTTGGGTACAGGCACTATGGTGGTCTGCTTAAAACATGTTTGTTTTACAGATTCGGACAGGGAGAGGTTGAAAATGTCAGTGAAGACACTTGCCAGTTGGTCAGCGCATGCTCGCAGTACACGTCCTGGTAATCCATCTGGCCCTGCGGCCTTATGAATGTTGAGCTGTCTAAAGGTCTTACTCACATCGGCTGCGGAGAGCGTGATCAATCAATCTTCCGGTACAGCTGGTGCTCTCATGCATGTTTCAGTGTTATTTGCCTCGAAGCGAACATTGCAGTAGTTTAGCTCATCCGGGCAACTCTCGGCTGTGCTTCCCTTTGTAGTCTGTAATGGTTTGCAAGCCCTGCCACATCCGACGATCGTCAGAGCCAGTGTAGTACGACTCGATCTTAGTCCTGTATTGACGCTTTGCCTGTTTGAGAGTTCGTCGGAGGGCATAGCGAGATCTCTTGTAGCTTCCGGGTTAGAGTCCCGCTCCTTGAAAGCGGCAGCTCTAGCCTTTAGCTCAGCGCGGATGCTGCCTGTAATCCATGGTTTCTGGTTGGGGTATGTACGTACGGTCACTGTGGGGGGGACGTCAGCAATGCACTTATTGATGAAGCCAATGACTGATGTGGTGTACTCCTCAATGCCATTGGAGGAATCCCGGAACATATTTCAGTCTGTGCTAGCAAAACAGTCCTGTAGCTTAGCATCTGCTTCATCTGACCACTTTTTTTTATTGATCTAGTTACTGGTGCTTCCTGCTTAATTTTTCGATTGTAAGCAGGAATCAGGAGGATAGAGCTATGGTCAGATTTGCCAAATGGAGGGCGAGGGAGTGCTTTGTATGCATCTCTGAGTATAGGTGGTCCAGAGTTATTTTCCCTCTGGTTGCACATTTAACATGTTGATAGAAATGAGGTAAAACTGATTTAAGTGTCCCTGCATTAAATTCATAAAGTAAATAGTTGCTCAATACTTAGGATAGCATTCATTATTAGTTGTAGATTACATGAAAATGTACTGAATTGAAACTCACACATTCAGATGTTCTTGTTGTTCGTTTATAGGACTAAAGGTGACTTTTGAGTTAAGAGTATTGTGGCTACACATTACATTTTTGTTTTTTCAGGCACACAAACGCATACCTCTCCTCCACTCCTCTCTGCACCTCAGATCTCCAGTGCCCTGCCCTCTCTCTTTATGGATATGTCTGAAGTTCCCCTACTACGGGTTTAGGAGTAGTCCCTATATCTGTCTGCAGTTGAGCCAAAAAGACATGCTCTTGTTGTGCTCTTACAGATTACAGGTGATTTCTAACACACATACCTGTCATGTTCTTCCATGTACTTGAATACTTATTCAATTCAAATGTTTTCATAGTCAGTTGTTTCATTTGTTTATTAGTATCTCATTTAAACGTAATCTCCTTGTTTCCTCCCTACACCTTTGCAGATCTAAGACAAGATGAAAGTAAAAACCCATTCTTTTCCTTATTAGTTTTTTTTCCGTCTTCATTTTGTTGTCAGACCAGTGAAGATGGTGGAAAACTGTACTATTTGTATGGACCCTAGATTATCCTTTCCCATTGTCGTCATATGTGGTACAACCTTAATTAGAGCTCCTGGTCTCCTGATGTACCATGCCAGGTGTGTATAATACGGATGTTAATGGGAGAGAGAAGGAGTTTTAAGGTGTGGTCTTTATCCCAAATGTCACTTAATATAACTCCATATGCATATATTATCTGTCAGATATCCTATTGAACGTAGCCCCATTGCAAATGAATAGTGTATTTAGTTCAGGCCTATGTAGTTAAGGCCTATGTAGCTAATCTATTCCCATATCAGTGGAATTAGTTTTTACAGCAATACAGGCATCGACATTTGAGGGGCTGAGACCAAACACTCTCCAATACATCCTCCACCGGGCTGCCAGATTCGCAAACGCACATTCAACAACTTACCTTGTCCTGGACAGTCATGTGTTGAAGATCCTTACAGGCTTTGGCAATGGCAGCTGGCGTCCAGCGTAGGGCCTCATGAGGTTGGGCCTCAAAGTGGAGGCCTCGTCTCCGACGAAGACATGGGGAACGGGTCCCAGGTCTTCAGCCCCAGGGAGTGATGCAGGTGGTGGAATCTCCAGGGTGCCATCCTGAAGTGCCTGGCCGAAGGCAGAGTCCCGGAGGGTCCCACCAAACATCGACGACACAGAAACAGTAGTTGGCATCTACAACAGCGAACCCGAGCACGGTGGAACCTGGAAAACTACACGTTTCCCATCAATGGAGCCACGACAGTTAGGGGAAAACCCACCTCTCCAGGAACTCAGCAGCAAAGGCCCTCCAGTCTTCCTCCTTGGGGTCAGGCATGTATTCGCTGATCAGACAGCTTGCGCCACAGAGGGGACAATGCCTGCCACAGTGGACCGTCCAATTCGGATGCTGAATCCGATGGTCCTCTAGGAGTCCACTGTTGCCAGGAATCTGAAATATAATTTAAAATAATGATCATTATTTTGTGTTACTTGAATTCCACCCACATATTCTATCTACTCATATAGCTACCTCACTATTGTTTATAATGCTCTACTAATTGTATTGTAATACTCATCAACCATTAATAACAATGCCTTGAAACAGTACAATTCAGTCTATGACTGTACCAATAAACTGTAACCGAGGCCAACTCTATAATCTTAGAAAAAAAGGTGCTATCTAGAACCTAAAAGGGTTCTCTGGCTGTCCCCATAGGAAAATCATTTGAAGAACACTTTTTGGGTTCCATGTAGAACCTTTTTCCCAAAGGGTTCTACATGGAACCCAAAAGAGCTCTACCTGGAACCAAAAAGGGTTACCCTATGGGAACAGCCGAAGAACCCTTTTGGAACCTTTTTTTCTAAGAGTGTACATGATTCCAATAAGAATGTAATGAATGACAGTAACTGTCTTGAACAACAAGGGGTCCTGAAGAAGACTAGTCTACCTTCATCAGGGCAGAAGGCACCTCAACTGTATTTTCATTTGGTAATATTTAAACAATAAAAAAGGATTTTAAACCAACTTTGGGAATAGTAATAGGCTTAATTAACATTATGTAAAAGTACATCTGATGTCACATAGGGACTTTTAACTAGAGAGCCCTTTAGCTAGCTAGGTTTAACATAAAATATATCTAATATCAATCAATTACAGTATGAAAGGCTTTAAAAATTCTAATTGTCAGGTGTTCAACTAGGCTGATGGACTCCCAGTAGTTGGTATCCAACCTTGCTCCAACCATCTGGAGCAGGGGATCAAACTAGCTTCGGTACAGACGAAGGAAGCCTCAGAATTCCTCTACAAACAGTCGAAGCTCTTGAATGAGATGGTGGAACACCCATGCTTTCGGGACTTCAACCATCCCTGGACCCACACAGACCTGCGCTTTCGGGACTTCAACCATCCCTGGACCCACACAGACCTGCGCTTTCGGGACTTCAACCATCCCTGGACCCACACAGACCTGCGCTTTCGGGACTTCAACCATCCCTGGACCCACACAGACCTGCGCTTTCGGGACTTCAACCATCCCTGGACCCACACAGACCTGCGCTTTCGGGACTTCAACCATCCCTGGACCCACACAGACCTGCGCTTTCGGGACTTCAACCATCCCTGGACCCACACAGACCTGCGCTTTCGGGACTTCAACCATCCCTGGACCCACACAGACCTGCGCTTTCGGGACTTCAACCATCCCTGGACCCACACAGACCTGCGCTTTCGGGACTTCAACCATCCCTGGACCCACACAGACCTGCGCTTTCGAGACTTCAACCATCCCTGGACCCACACAGACCTGCGCTTTCGGGACTTCAACCATCCCTGGAACCACACAGACCTGCACTTTCGGCGGGGCTGGTCCAGGTCCAACACCGCGATCAAGACCACCTTCCTCAACGTTGGTCTCATTGTTGAAAGAGCCTACTCTCCACTATCTTGACTATTTATTATTGCAATTCCCTCAAAAACGATGCATTTTATTATAGGCTGTCACACTAAATGTGTAGTTGTCATTGAATAAATAATATTTATGCTACTCGGCAAATAAATGAATAAAACATTTAAAGAAATTCTGAGGTCAAACTTTTTTTGTTATGTAATCCCACATATTACTGTGCAACAAAAGTTCAACATTCACATTTTGCTACTTTCTGTCAAGTCTACGCATACATCTTGATGCATACGTTCGATAAATTGAACGTATGCACCAAACAGAATGCACTGCAACTGCCTCTGCAACGTAATTCTGCAAGGCAAACACAGCGTTCCATTGGAAATCAATGTACAGTACCAGTCAAAAGTTGACACACCTACTCATTCAAGGGTTTTTCTTTATTTTTACTATTTTCTACATTGTAGATGAATAAGGTAAGGTGTGTTATTTCATAGTTTTGATGTCTTCACTATTATTCTACAATGTAGAAAATAGTAAAAAGAAAAACCCTTGGAATGAGTAGGTGTGTCCTACTGCACTTCTGGTGTACCGAAACACAATGATGCTGTCGGTGTGATCGAGGCGTATTTCAGGTCGTCGGTGATGTGTATGCAGAGGAACTTGAAGCTTTTTACCCTATCCACCGTGGCTCGTCAAGGTGGTGGGGGGTGTGCTCTCTCTGCTGTCTTCTGTAATCCACGATCAGCTCTTTCGTTTTGCTGACGTTGAGGGAGATCTTATTTTCCTGGCACCGCTCTGCCAGGGCTCTCACCTCCTCCCTGTAGGCTGTGTCGTCACTGTTGTGTCGTCATCAAACTTGATGATTGAGTTGGACACGTGCGTGGCCACGCAGTCATGGGTGAACAGGGAGTTGTTCTCCATCATGTGCAAGCGCGTGTGTGTGCGTGTGAGAGTGTGTATGTTTGTGTGTTAAATTCCATATGTTTTAATCAGAGGATAGCTTCGTCCACTGAGATTGTTTTCTCATATATATCGAACTCTGACTGTTATGAGGCTTCATGTTGGCAGCTAGATTTGTGGATTTGCATACAGGGGCTAGTTTGTCACGAGAAAGACATCTGTGTAGTGGAATCCTCATTGGAGGATTGCCCTTACATGTAGGTCGATTCTGTAACCCTAAATCTTAAAAAGGTTTTATGAAGACACAAGGCAGCCTATATCAATTTGTTCTTCCGTGGACTGAGGTGGTATCTGAATGGTGAAAAGAGACTGAGACACATGTCTGTGACTAATGCAGTCACGACATGGTTCTGCCACCATTATAAACTATTATGGATAGTGATACCATGATATACCATTGTCAAAAGATGTGTCATCTTGGAAAGTAACCAAATTCAGATTGTCACACTTCATAAAGGGTAGCACAGCAGACTAAATAAACCCCAATATAACTCTAAACAAGAGCAGGCCCCTGAGAGGCAGCACAAGGAAATCCCTATTTTGGAGCACCTCTGGGTCTGTATCCTAAATGGCACCCTACTCCCTTTACAGTGTACTACTTTTGACCAGGATCCATAGGGCCTCTGGTCAAAGGCGGTGCATTATAAAGGGAATATGGTGCCATTTGGGACAGAGCCTAGGTCTCTGCTAAGACGTGTGTGCCAGACCTCAGAAGCCAAAGAGCTGAATAGCCCAGCAGCAGCCATGGAACAGACCCAGAAGCCACCACCGTGGGAGGCTAGAATGAAACAACAACGCTTTTCTCTGAACCACCGGAGACTGTGTCTATTTGGCACAGGCTCCCATCCTGCCATCCATCCATCAGTCCCAAAGTAGAGAGCACTCACTTAAAAAGTGCATTACATCCAACCTGAATCAGTTCAAGTAGGCCTACTCCAAAAATAACTCTGCACTCTATATCCCACAGTCCCACCTGGCACCATTGGGGATATATTTTGGATGCTTGACAATTTCTAACACTAGGCTGAAGCTCCGTGTTTGCCAGGTGCTACATAGTAGAGGTTCTGGTACAAATGTAATCTTTGGTATCTTGTGTGGGAACGTGCCAAGTTAGTTGACCAGGGTGGGGTAGTTCACCCCACATCTGTTGCGGAGTATAAGTACCTTTCAGTGTAATTCAAGTGACAGTGCATGCAAACTCCCCCTCTGGATATTTTGGTAGGCCCGATGCCATTTGAAATGTCATGGTGAGCCTCAAAACTGCTCTCTGACATATTGTTTTCAAGCTAAAGGAAGAAAAGGGTAATAAGAAGGCATGCTGGTTTGACATATTTTCTCTGGAAGCAAACCATTTTGCAAAATTGCATGACTGAACGTACTCTTTCGGTAAATTACATCAATTTGAATTTGGCCGGGCACACCTAAGGCTCTTGAGTGTAGAATCCAGTCCCACCTCGCTTTCATGTGAAACTGAAACATACAGAGAGGATAGCACCTAAATACTGAAGGCTTTTCAAATTTAAAGTGACTAAAATGACAGGGGAAAAAAACAGAGATTAAGCAGTTTGTTTAAGAGAACTGCTACTACTTATCTCTGCCTCTACTTATCTCTGCCTCTCTTGATGTTCTCTTGGACGATGATCAGCCCTTAATCTGACAGACAATATGACTCCTTTTAGGGGAGTTCATCTTTTGTGCATCTAGAACTTATTGATTTGTAAGCCCTCTCCGTGCTAAGTACATCCGGGAGCAGTCGTTTGACATTCACCACGCGAGTCCTTATCAGTGTTTTAAAGAGAAGAGGAGAGGAGAACATGGCTGAAATAGCTGCGGTTGATAGGAAATAAAGCTTTGATAATGTCGTCACCTTTCAGCTACGCTGAGGTAAAACAGCCTCCATTATGGATGCCATAAAGCTTCCAGACCTGAGGAGGGGATGACAGAGAGAGACCTTTTTTTTGGGAGGGGGCCATTGAGACAGAGGATGCTCCTAGACTTCAAGGTCAAACAGAGGAAGGCACAGATAGCATCCCTGATTTATACCTCGCTACGTCATTTTTATTTAAAGAGTACAACATGATTCTGTACCTTGGTGAGGCGTAGCTTAAGGATTTAGCTAGTGGTGGATGGAAGCTACTGTCTTGCAGTTTGTTTTAAAAGAATTACTTGTGTTCCCAGTGCCCTGAGCAAGTTCCTGGGGAGGTTTATGAATGTGTCCCAAATAGCACCCTACACAGTGCACTACTTTTGACCAGAGCCCTATGGACCCTAATCAAAAGTAGTGCACTACAAAGGGAATAGGGTGCTGTTTGGGATGTAACGAGTTTGTTTTGGGAAAAAATTGGCCTATTCCAAACATTTCATTATGGTTTTACTGCCCTCGCTGCTATTAGTTTGATCCTCTTTTACTACTTGAGCATGGGGGGGAACCTGGGTGGAAGAGACTATTTGAAAATTTGAAGATAGCTCTAGTCTTGAATAAAACATTAGTTAGCTACCACGCTTCAAGTGAAATCTTCAGGGCATTCCTGTGGATAAATTGAAAGAGACAACCAGTACTCAATAAACAGCATTGATTCCCCTGTGATTTATCCTATGGCCAGTGCTATTGTTATCATGGAATAAATACACAAATTTGTATTGTGATTGCTAAGTCACCTGCACAGACTATTTGCAGATCGTATCAATTTGGCCTTTGACGATGTAGCATGAAATTTAACCCAGCTTTGTTGTTCTGATTTGATGTTTTGGTGGTCTGACCAAAGCAAAGGTCCAAGCTGGCGATGTTTTCTATTCACTCTGGTTTTTGAAGCGTTGGCTGATTGCAGCGTTCTTGACTGTCTGATCCTTGCTTGACATTTGGTTGACATATCACAAATGTCAGGTGACGACGGACTCAGACACGGTAGCTGGGTCAAAAATTGTCAAAATGGCTTTTGGTAATGTGTTTGAAATAGCCTCATGAGTTCATGACTCTATTGTAATGAAGAAGTTCACACATTTAATACGAATATATGTGTTTGGAGTGTGTACTGTGCCCTTCTCCCTCTCTCCCTGTGGTTGTACTGTATAGCTCAGTGTTTAGGGTTCTGTTGAAACAGACCAGGTTCCTCTGTAGAATGGTGTGCCGGAGGCCAGTGACATTTCCCGTTCCTCTGAATGAGGTGCACTGGTTCAGAGCCTCTCAATGTTGTCAGTTCATGACCTTCCTACCAAACCTCTGAAGACTTTTCCAACCATGCAGTATTTATCAGTTTCAAACCTCTGAGGGAGGATTTGTAAAACTCTTGTTTCTTAGCCTTTGACTTATTAACCCTGGAGTTCAGAAACGGTGTCTGGAAGCCAGAAGAGAACCATCTGGAACATCAGACTGACCTCATGAACCTAAACACCAACATAGGTATAGACAAACTATGTTCAATCTTACCACAGCTTTATATCTTTGACTTATTTTTTTGATCAACTCTGAACCTTTGTACGTCACTGAAAATCAATACCCTCAAATAAATGATTTTGAGAACCTAAACTTATGATGATAAATTCATCTGTTTTCACCCATGCTATACTTACTTGTATTGAACCATAAGATGGTTTGAGGTCTTTCTGGTCTCAAGTTCACAAATCTCCCTGAATCGTTTCTCCTGTCTCCAAGATTGGCAGTCATATTGTTTAACTTATATTCCTGGAAAAAATTAAATAAAAAGAGTGGCCCGTAGATTGGATTCATCTTATCCCTCTGATATAACACATATCAGGAATGCAGTCTCTCGGTTTCGCTGAGACACATACCAAAGCATATCAGTAGCATCAGATCTGGAGAGGTAAAGTGAGTCATAATGTGGACTAGCAGGGTCTGTGTGTTGACCTGTAGAACATGGCTGAGGGGTGAGGTCACTGTTGCTCAAAGTAGCTCTCCATCTAAACCCCTGAAACTCAAGGGCCTCATCCAAATTCCAGACATATCTCAAACACATTCACTTTCGTGTCAGACTGCCAGACTTCACAGGTGGTCAGTAGCTTGGTTGTGAAATGCTTTTATTATACGAGTCACCATCGTCATAGAAACAGTCACACCCTCAATCTTCAATCAGCGCTAAACCTGTGGCAAAGGTTACATTTCACCCCTGCTGAAGAAGTAAATTAACAGATTTTCAATTCACTTTTTTTTTTTTTTTACTTTGCCATTTTCTATTTTAGACCTTTTCACTCTTACATCGGCACAACTGAGAGATTGCTGCTGCCGACTTGGTACACAGATGAAAACCAATGGGTTTATCTCTAGAGTGTTAATGTTGAATTCAAAGACATGCAAAGTTATCCTACGTATTGGCACTGACATTACATCAACATGTTGCGCTGAACGTACGCATACATTGTGAGATTTGAGTACTGTGTGCATGCTGTGTGTGTGAGATGTGGGAGACTTGTGTCTGTTTGTCCATACGCGTGTGCGTGTATGATTTAAAGGAGACGAAGGATTAAAGAACAGGAAAAGAGAAAATATATGTGATAACACGTTATTAATCCATAGATTATACCCACCAGTTCTAAATCCTCTCTCCCTGAGCATGTACTGTCCTGAGTAAAGGAATTCTTGCTGCTATCTGCGAGCTGTGCTTTACCGGGACTTTGAAATTCCAATGCGCCTCTTCCCCCCCCTCCCCCCCCCATCACATAAAATCGTAATTTCTCTCCCTGTTCCGACTCTCAGTACGAGTTTGTCACTTAGTAGAAAGCTTGCTGAGAACCAAATGACTGAACAGGATGAAGAGGGCTTTTTCCTGATAGTGTCCTTCTACAGCTCGCTGCGATAGGTTTTTGGAGTTTTTTTCGGCTAATACCCTGTCACACGTTTCCTCACTTCTAGGGATTTTAATGCGTTTCCACACATAACGCTCACTGAAATCCACCACATTAGTCAATCAGATTCTCAGTTGGGGCACTTTTTTAAAGCCTTTCTTCCAGTCTTTTTTAAGTTTACCGTGGGTCAATGCCATTGGGTCAATGTTTACCGTCTACCAAGGGTCAACGTGACCCTTCCCTCCTGCTGTATCCACATCCTGTCCATCTTAACCAATGGCTAAGTTCCAATGCCTGTATTAGCATACCACTGTAAGTCCAATGCATTGCTTCAAATAAGTTATGCAAGTGTGCATTAGACTGTTCTACTGTCTCTCTGCAAGGCCCAGGCTTTTGTGGTACAGGTGGTAAAGCACTTGTAAGATTGAGTCCCCTTCAGCTGTTCTCACTCTCTCAAACTACATTGGTGGCAACTCTGGTATACTTCCAATGGTTTCTGGCCTGTTGGAAGTGTCGATATTGAAACAGAGCTACTGGCAGCAAATTCTAGGTCAGTCTTTGAATTCAGAGATAATTCAATTAGTCTCAATTCCAATGTTAGGTGAATTCCAAAAATGTAATTCCCAATTCAATATTATCCCCAACAATTCCACGAATTCGAATTCAATTCCCTCAGTCTTTCAGGCTGATCATGTCACTGTTCAGATAGCCTAGCTATACTGAAAAAATATAAATACAAGTTGAAATGATTTTAAGCAAATCCTGCAGTACATTTTCTATAATAAGTGAATTCATTCCATTAACTAGGAAATGTATAGATATTTAATTCCAATGAAATTCCAAATGTAAATATTTTACAATTCCAATTCAACTCCGATTCAAACAGTACAAACAGTCTAACTCCAATTCCATAGCTTGAAGATTGTTGAAATTCTAATAAAATTCAACATACATTCTCCAATTTAATTGACATTTTTAACTAAAATGGAATTGACCCCAACTCTAACTGGTAGTATTCACTTCCTCTATGAGCAGGGTGCTAGGGTTTTGAGCATTTCCTGTAAATGCCTTGTCAACCAAGTAACCCTATCTACTCTCCTCTGTGTACGAGAGAGAGGGTCACTTAGTGCTCTGTTTTGATCCATTCCATGTGGTGAGGACACACTTTGACCTCAGAGGTCAGATCAAAGTCTTTGCTCGGTAAAGCCCCGCCTTATCTCAGCTCACTGGTCACCATAGCAGCACCCACCCATAGCACGCGCTCCAGCAGGTATATCTCACTGGTCTAATTTGGCCACCTTTCCTTCCAGTTCTCTGCTGCCAATGACTGGAACGAATTGAAAAAAAAAAATCATCTCCCTCACTAACTTTAAGCATCAGCTGTCAGAGCAGCTTACAGATCATTGCACCTGTACATAGCCCACCTGTAAATAGCCCATCCAACTACCTCATCCCCATATTGTTATATATTTTTTTCTTCTCCTTTGCACCCCAGCATCTCTACTTGCACATTCATCTTCTGCACATCTATCACTCCAGTGTTTAATTGCTATATTGTAATTACTTGGCCACTACGGCCTATTTATTGCCTTACCTCCCTAATCTTACCTCATTTGCACACACTGTATATAGACTTTTCTATTGTGTTAATTACTGTACTTTTGTTTATTCCATGTGTAACTCTGTGTTGTTGTTTGTGTCGCACTGCTCTGCTTTTATCTTGTCCAGGTCGCAGTTGTAAATGAGAACTTGTTCTCAACTGGCCTACCTGGTTAAATAAAGGTGAAATAAATAAAAAAAGAATTAAAAAAAGATCAGTGTTCAAACTGAAGTCTTGTTTTTAGATCCATCCTACAGATGGAGGGAGAGGGGGATCGAGAGAGATACATGATGAAAAAATGTAACCATTTTTTTTGCAATTACATTACAAAACAGTTTGCGTTTCTACAAGGGAGAATGTGGTTTGTTCAATTTCTCTCAGTAATCACCCTTTTGTTGGGGTTTCTGTTGGGACAGAGGGAGGAAAGAGGAACAAACATATATGGAAACTGCTGATCTCTCTTTTCTATAAAGATCTCGATCAATTTCACCATCAAAGCATCGCATTGGAGAATATAAACTGTTACAAATAGCGAGAAGCATATTCTTGTCTTGCTTTGCTGGTGCATGACACAGCATATTATCTGAATACCCTTCATCACTCTTCAATTATTCAGGAGCTATAATTGACTTGAGATAATCCACTGCTTCTCACTATCGAAATCCTTAATAATTGCCTAAATTCAGTGGAATAAATCATAGAATAAATAATACAAAATATTGCAGGCACATGGGACTGATCCTTTATTTTGGGAGCTATGATATTCAATTATTGTATTATATTTTATTAAAATGTTACCAAAATGTGCACATTGTACAATTGAAATGTATTTCTTTAATTCCCGGGGGCATATGGAATACGCCTATATGTACAAAGTATAGTTTCATATACGATCAGTGGTAAAGAACAGCCAATAGTCTAGATTAATTACCAAAGGCGTAGACATCCAAACAAATTGCATACTTCAGAAAATGTTCACATCCCTTGAAAGTATCAAAATAGTCTCCCATTCTAATTTCAAATAATGACAAACATAATAGTCCAGCATCCATGTAAGGTGTGAGAACAATGTTTTTAGCATGCATCTGGGTGGCTACACATAATACACACAGTGCGCTCACAAAACTGTTGCACGTACAGTTGAAGTCGGAAGTTTACATACACTTAGGTTGGAGTCATTAAAACTCGCTTTTTCAACAACTCTACAAATTTCTTGTTAACAAACTATAGTTTTGTCAGGTCTGCTAGGACATCTACTTTGTGCATGACACAAATCATTTTTTCCAACAATTGTTTACAGACAGATTGTTTCACTGATAATTCACTGTATCACAATTCAAGTGGGTCAGAAGATTACGTGCACTAAGTTGACTATGCCTTCAAACAGTTTGGAAAATTCCAGAAAATGATGTCATGGCTTTAGAAGCTTCTGATAGGCTGATTGACATAATTTGAGTCAGTTGAAGGTGTACCTGTGGATGTACTTCAAGGCCTACCTTCAAACTCAGAGCCTCTTTGCTTGACGTCATGGGAAATCAAAAGAAATCAGCCAAGACCTCAGAAAAGAATTGTAACCTCCACAAGTCTGGTTGATCCTTGGGAGCAATTTCCAAACGCCTGAAGGTACCACGTTCATCTGTACAAGCAATAGCACGCAAGTATAAACACCATGGGACCAAGAAGCCGTCATCCTGCTCAGGAAGGAGGCGTGTTCTGTCTCCTAGAGATGAACGTACTTTGGTGCGAAAAGTGCAAATCAATCCCAGAACAACAGCAAAGGACCTTGTGAAGATGCTGGAGGAAACAGGTACAAAAATAACTATAGCCACAGGAAAACAAGTCCTATATCAACATAACCTGAAAGGCCGCTCAGCAAGGAAGAAGCCACTGCTCCAAAACCGCCATAAAAAAGCCAGATTACGGTTTGGAACTGCACATGGGGACAACGATCGTACATTTTGGAGAAATGTCCTCTGGTCTGATGAAACAAAAATAGAACTGTTTGGCCATAATGACCATTGTTATGTTTGGAGGAGAAAGGGGGATGCTTGCAAGCCGAAGAACACCATCCCAACCGTGAAGCACGGGGGTGGCAGCATCATGTTGTGGGGGTGCTTTGCTGCAGGAGGGACTGGTGCACTTCACAAAACAGATGGCATCATGAGGCAGGAAAATTATGTGGATATATTGAAGCAACATCTCAAGACATCAGTCAGGAAGTTGATGCTTGGTCGCAAATGGTTCTTCCAAATGGACAATGATCCCAAGCATACTTCCAAAGTTGTGGAAAAATGGCTTAAGGACAACAAAGTCAAGATATTGGAGTGGCCATCACAAAGCCCTGACCTCAATCCTATAAAAAAGCGTGTACGAGCAAGGAGACCTACAATCCTGACTCCGTTACACCAGCTCTGTCAGGAGGAATGGGTCAACATTCACCCAACTTATTGTGGGAAGCTTGTGGAAGGCTACCTGAAACGTTTGACCCAAGTTAAACAATTTAAAGGCAATGCTACCAAATACTAATTGAGTGTATGTAAACTTCTGACCCACTGGGAAGGTGATGAATGAAATTAAAGCTGAAATATATCACTCTACTATTATTCTGACATTTCACATTCTTAAAATAAAGTGGTGATCCTAACTGACCTAAGACGATTTGGGATAGAAACACCGGATTTTCTGCTGTAAAAAAAAAAGGCCTATTAATTACAAAATTATGAAAAATATTAATAACATTCCACCCATGAGGCCACTAGAGGGCGATTTGGTCATTTTACTGTAGGAAAAGTCTACAGAAAGTGCAACAGAGGTTAAGAATCAAAATCCATGTCTCATTTTGCCTTCTACCTTTCCATTTGTCTCTATACCAGTGTCTCCTGTATTTATATTGCTATTTAGGAAAGCACTGGACAGAAACTGTCTTGAATTATACACACAGTGCTTTTTTTAATCTAGGGAGCACACATAGGTAGGCACTACCACCACCCACTTACTCTATGAGTCACCACCGATATGGCCTTTCACTGTTTAGAACGACAACAGGTTTTAGTGATATTTTTCCCACTACATCCCTCATTGCCTAGAGGGCATTTCTGAATCTAGTCTTCAGAGTGGAGTGCTCTTAGCCAGAGGAAGAGAGAAGCCAGACTAGCATTGCTGGTTGGACGAAAGGGTTTTCAAATTAAGTGGTCGTGGGTAAATACAGTACATGTCATGAGCGGATTTTAGAACTCCCATTTCACGTCTAATCGAGTCAGACCCGGAGAAGACAAAGATAAAGTATCTGTGTTTATGTTAATGATCTTAGAGAGATTGAAGGTATTTTTGAATCCTGTAAAGCACAACAGAGGTGGTGTTTATTGTTGTTAGTCAGACCTGGGTTTAAATAGTATTTGTTTTCTTTCATATACTGTTGAGTGTTTGATTGAGCCTGACTATAGTGCCAGATGGACAGGGTTTGCACTTTTGGGACTATTCCATTGGTTCCATTGCATTCACTCCTCAAAGGCACAATGAAATAATTCAGTTAGTAAGAACATCTGCTATTCATATCCCAATACATTCTCACAGTCGGTGAAAAGCCATTTCAACACAATCTCACACAAGTGCCTTCACAGAGAAGGACAAAAAGGTGAAGGTTTTCTCAACATGTAGTCTTTGGTGCCTTTCCAACGTGATTGAATGAAGACATTACCCGTTGACTATGGTTGTGGAGTGATGCACACTTCGTGTTACGAGGCTTGTTGCCAGGGTGTTATTTTCCTCAGAGGGCTGGTGGGAGGTGAGCAGGCTGCCTGTGAAGTAGGTCTATTTCCCCCCACACCGTGTTACCCTGACGGATGGCTGTAGTGTCGATGAATATATTGTTGCGATCATTCATCTCGCAAAATATGAAATGCTGCTACAATAGGGGTATAACTCACCAGGTGCGACATAGGTCCATTGACAGAAGGGACTGACACCATTTCAAGGATCTGAAAGGTTGGGAGGTAAAGATTATGTAGCGGGTCCTAGCAATTCACAATAGCTCCCTTCTTTAGTGCCAAAATACTGCTACAGTGTCTAACAGCTAGAAGTTCAAATTCTACATAAAACTATTTCATTTAAATAGCTGCCCAGAACACCGAATTGCCATGATGACGTCTGGGAAAGTCATCGTATTTCAGTTGTTATGTGGTGAGATCACAAGATTAAGACGGTCATTAAAAATATGTGATATATGATAAACTATAAAAAAAAATATGTTTGCAACCTGTTGAAGACATTATGACAAGATGTCAGAATGGCTCCCCAGTGGGCAAAATTGCCATGAAAACGTCGGGGAAAGACGTCATATTTCAGTTGTTATGTAGTCAGATTACAAGTTGAAGATGGTCATAAAAAATGTGATATATGATAAAATATTTAAAATCAGTATACAACCTGGGAAAAACAAGTCACAAAAGATGTCAGAATGGCGTCATTGCAACCATTTTTTCTCTCTGGGTCGGCGCCTTAATCTTCTTAACCAGGTTTGTGTTAGCACTGACTTAGATATCATGTGACTCCGGATAAAACACTGATTTCCTCTTTCATCACAGAGATTCAAAGCACCTTTGATCAGGGAGAAGAGCAAACCCCTTCAAAGACACGTTGACTTCCCAAAACGAAGAAGACAGATCTAGTTTACATTGAAAGGAACACTATACATACAAAAGTATGTGGACACCCCTTTGAAATGAGATGTTCGACGAGCAGGTGTCCACATACTTTTGGTCATGTAACTTTTGGACGAACATAGGGCTGTGGCTTAATGTTGCATTGAATCCATTGACATCACGCTTAGAATAACTGACATCTTCATCCCAAAACAAATGCCAACCACAATAATGCTGAAATTTGACTTAGTTTATATATTTAATACATATGTCATGTCCTGCAATTACAAAAAGTACAAACGGGCATCACAGTTGCTAGTTTGTCAGGCCACTTAATGTAAAGTTATTTTTATATCACGGGATGAATTGGTATTTCGTTGTAAAAAGTCTAGTTGACTCCTTTCAAACACTCATCTCAGCTGAGATGTGTGTTCTTCACTGTTGGTCTGATAACAGTCAACTGCTGGGAGTAAATCTTTATGGTGGTGCACTCCCTCTGTCTGCTGCACACCTGCAGAGCTCAGATTAAAACTGAACTATCGAGAGAGACTCTCGCTGCTTCCTCCTCAATCTCAGGTTTCATCTGGCGCTTGCTGTTGCCGTTTCCCCAGAAGTGACGGAAGGATGGAGGACCGCTCTCTCTCTCAACTGTCCATCTGCAGAGAAAAGACTGCCTTTACAGCTACAAAATAAAGGGGGCTCAGAATCTTGATGTCGGAACATTGGTCCACAACATCTATTCACTGACAAGCTACTCTAGTACATTGGTAGGAACCTGGAGATAGGCATGTGCATTCTTTCTGGGTCCAACATTGAATGAGAGCTTCCATCAGAGCAGCCCACACTCAGGCCCTTTAGTCCTGCTGGGGGGTGCTACTTCCAGTATTCTGATTGGTAAGAGTAAACTTCGGAGAAGTAAGCTTTGTCAGAGCGGCCCATATCTCCTGTTTCTGTAGCGTGGTGCAGTACACCACCCGGACAGGGCGCTAGTCAGTCGCAGGGCTTTACCAACAATGAATCTCCCTAATGCTGAGTGCCAAGCAGAGAGGCATCAGGTCCCAGTCTTTGGTATGACTCAGCCAGGGATCGAACGCCCAGCCTTCCAACCGCAGGGTGGACATACTAACCACAAGGCTACCGAGTTGGCAGCAACTCTGATTGGTGTTTGCACACAACCACACCTGACGCTTCTCTACACTGAGTAGGCCCCCACCTGATGCCGTTTCCTTTGAGTAGGGGGGAGGTACCACCAAGCAGAACATCTAAACTCCCAAAAATGTGTAGGGGCTCCATGAAATTACATAGGCCTTACACCAAGTAACTACCATTATAGTATATGTTATACCTACCTTATATCCAGATTTTGAAGGAAGTGTTAAGTACATTTTTTGATTATTTAATAATCTAGGCTTCCTGTTTAATTCCGGTTTTGGTAAGTGACTGGACATGGGGAAACTGTAATCACCATGACAACACACAGTATTTACTCATTTTGATTTATATTAGTACGACTTGAAAAATACATGTCTATTGTCACTTTCCCAACTCCCACATTCAAAATGAGCATTGGTTTTCTCAGACGATTGATCAATCGACACATTATACAACAAGTGAGAACAGAGAATGAGTGTCTTCCACTGTCCGCCTTGACATAATCTATAAAGAAGTTCATCAAAGTAATGCTGCCAAAAACACAACAACATATTATCATTATTAGAAACATCAACTGCATTCTCTACGGTTTACTTTCGATCCCTCGCAAAATGTGTTGTCTGCTTTTCATAGGGTAAATCCCAAATGGCATCGTATTCCCTATATAGTGCACTACTTTTGACTAAGAACACTATATAAGGAATAGGCTGCCATTTGGGATGTATCCATAAACCAACAGCATTCATCCGTGGACCATTAGTATAATTGATGCATCACCCTTTCACTGGACTTGATGGGCAAATTATCATCCCCTCGGCGGTAGCGGTGCTGTCATTCATATCTTTAATTAGCGAGCTAGCCGCAGCGCTAACCGCTAACACATCTTCATTTGATTGAGTGCTATCCGATTTCTGTCAGCGCACCTCTCTTCACATCTTTGTCTCAATGTTCTCTCGTCACTGGCTGTTGCTTGTTTTTAAAGCAAAAGCTTACTTTCCCCCGGAGTCGCAACTCAAGGGTGTCCTTAGAATGGATCCTTTGGAGGGACTCTAACCCACCCCTAACTCTAACATATATCGGACTGAGCCATGCCCACCACCACTCTGATTGGTTCTTTAGTCTAAATGATCCTTACCAAAATCCATTCAAACAGATACCAGTACTGGTGTCAGTGAGATATGTCAATTAACTGAGGTGTTAAAATGGAGGATTCTTCACCACAGCAGATATGAAAGAGCTCATTTAGATTCTTTAGAATCATCAACTGCAGGTACACTGACCTTGTCTGACCCTCATCTTTCTCCTCCTCTTCCTCCTACTCTTCTGCCTTTACCAGTTACACATCTGTCCCGAAGTATCTCCGTACTTGACGTGAGAGAGGGAAGAGGGGGAAGGCAAGAAATCAATGGGAGAGAGCTAAGCTGTTTAATGCACAGTTCTCAGGTTATATGTCAAAAGGAATGGGACGTGTCCATACCATCAGACCTATATTTACAGCTTGGTGGTTTCCAAACAACTAACCAGTGACTGATCCCCTTAATGGACATGGTTACAGCTTTCTGAACAACAGACGTGGCGTCTTTGCCCTGCAGTTATTCCTAGAACCATGGATGGAAACCATCCTGTACTTTCATATGCCGTTACAGAAGCATTGCCAATCCGGTATCTCCATCACTTCCATGCATAGTGGCTTTGCATGCAATCCGAATGACATGTGGGTCTCTATGTTTTTAATCTCTAGTAACTCCTAGCTTCTATCTGGAGGGAAACCAGGTGGAAAGCGCCAGCGTGCCTTACATTTAATGAGTTTAGCTTTATCCACAGTGCATCATGGTAGAAGTCCCTTAACCAATAGAAGTGGGGATGTGCTTTGTGTATTCATTGTTCAGGTGACCTGAACCTCAGCTAGCTGGTGATGCTGTCAGTAGTTGTTTGGGAATATCCCCCCCACACACACACACATCAAGGGAAAGACGATGCCAGGAGCTATAGACAGACACTGATTGGCTGGGCTGATTTGTCCACACTCCAGGTGTGACTGGAGGTTAACTAGAATGGGGAACATTCCCACTTTGAGGAGGCTGCTGTTTATCATGAGGCTGGAGCTGCCTGAGCTGCCTGAGGAAGAATACGAGACGACCAACCACAGAATTCAATACAACATTATATAGCTCTATGTGGCCAACAGTCAGAGAAAAGCCCTAGCTGAAACGTGTTAGGTGGATCTGACTAAATATAGGGACTGTTGATGGAGACTGTATGTGTGTGTGTGTGTGTGTATTAACCAGGGACTAACAATACCGAAGGCCTCACCTTTTCATAATTTCCTTTCACAAGCATATTTTCTATTACCCAGAATGCATTTATTATTACCGAATCAATTTCGTAGACGTTTGGCGCTACGAACTGACTCCCTCATGAGCAAGTTAAAGTATGATAATGTATTCCAAAACTGGATGGACACAAATGTTTTTTCCCCTCAAAGATATGTCAAGTTGAATTTCCCTGAAAACACATACAAATATTTTTTCCATTTATCTCTTCCATTCCTTTTATGTTACAGTCGTCCTGAAGCAATTAAATAATAAGTGGCACAATTGGGTTAGAAGTGTCATTTCAATGCACACAGTTTGGCATTTCATCTACAGTCAAACACATTTTCCTCTGTATGGAATATTTCACCATTTGTTGTCAGATGTTGAATCTGGAGATAGATGGGCAGCTCCACTGAAGACATTGTCGCACGTTTCCTGTGGGTGTGCATGTGCGCTCGCTATCTGTTATGCCTTGATTGTGGCATGCCTTCTTAATTTGCTTTCACATGATCCTTATAAAAAGCCAACAGTTTGTATTTTGTGTACTTTACACATTCTTTCTATGTAATATAGAACCAGGTTAAGCTACAGTTCAAGAACAGAGATATTCATTCCACAGATCTAATTAAACCTCCATACCACAAACTGTACATGAGCAACACAAAGAAGCATAGAAAAGCATATGACTTTTTTTTTATGTTTTAAAATTGAATTCACCTTTATTTAACCAGGTAGGCCAGTTGAGAACAAGTTCTCATTTACTACTGTGACCTGGCCAAGATAAAGCAAAGCAGTGCGACAAAAACAACAGAGTTACACATGGGATAAAGAAACGTACAGTCAATAACACAATAGAAAGATCTGTATACAGTGTGTGCAAATGCAGTAAGGAGGTAAGTAAATAAATTGCCAAAGTAATTACAATTTAGCAATTTACACTGGAGTGATAGATGTGCAGATGAGGATGTGCAAGTAGAAATACTGGTGTGCAAAAGAGCAGATAAACAAAAACAAATACAGGGATGAGGTAGTGTACAGCTGCAGCGATCGGTAAGCTGCTCTGACAGCTGATGCTTAAAGTTAGTGAGGGAGATATATAGTTGAAGTCGGAAGGTTACATACACCTTAGCCAAATACAATTAAAAACTCAGTTTTTCACAATTCGTAACATTTAATCCTAATAACAATTCCGGGTTTTACGTCAGTTAGGATCACCACTTTATTTTAAGAATGTGAAATGTCAGAATAATGGTAAAGAGAATGATTTATACCAGCTTTATTTCTTTCATCACATTCCCTGTGGGTCAGAAGTTTACATACACTCAATTAGTATTTGGTAGCATTTCCGTTAAATTGTTTAACTTGGGTCAAATGTTTCGGGTAGCCTTCCACAAGCTTCCCATAATAAGTTGGGTAAATTTTAGCCCATTACTCCTGACAGAGCTGGTGTAACGGAGTCAGGTTTGTAGGCCTCCATGCTCGCATGCACGTTTTCAGTTCTGCCCACAAATGTTCTATAGGATTGAGGTCAGGGCTTTGTGATGGCCTCTCCAATATCTTGACTTTCTTGTCCTTAAGCCATTTTGCCACAACTTTGGAAGTATGCTTGGGGTCATTGTCCATTTGGAAGATCCATTTGCGACCAAGCTTTAACTTCCTGACTGATGTCTTGAGATGTTGCTTCAATATATCCACATAATTTTCCTGCCTCATGATGCAATCTATTTTGTGAAGTGCTCCAGTCCCACCTGAAGCAAATCACCCCCACAACATGATGTTGCCAACCCTGTGCTTCACGGTTGGGATGGTGTTCTTCGGATTGCAAGCCTCCCCCTTTTTCCTCAAAACATAACAATGGTCATTATGGCCAAACAGTTCTATTTTTGTTTCATCAGACCAGAGAACATTTCTCCAAAAAGTACAATCTTTCTCCCCATGTGCAGTTGCAAACCGTAGTCTGGCTTTTCTATGGCGGTTTGGAGCAGTGGCTTCTTCCTTGCTGAGCGGCCTTTCAGGTTATGTCGATTTAGGACTGGTTTTCCTGTGGATATAGATACTTTTGTACATGTTTCCTCCAGCATCTTCACAAGGTCCTTTGAAGTTGTTCCGGGATTGATTTGCACTTTTCGCACCACGTACGTTCATCTCTAGGAGACAGAGCACGTCTCCTTCCTGAGCAGTATTGTAACGGTCGTCAGATGAAGAAGGATCGGACCAAAGCGCAGCGTGGTAAGTGTTCATGATTATGTATTTAAACTGAAAACTGAGACAAAATAACAAAAATGGAACAACACAAAACAGAAAACTACCCACAAAACACAGGTGGGAAAAGCTGCCTAAGTATGATTCTCAATCAGAGACAACGATAGACAGCTGCCTCTGATTGAGAACCACACTCGGCCAAACACAAATAAATACAAAACATAGAAAATGAACATAGAATGCCCACCCAAATCACACCCTGACCAAACCAAAATAGAGACATAAAAAGCTCTCTACGGTCAGGGCGTGACAAGTATGACAGCTGCATGGTCCCATGGTGTTTATACTTGCGTACTATTGTCTGTACAGATGAACGTGGTACCTTCAGGCATTTGGAAATTGCTCCCAAGGATGAACCAGACTTGTGGAGGTCTACAATTTTTTTTCTGAGGTCTTGGCTGATTTCTTTTGATTTTCCTATTACGTCAAGCAAAGAGGCACTGAGTTTGAAGGTAGGCCTTGAAATACATCCACAGGTACACCTCCAATTGACTCAAATGATGTCAATCAGCCTATCAGAAGCAATGACATAATTTTCTGGAATTTTCCAAGCTGTTCAGAGGCACAGTCAACTTAGTGTATGTAAACTTCTGACCCACTGGAATTGAGATACAGTAAATTATAAATGAAATAATCTGTCTGTAAACAGTTGTTGGAAAAATTACTTGTGTCATGCACGAAGTAGATGTCCTAACCGACTTGCCAAAACCATAGTTTGTTAACAAGAAATGTGTGTAGTTAACAAGTTTTAATGACTTCAACTTAAGTGTATGTAAACTTCCGACTTCAACTGTACGTCTCCAACTTCAGTGATTTTTGCAATTTGTTCTAGTCATTGGCAGCAGAGAACTGGAAGGAAAGGCGGCCAAAGGAGGTGTTGGCTTTGGGGATGACCAGTGAAATATACCTGCTGGAGCGTGTGCTACGGGTGGGTGTTGCTATGGTGACCAGTGAGCTGAGATAAGGTGGAGCTTTACCTAGCAAAGAGTTATAGATGACCTGGAGCCAGTGGGTTTGGCAACGAATATGTAGCGAGGACCAGCCAACGAGAGCATACAGGTCTCAGGGGTGGGTTGTATATGGGGCTTTGGTGACAAAACGGATGGCGCTGTGATAGACTGCATCCAATTTGCTGAGTAGAGTGTTGGAGGCTATTTTGGAAATTACATCGCTGAAGTCAAGGATTGGTTGGATAGTCAGTTTTACGAGGGTATGTTTGGCAGCATGAGTGAAGGAGGCTTTGTGTCACGTTCCTGACCTTATTTCCTTTGTTTAGTCTTTGTTTAGTTGGTCAGGACGTGAGCTGGGTGGGCATTCTATGTTTTGTGTTTCTATGTTGGGTTTGTGGTTTGGCCTAATATGGTTCTCAATCAGAGGCAGGTGTTTGTCATTGTCTCTGATTGGGAACCATATTAAGGTTGCCTGTTTTCACTGTTTGTTTGTGGGTGATTGTTTCCTGTCTTTGTGTTTCGCTGCACCAGCTAGGACTGTTCCGGTTTTCACATTTATTGTTTTGTTACTTGTAGTGTTCACGTTGTTATCTTTATTAAATTATGTTGAACACTAGCCGCGCTGCGTTTTGGTCCTCCTCTCCTTCATCCCAGGAAGAAAGCCGTTACACTTTGTTGTGAAATAGGAAGCCAATTCTAGATTTAACTTTGGATTGGAGATGCTTAATGTGAGTCTGGAAGGAGAGTTTACAGTCTAGCCAGACACCTAGGTATTTGTAGTTGTCCACATATTCTAAGTCAGAACCGTCCAGAGTAGTGATGCTAGTCGGGCAGGCGGGTGCGGGCAGCGATCGGTTGAAGAGCATGAATTTCATTTAACTAGCATTCAAGAGCAGTTGGAGGCCACGGAAGGAGTGTTGTATGGCATTGAAGCTCGTTTGTAGGTTCATTAACACAGTGTCCAAAGAAGGGCCAGATGTATACAGAATGGTGTTGTCTACGTAGAGGTGGATCAAAGAATCACCCGCAGCAAAAGCGACATCATTGATATATACAGAGAAAAGAGTCGGCCCGAGAATTGAACCCTATGGCACCCCCATAGAGACTGCCAGAGGTCCGGACAACAGGCCCTCCGATTTGACACACTGAACTCTATCTGAGAAGTAGTTGGTGAACCAGGCGAGGCAGTCATTAGAGAAATCAAGGCTGTTGAGTCTGCCGATAAGAATGAGGTGATTGACAGAGTCAAAAGCCTTGGCCAGGTCGATGAAGACGGCTGCACAGTACTGTCTTTTATCGATGGCGGTTATGATGTCGTTCAGGCCCTTGAGCGTGGCTAAGGTGCACCCGTGACCAGCTCGGAAACCAGATTGCATAGCGGAGAAGGTACGGTGGGATTCAAAATGGTTAGTGATCTGTTTGTTCACTTGGCTTTTGAAGACTTTAGAAAGGCAGGGCAGTATGGGTATAGGTCTGTAACAGTTTGGGTCTAGAGTGTCTCCCCCTTCGAAGAGGGGGATGACCGCGGCCGCTTTCCAATCTTTAGGAATCTCAGACGATACGAAAGACAGGTTGAACAGACTAGTAATAGGGGTTGCAACAATAGCGGCGGATAATTTTAGGAAGAGAGGGTCCATATTGTCTAGCCTAGCTGATTTGTTAGGGATCCAGATTTTGCAGCTCTTTTAGAACATCAGCTGTCTGGATTTGGGTGAAGGAGAAGCGGGGTGGGGGGCTTGGGCCAGTTTCTGCGGGGGATGCAGAGCTGTTCCACCTGGCTACTTGGGGTAGTCAGGTGGAAAGTATGGCCAGCTGTAAAGAAATGCTTATTGAAATTCTCGAGTATGGTGGATTTATCAGTGGTGACAGTGTTTCCTAGTCTCAGTGCAATGGGCAGCTGGGAGGAGGTACTCTTATTCTCTATGGACTTTACAGTGTCCCAAAACTTTTTGGAATGAGTGTTTTAGGATGCAAATTTCTGTTTGAAAAAGCTAGCCTTTGCTTTCCTACCTGACTGTGTGTATTGGTTCCTGACTTCCCCCAAAAAGTTGCAAATCGCGGGGACTATTCGATGCTAGTGCAGTACGCTACAGGGTGTTTTTGTGCTGGTCAAGGGCAGTCAAGTCTGGCGTGAACCAAGGGCTATATCTGTTCTTAGTTCAACATTTTTTGAAAGGGGCTTATTTATGATGGTGAGGAAAGCACTTTTAAAGAACAACCAGGCTGTAACGTCCTGACCAGAGTTCTTATGTGTTTTGCTTGTTTAGTGTTGGTCAGGACGTGAGCTGGGTGGGAATTCCATGTTGTGTGTCTAGTTCGTCTGTTTCTGTGTTCAGCCTAATATGGTTCTCAATCAGAGACAGCTGTCAATCGTTGTCCCTGATTGAGAATCATATATAGGTGGCTTGTTTTGTGTTGGGGATTGTGGGTGGTTGTTTCCTGTCTCTGTGTTTGTGTTCTGCACCAGATAGGACTGTCTCGGCTTTCACGTTTTGTTATTTTGTTATTTGTTAATGTTCACCGTTTATCGTCTGATTAAACATGTTGAACACTAACTGCGCTGCATTTTGGTCCTCTCCTTCATCCCAGGAAGAAAGCCGTTACAGAACCACCCACCAAACCCGGACCAAGCAGCGTGGAAACGGGCAGCAGCGACAGCAGCAGTGGTACAAGGAGGAATGGACATGGGAGGAGATTCTAGACGGAGAAGGACCCTGGGCAGAGCCAGAGGAGTGTCGCCGCCCCAAAGCGGAGCTGGAGGCATCAAAAGCGGAGAGGCGGCATTATGAGGCGCTAGCAAGGCAGAGCGGCTGGAAGCCCGAGAGGCTCACCCAAAAATTTCTTGGGGGGGGGGCTAAAGGGGAGTGTGGCGAAGTCAGGTAGGAGACCTGCGCCAACTTCCCGGGCTTACCGTGGAGAGCGAGAGTACGGGCAGACACCGTGTTGGGCGGAAGAGCGCACGGAGTCTCCTGTACGTGTGCTTAGCCCGGTGCGGGTTATTCCACCTCCCCGCACTAGCCGGGCTAGAGTGAGCATTGAGCCAAGTGCCATGAAGCCGGCTCAACATATCTGGCCTCCAGTACGTCTCCTCGGGCCGGTGTACATGGCACCAGCCTTACAAATGGTGTCCCCGGTTCGCCAGCATAGCCCAGTGCGGGCTATTCCACCTCGCCGCACTGGCAGGGCTACGGGGACCATTCAACCAGGTAAGGTTGGGCAGGCTCGGTGCTCAAGGGAGCCAGTACGCCTGCACGGTCCGGTATATCCGGCGCCACCTTCCCGCCCCAGCCCAGTACCACCAGTGCCTACACCACGCACCAGGCTTCCAGTGCGTCTCCAGAGCCCTGTTCCTCCTCCACGCACTCTCCCTGTGGTGCGTGTCTCCAGCCCAGTGCCTCCAGTTCCGGCACCACGTACCAAGCCTCCTGTGCCTCTCCAGAGCCCCGTACGCGCTGTTCCTTCTCCCCGCACTCGCCCTGAGGTGCGTGCCCTCAGCCCGGTACCACCAGTGCCGGTACCACGCACCAGGCCTATAGTGCGCATCGAGAGTCCAGTGTGCCCTGTTCCTGCTCCCCGCACTAGCCTTGAGGTGCGTGTCTCCAGTCCGGTACCACCAGTTCCGGCACCACGCACCAGGCCTACTGTGCGCCTCAGCAGGTCAGAGTCGGCCGTCTGCTCAACGCCGCCTGCACTGCTCGTCTGCCCAGCGCCGTCTGAGCTGCCTGCCTGCCCAGCACCATCTGAGCCATCCGTCTGCCCAGCGCCGTCTGAGCCGTCCGTCTGCCCAGCGCCGTCTGAGCCGTCCGTCTGCCCAGCGCCATCTGAGCCGTCCGTCTGCCACGAGCCTTCAGAGCCGCCCGTCTGTCCCGAGCCATTAGAGCCGTCCGTCAGTCAGGAGCCGCTAGAGCCGTCCGTCAGTCAGGAGCCGCTAGAGCCGTCCGTCAGTCAGGAGCCGCTAGAGCCGTCCGTCAGTCAGGAGCCGCTAGAGCCGTCCGTCAGTCAGGAGCCGCTAGAGCCGTCCGTCAGTCAGGAGCCGCCAGAGCCGCCCGCCAGTCAGGAGCCGCCAGAGCCGCCAGCCAGTCAGGAGCCGCCAGAGCCGCCAGCCAGTCAGGAGCCGCCAGAGCCGCCAGCCAGTCAGGAGCCGCCAGAGCCGCCAGCCAGTCAGGAGCCGCCAGAGCCGCCAGCCAGTCATGAGCTGCCCTCCAGTCATGAGCTGCCTTCCAGTCATGAGCTGCCCTACAGTCATGAGCTGCCCTACAGTCATGAGCTGCCCTACAGTCATGAGCTGCCCTCCAGTCATGAGCTGCCCTCCAGTCATGAGCTGCCCTACAGTCATGAGCTGCCCTACAGTCATGAGCTGCCCTACAGTCCGGAGCTGCCACTCAGTCTGGAGCTGCCACTCAGTCCGGAGCTGCCACTCAGTCCGGAGCTGCCACTCAGTCCGGAGCTGCCATTCGTCCTGAGCTGCCTCTCTGTCCTGAGCTACCTCTCTGTCCTGAGCTACCTCTCTGTCCTGAGCTACCTCTCTGTCCTGAGCTACCTCTCTGTCCTGAGCTACCTCTCTGTCCTGAGCTACCTCCTAAATCATGTGGGGGCTTTGGGGAGGATTCTTAGGCCAAGGTCGTGGGCGAGGGTCGCCACTCAAAGGACGCTAAGGAGGGGGACAAAGACAGTGGTGGAGTGGTGTCCTCGTCCACCGCCGGAGCCGCCACCGCGGACAGATGCCCACCCAGACCCTCCCCTTGAGTTTTAGGGGTGCGTTCGGAGTCCGCACCTCAGGGGGGGGGGGGGTACTGTAACGTCCTGACCAGAGTTCTTATGTGTTTTGCTTGTTTAGTGTTGGTCAGGACGTGAGCTGGGTGGGAATTCTATGTTGTGTGTCTAGTTCGTCTGTTTCTGTGTTCAGCTTAATATGGTTCTCAATCAGAGACAGCTGTCAATCGTTGTCCCTGATTGAGAATCATATATAGGTGGCTTGTTTTGTGTTGGGGATTGTGGGTGGTTGTTTCCTGTCTCTGTGTTTGTGTTCTGCACCAGATAGGACTGTCTCGGCTTTCACGTTTTGTTATTTTGTTATTTGTTAATGTTCACCGTTTATCGTCTGATTAAACATGTTGAACACTAACTGCGCTGCATTTTGGTCCTCTCCTTCATCCCAGGAAGAAAGCCGTTACACACGATACAAATTGAAAAATAAAATGGAGAAAAGCCTGGGCATACTCTGCATTCAGAAAGAATTTAGACTGCTTCCCTTTTTCCACATTTTGTTACGTTACAGCCTTATTCTAAAATGGATGAAATATTTTATTTTTCTCCTAAATCTACACACAATACCCCATAATGACAACGTGAAAATAGGTTTTTAGAATTTTTTGCAAATGTATTAAAATTTAAAAACAGAAATACCTTGACATAAGTATTCAGACCCTTTGCTATGAGACTCGAAATTGAGCTCAGGTGCATCCTGTTTCATTGATCATCCCTGAGATGTTTCTACAACTTGATTGGAATCCACCTGTGGTAAATTCAATTGATTGGACATGATTTGGAAAGGCACACACCTGTCTATATAAGGTCCCACAGTTGACAGTGCATGTCAGAGCAAAAACCAAGGCATGAGGTCGAAGGAATTGTCTGTAGAGCTCCGAGACAGGATTGTGTCGAGGCACAGATCTGTGGAAGGTTAACAAAACATTTCTGCAGCATTGAAGGGCCAAGAACACAGTGGCCTCCATCATTTTTAAATGGAATACGTTTTGAACCACCTAGACTTCCTAGAGCTGGCATCCCAGCCAAACTGAACAAAGTACAGAGAGATCCTTTAAGAAAACCTGCTCCAGAGCGCTCAGGACCTCCGACTGGGGCGAATGTTCACCTTCCAACAGGACAACGACCCTAAGCATACAGCCAAGACAACGCAGGAGTGGCTTCAGGCCAAGTCTCTCAATGTCCGGACTTGAACCCGATCGAACATCTCTGGAGAGACCTGAAAGTAGCTGTGCAGCGGCGCTCCCCATCCAATATGACAGAGCTTGAGAGGATCTGCAGAAAATAATGGAGAAACTCCCCAAATACAGGTGTGTCAGCCTCATACCCAATAGGACTCAAGGCTGTAATCGCTGCTGAAAGTGCTTCAACAAAGTACTGAGTAAAGGGTACTTATGTAAACACGATATTTCATATATATATATATATATATTTTTATACATTTAAAAACGATTTATTCCATTTTAGAATAAGGCTGTAACGTAACAAAATGTGGAAAAAGTCAAGGGGTTTGAATACTTTCTGAATGCACTGTATAATCTAAACATTCTAAAGTGCATACATCATACGGCAGGTTAAGCCCGACAGAAAGCCTATAGCTTGGGTCTCCAAATTTTATCCGCTCAAATTACGAGGAAAACATAATTCAAATTCTGAATAACGGCACAGTTATTTCTTTGCTATTTCACTGTGGAAAAGGGGCCGCAGTGCATTTCATGTTGATATGATTTTAAATTAATTTCCATATGGCTGGTTTCACATTCGTCTCCAGGGATCATAAGGATAATCTAAAACAATTGCTATGTGTATATTACAATCCCCTTCTCCAAATGGATGTACCTAGATCTTATCAATAACGCTTATCAATGTATAAATTACAGTGCATGGAGAATGCTGTTATTTCTATTGGCAAAAATAAAGTAGATGCTTTTTCCACTTGGAAACGGCAGGTTCGCTCGACCTTATTCATGGTTTCCTCGCGCGTAAAGGTCGTAGAATTATGAGGGAATTCAGTCAATGTCAGAATACGCCGTATCTGTGGACACCTCCTCCACACCTTTATTTGTTCGAGCTCCACCTCAAACGATTAGCGGGTGAATAGCATGCTATTCTTATGCTTCAAGGAAAACCCCACCCAAAAATTATGCATTTTGCATCATGATGCAAAATGCATCATACGGGGATGATTTCTGTATCTTAAAAGTTACATATCTTGAAACCTTGATTGCAGACAAGCAAAACATTTTGAGACTATATCAAAAATGGACTAATGAAACAAATACCAAAAGATCGTTTTTGGGTGGAGTTTTCCTTTAAGTTCAAGGTCAGAATAGGCATACAGCGTTGTCACTTTCGTGTCAGAATCAGGGCCAAGGTGACAGTGTACACTTGTGGGTGTAATAACACTATTGACAGGGTGTTTGTACCCGGGAAACCTACAGGCCACAGGAGGTTGGTGGCACCTTAATTGTGGAGAACCGGCTCGTTCTAATGGCTGGAGGGGAATGGGTGGAATGGTAACAAATACAGCAAACACATGGTTTCCAGGTGTTTGATGCCATTCCATTTGCTCCGTTCCCGGAAATTATTACGAGCCGTCCTCCCCTCAGCAGCCTCCTGTGCTACAGACCCATTAGTGTGTGCGTGTGCGCGTGTGGCGCAAGATGTGTATTTGTCTGTTTTTGAGCGGTGGACATATTGCTTAGATCAGCCATACATCAAGCTCTAAAAGCCTTCCCAGGCCCAGTGGCGGGTTGATGGCAGTAAAGGGGGTTGTGAGCAGAGCAGAGCAGTCAACTGTTGAGGTGTCTGACAGACAGAGGGGTCAGGAGGAGCCACAGGGGGCCAGTATCAGGGGCCACGCTGTTCGCCTAACACACTGGGGATTGCTGCACCAATCACTACAAAAAAAAAAACGAATGGGTAAATAATATATCTTGTTGTGTATTTAAGATAGGAGCTAAATGTGGTTTAAAGCCAGTGTCTAAGATTTAATCACTTCAATCAATTAAATATTCCCTTTGATTTTGAAGACTAGGTCTTTCAAATACCTCAAATAACTAATGATATGAACGGATAACTGTTGTTTATTGTATTTTAGAAAGGACTTAAAGGGATACTTCAATGAGGCCCTTTATCTACTTTTAAGCATTAGCAGTCCACTTCCCTCCATTACTACAGGGAAGTGGACTGTGGTGTGAGGGGATGCAGAGGTTCGCTTCGTAGGGGTCTCTTCCGGACTACTGCAGAGGTGTGGTGGTCTTACTGGCGCTTTTATAGCCGCTGAAGCGTCACCCAGGTGGGTGCTGCACTTCTGCTAGTGGACGATTCAGCCTACCTACGAAGGAGGAGCTGTGAACATCGAAGATGACAAGGTGCCCAATTTTAAATTATATATATTTTTTTACATTTAAAGCTAATTTGAGATTTTACTTGTAATGAGAAGCACTATACAAAATGAATCTATTATTAGTATTGTGATTAATCTTGTCATGGAGGCAGAGCGGAGTGATTTCTGCTTGATGGGCCAGCTGCAAAGTAAAAATTGGCTATATTGTAAAAATGTATGAAATCTTTTTTTTTGGGGGGTGGGGGGGGGGGTCTTAGAGTTAGGGATAAGGTTAGCTGTGTGGTTAAGGTTAGGGTTAAGGTTAGGATTAGGTTTAAATGTTATGACTTTGTGGCTGTGCCAGCTAGTGACTACCCTACAGAGATGCCTGCAGTACATAAGTCATCCGAATAAATGCCAACCTGCTTATCAAACCTGCCTATTTTCATCGTCCAAAGACTTCAAAGATGACACATTGAAGATGAAGATAAAAGATGAAGTAATACATTAAAAGAAGTAAGGATGTATCGTTGAGACATGTCTCTTGAAGTCACTGGTATTTAGACATTCCAATTGATTTCAATTGGATTTATGTACCTAATCTGGAATAAATTGATTTATATAACTGTGATAAGGTGAGATGACAACTGCCATCCAGAATCACCATATTGTCACTTTGATGTGGTCCAATATTTTAATTTGGACAGAAGACATTAATTATTCAATACAAGCAAGCAATGCTTATAAAGAGAGACGTTGGATTGTCCATTGACTGACAGAGACACGTAGACAGATCCATTACAGATCCTTTAACACAGATGGCGCAATCTTGACTTATTTCCCCATATCTCTGGCCTATTTAATTATATATTCATAAATTTATAGAGGGGAGAAATAGATACTTCCCTGAGAATTGATCTTAAATTAATTAATTGAGATGTGAGCCGAACAATAATTTACTTTGTGGAGAGCTGGACATCTTATAAATTCTAATGTTTGTGCTCCTAATATTTGCATGAATATGTCATATCAGCGAGGTAATCACTGCCTATTACTTTATTTGTGTTCCAAATGACACGCTATCCCCTATATAGTGCAATACTTTTCACCATGGCCGATTGGGCTCTAGTCAAAAGCAGTGCACTACATAGGGAATAGGGTGACATTTTGGACACAGATGGAATGTTCTCCATGAGGTGGAATGTTTTAATGGCCGGAACTCATTATCAATTCTCATTAGCAGTATACCACCCTGCATCCCACTGCTGGCTTGCCTCTAGAGCTAAGCAGGGATGGCCATGGTTAGTCCCTGGATGGGAGACAATATCCTGCTAGAAGTAATGTTGGAGGGCCTGTAGGAGGAACTTCTTCCCAATTGCAGTGATTGAGGACATTCCCCTGTGTAGGGGGCTGTTAAATGGGTGTCCTGACTGTGGTCACTAAAGATCCCATGGCACTTATTGTAATAGTAAGGGTGTTAACCCTGGTGTTCTGGCTAAATTCCCAATCTGGCCCTCATGTTATCACGGCCATCTAATCATCCCCAGCTTCCAATTTGCTAATTTATCCCCCCTCTCCCCTGTAACTATTCCCTAGGCTGTTGCTGTGAATGAGAATGTGTTCTCAAAATATGGGTTAAAATGATCAGTTCCTTGTTTCAGGCACACAATGTGACAACAGGCTCTAAAGAATGTTCCTGAGGGAAGGATGCTCTCCCTATTGCCTTTTGTTTGGTCTCATCTCTCCTAATTTAGAGTGTTTGACTCCTTGTTAGGCTACTGTATGAGCCGTTGATGACAAAGGAAAAACATCTCACTGGGTGTGTAATAATTAAATTAAATAAGCCTAGTTAAATGTTCAATAAAAATGAAGAAATAAATTAATTGGACTGTGATCTGACTGTATCTTGCCACTCATTTTAATGGTAGATTCAGCGTAGTCTCAGGAATACATCATCATACACAGTGGAGTAAGACGTAAAAGTCTGCTATGGCTGCCTCTGTTGGGTCTACCCAATTAGTACTCTCCTTTGATGAAAGTCCTTACTGGAAAGAGCCAATAGGATAACTTGTCAGATTTGAATTTGGTTAAATATGAAGAATATGTAGGCATTCATAAGCTGTTACATGTAATTGTTACCTCAGGATTACATGAATACAAAATCAGTAAAACAGTACCTTTCAGAGTTCAGTTGACCTTGTAGAAGTCAGGTGCAGGAGAGCGGAGAGTTGTGATCAGGCGCACACTTTAATTGGCAGAAGTAACAACAGACGGACGCAACTGCGTCAAACAAACCTCCAGCCAAAGGCAAAAGTGAAAAGCGCAACAAAGTCACAAAGATGCTAAATGTTTAACAATTAAACATACTACGGGTTGACCATTGTACCCGGAGAAAAAAACAGCCTGGCGCGTCACACAAAACACGTAACAAAAACAATTCCACACAAAGACATGGGGGGAAAAGAGGGAATATATATGTAGTGTGATTAGGGAATGTAAACCAGGTGTGCGGGGAAACACGTCAAAACAAATGGAACAATGAAAAGTGGAGCGGCGATGGCTAGAAGACCGGTGACGTCGACCGCTGAACGCCGCCCGAACAAGGAGAGGAGCCGACTTCGGTGGAAGTTGTGACAGCTAGGCTCAATCAAACTGAAACCAACCCAGAAAGGGAATGTTAGCGCCATCGGCCGTCTTCAGATCCAGTTTTTTTTTGCCCATTATTTCCAATTCACTGTACCCTTTTCTAAATCCATTTTCAATCTGATGTTCAAGGCTGCTAAAGCTGAGCTTACCTAATGAATTTTGACGTTTTTAACTGGTATTATTCACATTTGAGTTGACTTTATAAGCTTAAAGAGTTGGTATCATAGTGTTTAATGTTAGGTTTTAAAACATAAAGACGGGTCTAAACAGATTAATGTACCCCACCATAAACTACTGTTCTGCTTCTATTTACAGTACATTCACACAGAAGTGTATTACTATCAAATTATGTTGTTTGCATGGCCTGACTTGCCTTTGAATTCCACAACGCAGCAGAAAATATATCACCTTCAGAATCAAGACAGGGAACAGTACATCTACTGTACAGTATCAACCATTTTTATGCTTTGATGTCACTCTAATTGAATATGACAAACAGCAGTCAGCTGTAACCTGCTCTCATTAATCACATGATCCAAATGGTACGAGGAAGTAAATCACAGAGAACTGAGAGAACAGAAAGCCAGGTAGAAACAAACAGGCCAGGGAAGTAATTTAGAAATAGAATTAGAGTTGAAAGAGAGGTGCTTTGCTCCTGGTTTACTGCTTCCAGCCATGGGATGAGATGCAACTTCAGCAATAAGCTTCTTTATCGTATGGGATACACAGCCAGTGCTCTTAAAAGCGCTGTACAGTCATGGATTCAAGGGATTGACACAAATACTTTTTCAGTGGCTACAGTACAGTGCCTTGCAAAAGTATTCATCCCCCTTGGCGTTTTTCCTATTCGGTCTTCCAGAGATTTGAGACTGGGACGGAGGTTCGCCTTCCAGCAGGACAATGACCCTAAGCATACTGCTAAAGCAACATTTAAATGTCTTGGAACGGCCTAGTCAAAGCCCCGACCTCAATCCAATTGAGAATCTGTGGTATGACTTAAAGAGTGCTATACACCAGCAGAACCCATCCAACTTGAAGGAGCTGGAGCAGTTTTTCCTTGAAGAATGGGCAAAAAAAATCCCGGTGGCTAGATGTGCCAAGCTTATAGAGACATACCTCAAGAGACTTGCAGCTGTAATTGCTGCAAAAGATGGCTCTACACAGTATTGACTTTGGGGGGTGAACAGTTATGCACGCTCAAGTTCTGTTTTTTGTCTTATTTCTTGTTTGTTTCACAATAAAAAAAAGACATTTTGCATCTTCAAAGTGGTAGGCATGTTGTGTAAATCAAATGATACAAACCACCCCAAAAAATCCATTTTAATTCCAGGTTGTAAGGCAACAAAATAGGAAAAATGCCAAAGGGGTGAATACTTTCGCAAGCAACTGTATATTTCCTCCTTAGCTCAAGATAATTAAATTGGGTAACAGTGCTTTGTCCAATGCCCAGTTTGGCTATATCATCAACAGTTGTTGGGTCAGTTTATTTGGATAATCCGGGGTCTTGCGCTATGTTAGCAAGCAGTGCCAACAGCAGCCATACACTCTTAGAAAAAACGTGCTAAGTGGAACCATACGGGGTTTCATTAACCTCTTTGGGCTGCAGGGGCAGTATTGAGTAGCCTGGATAAAAGGTGCCCATTTCAAACGGCCTCGTACTCAATTCTTGCTCGTACAATATGCATATTATTATTACTATTGGATAGAAAACACTCTCTAGTTTCTAAAACCGTTTGAATTATATCTGTGAGTAAAACAGAACTCATTTTGCAGCAAACTTCCTGACAGGAAGTAGAAAATCTGAAATCGATGCTCTGTTCTAGGGCCTGCCTATAAATGTGCTTGATATTTATTAGTATACATGCACTTCAACCGCCTTCCACTAGATGTCAACAGGCAGTGAGAGAAGAAATGGAGTGTATAACATGATCTGAGGTCGAATAAAAGCTCTTGGCATGATGTGACCCCAATTTCCTGTTTTCTGGAACGCGCGAGAAGTGACCTGGTATTGCCTTCTGTAAAGCTGTCGTTATAGACGACTAATATCTCCGGCTTTGATTTTATTTGATACATGTGACAATATCATCGTAAAGTATGTTTTTTCAATATAGTTTTATTACATTATTGAAATTTTTTCGGGACGTTAGGCGTGTTGCTTTGTCTGCGTTTGTTCAGGAAGGAGAGCTTCGCGCCACTTTGCTAGCTTTCCGTGCTAATTGACTGGAGAAGAGGACATTCTAAATCCAAACAACGATTGTTCTGGACAAAGGACCCCTTGTACAACATTCTGATGGAAGATCATCAAAAGTAGGACCCATTTTATGATGCTATTTCATATATCTGTCGAACATGTGAACTAGTAGTTTGCGCCCAGATTTTGGGCACGCTCTCGCCATAACGTAAACTGCATGTCGTAATGAAGTTATTTTTAGAATTCTAACACGGCGATTGCATTAAGAACTAGTGTATCTATCATTTCCTATACAACATGTATTTTTTAGTAATGTTTATGAAAAGTTATTTGGTCAGAATATGTGAGTGTCAGAAAAATATCCGGACGTTGTGGGAAAAAGATGCTACGTTAGCACAATGTATAACCACTGATTTCAGCTCTAAATATGCACATTTTCGAACAAAACATAAGTGTATGTATAACCTGATGTTATAGGACTGTAATCTGATGAAGCTTATCAAGGTTAGTCTAAAATTATATATCTTTTGCTGGTTTGTTACGATCGCTAACTTTTGCTGCTGGTAAATGGCTTGTGTTTCTGGCTATTGTGGTAAGCTAATATAATGCTATATTGTGTTTTCGCTGTAAAACACTTAAGAAATCTGAAATATTGGCTGGAATCACAAGATGCTTGTCTTTCATTTGCTGTACATCATGTATTTTTCAGAAATGTTTTATGATGAGTATTTAGGTATTTCACGTTGGTGTCTGGCTTCGGTGCTATTTCTGACGGTAGCTGTGATGGTAGCTGCAATGTAAAACTGATTTATAGCTCAAATATGCAAATTTTTCGAACAAAACATAGATTTATTGAATAACATGTTATAAGACTGTCATCTGATGAAGTTGTTTCTTGGTTAGTTCGGTTGGTTCTTGGTTAGTTAGGTTGGCTTTGTGCATGCTACCTGTGCTGTGAAAAATGTCTGTCCTTTTTTGTATTTGGTGGTGAGCTAACATAAATATACGTGGTGTTTTCGCTGTAAAACATTTTAAAAATCGGACATGTTGGCTGGATTCACGATGTTTATCTTTCATTTGCTGTATTGGACTTGTTAATGTGTGAAAGTTAAATATTTCTAAAAAATATCTTTTGAATTTCGCGCCCTGCACTTGAAGTGGCTGTTGTCATATTGTGCCCGGCTTCGGGCTTGCAGCCCAAAGAAGTTAAATCCAATTACTAATATAAATGGATTAGTTTAGAAAACGATATGTTAAGTATCTTTGTGTAGCATAAAAAGTATCAACCAATCAATGTGTGTAACGTTCGTCTAAGTCGTCCTCCTCCTCAGACGAGGAGAGGCGAGAAGGATCTGAGGACCAATACGCAGCGAGGTATGATGACATAATGAATTTATTTAACAAGACGAAACACTGACAAAACACTAGGAAAATACAAAACAACAAAACGACGTAGACAGACCTGAACTTACGAACTTACAATAGACACGAAGAACGCACGAACAGGAAAGACTAGCCAAACGAACGAACAAACGAAACAGTCCCGTGTGGTATACACAGACACAGGAACAATCACCCACAAACAAACAGTGAGAACAGCCTACCTTAATATGGTTCTCAATCAGAGGAAACGTCAAACACCTGCCTCTAATTGAGAACCATATCAGGCAACACATTAACCCAACATAGAAACACATAACATAGACTACCCACCCCAACTCACGCCCTGACCAACTAAACACATACAAAAACAACAGAAAACAGGTCAGGAACGTGACAATGTGCATGCAAAAACACAGATATTACAGTAAAACAAACAATCTCCCGGCAATAGAGCATGCTGGGAAATATTATATATGGTTCTATGTAGAACCCTTTTTTGCCTTTTAAAGAATCCTTCTTCTCTTCCAAATAATCAAATAACCCTTTCTTCCAAAAAAGGTTCTTATGACGTTGAAAGTTCAGGTAGATCCTTTCGGAACCCTTTTTTCTAAAAGTGTATGGAACCTCAGTAAGACTAGCTGTCACCATCGGCGTTGGTTAATGGGGATCCTAATACTTAAAATCAAAACCACAATCAAAGTGTAAACCATAATCAGTGCGAATCCTCTTTGGGTTACCCAATCTGTGCATGTACACATGACATTGTCGGGCTGAGACGTGCAATGCTAAGGCTTACGGGGAGGTAATCAGGGCTCAGCCCAGCATGGAACTACCCAATCCACTTGTTTAACAGGGATTGCACCTGGTGTTTTGTGGTGTCGAACAGACTGGTCGTGACCTATGTGATCTCTTGATGCAGTGTCCCGATGGATTTCCATCAAGCTTTGTTTTCACTCCATTAAAGCTCGGTGACACTGGCCTTGTTTTTCCAATCCTTTACGACATTTTTATAGATTTTGTCACAATGTAAATCATATTCAAAGGTTTTAAATTGTGATCTGATTTGGAAATAAGCCTCACAATACATATTTAGAAATTGAGACACATTGACATAAGAATCTAACATTCTGTCTATTTTCATTCAACTAACTGTATGAGTGTTATGAGTCCCATTGCCATTCCCTCTTGTGTCCAATGAATTGTAATGATTGATGACACCAAATCGCAGACTCGCCTTCATAATAAACACGGTTTGGCTTGACCTGCCGGTGTCCTTCTGAAATCCCCCCGCCAGTGAAGACTACAAAGTCAGACGTAAGCCCAGAGATCTATACTGAGGTCTTTCACAACTGCCAGCAAAAGATTCTGCGCTGCTTAGAATGCAAATGAAGGATGTAGCCGGATGAAGTGTCGGTGAAGAGAGTGAACTATTCTTCTGTCGGGGTGCGGAAAGTACGGAGATTAACGAGATGGTCCTCCCAAGATGAAACGATCGGCATTACCTGGCTGCTAATTGCCTCTCTCGGGAAAAAAGAGAAACTTAAAATGAGTGATTGGTTTGGGTGATGAAATGCCTATCGTGCTTTCTCATGTACACGTTTCATTTCATTGCCTTTGGCAGGACTTTGTTGATGTCTCCCACTAGGCTTCATAAAGCTAGCTCAACATTGTATATAATAAAATTGTATTTTTTCAAAAAGAAGTTAAGACGTTGTAGTGTTTGTCCAGTAGGGGTCACTGTTAGCACTAACTAAACATACCATGGTAAAACCCTAGGCATACTGTGCTGTAGGAGGTAGACCTACTTAGATCAGAGGTGGTGATTCACTGGCTCAGTCCCAAATGTCACCCTTTTCTCTATATAGTGCACTATTTTTGACCAGGGCCCATAGGCCTCTGGTTAAAAGTAGAGCACCATAGGGGAACATTTGTGACGCACACATTGACTCAGATCTGACACATATCACAGCATTATATTATACAAAAATGTCAAGTGCACCGATAGACTTTCAAAACTGTCAAAACTATTTTTATCATCCTTTCTAATCTCTGTCATTTGACATTTTTTAACAAGAAAACACATGTGCAACAGCAAGAGCCTATCACAGTGGTCACCAACTTTTTCTGGGTCAAGATCCCTTTGAGTCCAAATGCAAGCTGAGATCTACCGTTCAGGTGTTTTTTTAAAACCTGACTTAAAAAACGTAAGCCTATGCAACATTAACCAAATAAAAAACATTCTGTAGCAATGAGGTTTGTGCAGGAGGCTGTAGGCCCAATACATTATCACTGCATGCTGGCTATGCTTAAATTGCCCTGCCAATGTTGTTCTTCTCAGACCATTTAGAAATATTTCAAATGTTCAGCTATATGATCACACTGGTAATAGATCATTTGTTGTATTACTAGTGAGGCACAGCTAAGCGAGCATAATCATTTGCTTTTAGTTTTTTTACTGGACTGATGGCCTGCATCTTATGATCACGCACTCCCGTCCCTCCTCTCCCTCCCTCAACTGAGAAAAGGGGACACGGTCTTCCAGCTGATGGTGAAACTTAAGTCGCACTGCATTATTTCTGCCTCCTGCACCAATTCATGTTGTTAACTCCGATGACCAGAGAAAGTGAAATATTCCTTGATATTTAAAAAGAAACACGCCTCTAATAACAACAGCACAGGCTTGTCGGAAAACTTTGCTATACTCATTCATTGTAGCTGCAGTACTGGTTGAAGCATTTTATGGCGTATAAAAGTTTTGAACAAAGTGTTGACAGTGCCGAATAACAACTTAAACACGAACTTACTCCTAAAAACCACAGCTCTTCGCTGTATTCGTCGAGTCGCTCTCTAGTCAAGGTTTTAAAAGTTTGGAGATCTCACAGTATCAACTTTGCTGTGTGTTCCAGGCTTCTTTTTTACAGTCTATGGCTCAAGGAAACCTTGCAGACATGGTGATCTGAGCTATCTGATTGGCCAGCGGTAGGCCTATAGGTGCACTTGATTTGCTCTCTGGACCTGCCAGGTAGGCAGAGTTCTACCTTCAGACACATGAAAAGGTTCAAAATGAGAACACTGCCTTCCCGGCGCTAAGGCTGCTGAATCAAGTGAAAAAGAAACACAAGGCTTTATCGTTGATTTTTTTTACAGAAATGTTTGGTGATCGATCAGGAATGCCTTGGAGATCGACCAGTTGGTGACCGGTTGGTGACCGCTGGTCTATCAGATGCAAAGCATGTGACCTTGCCAACATAATAACATTATCTATCTAACCTGAAGACAGACTTGTAAGCATTAATGTCTTTAGTGTACGATATTGATGCTTTGTGTATGACATTACAGGGGAATTCCTCCTTTTGTTCTTTCCAGAAACGCATCCAAGTCATGAACCGTAATCCTTTGTCTAACCCCTGTGATGTGATGGTATCATCAACCACATCACACAACGCACGCACACACACAGATCATCTGGAGCACACCAGGGATCAGATTGCTGATTGTAATCTGTATCGTGTGAGAATGTTTGCTGGACAAGTTGCTGTGTTAATTGTTTGGATTAAGCTGGCTTTTTAGCGAGCTGTGGGAGACAAACTGGTAGGCTTGACTAGCCAGACAGTGGGATGGAAACGACAACAAATCCCACCACTCTCAGGGATAATCCAGAGACAGGGTCTCATCTGATCCAAGTTGAGATCAAAGGCTGAAATGGCGGCCATGTTTTATGGAGTAGTTCTACTCACTGCAAAGCTGCTCCTCTCACAGCCTGCCGGTTCCGTTTATGTTAGCTAGCTAGGTGACAGCAGATGACTCATATATCACTCTGCCTGGAGGTCACTCTGCTGGAGGTCTTCTACACCTTCTGCACCTATACCCCACATAGTGCACTACTTTTGACAAAGTCCAATAGGGCTCTAGTCAATAGAAGTGTTCTATATAGGGAATAGGGTTTCATTTGGGACACACGGTTAAACAGCAACTTTAGAGTCTGGAGTAGGGATGGGCAACTTTGATGGGGGTAGGGTTCACAAAAAATCTGAACTCATCACGAGGGGCCGCAGTTGCACGTGGGTCTGCGTACCCACATGCTTGAGTCCCTCATAAAGCTACTGCAGTAACACTGAGGGTTTTACACCAATTACTAACTGCACTACAACCTGCAGAGTGAACAACACACCCCACTGAAGTCAATTAAGTGCTTAGCTGGCAGTTTGAATTGTTTGTAAAGACGTACACCCTCGCTACTCCAAGGGAAAATCCTTGAAGGCTTAACCATGCTGAACTGCAGCTCTTTATGAGTCAAGACTTTTACATCTAAACAGAGGATTTTCATAAGAATACGTCTGTGGTTTCTAAAATGCCACCATTTGTTGAAATTGACGTTTCTGTTTCACAGGACTGCGACAGTAAAGCATTTAAGTTCAACTGATAAAAAATGAATCTTGATAACAAAGGTATAGGGGGAAGGGTAAATGGGGGATACATTATGATAATAAAGGATGAATCCACATATGGTGAGCATTGGGGGTTGGGGAGTTTTGGTTATTGCGTTTGAGAATGCAAGTGGCCTCACAGGTAAATGTGTAAGTACTTGTGTCTGTCATAGTGTGAGTGCTGGGGTTGTCCAAGGGAATTAGATGATGGACTTCTCCAGACAGTGTATTAGATTTAATAAGTTTGCCAATTAAAGAACTCATTGCCCACCCACACACACTCTCTCTGTCTCTGTCTCTGTCTAATGCAGTATTTCTCTGAGAACAGGTTGCTTGTTGCACCTTAACAACAAAGGAGAATTACGGGCAGAATTTACGTTGGCGGTTAGGGGAACTAACAACAAAGGTTAGAATAATTTATGTTAAAAGTGAACTGGGTTAAGTTTAGAATAAGGGTTAGGGGAAGGGTTAGCTAAACTGCTACAGTTGTCGCCGACGCGACACAAACACGAAACCTTTGGCTTGCTAGATGGTCTCGGAACACCCACCCATCATCCCCTGACTAAAGTAACTAGACCATTAGTAGGTGTCATATGGCTCTGAGGCCAGGCTGCTCTCTCTCTCTCTCTCACACACACACACACACACACACACACACACACACACACACACACACACACACACACACACACACACACACACACACACACACACACACACACACACACACACACACCCTCTGAAAGTAAAACTACATCAATCTTAGCCAAAGCAATTTTCTGACTTGGTGAAAGCACTCCATCAGTTATTTTCCTTTTCATTGAGAAAAAATGTACTGTTAATGACTACAAAATTCCATTGATCTTTGTACCATTCAGAAATGAAAAAAGGTTAATTGATGCCCATACACCCTTAACAACGGTGTACAAGGGACCTGTGGTGGTTGTGGTCTTCCTGGAACCAGGTGGAATACGTTATGAAGGACTGTACGAGAGCTTTCCAAGAAACCAATAAACACCCCTGAGGAAAAACAGGTCTGATGAAAAATGATGAAACCTATCTCAGGCTGTACAAGGCTCTGAACTCTTCCGCTATGAGAAGCAATATTTCCTAGAGGTGTGTTTGATGAAAACCCTAGAATGTATAGAAACGCTGCAAGGTCATGTTGTTTGGATGAGCTTGGTCTGACTTTGGTCTCACTTTTTGGCATGCAGTGTAGTGCTAATGTGACCCGTTGGGTTTGAACTTTCCACAAGTTTGTGTTAGCCAGCTGAGCTAAAGCCTTAGGTTTTTTAGTTGCTAACGCAAATCACCAAACCACCTTGAGCAGCATTACCAAATGAACAAGACAAAGGCTGTTCCTTGGCTGTCAAAGCCCTGCCCTGTGCCCACTCCTCTCCTGGTCCATTCTCTCTGTATGCCAGCCAGGTAGCTAGGGTACTGGGACAACGTGCCTATTGAACAGGACGTCCTGGAAGTGTTTCAGTCAAGGGATTAGCAGACTTTCTCTCTCTCGGGTTTAACTCTTAAGCCTCTGGAGGAAAGGAGGCTGCTGCTGCATGATGATGATGATGATGGTGATGAGGATGATGATGATAGTGATGATGATGATGGTGATGAGGATGATGATGAAGGTGATGGGGATGATGATGATGGTGATGATATTGGGGATGGTGATGGTGGTGATGATGAGGATGATAATGGTGATGATGGTAATGATGATGATGGTGATGAAGGTGATGGGGGATGATGATGGTGATGATATTGGGGATGGTGATGGTTGTGATGATGAGGATGATGATGGGGATTATGATGATGGTGACCCTTGAACCATTGGCTGTCTATTTCAACCATCTGTCAGCGGATCAACTGGAACACAAGAAAGAGGAAACAATTTACCCAGTGATACCCATAAGGCACTACTCAGTCCGGCTCAGCCAAGATTAGCAGCATAATCACAGGGTAATAATGTCGCAATCTGCATCCAATGTCTTTGGACTGTAAAATTCACACCACCATCTAAGCGCCGGTCCAGTGTAGTTGGACTGTTATTAAAGAAACTTTTACAGCAAATGTTTTGAAAGAAATAACCAGAGGCAGATTTAGTGCCGGGATGTTCCAAGAAACCACACGTTAGGCTTACTACTGTTTGGCATTGAGGTCTTGTTGCTTCCCGCTGCGATTTGTTGGGATTTTGCCCCTGGTGTGGCCCACCGTATCATTCTAATCAGATACAGGCTGTAATTCTATTAATATTAGTGTACAAGGGGTTGGACATGGTTTTGACATGATGTTATCATTGCAGACTGGCTAGGCGGATTATAATAGCTATAGGTTCACGTAACTAAGTCTCTGCAAAGAGCATTACCAAATTCAGAGCTATCTACTTGATGAAGACAGACATTGCCATCTTTCCTCTTCTCTGAAATGATCTGAAGAAAATAGTCCCCCTCTTTGTTTAATTAAGACCTGTAAATTGATGCATTTATATTTGCAAAACTTGAAATGGGCAAGAGGTTAAAGTAGAGAAGGAAACTGACTTGACATTATTTGGTGACAGCATGTCAACAAATGTGACTAGTTTAAGGACACTATGCATATGTCGCATGTCACTACTTCACAGGAGAGGCATTTGAAAAGTAAACCTAACTTTTTTAAATCCACTTTTTGGAAGAAATGCCTTCTGGAACATGCGAACTGTCATCTGTCTTAATAACAAACATGTATGCCATCTGTAAATATGAATACAATTATTAAATTACGAGCCATGATTGGCTGAGATAATGGATGGGCTGGACATGCCGAGAGTTCAGATTGGTCTGCCATGTAGTGGGAGCTACTCAGTATGTGTAGCTAGGTAATCCTTTCCAATTTAGCTTTTTTGAAAGATATCAGAACTGCATAAGTGTTGCTAATGCTCTCCACTTTCCGGAGGACCAAGTTTGTGGATCATTCAGTGGAATGCCCGGTGGAAGCAGAGTATGATAGCTAAGGAGATGGAGAAAATTCTGGCGTTTGATTGCAAATAATGCGGATGGAGTCAAAGAAAAAAGAACACAAAGAAGAAGGCTGTTGTATAAAACACCTCTCTCCGGATTACATCTTTAAACTAAGGGCAACCATGGCATCTGTGACAGAGAGGGAGAATCGTTCATCCATGTATACAGGTAAGAGAGTCTAGCTGGCTATATTTTCAGATATACATTTCTAATTTTGTCAGAAAGTAATTTTCATTGCAAGTTAAAGTGTATGGTGGTAGCTATGGTGGTAGCTGTCTAGCTATCTAGCTAACGTATGACCTGTGTAGTAATATTATTCGTATCTCAGAGCAATTTTCATCGCTAGTTATCTTTTTTTGTGCTAGGGGGCAGTATTTTGAAGTCTGGATGACAAGTGTGCCCAAAGTAAACTGCCTGTTACTCAGGCCCAGAAGCTAGGATATGCATATAATTGGATTTGGATAGAAAACACTCTAAAGTTTCTAAAACTTTTAAAATAATGTATGTGAGTATAACAGAACTGATATGCAGGCGAAAACCTGAGAAATTCATCCGGGAAATTGGATTTTTTTAATGTGAGTGGTTTTCCATTGAAAGCCTATTGAGTATATAAGGGGTTAGGGCCCAGATTGCAGTTCCTATGGCTTCCACTAGATGTCAACAGTCTTTAGACATGGTTTCAGGCTTGTTTTCTGAAAAACGATGAAGAATAAGACCTTTTGGTCTGTGGTCTATGGAATCATACAAGCGTTCTTTTTCCTTTCTATTGAATATGCTATTGTTCGGTTGAAATATTATCGAATATTTAGATAATTGACACCCTGAGGATTAGTTATAAACATCGTTTGACATGTTTCGACGAACTTTACCGGTGCTATTAGGATGTATTCGTCTACATGTTTTGACCGCCTTTGAGCCAGTGGATTACTGAACAAAACACGCCAACAAAACTGAGTTTTTGGGATATAAAGAAGGACTTTATCGAACAAAATGACCATTTGTTATGTAGCTGGGACCCTTGTGATTGCAACCAGATGAAGATCTTCAAAGGTAAGTGATTTATTTTATTGCTATTTCTGACTTTCGTGACTCCTCTGCTTGGTTGGAAAATGTTTGTATGCTTTTGTAAGCGGGGCGCTGTCCTCAGATAATCACATGGTATGCTTTCGCCGCAAAGCTTTTTTGAAATCTGACAAAGCGGCTGGATTAACAAGAAGTTCATCTTTTAACCGATGTGTAACACTTGTATTTTCATGAATGTTTATTATTACTATTTGTGTAATTTGAATTTGGCGCTCTGCAATTTCACCGGATGTTGTTGAGGTGGGTTGCTAGCGGCACGCCTTGCCCAAAGAGGGAAGGCGTGCCTTCACCGTTTACATCTTCAGTATCCTGTGTATGTGACAAATAAATGTTTATTTTATTTCAAATAGTGTGTGTGTTTGCCAGAGACGGTAATGTGAAGAACAACACAACCTGCACCAAAGTCAAATTAGGATATAACGTCAGGCCAATGAGACAGTGTCCAAGTTCTAAAATTTTCCAGTAGAATGACCTTGTAACGGCAGCCTTCCTTCTCTTCACTAGAAGAGAGAGTGTAGCAGGGATCGGACCAACACGCAGCGTAGCCAGTGCTCAACATGTTTAATAACACTAATAAACAGTGAACACTTAACAAATAACAAAATAACAAAATGTGGCAAACCGATAACAGTCCTATCTGGTGCAGAACACAAACACAGAGACAGGAAACAACCACCCACAATCCCCAACACAAAACAAGCCACCTATATATGATTCTCAATCAGGGACAACGATTGACAGCTGTCTCTGATTGAGAACCATATCAGGCTGAACATAGAACCAGACGAACTAGACACACAACATAGAATTCCCACCCAGCTCACGTCCTGACCAACACTAAACAAGCAAAACACATAAGAACTCTGGTCAGGACGTTACAGACCTGCTTTTAATTCGTCACACTTAATGTTAGCTAAATAGATAACAAGTTAGAATCAAACCAAAACATTGTTTAGAAAGTTGCTTTTAAGTGGGTGTGAACAATGCTGAATGGTTGTCAACAAAGAAGAGCTTTCCAGTACGTGTACCAAAATATTCATAGGCCATTTTCTCAAAAGGGGGGTTACAAGTTTATCAACTTTCAAAGCTGTCACACCCTGAGCTTAGAGATCCTTTTTATGTCTCTATTTTGGTTTGGTCAGAGCGTGAGTTGGGGTGGGCATTCTATGTTTTGTGTTTCTATGATTTTCTATTTCTAGGTTTTGGCCGGGTATGGTTCTCAATCAGGGACAGCTGTCTATCGTTGTCTCTGATTGGGAACCATACTTAGGTAGCTCTTTTTTCCACCTGTGTTTGTGGGAAGTTGACTTTGTTTAGGGCACCGAGCCTTTGAGCTTCACGGTTTGTTTTTTGTAGTGTATAGTGTTTTGTTCGGCGTCATTTTGATTTAATAAAATGTTCGCTTACCACGCTGCACCTTGGTCCTCTTCTGTTAACAGCTGTGACAAAAGCAGAATTACTTTCCCATTGTATCTCAAATGTAGTGTATGATATACCATTTTCTAGTTCTGCGTCTCTACTGTTATCCAATGTAAAAAACACAATTTCAAATTTTAATACCGAATCGAGCCGGTCGGTCGATACAGAACAAACAGACAAACAAAAAATTTGAATAGTATGTTGGTTATACAAGATTTGCAAGTACACAACTAAATTGGGCTTGTGATATGATCGGCACATCCCAGAATTAAATAGAACACAAGTAGTAATGTATCTGTGTCTCTACTCAGCACACTCCATGACACAGACATGAAATGACACCAGCTCTGATCAGAGATGCAGCTTCACTTTAAACTGACTGAATAGTTCTAGTTTAAATGTGACACCAATGTTGGACATATGGACCTTAAATCACCTTCATTTCCTTTCAGCACCTGTTTACTGAGTATTAGTAAGGAAACTCATAGATTAATTAGAATGAATCTCCAATTTGTTTTCTGCTGTGGTTCTATTTATGTATTATATCTAATACATTGTGTCGACAAATCAACACATCTAAATCTGTGTAGATTAATGTTCATTCCGTCGCTTAAATACTACATTAGATAAGTACACACACAGACACACACACACACACACAGCCACACACACACGGACACAGACACAGACACACGGCCACAGACACAGACACACAGACACAGACACACGGACACAGACACACAGACACAGACACACAGACACAGACACAGACACACAGACACACAGACACACACAGGGTGGCATAAGAGTGACTGTCATTCGGGGACACACATGTTGCTACAGGGTTCGGGGCATTTAAATATACATATATTTTTTACAGGATTTGAATGCACATTTCTAGTGTTTAAAAAAAAAAGGATACAGACAAACCTTAAATTAACTTACAAATGGGCAATTTACCAGGCCAAGGGGCACTTATTGCTCTATTCAATCAGATCCGCTTTAGCCGACATCTGAATAGCCGACATCTGTTTCGACAGTGTTGGAGGTGGAACTGTGTTAGAGCTGTCAAATCCACAAGTGCCTCCCTGCGTTATACCTAAAGCGGACATTGCTATTGGCCTCACAGAGTCGCATTAACATAAATCCCATGCAGTCTTGTTTACACGGCTATGTGAGATGCAAATCTACACCTCGATTAAGATTATTTTGTTTAATGATTTTTCAATTTGAGGGGCCAGGAGAGAGCTTAGGGCAGGTAGGGTACAGGCTGGTGCTGATGGTGGACGATAACACCCAGCAACAGTCAACAAAGAGCTATTTGAAAAAGCTTAATGATTAAAACCAGTAAATCAAATTGTTTGGGGACAGACTTGATGGTGAAAATCGAGCATTGATGGAATTCCTTGGTAAAGATTGCCACTCCACCACCTTAGGAAAATCTGTCTTGGCGAAAAAAGGTTATAACCAGAAAGGTTAACATCAGTGTTCAGAACACTCTTTCTTAGCCACATCTCAGTAATGACCAACACATCTGTTGCTCATTTGCTCAATGTTTGGTAATAAGCTTCTAGTGTTAACGTACAGAAAACCAAGGCTTTTATGAGAGAAGAAATCAGTGAAGCAGAAATCAGAGGACAAGTTAGAATTAGGGCGAGCAACAGTAGACGGGCCACATTTCCAGATATCATCAGCAGTAATACAATCAGGGCATTGTAGAGGACAGGGAGAACTCTACAGTGTTGATTTTTTATGACATTTGAATTGCATCAGATGGCAACAAGATTATCTTGTACAGCAATGTCATTAGGTAGCATGAATATAAAGCCGGCGAGAGGTGGTTAGAATAGGATGGGAGGCCAAGAGTCCGTGTAACCAATAGAGAGGCAGAGTCGCGAGAGTGGGAGTGAACAAACATTGTATGTCCCACGGTTGGGTAAATGAGCAAGATCATAGTCAACAAAGCACGCAGGAGTCATAGAGCAAATAGCAAATAGCATATAGCACAAGAAAAATGTTCAAAGAGTCATACGCCCCAATGAATTGAGAGAGTAGCTCTCTATGAGTCCAGTAGGCTATAAAAGTCTGAGATAAATAAACAGAAGGCCTATGCTAGTTAATTAAAGCTTTGCTGAGTGAAGCTCACATAATTAGCTTCACAAGTTAATTAGCCTGCATAAAATTCAGATCAGTCCAAAGTCTGCGGTGTGTGTGTATGTGCGTGTGTGCTGGAGGCGAGTGAAAGCTTGGTATAGAGGGGGGAGTATGGCAGGGGTACCTGTACCAGACAGGGGGAGATAGCCCAAGGCAGACTAGGAGCAGATCTCCCGGTGGGATCTAAGTAGCAGTGCAGCAGGCAACAGGAGTAGGTGTCACACCCGCTTGGTTCAAGCTTTAGTCGGGAGGCTGTAGGAGAGGAGGCGGTCAACCTTACTAGATAGGTGCGTGGTGGAGCAGATAAAAGTGTCCGAAGCGAAAAGCTTAATGAAAAAACGTTGGGCGAAGACAAAACTTTATCTCACTCCTACACCCTTGCACATACACACAATACACATGCCCACACACACACAAACATCTGCTGTGTCCTTTGTTTTGGTCACAAAGTGCTGCATATGTACTCTCTAGGTCAGGGATCATCAGCTACAGTAGATTCTTAAGGCCAATGTTGTTCTTAAGCGGATGGTCGGGGGACTGCAAATTGACCAAAAAAAGCCCAAACAGATATATTATTTGACTAAAACATAATACTTTCAAACCTTGCTTACATTTGTATACGATCATATACTCTATATCTCTCTATTATGCGTGAGAATACTTTGGTACAGACAGTTTTTACAGCCTTTTTATGTCCAAAAATTTAAAAAAATAAAACTTGGGGGGCCAAATAAAATCTTGGGCTGCCATTTGGGGAACACTGCTCTAAGACGTTGTAATCTGGCCAAACTAAATTCATCTCCTGTCCAACGACTGAGACCTCTGGCTTTAGAGGTGTTCTTAGACTCCAAGCTGCAAGACAGCTTCCCCAGACAGACGGCTAGATGGGTAGACAAATTGAGACAGACAGACAGACAGACAGACAGACAGACAGACAGACAGACAGACAGACAGACAGACAGACAGACAGACAGACAGACAGACAGACAGTCAGGCAGGCAGGCAGGCAGGCAGGCAGGCAGGCAGGCAGGCAGACAGACACAGACAGGCGAGCAGTCAGGGAAAGAGGCAGGCAGACTGGTAGGTAGGATGGCAGACAGGCAAGCAGGCAGACAATAGATAACTTGTGGTCAGATAGTTCTAAAACATTAGAGAAGGAGCAGCTCTAATCCAGCCATCTGGTCTGTTCTACCTGCAGTGGGACTCCACAGTGACTCATACATCACTCCTCCTCCCAGCTTAACCAGAGGGGAAGATAAGCCCTCTGGATAACATGTCTTTGATATTTTTATTAATTCATTAACTCACTTCTATCTCATGTTGGTGTTTGAGGAGAGACAGTGAAAAAGAGATGTCATCTCTCCTGAAAGACAGCTCTGCGCTGTTGTCTTCTGGTGATGCATTGTAGCGTTGCTCTACTGTTTGATTAATGTGTGTGATTCCTGATGATGACACACAGTGTGTGTGTGTGTGTGTGTGGGTGTGTTTCCTGCAGTGTGTGTTCTGGGTGTGCGCGTTGTGGGCTTGTTGTTCCAGTTCCAACAGTAACACATGGAACACAGGCAGAACCCAGGCGGAGGAAGGCTGAGACACAATGGGGAGAAGAACCCATCTGCTGAATCTGACTCATCACAATGGGAGTGGAACTCTAGCCAACCAGCCAACATGCTATGACCTTAGGACGTCTGATTAGGCCGAGGCGTGCCATCTCTCTTCTCTAATCATCATTACCCATTCTAATTCATGGATTTATGGGCAGTGAGGTGCAGATTATATGGAAATAAGGACATGGATCATCATGCAGATATATTTACTCTCTATCTATTGTTAATAGCCTGTCTGTCCGCACTTTATGCCACGGTGAAGAAACAGCCCAAAAGATACGTCCGCTTTGCATTGCCAGTGAGACAATTAGACAGATAAATATTAGTTATGGTCCCGAATAACACAGATGAAAGGAAAGCGTGTCAATTCATGCAGTACTTCTCCGTCTTCATTTGGGGCCACTGCAGCCTTTCATTAGGAAGTAAATAGCACATTGATCCCAGACAAAGTCTTAGAACAACAGAATGGTAATGAATGAGGGGATTGAGGAAGAGGAGGATTGGAGAGGAGAAAAGAAATGAAGAGATTAATGGAGCTGTACTTGTCCAGATCACTGATGGCTCTAAGTGACTGTCTGGGGGCTTTCTGGTGACTGTGATCTAAGTATATCTGCAATATCACCACTGCCGTAACCATTTCAGCACAGAGAGAAGTGGGACAGGACCTTACATAAGACTGGTGGGTTTCAGTGTGTTAGGACCCTATGTACTGAAGGTTCAGTTGGTCATGTACTAGAGTTTCAGTGGGTTAGAATCCTGCATAGTACTGGCTTCCATGTGACTGGACTGTGCATTGTACTGGTTTTGATGGGTTTGGACCCTATATCAGGGGTTCTTTAAACTTTTTGAGCCTGGGACCCAAATGAGAAATTCTGTGTTTTCCTGAGACCCAAGCTTAGGAAAATATGCAACTAAACATACATATCGGTACATTTCATTGACCTTATGCCTAAAACAAATGAAATATAGATTAAAAATGAATAAAAATGAAATGAAATGAAATATCTGTTTATTTTCCCCCATGAAAAACACTCTCACTCTTGTTTAGGTTGGAACTGTTGCTGTTAAAATACAATACATCATTTTCATTCTGAACTGGAATAAACGGATTGATCACATCACACAGATGAATGACAGAACACACACACAGGCTTTTTGATAGTGCAACCCTAAGTAACAGTACAGACGAAAAATGATCAGGCCTACTGTACATCTTACTGTAGAAATGATTGTGGAAAGAAAGTCTAGGTTGGAACTGTTGCTGTTAAAATACAATACATATTTTTCAGAAGCTTCTAAAGCCATGACATAATTTTCTGGAATTTTCCAAGCTGTTTAAAGGCACAGTCAATTTAGTGTATGTAAACTTCTGACCCACTGGAATTGTGAAACAGTGAATTATAAGTGAAATTATCTGTCTGTAAAACATTGTTGGAAACATTACTTGTGTCATGCACAAAGTAGATGTCCTAACCGACTTGCCAAAACTATAGTTTGTTAACAAGAAATTTGTGGAGTGGTTGAAAAACGAGTTTTAATGATTCCAACCTAAGTGTATGTAAACTTCCGACTTCAACTGTATATTATTATTATTATATATATTTTTTTAACTGGTACCGGTTACTTTCAGACAAGTTATGAGAAGATTGTTTTTCGGGATGTCTCATGGTCTGACAAACACCGCTCTAACTCTGCCACCTTTCACTGCAGATGTGGAAGTGCGACATAGGTGGATGCAGTGGATACAAAAAAACAGATATCGCTAGCTTAAACTGACAGATTCTGATGAGGATTTTTAAATTATGTTACTTAGATTGGTTAGGTTTCATTATGTCAGAAGTCTCTCAACATGAGTTTCTTCTCTAGGGGGAAAGGGGGACACCTAGTCAGTTGTACACCTGAATGCATTCAACTGAAACATGTCTCCCACATTTAATCCAACCCCTCTGAATCAGAGAGGTGCGGGGGCTGACATAATCGACGTCCACGTCTTCGGTGCCCGGTGGAACAGTGGGTTAACTGCCTTGCTCAGGGGCAGAATGACAGATTTTTACCTTGTCAGCTCCGGGATTTGATCCAGCAACGTTTCGGTTACTGGCCCAACGCTCTAACCATGGGTCCGTTGCTGTAGTATGAGGGTGTCGGCGGTGATTTAAATTGACAAAGAATGTCAACAATAGACACACCAGCCTTCTGTAGCGCTGTTGTCAAAGACCAGTGTTCCATTAATTGTGTTCTTTATGTTAGACCAGGGGTGTTGAACTCATTTTGCCCCGGGGGCTGCAATGGTCGTTCTTGGAATTTTCAATGCTCTCTGAGTTTCTAGTGATTATTAGCGAGCTGGACAGTCAAGAAACTGTTTGAATATAGGTCCATTATCATATCTACACAGCTTGAAATGGGGTTTTAGTGATTTTAAAGTATATTGAGTTCGTTCCCCCCCGCGGTCCCACATGTTTGATACCCCTGTGTTAGACTGTGAGAATGTCCCTGAGTGTCTCTACTGTCTGGGCCTCTTTGTTGGACTTCATTAAATTGATTCCTGTAGAGATTCTGAACTGGTTTCATAAAGTTCTTGTGGAGAGAGGAGATCAGAGAAAGGAGAGGAAACAGAAGAGAGGAAAAGTCCCACCAAAAAAGATTTGTTTGATATTGCACGTGATTCCCTACTGACCAGGCCTCTTTGGAAAAGCATCCATTACTTGACTGACCATCAGAGCAAACTTCATCAGTGTAAAGTTATCTGAAGTTACGGTCATGGATTGGGGTCGGATTCAACTCTATTTAGTTCATCCAGAGGACGAATTGGAAACGGACTCATTTAATTCAAAATGTGCCCATTATTTTCAATAAAGAATATTCAGCAAGTGATATTCATTTCAACTCACCTCCTAAATTGAGTGAATTGAGATGGAATTGACACACAACACTGGCACATAACCTCAGATAACTTTACACTGAAACATACCATTTAGAAATAAAAAAAAACATCTTGGCTGTATGAACTCATACAAGTCTTCTCAGTATATGGGCAATGAAGTCAATTTGTGGCTCAATGTGAATATCCCAAAAGCCTCCCCATGCTATACAGTAAACTACAGTACAAACGTAATGGACTCACATGGCCTTTTGGTTTATCCTTGCAACTATGAGATATTCAGTTCCCTGTAGACAGAGGTCGGGGTTTGCCTCGAGTAGACCACAGACGCCCAGCAGTAAACTCCTTATTGTCATGACGATATCATATCATTACCTAATGGGACCACCTCATCTCTGTCTCACAGCTGGTCTGCACCACACACATGTAAACATAAACACTAACACACACTCAGAGGCTCCACTCCCCGAGACGAGGTCGATACTTTCTCAGTCTTTCTGTACACTATTTATTTTGTCTGTCTGTGTCTGTCTGTCTGATTAATATATTCTGTTAGTGTCTGGATTCTGGTTCAGCAGGACTTCCATGGCAACAGAGGCTAAAATTTCAACTCCTCTCCCTCCCCCCCTTGTCTTCTCTCTGAGTCCATCATCCCCACAGCCTTCTGGGTCCTGGAGTCTGGCTGTCTGCTCCTTAAATAAAGCTGACCTTAGTTCAGACGGTGGGGCTGCTACTGTCTTTAACTCTGCAGAGGAACTGAAGGAGCTCAGTTTACACACACCAATGTGTGTGTGTTTATAGTATGTGTGTGTGTGTGTGTGTGTGTGTGTGTCTTGCTTATTTATATATAACACACACCCCTCCCTGCATGCCCGGTAGTCTAATTGAAGTTGGACCTTGCCCTAGGTTTTGCATATTAGATCCAAGGATGAACAAAAAGGCCAAAAAGCTGGGGAGACATTGGGAATATTCACAAAGAACCAGAAATTCACTTAATTACCCAGCGTTCATATGCTGAGAACCCTTCAATAATGCATGAGATCACCATGGGGACAAAAGCACACAAATAACAATACAAATGGTAGTGTTAGGATAGAACAAACAGACACAGTAGAGGGAATATTCCTCTTCTCTTCTTTAAATGGGGGTTTGCCATAATACTGTATGCTGCAGCATCTAGAGGTACACACATACACACACACACACATGCATGTTCACACACAGGCATGCACACACACGTGCGAACAGACACCCACCCTCTCACCCACACGCACACCCATGCACACACACTGCACAAACACATTCCTTCACATCCGTGAGAAATAGAAGAGATTGGAGGTTTGTCGTTCGCTGCGTTTGGGGGCTATACACTGAGTGTATAAAACATTAGGAGCACCTGCTCTTTCCATGACATAGACTGACCAGGTGAATCCAGGGGAAAGCTATGATCCCTTATTGATTTCACCTGTTAAATCCACCTCAATCAGTGTAGGGGAGGAGACAGGTTAAAGAATAATTTGTAAGCCTTGAGACATGGATTGTGAATGAATTGCACACAGAGGGTAAATGGGCAAGACAAAATATTTAAGTGTCTATTAACAGGGGGACGGAAGTAGGTCTCAGACGCACCAGTGTGAGTGTGTCAAGAACTGCAACGCTGCTGGGTTTCACACACACAGCAGGACAAAGCATTGGAGACAACATGGGCCAGCATCCCTGTGGAACGCTTTCGACACCTTGTAGACCATGCCCCAATGAATTGAGGCTGTCCTGGGGGCAAAAGGGGGTCCAAACCAATTTTAGGAAAGTGTTCCTAATGTATTGTATACTCAGTGTATGTCGTTTGTCTTTGAAGAAGCTGGGCCTCCGTTCTCAAGCACATCTGTGAGGCATACAGCTGGACACAGGAGGGGGAAGAAGTCCACTGCCAACACCCTGACCTGTCCGATGATGACCGCGGCAAGAAGAAGTGGCTGGCCATGGACTCAGTTGTGTTTGAAGACCTCTTGATAATTGTGTTAGACAAAGGTTTGACCACTGATCTCTCACAAATGGCCAGATTCAAACATGCAGGCTAGTATTCATCAATAACTGCATAATGATGTTATATTTTCAATCAGAAAAGCCAAAAGACAGTCTACTCTGTTTTGTATTAACTTCTTATGGCTGAAGGGGCAGTATTGAGTAGCTTGGATGAAAGGTGCACAGAGGTGCCCAGAGTAAACGGCCTGCTCCTATGTCATAGTTGCTAATATATGCATATTAGTATTAGTATTGGATAGAAAACACTCTAAAGTTTCTAAAACTGTTTGAATTATGTCTGTGAGATTAACAGAACTCATATGGCAGGCAAAAACCTGAGAAGTTCCACTTCCTGTTTGGAATTTTTCTGGGGGTGCCATATTTTCAACCAAGCTCTCATTGAAAATACAGAGAGATATGGATGAGTTTTCACTTCCTACGGCTTCAACTAGATGTCAATAGAACTAAGTCTGATGACTCTAATGTGAAGGGGTCGAAGGAGAAGGAGACAGAAATTAGTAATCACTGCCATGAGGTGCCCACGCATTGAACTGGCGCGTTTACGTGAGAGTGAGCTCCGTTCCATCTCTCAATTGAAGTCGATGTAATTCTCCGGTTGGAACGTTATTCAAGATGTATGTTAACAACATTCTAAAGATTGATTCAGTACATCGTTTGACATGTTTCTACTGACTGTAACGGAACGTTTGGACATTTCGTCACGTTATAGTGGTCGCGCTTTGAGACTTTGGTTAGGGTGTTTGGTAAACAATTCGAAAGTAGCTAATTTGACATAAATAACGGACATTAACGAACAAATCAAGCATTTATTGTGGACCTGGGATTCCTAGGACTGCATTCTGATGAATTCATCAAAGGTAAGGAAACATTTATCATGTATTTTCTGGTTTCTGTTGAGTCCAACATGGCGGCTAATTTGGCTATTCATCTGAGCTCCGTCTCAGATTATTGCATGGTTTATTTTTCCGTAAAGTCTTTTTGAAATCTGACACAGCGGTTGCATTAAGGAGAGGTATATCTATAATTCCATGTGTATACATTGAGGCTATGTAACGATTGTTCTCCTCCTCGTCTGAGGAGGAGCATGGATCGGACCAAAACGCAGCGTGTTGTGAAGACATAATGAATTTATTTAAACAAGACGAACACGAAGCACACTTGAGAAATTACAAAACAAAAAACGAAGTAGACCGACCTGAACATGAGAACTTACAGAAACACGAAGAACGCACGAACAGGAACAGACTAGACAAACGAAACAGTCCCGTGTGGTACATACACTGACACGGAAGACAATCACCCACAAACAAACGGTGTGAACAGCCTACCTTAATATGGTTCTCAATCAGAGGAAACGTCAAACACCTGCCCCTGATTGAGAACCATATAAGGCTAAATAACAATGAACCTAAACATAGAAACAAATAACATAGACTGCCCACCCAGCTCACGTCCTGACCAACTAAACAAAGCTAAACAAAGGAAAATAAGGTCAGGAACGTGACAGGCGACTAGATTCACTAGTTGCAAAAACATCAAGTGACTTTGCATAGCCCATCGTTTCAACATAAATACTCATCATAAATATAGATGATAATACACATTGAATTATAGATATACCTCTCCTTAATGCAACCGCTGTGTCAGATTTCAAAAAAACTTTACGGAAATATAAACCATGCAATAACCTGAGACAGAGCTCAGGTGATTAGCCAAATTAGCCACCATGTTGGACTCAACAGAAACCAGAAAATACATGATAAATATTCCCTTAGCTTTGATGATATACATCAGAAAGCACACCAGGAATCTCAGGTCCACAATAAATGTTTGTTTTGTTCGAAAAAATCCGTTATTTATGTCCAATTGTTAGCGCGTTTGGTAAACATGTCCAAACGCTAATTCTGGTCAGCTTTATATCGGACAAAAACTTAAAAATGTGATATTACCGGTCGAAGAAACATTTCAAACTAAGTACCGAATCAATCATTAGGATGTTTTTAACATATAGCTTCAATAAAGTTCCAACCGGAGTATTCTTTGTTCTCTTCGTGAGCAATGGAACGTCAGTGGCTTCCATGAAGAAAAAGCATGATCAGGAAATGGCTGCTTGATGGACACCTGACTGATTCTGCTCTCATTCTCTCCCACAACATCATAGAAGTCTCATTATAATTTCTATTGATTGCTGACATCTAGTGTAACCCCTAGGCAGTGCAACATCATTAATAGCTCAAGTGGATTTCTTTAGGGACTCTGGTGAATAAATACAGGCTCAGATTTCTGACTTTCTGTTTTGATTTCAACTCAGGATTTTGCCTGCCAATATGAGTCTCACAGACATAATTCAAACAGTTTTAGAAACTTTAGAGTGTTTTCTATCCAATACTAATAATAATATGCAAATATTAGGAACTATGACTGAGGAGCAGGCCGTTTGATATGGGCACCTTTCATCCAAGCTACTCAATACTGCCCCTTCAGCCATAAGAAGTTAATCATGAAGCATACACCCCCGCCCTTCCTCTTCCCAGAGAGGTGTTTATCTCTGTCGGCGCGATGCATGGAGATGCCCGGTGGCTGAACCGATTCCGACATCATATCCCGAGAGAGCCATGTTTCCATGAAAAATAGAATGTTACAATCTCTGATGTCTCTCTGGAAGGCAAACCTTGCTCGAATTTCGTCTACCTTGTTGTCAAGAGACTGGACATTGGCGAGTAGTATACACAGGAGTGGTGGGCGATGTGCACGTCTACGGAGCCTGACCAGGAGGCCGCTCTGTCTGCCCCTTCTGCGGCGCAGTTGTTTTGGGTCGCCTTCTGGGATTACAGAGATGGTCGCCTTGCTTCGAGTGCTTAGGAAACTTTTTACCATTTTGTTTTTTTATATATTATTTCTTACATTGTTACCACAGGAAATATTAAGTCTTATTACATACATGTCTTCATGTTTTTCCAGGAAATCTGCAAGAGGTCAAAGCAGTGGGTGGTGAAGAAAGTGTACGAGCCCAGAACCCACCACTTCACGGAGAGGCTTGTTCACCTGGCTGTGGAGTGCAGAAAGGACAAAATCGTGGTCTATAAGCAGCTAGAGTCACAACTCCCTAAACCGAACATTCTTGCCAACATCGCCAAAGCTTGATAAACGAGCTGCCATAGCCCAACATAAGGTGAGGTTCACCAGCTGAAGATTCTGGAACCTGCCTGGGACATTCAACCAACACATCATCCATATGTGACTAATTTCAGGAAACTAGGCGTATGTCACACGTCACTAATTCACAGGAGAGGCATTTGAACAAAAATAAATATATATTCTCAAAATTCGATTTTGGCAGAAAATCCTTCTGGAACAAATTAACTTCCATGTGCCTTAATAACACACTTGTATGATATCAATAAATATGAATACAATTGTTAAATTACGAGCCTTGTAATTTACCGAGTTTTGAAATCAGTGGAATGCCCAGTGGAAGCAGATTATGATAGCTAAATTCAGGCATTTGATTGATTTTGATTTTATTTGATATAGTGTGTGTTTACCAGAGATGGTAATGTGAAGAACAACACCAAAGTCAAATTAGGATATAACGTTAGGCCAACGAGACAGTGTCCAAGTTCTAAAATTTTCTGGTAGAATGCCCTGCTTTTATTTCGTCACACTCACAACCATAAGCTATTTTTCAATTAGCTCGCTATTAACTTGTAAATAATGATCTTGTTGTGAAATTTATTTCCCTGTAAAATTGAATACAAATGAGCTAAAGTTAAGACGTTGTCAGCTATATGATATCATCATTATTTGAACTGGCTAGCCAGCTAACTTAACGTTAACTAGCAAAAAAGCTAGAAACGAACCTACATTTTGTTTAAAAAGTTGCTTTTAGTTGCCTGGTTTGCTTGATTGACATATACTAAATGCATTTTTAACCGTAAGGGTTTATTGGTGTTAAAATACACCAGTTACGCTATTTTGGACCACCAGGCTGCTGATGTCATACATCCTGTCGTTTTTGTGTTTATACTTTTCCATAACGACAATGACAAGTTTGACGTCAGATGACAACAGAATGTTAAGGATGTCACTGCCGCAACTGACATAGTATAAACCAGGCTTTAGTCTTGAAATCTTTGATTGTACACTGTTTGTGCACATGGCCTCACATGTGAATCCTTCAAGAGATGAGTGGGGCTAAGGCTTAAGAGGGTGTGAATGATGCTGAATGGGTGTAGACAAAGTAGAGCTCTCCAGTAGGTGTACCAAAAGTTAGTTTTCAAAACTGTTAAAATAATGTCTGTGAGTATAACAGAACTGATATGGCAGGCAAAAACCTGAGGAAAATCCAACCAGGAAGTACTATTATTTTGAAAGGCTGTTTTTCCATTGAAAGCCTATCCACCATACAAAGACTTAGGACCAAGTTCACGAGCTCTATGGCTTCTTCTAACATGTGGCCAGTCTTTAGGCATTGTTTCAGGCTTTTACTCGGACAAATGAGGGCGATACAGCACTTTCAATGAGAGGTCAGTGGACATTTCCAGACATCAGCCATGCGCCTGATCGGGAAAGCACCTTTCTTGTTTCTCCTTTCCTATTGACGAAGCTTTTGTCCAGTTGAAATATTATTTACTATTTATGACAAAAACAACCCAGGATTGATTTTAAACATCGCTTGGCATGTTTCTACTAACTTTTATTGTACTTTTTTGTGACTTTTCGTCTGGACTTAGTGCACGCGCCTTGTGCATTCGGATTACTGGACAAAACGCGCAAACAAAAAGGAGGTTTTTGGTCATAAAGAGTGACATTATCGAACAAAAGAAACATTTATTGTCTAACATGGAGACCTGGGAGTGCCACCAGATGAAGATCATCAAAGGTAAGTGAAACATTTTAATGCTATTTCTGACTTTTGTAAGCCCTCTCCTTGGCTGGAAAATGGCTGTATGGGTTTCTGTAGCTAGGCGTTGACCTAACATAATCGCCGTAAAACCTTTTTGAAATCTGACACAGCGGTTGCATTAAGGAGAAGTTTATCTTTATTCGTATGTTTAACACTTGTATCTTTTATCAATGTTTATGATGAGTATTTCTGTTATTTGATGTGGCTCTCTGCACTTTCACCGGATGTTTGTTTGAGACAATGCATTCCTGAACATAACGCGCCAATGTAAACTGAGATTTTTGGATATAAATATGAACTTTATCGAACAAAACATACATGTATTGTGTAACATGAAGTCCTATGAGTGCCATCTGATGAAGATCATCAAAGGTTAGTGATTAATTTTATCTCTATTTCTGCTTTTTGTGACTCCTCTCTTTGGCTGGAAAATGGCTGTATGGTTTTCTGTGACTAGGCGCTGACCTAACATAATCGCATGGTGTGCTTTCGCAGTAAAGCCTTTTTGAAATTGGACACTGTGGTTGGATTTACAAGAAGTCTATCTTTAAAATAGTGTATAATACTTGTATGTTTAAGGAATTTTAATCATGGGATTTCTGTTGTTTTGAAATTGGCGCCCTGCAATTTCACTGGTTGTTTTCGAGGTGGGACGCTACCGTCCCACTTGTACCAGAGAGGCTAGCTTGTCAGATAAACACACGTATAGTTACTCCAAGACTATATAGTTACTCATCATCATCAAAACGTTTCTCCAGTTTTGGTCCTAAAGAGATGCACTGAGGCTAACTTGGCTAGCTTGGCTTGTAGTACTAGCAAGCCTCGTTATGGGCGAATCGATCACAAAATTCTACTGTAATGAACAACACTGCCTTGTGGAAAAAGAGAGCTTATATTGCTAGCTAACTACGGACAGCAAAACAACTTACTTGTTTATCATTTGCCCTCCTGGTCCAGCTGGTCTAGGCTGCTGCCCCCAATTGATCTGGGTGGTTCTGGAGAACGTCTCCAGCACCCCTATGTCCATATGAAACGTTGATGGTCTGTCCCACACACACATGATCCATGGGGTCTGCATTGACCCTCTCCAGCAAGAACTGTCCGCGATCGAATTCGTTGCAGCACAGACATTCCTCTTCTGTTGGCGTGGCTGGACAGTACCCACATAGGATCGGGAGCAAAGGTGGCGGCTTGTTGGTCTCGCAATTCTTGTTCTCGCTGTCTCAACTCCTCTGCAGAGTATTCCTATGTAAAAGAACATACAAAAATATATATTGGAAAGAAGCAGCCATTGTAATTATTTAGCAATCTCGGATAGACAGTGCATGGTAACATAGCTTCCATGAACCTGATGAAACTAGTAACGCACCTTTTGAAAAGCTCACCTTCGAGGGTGTTGGCACAATTGGACAAGGAAGCAGGGCTCCTGTCAGGCTGTAGTCTTTACAAAGCCAGGAAAAATTGTCAACCTAGATATCCTGCAATGTCGTGGCAGATAGGAACATCGTTGAGACAAATCCTATGGCTCTATTGAACAAGGGCAACCATATGTACTCGCTACTAGCGTGATTGTGCAATCGGCAAAACACAAAGGTCACAATAATTGCTTAAAAACATGACTCCATTAATATTTGATCAGACAGCAGGCTCAGTCAAACCGTGACATCATTGGTTGAACTCTCCCGACACGAAAATCAAGGGAGAATGGTGTCTAGCAGTGAAATTTCCCTATAAGAGATTAAGAGACAGTTCATATCACTTTCAGCCTCTTGATAATTGCCTTCGATGCATGGGAGCAAGTCCCTGGAAACAGAGGAAGGTTCTACCAAACTATAGGGAGAGGGAGAGAGAGAGAGACAAAAAAAGGGAGTGAGTCAAACAGAGGGTACAGAAAGTTCAAGCTGAGAAATATGGAGCTCGTCTCAGGAGTGGAGTCTCTGAGTGTTAGTCAGAGTGTGTGTGTTTACGTGATTGTGTGTGGTGCAGTCCAGCTGAGAGAGGCAAAAAGAAAGGGAGTAAAAAAAAAAGAGTTTAAAATAGGAAATCTGTACGGAATAAATGTACTGACCTTTCTACCAACTCTATCTCATAACACAACTCCTCATGCAGTTTTTTAACGACCGACTATTGACTTCTACGTGGGTGAAATAATGGTACACCGCAGGATAGTTCATAAGTGTTTCGGACACCTGGGTCTGGAAATCGATACTCCGTGTCAACGGAGGGAACAAAGAATAAGCAGTATAAGCAATTCTAATGATACTTTAGCAACTGTTTCAGGGTGGTGAACTTTGGGACGCCAGGGTTGGGTATTTAACAAATATGATCTTTTTCAGTTACTAGTTAACAGTACAACGTTCTAATTAATAACATACGTTTTGGATTACCCAAACTCAGTAAAGTAATCTATTACTTTTACATGACTTTCCCCCTAAGAGGCATTAGAAGAAGACAACAATGAACATTACCAATTGAACAACATCCATTGTAAGATAAATCAATGTTAGAATTTACATTGCTGGCCATAAATGGATGCTGCATTTTACTTAATGGGTTATGTAGGCTTCTAATCCATTGCTTTCTACTTCAAAATAGATACAGTTGAAGTCGGAAGTTTACATACACCTTAGTCAAATACATTTAAACTCGGTTTTACACAATTCCTGACATTTAATCCTGTTAAAAATTCCCTGTCTTAGTTCAGTTAGGATCACCACTTTATTTTAAGAATGTGAAAAGTCAGAATAATAGTAGAGAAAATGATATATTTCAGCTTTTATTTCTTTCATCACATTCCCAGCCTAAGAGTATATAAACTTCCGACTTCAACTGTATGTACATTAAACACCCATTAAACGTCAGATTTTTTGTCATTCCAATTAATTAAATGCCCCTTGATCTTCAAGAATAGGTCTTGGAAATATGGAAATATAGATCAGTCTAATTGTTTTAGCTAAACATAACCCAAAAACAAAGGACTTTATTAGCCTACTCTGTTTTTGTCATGGAGGACTGATTGGGCTCACTGCTTTAAAACATGGTTGAGACATAAATGCAGTTTACTAGTTCAATCAGGAGGGCTGGTCTGAATGCTCGTTTAACATCATTCACTTTGTTCATATTAAATGGGCGTAGTGGGAATGAATACAAACGGATCATAAGCATAACGTCTTGCTTCCTTTATTTCCTATTAGCCACATGCAGAATTTCATTCAACTATTTACCTTATAGCCAGGGTTGGGGAGTAACGTATTACAAAAAAACTGTAACTGTAATCCTCTACATTACATGCAAAAATATTGTAATCAGATTACAGATACTTTTGAAAAACTAGATGATTACTTTTAAAGGCAGAAAGGATGTTTCCGAAAAAAATATTTGACACCTTTCTGAGAAAAAAATCCATAAGCCAAACATGCTCAAACTTGCACACTTTTGATAGACTTAAACAGATGCAAATTATCGAGATATCAAAACGTACAAAATAGGCTAATAGTAAATGCAGCATATGGCATACATTTTTCACATGCAAATATAACTTTTCGGTAGTGCTCAAAGCATGCCATTCCGAGGGCAGCATTTCATTTTCAACTCAAAGGAATCAGCCCAATCAGTCCTCCATGACAACAAGGTAGGCTTATAAATCCTTATTTTGGGGGTTATACTTAGGTATAACAATTTGGCTAATCTATATTTCCATATTTATCAGTCCTATTCTTGAAGATCAAGGGGTATTCAATTAACTAGAATGACTGGAAATTGTACAGACTTAACGTAAAGATATAGCCTAATCTTATTATTATAAGCATTGAAATAAGGTGGAAGTTTAAATTTGTTACGCCTGAGCGAGTCTGACCATAAGTCAGAGACCATTATGATAACACACCTGCTCATCGAAAGTGTCATTCCAAAATCATGGGCATTAATATGGAGTAGGCCCCTCCTTTGCTGCTATAACAGCCTCCACTCTTCTGGGAAGGCTTTCCACTAGATGTTGAAACGTTGCTGCGGGGACTTGCTTCCATTCAGCCACAAGAGCATTAGTGAGGTCGGGCATTGATGTTGGGCGATTAGGCCTGGCTTGCATTCATCCCAAAGGTGTTTGATGGGGTTGAGGTCAGGGGTCTGTGCAGGCCAGTCAAGTTCTTCCACACCGATCTCGAACAAACCATTTCTGTATGGACCTCGCTTTGTGCAGAGGCATTGTCATGCTGAAACAGGAAAGGGCCGTCACCAAACTGTTGCCACAAAGTTGGAAGCAGAGAATCGTCTAGAATGTCATTGTATACCCTTCACTGGAACTAAGAGACCTAGCCCAATCCATGAAAAACAGCCCCAGATCATTATTCTGTCATGCCCTGATCTGTTTCACCTGTCTTTGTGATTGTCTCCAACCACCTCCAGGTGTCTCCTGTTTTCCCCATTAGTCCCCGGTGTATTTATTCCTGTCTCTCTGTGCCAGTTAGTCTTGTTTTGCCAAGTCAACCAGCAATTCTCCTAGCCCCTATTTTTCCCAGTCTCAGTGAAAAAGCGACTCTGGGATGCTGGCCTTCTAGGCAGAGTTCCTCTGTCCAGTGTCTGTGTTTTTTTGCCCATCTTAATCTTTTCTTTTTATTGGCCAGTCTGAGATATGGCTTTTTCTTTGCAACTCTGTCTACAAGGCCAGCATCCCGGAGTTGCCTCTTCACTGTTGACGCTGAGACTGGTGTTTTGCGGGTACTATTTAATGAAGCTGCCAGTTGAGGACTTGTGAGGCGTCTGTTTCTCAAACTAGACACTCTAATGTACTTGTCCTCTTGCTCAGTTGTGCACCGGGGCCTCCCACTCCTCTTTCTATTCGGGTTAGAGTCAGTTTGCGCTGTTCTGTGAAAGGAGTAGTACACAGCGTTCTACGAGATCTTCATTTTCTTGGCAATTTTTCGCATGGAATAGCCTTCATTTCTCAGAACAAGAATAGTCTGACGAGTTTCAGAAGAAGGTTCTTTGTTTTTGGACATTTTGAGCCTGTAATTGAACCCACAAATGCTGATGCTCCAGATACTCAACTAGTCTAAAGAAGGCCAGTTGTATTGTTTCTTTATTCAGAACAACAGTTTTCAGCTGTGCTAACATAATTGCAAAAAGGTTTTTCTAATGATCAATTAGCCTTTTAAAATGGTAAACTTGGATTAGCTAACACAACGTGCCATTGGAACACAGGAGTGATGATTGCTGATAATGGGCCTCTGTACGCTTATGTGGATATGCCATTAAAAATCAGCAGTTTCCAGCTACAATAGTCATTTACAACATTAACAATGTCTACACTGTATTTCTGATCAATTTGATGTTATTTTAATGGATTTAAAAAAAAAGTGCTTTTCTTTCAAAAACAAGGACATTTCTAAGTGACCCCAAACTTTTGAACGGTAGTGTATATTATACTCCAGACCCCGACATTGCTCGTCCTAATATTTCTATATTTCTTAACTCCATTCTTTTACTTTTTAGATGTGTATGTATTGTTAAATATTATTGCACTGTTGGAGCTAAGAACACAAGCATTTCGCTACACCCGCAATATAATCTGCCAATATGTGTATTTGACCAATACAATTACACCTTGCCTGAACTGATTCGTGGAAATGCTTCTCTATGCAAGCTTCAAACATCCTACCCAAATAACAACTGTTGGTCCCACAGTCACCACCTTCTGTTTGCAAATGAAGGCTACTCAATGGGTTTCAACATGTTGGCTCCATTACTGCTAGTGTGCATCCTTGGTTAGCACTACATTTTTCATAACACTTGCCTTTTCATGGGTGGTCCTATAGTTCCATGGTAATATTGCAACAGTGCCTGATCAAGATCGCATTATGTGTTAGACAGATGGCCTTCTGAGGTGCTTTCCCTATGTGTACTTTGGGGGGATTTTCAGGCTCAGTAATCTGCAGTTCATTGATCTTACATTATGGATAATTGGCAACTCAATAGTGGGCCTCAACTCTCAGGCCTAGCGACAGTATGTCGCAAACTAGACAAATGATTATTTTATTTATCATGACATTATTTCAGGCACCTATTAACCCTTGTTTGTCATATTCAACCAGCACGACTTCATCGCAACACAACAGTTTTAATCTTACTTAGCTACCTGCTACTTCCTATTCTACATCATATGCTCGCAGCTCTCAGACAAGGCAGTCTCGTTCAGCGTTGATGTTTTGCTTGGCTGTCTTCTTACTGGTTTTCTATGGTTCACTCCATCTATCACTTTTATTCTTTATGTTTTTCTGACCTGGTCTTTTCACCCTAATCACTATAGCCTCACTCTTCAGCATTCTAAATTGTGTTCCTGGGGTACTATAATAATAGCTTGCACATACACTCCATTATTATGCTTTATGCTATATCTTCACACCACCGCAGCCACACTAGCTCTAATTCCACGCTCCTGCCGACACCTATGTTAGGCCCAATCTATTCGCCATCCTTTCAGAAATCGTCATTTTACCATATCTATCAATAGATACATTATCAAATCAAGTAGTATTAGTCACATGCGACGAATACAACAGGTGTAGACCTTACAGTGAAATGTTTACTTACAAGCCCTTATCCGTATTTTTTTTAACTGCATTGTTGGTTAAGAATAAGAGATAAAAGTAACAAGTAATTCATGTCAACAGTAAAATAACAATAGCAAGAATATATACACGGGGGTACTACAGAGTCAATGTGCACCGGTTAGTTAAGGTAATAAACTCAGAGAAAAAAAGAAACATCCTCTGTGTCAACTGCTTTTATTTTCAGCAAACTTAACATGTGTAAATATTTGTATGAACATAACAAGATTCAACAACTGAGATATGAACTGAACAAGTTCCACAGATATGTGACTAACAGAAACGGAATAATGTGTCCCTGAACAAAGAGGGGGTCAAAATCAAAAGGAACAGTCAGTATCTGGTGTGGCCACCAGCTGCATTAAGTACTGCAGTGCATCTCTTTCTCATTGACTGCAACAGATTTGCCAGTTCTTGCTGTGAGATGTTACCCCTCTCTTCCACCAAGGCACCTGCAAGTTCCCGGACATTTCTGGGGGGAATGGCCCTAGCCCTCACCCTCCGATCCAACAGGTCCCAGACGTGCTCAATGGGATTGACATCCGGGCTCTTCGCTGGCCATGGCAGAACACTGACATTTCTGTCTTGCAGGAAATCACGCAAAGAACAAGCAGTATGGCTGGTGGCATTGTCATGCTGGAGGGTCATGTCAGGATGACCCTGCAGGAAGGGTACCACAAGAGGGAGGAGGATGTCTTCCCTGTAACGCCCAGCGTTGAGATTGCTTGCAATGACAAGCTCAGTCCGATGATGCTGTGAGACACCGCCCCAGACCATGACGGACCCTCCACCTCCAAATTGACCACGCTCCAGAGTACAGGCCTCAGTGTAACGCTCATTCCTTCGACGATAAACGTGAACCCGACCATCAGCCCTGGTGAGACAAAACTGCGACTCGTCAGTGAAGAGCACTTTTTGCCAGTCCTGTCTGGTCCAGCGATGGTGGGTTTGTGCCCATAGGCGATGTTGTTGCCGGTGATGTCTGATGAAGACCTGCCTTACAACAGGCCTACAAGCCCTCAGTCCAGCCTCTCTCAGCCTATTGCGGACTCTGGCAGTTGTTGCCATCCTGTACCTGTCCCGCAGGTGTGATGGTCGGATGTACCGATCCTGTGCAGGTGTTGTTACACGTGGTCTGCCACTGCGAGGACGATCAGCTGTCCGTCCTGTCTCCCTGTAGCGCTGTCTTGGGCGTCTCACAGTACGGACATTGCAATTTATTTCCCTGGCCACATCTGCAGTCCTCATGCCTGCTTGCAGCATGCCTAAGGCACGTTCACACAGATGAGCAGGGACCCTGGGCATCTTTCTTTTGGTGTTTTTCAGAGTCAGTAGATAGGCCTCTTTAGTGTCCTAAGTTTTCATAACTGTGACCTTAATTGCCTACCGTCTATAAGCTGTTAGTGTCTTAACGACCATTCCACAGGTGCATGTTCATTAATTGTTTATGGTTCATTGAACAAGCATGGGAAACAGTCTTTACAATGAAGATCTGTGAATTTATTTCGATTTTTACGAATTATCTTTGAAAGACAGGGTCCTGAAAAAGGGACGTTTCTTTGTTTGCTGAGTTTATGTACATGTAGGTCGAGTTATTAAAGTGACTATGCATAGATGACTAGTTGGCGAGTATCCAATTACACTCATGCCATAGTGGCAGCGGTCATTCATTGTTACACCCGGCATTTGGTCATTATTACACCTTCCCATATTGTAACAACGCGAGGCACTCGGCAGGTCACTTTTGGAAGGTCCGCATGCACTATTGCGGTCAACGTTCAGATCGTATTTCACATAATTATTCCTATCGCATTATGGCATGCACTATTGGGTTCAATGCTCAGCTAGCGTTTCATGTCAATCATACATATCGCATTATGGCATGCGTGGTTGGGTAGACATGCATGAAGACATCACATTTCAACCAGTCCTGTGCTCAGCGCACCGTGCATCAAACAATATTTTATCTAATACTTTCCATTGCAGCATAATTGCACTTGTTCTCTTCTTTGCATGTATCTCTGTTATATCTAATGACCATCGTTGTCAATCTTTAGATCCATTCTCCCTGGTGAGTAAGTTATTATTTTTTTGGGGGGTTCGATGCCAGCAGCCCAGCAAAGGGCTCCCTGTCATCAGCATCATCCTCGGAGACGAGGCCATAGCCCAAACTATTTAATACAATTTGGTCTCTATTGTTCATTCAGTTAAGCCTGTACTCAATTGAAATGCTGCTGGCATGGAATGGCGTGCTTTGAGCACTACCAAAAGGGCTATTTGCATGACATGACAAATGAATGCCATATGCTGTATTTGCTGAAGGCCTATTGCTTACGTTTTTGTTGGTGACACAGAATTAGGAATTAGAACAGTTAATTAATTTAATCGGATCTGTATGGGTGACACTTTTATCTCAATCATTTGCAGCTCTTGAAGTCTATCAAAAGTGTGCGAGTTTAAGCATCTAAAAAGTGTGAGAGTTGAAGCACATGTCCGTTAGGCCTTTGGACATTTTTGTGGAATCAGCACAAATTAGATTAAAAGCCCTACTTGCGGTCTTCTTAAATGAAAATAGTTTTTTACAGTATGTGTGGAGCTCAATACCACGTAGGAGTTTACAGGGGAGGAACTCCCTTAAACTTTTATTCCATAGGCTAGGATCTGCCCTATGCAGCTGTTGCCATTTTTCACTGGCTGTCAACGGGCCGCATAAACAATGTTGATAGGCAACTTCAATTCAACCATTAATGGGGTAAAATACGCCTATAAATTTGTGAACAGCCATCCATAACAATCACAATCTGGAAGGCACAAATAATTGAGAGAGCAGCAGTGTGATTCACGTCACTTCTATATAGATATCAATAATAAGCCTAAGTGATATCTGTATCACCCGTAGCCTACACCACTGCTGTCGTCCTTACCTCTAAGCGTTTATTCAAGTTGGTCGTATAATCTATGATGTCGATAGCAGTTGCATCATTGGAAGACATACTGTAGCTTGCACTGAGTCTTGCACTATATCCTTTCATTAGCATTTGGTGTCATCATATTGGTCTCTGACTTGTGGTAAGACTCGCTCAGGCAGAACAAAACATTCAACTTGTGACTTTTTTACATACTGATTTGAATGTCATTGAGAAAACAGAAAGGTGTCATAGTATTTTTTTCGCAAACATCCTTCATGAATTGGAAAGTAATCCTATAAGTAATTATCTAGTTTTTCAAAAGTAATCTGATTGCAATATTTTTGCTGGTAAAGTAACAGATTACAGTTGATTTGGGGGGGTAATCAATTACATATTACTCCACAACCCTGTGGGACACCAATACAGAAAATAGGGCCCTCTCCAAAATAGTACATTGTTCTTTGGTCCAAAGACCCACAACATTTATCTCTTCATTCCTCCAGGCTGCTATACCATCATCATAATTTCTGCTCCAGAAAACACAAAGTGAGGTGTCTCTGCAAAGCTCAGTGTATTACAATACATATTTTCAACTTTTATTGATTTATGAAAATTGAAGGTTAAGGTATGACTTAAAGACGAGATTCAAATGGGTCTCTGCATAAGAGAAAAAGGCACATGAGCAATGTGTGGGATCAGCACAGGTTTTTTACCTGAGTTATGTTGAAAGGTGGAATATTGTGATGAAAAGAAAGTGCAGGGGAAACACTGTCAAATTGGGGCCTGCTTTTAGCCCCAATTTCAGTGTCAGCTAAATTGCCTTGGTGTGTTTCCCCACCATCAACACACGGTGCTCCATTTTCACAGCGCCAGTCTTATCCTTGACGAATAATGAATACAAATTTGACAAAGACAAACAAAAAAGCGCATCACCGCCACTGAACTGTCAAACACACCGTATCAGCGCGACACAAATGCTCCTGGATTGCCATTAAGCTGTTGTCTCTTCCACAGAGTGTTCCCTAACAACCTGTTTTCTAAAATGTCCGCCTCGCCGAAGAGATGACTCAGCTCTAATGCCTTTTAATGACGTCTTGTTTTCACTGCGGCTCCAACTAAGCCTACAAAGCACTTGTCATCTGAGCGAGTCATTACGACTGCACCTGGAGAGATAGATGCTCCAGCCGGGTTTCATGAAATAATAATGATCATCTTTGTTTGCTTTTTTGTGCTACGTCTCAGCCAGTTACAGTTTCACGGCACATTAACCAAGCGCATCTGTTGGAATTCTTGCAAAGTTTCTGTTCGCAATGTAAAGATATATGACTCATATGACATTTCTTGTGGTAGTCAAAACTTTTTGTGGCCAGTTTGTACATTCGATGAATGCAATGCTCGTGGAATTTTAGATTAAACAACTTCGTTTCTGTCTTTAGGGGTGTTCTTACAGAGTCTGAAAGTCCGAAACTCAGCTCCTCAAGTGAACTTTCCTCCATTCCACTTTCTGCTGAGCATGAGCCGTCTGGCTGTGTGTGTGTGTGTGGGTACCGGATCTGAGACCCTCGATATGCCTGTCTCTGTCTGTTGAAAAAGTGCAGATTCGAGCCCGACTAAACTGAAGACGCTCCAGAGAAACGGATTGACTTTTGAGTCTGACCTTGATGTAGTGACCTTTGTCTGGGTCCAATTGACTGAAGAGATAGATAAGATATTGCCAAAACTTGGCAGACATTTAGAACAAGCCCCACTAACATGTATTGTTGGCATGGCGAAAAAACCCACTAAGCCTTCTAAGTTTCATTCAACATATTTGCTGCGGTTGATGATATTTTGATGAAAAACCAAGGATTCAAAGTGAATATATTCACAGTATATAAGTAGTCTGGGTGCACCCCACTAGGCCATGACAGCCGAGTGTTTCACAGGCAATTTGGCATTTAGGGTAGACCCTGATTACATTTCAGAGGTGTTACTCACCAACACACACCAAGTGCTTGTTCAGCAAAACCCTGGAGAAACGTGACTTTACCTCCACAGAGCACAAAGAAGTGCTCTGAAAAGAAACATGGGACCTAAAAGGTGGCATTAGCACCCAGTTAATATCAATTTGTTTCACATGAACAAACTAAATTTGGGTGATACCCAATGTATTCGAAACCAATGAAGCAGTCCAAAGTGTTAATGGTGAAGGTAAGGGGGTTGATGAGGACTTTTTAGGTCACTTATGAAGTGGAAATTAGCAACATTAGGCTGACCTTGCTTCATGCACAGTTGCTTCATGCACAGTTCCAGTTCATTCTACCAAATGACAGCATTACTCATGGCCATACAGTTAAATCGAAATCACTTCAGTTGACAAAAAAGTGAACTGTTACAACATAACATATGCCAGCCATGGAGATGTCAGACCTCCACCAGGGAGAGAAAAGACTGGACTGACTGATAGAGCTGGAGGCTGGCTGTTCATCCACAGAGCAGCAGACACAGCCCTTGGAGAGGAGGAGCACAACAGGGAAACCCCACAGCACAGTGAAAAGGGCCACATTTCTATATAACCATCTACCTGGCAATGGGCCAGATTTGCGCAGTCTCTCAAAGTGAATCAGCAAGTAATACAATTTTGTAGACGGCAATAAACAGTATTCACCCCCTTTGGCATTATTCCTATTTTGCTGCCTTACAACCTGGAATTAAAATGTATTTTTTGGGGGTTTGTATCATTTGATTTACACAACATGCCTACCACTTTGAAGATAAAGTATGTTTTACTGTGAAACAAAAAAGAAATAAGACAAAAAAAACAGAACTTGAGCGTGCATAACTATTCATCCCCCCAAAGTCAATGCTTTGTAGAACCACCTTTTGCAGCAATTACAGCTGCAAGTCTCTTGGGGTATGTCTCTATAAGCTTGGCGCCACTGGGATTTTTGCCCATTCTTCAAGGCAAAACTGCTCCAGCTCCTTCAAGTTGGATGGGTTCCGCTGGTGTACAGCAATCTTTAAGTCATATCACAGATTCTCAATTGGATTGAGGTCGGGGCTTTGACTAGGCAATTCCAATATATTTAAATGTTTCCCTTTAAACCACTCGAGTGTTGCTTTAGCAGTATGCTTAGGGTCATTGTCTTGCTGGAAGGTGAACCTCCGTGCCAGTCTCACATTTCTGGAAGACTGAAACAGGTTTCCTTCAAGAATTTCCCTGTATTTAGCGCCATCCATCATTCCTTCAATTCTGACCAGAATCCCAGTCCCTGCCGATGGAAAAACATCCCCACAGCATGATGCTGCCACCACCATGCTTCACTGTGGGGATGGTGTTCTCGGGGTGATGAGAGGTGTTGGATTTGCGCCAGACATAGCGTTTTCCTTGATAGCCAAAAAGCACAATTTTAGTCTCATCTGACCAGAGTACCTTCTTCCATATGTTCGGGGAGTCTCCCAAACACTAAACGTGTTTGCAATTTTTTTTTCTGACCACTCTTCTGTAAAGCCCAGCTCTGTGGAGTGTACGGCTTATAGTGGTCCTATGGGCAGATACTCCAATCTCTGCTGTGGAGCTTTGCAGCTCCTTCAGGGTTATCGTAAGTCTCTTTGTTGCCTCTCTGATTAATGCCCTCCTTGCCTGATCCATGAGTTTTGGTAGGCAACCCTCTTTTGGCAGGTTTGTTGTGGTGCCATATTCTTTCAATTGTGCTGCTCCGTGGGATGTTCAACGTTTAGGATATTTTTTTGTAACCCAACCCTGATCTGTACTTCTCCACATCTTTGTCCCTGACCTGTTTGGAGAGCTCCTTGGTCTTAATGGTGTTGCTTGCTTGGTGGTGCCCCTTGCTTAGTGGTGTTGCAGACTCTGGGGCCTTTCAGAGCAGGTGTATATATACTGATATCATGTGACAGATCATGTGACACTTAGATTGCACACAGGTGGACTTTATTTAACTAATTATGTGACTTCTGAAGGTAATTGGTTGCACCAGATCTTAGTTAGGGGCTTTGTAGCACAGGAGGTGAATACATATGCATGCACCACTTTTCTGTAAAAAAATGATGTTCATTTTTTTGAAACAAGTAATTTTTTTCATTTCACTTCACCAATTTGGATTATTTTGTGATTGTCCATTACATAAAATCTAAATATAAATCTATTTAAATTACAGGTTGTTATGCAATAAAATAGGAAAAACGCCAAGAGGGATGAATACTTTTGCAAGGCACTGTACAATGCATAGAAAAAAAGGGAATGTCAGCTCACTGTTTTACTCCTCTCAAACTTGATATTTTAATAAAGGTGATTAAGATTTATTTCCAAGCAGTCTCAGGAGCCAAACCCTTTATCGACAGTCTTGACTATTTCGCGATTGCATTGGGCAGATCAGAGTCTATGCAGCACTGATATCCCTATCAGCGCTGCATGAAATTAGCACTTTGGATCATCTTTTTTAGGACACACTTCACAAACGTCCATCTGAGCACAAGCTAGCTGATATAAAACAGGTAAATTGCTAAACCTGGCGTAAGGGCTGGATAATGTAGGGCGCCAGTTTTTACATGACAAAATTGTTTGACACTAGCACTGCCTTAACGCCAGACGAAAATAGTGCCCCTGGAGTCAGAGCAGATCAAAGTTCTTCATACAGAGAGACATCAACTCAATTAACTTTCAATACCCCGCTCAACACATGTCACTAATTATACCAGGGCTGGAAACATTCTGATACTATCTGTTAATGCTGGATTATGCAAACTTTTCTTCGGGACACGAGACACATTGGGTAGGCAAGGTCAATGTCTTGTGCTAGGCAGTCCCCAATTAAAATGTACCTTGAAGAAATTAATAGAAGGTACTGTGGGTTTATATGGTTCAGGGTTGGGGTCAATTCAGTTTTCAATTCAGGGAGTTAATTCAAAGAAAATTGATGGGCAATTTTCAGTCCATACATTCAATTCACTTTCTGAACTGAAAAATGAAAAAGAAGCCTGAATATCTGAGGTAGAAGTAACCAGCGTTGTGACCTTGATCCATGTCGATAGACATGGGCTGGGGAGAAGAAGCCCCACTCCCTGTCTCCATGTGGCTATACTCACTTATAAATCCTCCTCTCCCAACTGGATTGAGCCGCTCTAGGGATGAGGAAATCACTCAGGCTGATAGATAGAGAGATGCGTAAGTGTAGAGATTCTAGAGATCCACTGGGTGGAAAATATTTGGATCAGAGGAAGTCTTGATGGGGGCAATGCTAATGCTAGTGCCTGCTAATACTGCCACTGATCTAATCATCCTTGACAAATTCTCCCTCTGCAGAGCAGACGGCAGCTGCTGAGAAATGAAAACTTTATGGGTGATTTTAGGAACCTGACGAGTCAACAGTCATAACAGCCACCAGTGCTGACGAGGTCTAGACCAAACAGACAGGAATTGTTTCTGAACCATCTGCTACCAAACGGTCATTGTCAAGCCAGCATCTTTAACCTCCGAACGTCCCTTATTTTTTAATTGGAAGACAAAATTGGGTATTTAAAATGCTTTTGTTAGCTGTTTCTGTATACCCATTCTGACCTGGTGTACTGGTTCATTCACATCCGCTGATGTGTTGGATTCTCTCCTCAGAGGAGTTCTTCTACTTCCTGTTTATATAGGAAGTGACTTCCCCTCCAGAAATAAGGAGACAGTGATGCCTTACCACAGATGTGTCCACGCTTACTCTAAATCAACTAGACGACAGCAGATTAATGACAGTCATCAGCTTGGGTAATTAATTACATTGTAATAAAGCATCCTGCATTTGTAGTGGCTTTCTGTCTCCATTCTCTCCGGTTAAACACTTCCTGTATGAATCAAAGAGGGGAAGAGGAGCTGCCTGAAGTCTAATGAATGACCAGGAGAAAATATTAATTAAAGCCTTATCTCTGAATTCTCTCAACATGCATCATGGGAAATATTGATAAGAAGAAAGGGGATATTTACATGTAGAACTAGAGAAGCACAGTAACAGCTTCATCTCCACAGTTGTGAGGAGAATACAAAGTGGAACCAAATCCAAGTCCAGAAACTCAAAAAAAGTTTCTGGACTTGGATTTGTTCTTGTGTGTTCTTTAGTGACAAATACAACAGCAGGAATAGAGACACGGAGACTTTTACAACTCAGAGACTATTTCATTGAGAAACTGTGTCCAACTTGATGTTTCAATTGCGTTTTGTGACTATTGGAAAAGATCCAAATGCATGAGAAAATATGTAGGCTTTACTCCTCTGTGGTTAAACTTCTAATGATGGACACATCGGAGTGGTGTGTTTATGATAGAACGTGGCGCTGGAGAACCAACCTATCGGGTTCAAGAGCTTGAGTGGGCTGTCCAATTATGCTCAACCATAATCCTCATCGGGTACTTATGAATTCTGGGAATGTAATCAACAAAACGAGTTTAAAAAAAAGTATAATAACAACCAAAAACAATGGAATACATGTGTGTCCTACCTCAGCTTAAATTAAGTATGGGTAATTAGCCTTATCGCATTGATATGTTTATGTCAGAGGAATGGCATTGTTTTACCTTCTCATGCCTATTTCACACTATATGGCCGACCCAAACCGTACTGTGCTGGCTCAAATATTTTCTTTTCACATTGTCCTTTCCAGGATGCGTTACCAGGCCAGCCCAGCTTGGCACTGTAGTGTGAAAATGGTATAACAATGGCCATGCATGACAGAGGTGTCACTAGCCGGAGCGCTCTGCGGTTTCACCAAGGATCTTCTTTCCCATCAGCCATCAGCTTTGTCCTGCGTTAGATAACATGAAGACATGACTGGGAGGCAGACCGCTAATTCAATCAGTATGAAATCCCAGTGCGGTGGGATGTCACAGCTGCCCTTGACGACGACGTGTGCGGCGTCATGAATATACACTACCGTGTTGAACAGAAAGTCAGAAGGTCAGACCTTCAACAGTGACCTTCAAAAACAACTTTTTAAAAGTGCATTATGAATGCTACGTCCAATGCAGCATCTTTGCAATGTCAAGGCAGCAGGCACAAAGGCTATTTGATGTGATGCTAGTGGTACTTTTCCTTCCACAGATCTTATAATGTGGTGCAGAGGGCCCGCATTTTCTTGTATCTGAGACCATGTTAGATGAGTAATGTTTTGGAATAATAGGGTAATTGCAAGAGCCAGAAGGGACATTTACATAGACAGTGAATCCAGGTTAATACCAATGCTGCAGGTCTGTGAGACTCAGATTACACATTTATTTTGGTTATTACCAGTGTCCAAAGTTCTACTGTGTCCAATACTACGCTACAGGATCAAGCATCTCATTTTATTAGAGTTCTCTTGCAGGGTGATTCATGAGCCCAGATGCTACATTATGTTGTCTGATATGATTTCTACACTCTGTCCGTCCTCCCCTTAATACATTCCATCAAAACAAATCAAACTGATATTGTGTGTGTTCTTATTTGTGTTAAACAAATCAGTAAGAATGTTGATGAAAATATATATAAATCAAACAGGCTTACAGTAGCCATATCCATAAAGACCATTACCAAAAGACAACAAATCTAGCTTTAAGTGGAACGTTTGATAGATATGTTCCATGTATTTAATATGGTACATTTTCATATGCAAAGAAAAACACCTATCACCCCTGAGACATCAATATACCAGATCCTTTCTAGATTTTGCTCGCCAAGGTCACCGGCCTGATTCGTTCTTGTCAACCTGATTCATCCATTTCAAGCCTGCTGCTAGCTTCTATTTGTGTACAGAATCCATTCACCCGGTGCTATTACGAGCAGCCTTTCTAAGTTGGTCCAATTTGAACTGGTGGCTGTTGCTGGGATACCCTGTAATATCCACTCTGTTAAGGGGAAATTATAGCTTTATCGAATACAGTACAGGCGTGAGGGGCAGCAAGATGGATGAATCATGGTGCGGAATGGGGCTGGAATCGGTCGGCGGTAGCAACAACAACACCATACAGCCAGGCGTCTGCCAGTTCAATAAACCTAGAGACCTGTAATCGTTATAACAACCTAATACATTTTCTATACGACGATATTTCAAAGTCTGGAACAAAATGCCCCTTTTACGGTGTCCATATTAGGACAGACTCAGTACTCTGTAAGGCCTAATATTAACCAAATGATTGACAGAGACATTTTTAGAACTGTGTTTGTTTTTGAGTCGCAGTGAGACTGCACTTTAATGACATATCACTACCTCAACATTAAAAAACGGGTCTGCGTCCCAAATAGCACCCTACTCCTTATAGTACACTACTTTTAACCAGAACCCCATTGGGAATAGGGTACCATTTGGGATACATCCTAGGAACATATGGTGTTCTCCTAAGTTGACTTTTAATTAAAACTATAAACCGTCCATTTTCTCTCCCTCCAGTGCACACAGGCAGACATGTTTTATTGTTTTAAACAGTGTTAATGTGTTGACAGATGACAGGTGAAACTGTGCTCATGGAAAGCGTTTGCATTTGGCTTTTCCTGGAAATAGCCATTATCATGGTGTTGTATCCAGTTAACCTAGCCTCTCGCTCCAGATTGCATTAACATGACAATTAGCATATTAGCCAGGGAACCCAGCAATCTGTCACTACTACCAAGATATATGGACGATCCTGATGAATATTCCGTAACTGAATAAATTCTATCCACATCTCTATTTAGTAAATGTCATAAAGAAGAGGAATTTGTGTCATTGACGCACACTCATGTTAAGTGAGATCTTAGATTAAAAAATTCAACAAATTCTCCTTGTCACGACTTCCGCCGAAGTCAGTCCCTCTCCTTGTTCGGGCGGCATTCGGCGGTCGACGTCACCGGTCTTCTAGCCATCGCCGCTCCACCTTTCATTTTCCATTTGTTTTGTCTTGTTTTCCCGCACACCTGGTTCACATTCCCTCATCAGACTGAATGTATATTACCCTCTGTTTCCCCCATGTCTGTGTGTGGAATTGATCTTTGTGTAGGGTGTTACGCTACAGGCTGGCTTGCGCTAGGTTTGTTTCAAACCTAGGTTTGTTTGTTTTGTTTAATCCGGTTCATGTTACCGTGGTTGTGCTTTGTGCTGCCTCGCCTGTGCCTTTGGGCCAGGGTGTATATTAAAGTTCTCCTGTTATCACCCATCTCTGCTCTCCTGCGCCTGATTTTCCGGCAACCAGTCACTCACCCCGTTACAATCCTGAGAATCTGACAACATCAATATCTGCAAAGCACTGCCTATTGTATATTGACAATACCGCAATTAATAAAACACTGTCAATATAGTCAAGACTGTCAAAAACCAGCCTGCATGTGGCTACATACACTAGAGTGGCAAAGTTGGTCCTCTAAACATACATTTTAGTGATCACCGATCACCAGCCCCATTACCCAGACGATTTAGCATTAGATCAATTTGGCCCTATGGGTGTGCCATTGACCACGGCACCGCTAATATTGTAGGAATGAGTGCCTAGACGTTGCCACACAGACATGACACCAATGACCTTTGCTGTGTTGCTGAGGCTGTTGCCGTGGGTGATGATGGGGTAATGATGGGTAATGATGGCCAGGTTGTTACCGCCAGCAACCAGCCACTGGCCCCTCCTACCTGGGTCAAAAATGACATGGTTGTCAGGGGAGACGAGGTGGCACGCGATGACAAACAATCCCTCCAGATAACGGTGGAGAAGACGGGGAGAAGACACTGACACCCTTGATTATCCAGTTGTCGCAGACAGGTTGACTGGACCACACGGCAGAGTCTTTCTCCTACCTCCCTTGAGTATTGGCTCACACACATACAGTCTCGTCCTTCACTCTTCCCCTGTCGACAAGTAGACAGATAACCTTTGCCTAACAGATGAGGTTGAGGCTAGCCACGTACACATACCCACACTTCTCAGATAGCAACATCCCAAATAGATTCCATTCACTCTCTTTAGCTTGGTACTGCTAACTACCCTTAGCATTCGACTAATGTTATGTGAATTCCAACACTTCTTTACATTTTCCTCATTGATTGACCTTCATGTCTTAAAGTAATGGACTGTTGTTTCTCTTCTAACACTGCTACCAGCATCCCAAATATATTCTATCCACTATCTGTTGCTAACTACACTTAGCATTAGCATGGCTCTCGCAAAAAAAAAAAAAATGGGTTAGCTTGCGAAAGTATTCACCCCTTTGGCATTTTCCCTATTTTGTTGACCTTACAACCTGGGATTGAAATAGATTCATGGGGGGGGGGGGTGTTATCATTTGATTTACACAACTTTTACCACTTTGAAGATGCAAAATAAAAAAAATTGTGAAACAGACAAGAAATAAGACAAAAAACTGAACTTGAGCGTGCCTAACTATTCATCCCCCCAAAGTCAATACTTTGTAGAGCCACCTTTTGCAGCAATTACAGCTGCAAGTCTCTTGGGGTATGTCTCTATAAGCTTGGCACATCTAGCCACTGGGATTTTTGCCCATTCTTCAAGGAAAAACTGCTCCAGCTCCTTCAAGTTGGATGGGTTCTGCTGGTGTACAGCGATCTTTAAGTCATACCACAGATTCTCAATTGGATTGAGGTCGGTGCTTTGACGAGGCCATTCCAAGACATTTAAATGTTTCGCCTTAAACCACTCGAGTGTTGCTTTAGCAGTATGCTTAGGGTCATTGTCCTGCTGGAAGGCGAACCTCCGTCCCAGTCTCAAATCTCTGGAAGACTGAAACAGGTTTCCTTCAAGAATTTCCCTGTATTTAGCGCCATATATCATTCCTTCAACTCTGACCAGTTTCCCAGTCCCTGCCGATGGAAAAACATCCCCACAGCATGATGCTGTCACCGCCATCCTTCACTGTGGGGATGGTGTTCTAAAATGTAGCCAAAAAGCTACATTTTAGTCTCATCTGACCAGAGTACCTTCTTCCATATGTTTGGGGAGTCTCCCACATGCCTTTTGGCAAACACCAAACGAGTTTGGTCATTTTTTTATTTAAGCAATGGCTTTTTTCTGGCCACTCTTCCGTAAAGCCCAGCTCTGTGGAGTGTACGGCTTAAAGTGGTCCTATGGACAGATACTCCAATCTCCGCTGTGGAGCTTTGCAGCTCCTTCAGGATTATCTTTGGTCTCTCTGATTAATGCCCTCCTTGTATGCTCTGTGAGTTTTGGTGGGCGGTCCTCTCTTGGCAGGTTTGCTGTGGTGCCATATTCTTTCCATTTTTTAATAATGGATTTAATGGTGCTCCGTGGGATGTTCAAAGTTTAGGATATTTTTTTGTAACCCAACAAAAATATAATTCTGTACTTCTCCACAACTTTGTCCCTGACCTGTTTGGAGAGCTCCTTGGTCTTCATGGTGCCGCTTGCTTGGTGGTGTCCCTTGGTTAGTGGTGTTGCAGACTCTGGGGTCTTTCATAACACTGAGATCATGTGATAGATCATGTGACACTTAGATTGCACACAGGTGGACTTTATTTAACTAATTATGTGACTTCTGAAGGTAATTGGTTGCACCAGATCTTATTTAGGGACTTCGTAGCACAGGGGGTGAATACATATGCATGCACCACTTTTCCATTTCATTTTTTAATTTAATTTTTGAAACATGTATTTTTTTAAATTTCACTACACCAATTTGGACTATTTTGTGTATGTCCATTACATGAATTCCAAATAAAAATCTATTTAAATTACCAAAAAATGCCAAGGGGGATGAATACTTTTGCAAGGTACTGTACAGTAGGCTGGGACTATTTTTCCCTCTTCATGGCTACCACAAATTCAATGACAAATATCAGGGCTTCCCATGATGAACACCTCACTCTTTGTGTTTGAATTTGCTGGCAAATGAGAAGGTGTTGGGTGAACCAAAGGAGGTAATCAGCTAGCTATCTTGGTGGGGGAAAAAAGCCTTTTACCCCCTATTCGAAAGGATAACGTTGATTAATAGGCTCACTTAACAATAGCTGTGCAATCTGAAGCAGCGGTAAAGCGAGTCGCCATTAATTCACTTTCAGGGGAAGTAACTCAAACGGGTGTGTAATGGGCCTATATAGTACACTACCTCAGACCAACCAATAATCAATCATTACTAGTGCGGTACATTCTGTGTTTTACACTATCACTAGTTTTCTCTTGTCATCAAAAGTTATGGTGCATCTCACCAAATAAAAGTATTTAAATTAAGGTGTTCAGAGTGTGTGACATATTGGTATTATTTTCTCAGAAAAGGTTATACCCCCCCAAAAAAAGGTGATTGCAATGCAATCAAGATGCTGTTCCTAAATCCTTATTACACATTTGTGGCTAATGTTATTGCGCTGCAATGCTTTAGGCCTGTTGGATCTAATAGTAGGCTACAGCTATGGTTGTTTTTCAAAGGAGATTTTCATCCAACTCAGTGACACCTGTGGGAGGCAGATTTTACTACCTATACAACAGCTCCTTCTGAATTGTCTAGGAATACACCAATATCATCTTCTCATGACCAAAATATATACAAAAAAAATGTACTTGTATAATATGAATGTCATTTCTCGAAATACATTTTCCGTTTTGGATAATAAACTTTATTTCCGATTATATTCCTTTTATTGACCTTTGTGCAAAAGATGAAATGAGTCTGAGGCAATGCTCTCGAAGAAGCAGGAAGACACACGAAGCAAGAAATTCAATTTATTTGTTTATGTTATTCAAAATGTCACCCCGCGCTCCTTGTATGTACTCACACTAGCATCGAAATAAAAAAGAACTGATACTGTAGCAATTTGCTCTCTTGAATTTCAATTCTCTTTCACTACCTACAAAAAAACCAAAATATTTTTATGCAGGGAGAGCATTCACATGGGCCACCATTTGAAATATCAAACGCCACTGAATGTTAGGGAATTACTGTTGATTAGGCCTATTCACTTACTTTCCCAAAGGGCTGGGTATATCAATGTCAAATGTTAATACTTAGCATATACCTCCCAGGCATGTGAAATAAATTAAATTGCTATAATAATCAGGCAACACATAAACATTATTTGTTTCGTCACATTATATCAATACCCTACGGTGCTGGAAGAGGCTGATAAATCGCCAAGTCGGTAATGTTTCCTGGCATGTGCAAAATCGGTGGGGAGATTAGCGTGCTCAGGGCAACAAGCACAACTGGTAATGATACAAATTAATTAGTTGAATGTAGCCTTGCGGAGGGAGAGTACACATAAACCAGGGGTGTCAAACTCATTCCACGGAGGGCCTAGTGTCTGCAGGTTTTTGGTTTTTCCTTTCAATAAAGCCCTAGACAACCAGGTGTGGGGAGTTCCTAACTAATTAGTGATGTTAATTCATCAATCAAGTACAAGGGAGGAGCGAAAACCCGCAGACTCGGCCCCCCGTGGAATGAGTTTGACACCTGTGACATAAACATTCAGAACATGCCAACTGAAGTTAATGCCAGAGCTCAGCTTGATTTACTCAATTTGCACTGACCCACCGCTCGCCTCGAATCTCCTCCCTCATTTCCGCATTTGACTCAGTAATTCCACCAATCAAACGGAGCGGCTGACCTCTGACATCATGACTTGCCAGCCTTAATCATAGGAAACGTTAAGCAATTCTCAGTCTATTCACTGGGCTAATGTTTCCATTAGTGAACCATTACTCACCAGTGATACCCTGAGCTCTGCCACTCCAGACAGAAACTCCGGACTGGATAACTAGCATGCATAGCTCCCATAGAATGGAACACAATTGGCTGATATGAATCACTGGGTGCAATGTACACAGAGACATACGGTAACATGGGAACCATTAAACATGTCACTAAGTATCGACCCTGTGTGTGTGTGTGTGTGTGTACAAGCATGTGTGTGAGTGTGTGTCAAATAATATATTACCCAATTGTCTCCAACCTTCCTTAAACTGTCATATCATGAATTATATGCATTCATAAAGTAAACCCTTGCTGCGCTATTATTCTGCCTTTCCATTCATGTACTGTATTAGTCAACTGTGCTTGAAGCCGTCCTGTGAGTGATATCACTTCCAAAAGGCTGTGCAGCTCTGAGGTTTCCTGACTTCCTTCCTTGCCAGCAGGTGTTTCATAGCACCTCATGGAAATACCTTTAACCACATTTCACAGGAAATATCTTAAAGCTGCCCCTCTGAGAGTGAGATTGATGTGAGTGTGTTCTGGCGCGCTGGAAGATGAGATAGAAAATGTATATAGTACCAAACAGGGTCTTCATCTCAAAACCTGATCTGACATAATGAATTGAGTTGTCCCTAAATGCTTATTAGTGGTCAGCTTGGCAGTTTTTCCTCCTAATGGTTAAGGTCAGGATTGGGAGTGTAAACTGATGCTAGATCTGTGCCAGGCTACTTCTAACCCAGAGTTTGCCAACAGAGGAGTCACTCTCATTATTTTAGCTTTGAAATGTATTTATGTTTGTTCATGAAACTTTTGTTGGTGAATTATGTTTGTTTGATTACATTTGTGTTTGCTGATTTAAACAGAAGTGTACTGCATCACAGCATAGCTTGGAGCTGCCCTATCTGTTGGCAACATAGCACCGACAGATAGGGAAGCTCTGATTCTAGCTTCCAAGCAACTTTGCAGTATTTGGTTTTTGTGTGTGTTATTTCTTACATTAATCGCCCAGGAGAACTTCTGGATATCAGAGCGGCGGTAACTCACCAGCATTACGATCAGGAATACGACATTTCCCGAATTGGATCCTTTGTTCTTACCCCCCAGGGCAATTGAACTGATTCCAGAGGCTGATCCAAAACACCGCCTGCGGAAAAGAGGTATTCGGAGTGGACTTCTAGTCCGACTCAGGAGGTGCGCACACCGACCACCTCTTCCAAGTATACTACTCGCTAATGTTCAGTCTCTAGATAATAAAGTAGATGAGCTCAAGGCGAGAATCTCCTTCCAGAGAGACATCAGGGATTGTAACATACTCTGTTTCACGGAAACATGGCTCTCTTGGGATATACTGTCTTTGTCCACGCAGCCAGCTGGGTTCTCAGTACATTATGCAGACAGGAATAAAGAACTCTCCGGGAAGAAGAAAGGCGGGAGTGTATGTTTCATGGTTAACTACTCATGGTGTGATTGTGATAACATACAGAAACTCAAGTACTTTTGTTCACCCGACCTTGAATACCTCACAATCAAATGTCGACCGTATTACAGCCGTGTATATTCCCCCCTCAAGCCAATACCGTGACGGTCCTCAAGGAAATTCACTGGACTTTATGTAAACTGGAAACCTCATATCCTGAGGCCGCATTTATTGTAGCTGGGGATTTTAACAAAGCATATTTGAGGAAAACGCTATCGAAATTTGACCAACACATTGACTGTAGCACTCGCTCTGAGAAACGTTAGACCACTGCTACTCAGCTTTTCGAAATGCCTACAAGGCCCTCCCCACGCCCTCCCTTTGGCAAATCTGATCAAGACTCCATTTTTCTCTTCCCTATAGGCAGAAACTCAAACAGGCAGTACCTGTGCTAAGGACTATTCAACGCTGGTCTGACCAATCGGAATCCACGCTTCAAGATTGTTTCGATCACGCAGATTGGGATATGTTCCAGGTAGCCTCTGAGAATAACATCAATGAATACACTGAAAGAGTGACTGAGTTTATCAGGGAGTGTATAGGAGATGTTGTACCCACTGTGACTATTAAAACCTACCCTAACCAGAAACCGTGGATAGATGGCAGCATTCGTGCAAAACTGAAACTGCGAACCACGGCATTTAACCAAGGCAAGGTGACTGGGAATATGGCCGAATTCAGTCAGTGTAATTATTACCTTTGTAAGGTAATCAAACGTCAAACGTCACTAGAGAGACAAAGTAGAGTCGCAATATGTGTGGCAGGGTATACAGACAATGACGGACAACAAATGGAAAACCAGACACGTCAAGGACACCGACGTTTTGCTCCTGGACACCTTCTTCGTCTGCTTTGAGGATAACACAGTGCCACCGACGCGGCCCACTACCAAGGACTGTTGGCTCTCCTTCTCCGTGGCTGACGTGAGTAAGACATTTAAGCGTGTTAACCATCACAAGGCTGCCGGCCCATATGGCATCCCTAGCCACGTCCTCAGAGCATGCGCAGACCAGCTGGCTGAAGTGTTTATGGACATATTCAATCTTTCCCTATCCCAGTCTGCTGTCCCCACATGCTTCAAGATGTCCACCATTGTTCCTGTACCCAAGAAAGCAAAGGTAACGGAACTAAATGACTACCGCCCCGTAGCACTCACTTCTGTCATCATGAAGTGCTTTGAGAGGCTAGTCAAGGATCATATCATATCTACCTTACCTGACATCCTTAGACCCACTTCAATTTGCTTACCACCCCAGTAAATCCACAGACGACGCAATCGCCATCGTACTGCACACTGCCCTATCCAATCTGGACAAGTGGAATAACTATTCAAGAATGCTGTTCGTTGACTTTAGCTCAGCATTCAACAACATAGTACCCTCCACGCTCATCATTAAACTCAGGGCCGTGGGTCTGAACCCCGCCCTGTGCAATTGGATCCTGGACTTCATGAGTCAACCGCCCCCATGTGGTGAAGGTAGGTAATAACACCTCCACTTTGCTGATTCTCAACTCAGGGGCCCCACAAGGGAGCCTGCTCCTGTACCCCTTCTTCACCCATGACTGTGTGGCAACGCACGCTTCCAACTCATTGTTGGTAATCAGGTAGGCCTGATTACCAACAATGACAAGACAGCCTGCAGGGAGGAGGTGAGGTTCCTGGGAATGTGGTGCCAGGAAAATAACCTCTCATTCAATGTCAAAAAAACAAATTGTGAACTTCAGGAAATAGCAGAGGGAGCACTCCCCTATCCACATCGACGGAACCACAGTGGAGCAGGTGGAAAGCTTCAAGTTCCACGGTATACAGATCACTGACGAATTGAAATGGTCCACCCACACAGACAGTCTGGTGAAGAAGGCGCAACAGCGCCTCTTCAACGTTAGGAGTCTGAAGAAATTTGGCCTGTCACCTAAAACCCTCACAAACTTTTACAGATGCACAATTGAGAGCATCCTGTCGGGCTGTATCACAGCCTGGTACGGCAACTGCACTGCCCGCAACCGCAGGGCTTTCCAGAGGATGGTGCGGTCTGCCCAACGCATCACCGGGGGCAAACTACCTGCCCTCCAGGACACCTACAGCACCTAATGGCACAGGAAGGCCAAAAAGATCATCAAGGAGAACAACCACCCGAGCCACTGCCTGTTCACCCCGTTATTATCCAGAAGGCGAGGTCAGTACAGGTGCATCAAAGCTGAGACCGAGCCGTTGCTAAGCTAAGGTAACCCTGCACCATAGAGGCTGCTGGACTACATACATAAACTTGAAATCACTGGCCACTTTAATAATGGAACACTATTCACTTTAATAATGTTCACATATGTATATATTTTATTATATTGTATTTTAATCTGCGCCACTCCGACATTGCTCATCCTATATTTATATATTCCTTAATTGCATTCTTTTACTTTTAGGTTTGTGAGTATTGTGTTACTGTAGATATTACTGTACTGTTGGAGATAAAAACACAGGCATTTAACTACACCCAAAATAACATCTGCTAAACATGTGTATGTGACCAATAAAATTTGTTATAGGTAATTACATCTACTAAATTACAAAAATTATGAAAACATGCTGAAATAAAAGTATTGAAACGTAGTTATTCAAAAAATAAATTTGACAAATAGACTAATATGTACATCGGTTCTAAATCAACGTACATTGTTATTATTAGGTATAACATATAACTTATGCATGCTCAATTATTCAGCATCATATTCCATATGACAGAGAGGAGCGATATACTGTACAGTACCAGTCAAAAGCATGGACACACCTACTCAAGGGTTTTTCTTTATTTACACTATTTTATACATCGTACAATAATAGGGAAGACATCAAAACTATGAAATAACACATATGGAATCATGTAGTAACCAAAAAAGTGTTCAACAAATCGAAATATATTTTATATTGTCACGAGAGACTGAGGAAGAATCAGGCGCAGAGAGCATAAGTTCCACAGGAAGAAGTGCACTTTAATAACGCACCAAAAAACAATGCCCACAACACAGGGCGCGGAAAAAATGTGGACCAACCCAAACACACAGGGTACCAGGTCCGGAGCACGAACACCAAATATCATACACACGTAACATAAAAATAATCCCGCACAAAACAAGGGCGGGTAAACGTACTATAAATAAGGAAGCCCATCAAGCACACAAAATAGACAGAGGTGCAACTAATAAAACAAAACAAACAGACAACGAAAAAGGGATCGGTGGCGGCTAGTAGACCGGTGACGACGACCGCCGAGCACCGCCCGAACAGGCAGGGGAGCCAACTTCGGCGGAAGTCGTGACATATATTTTAGATTCTTCAAAGTAGCCACACTTTGCCTTGACGACAGCTTTGCACACTCTTGACATCCTCTCACCAGCTTCATGAGGAATGCTTTTCCAACAGTCTTGAAGGAGTTCCCACATATGCTGAGCACTTGTTGGCTGCTTTTCCTTCACTCTGCAGTCCAACTCATCCCAAACCATCTCAATTGGGTTGAGGTTGGGTGATGGTGGCGGCCAGGTCATCTGATGCAGCACTCCATCACTCTCCTTCTTGGTAAAATAGCCCTTACAAAGCCTGGAGGTGTGTTGGGTCATTGTCCTGTTGAAAAACAAATGATTGTCCCACTAAGTGCACACCAGAGGGGATGGCGTATTGCTGCAGAATGCTGTGGTAGCCATGCTGATTAAGTGTGCCTTGAATTCTAAACAAATCACAGACAGTGTCACCAGCAAAGCACCCCCACACCATCAGACTTCCTCCTCCATGCTTCACGGTGGGAACCACACATGCGGAGATCATCCGTTCACCTACTCTGCGACTCACAAAGACATGGCGGTTGGAACCAAAAATCTCAAATTTGGACTCATCAGACCAAAGGACAGATTTCCCCTGGTATAATGTCCATTGCTCGTGTTTCTTGGCCCAAGCAAGTCTCTTCTTATTATTGGTGTCCTATAGTAGTGGTTTCTTTGCAGCAATTCGACCATGAAGGCTTGTTTCTCCTCTGAACAGTTTATGTTGAGATGTGTCTGTTACTTGAACTCTGTGAAGCATTTATTTGGGCTGCAATCTGAGATGCAGTTAACTCTAATGAACTTATCCTCTGCAGCAGAGGGAACTCTGGGTCTTCCTGTTCTGTGGCGGTCCTCATAAGAGCCAGTTTCATCATAGCGCTCAATAGTTTTTGCGACTGCACTTGAAGACTGATCTTATTTACTGATCTTAATGTCTTAAAGTAATGATTGACGGTCATTTCTCTTTGCTTATTCGAGCTGTTCTTGCAAAAATATGGACTTGGTCTTTTACCAAGTAGGGCTGTATTCTGTATACCACCCCTACCTTGTCACAACACAACTGATTCGATCACATGCATTAAAAAGGAAAGAAATTCCAGAAATTAACTTTTAATGAGGCACACTTGTACATGAAACACATTCCAGGTGACTACCTCATGAAGCTGGTTGAGAGAATGCCAAGAGTGTGTAAAGCTGTCATCAAGGCAAAGGGTGGCTACTTTGAAGAATCTCAAATATAAAATATGTTTTTATTTGTTTAATACTTTTTTGCTTACTAAACTCAGCAAAAAAAAGAAACGTCCCTTTTCTAGGACCCTGTCTATCAAAGATAATTCATAAAATTCCAAATAACTTCACGGATCTTCATTGTAAAGGGTTTAAACATTGTTTCCCATGCTTGTTCAATGAACCATAAACAATTAATGAACATGCACCAATGGAACGGTCGTTAAAACAATAACAGCTTACAGTTAGGCCTCTTTAGTGTCCTAAGTTTTCATATCTACTGACTATGAAAAACACAAAGAAAGATGCCCAGGGTCCCTGCTCATCTGCGTGAACGTGCCTTAGGCATGCTGCAAGGAGGCATGAGGACTGCAGATGTGGCCAGGGAAATAAATTGCAATGTCCGTACTGTGAGACGCCTAAGACAGCGATACAGGGAGACAGGATGGACATCTGTTCGTCCTCGCAGTGGCAGACCACGTGTAACAACACCTGCACACTATCGGTACATCCGACCATCACACCTGCGGGACAGGTACAGGATGGCAACAAATCCACCGTCGCTGGACCAGACAGGACTGGTTATTTCATGTCTTCACTATTATTCTACAATGTAGAAAATAGTAAAAATAAAGAAAAACCCTTGAATGAGTAGGTGTATCCAAACCTTTGACTGGTACTGTAGGCTATACAAAATTATAAGCTTAAGCATTATCCATCTTTGTGTCTGTACACTGTTACAGGATGATGCAATGTCACGAAATTTTACTCGACAAACCAAATGAATACAAATGCAATTCTATTTCCAACATCCTCTCTGCAGTAAAACATGCTTTCATCATAAATGGCACCATAGTTCATGAGTACCATAGAGATTACAGGAGCAGTGTTTTGACCTTCCCAGCTGTGCTGCACGAACAACTAGTGAACAAGTCCACTCAGTAATTCGTTGTTTGATTCCCAAGTAGATCAGTATATTGGACCATAACCTAAGTGGGTTGGAAAAGCAATGTACTCTAGGTATTGTGTAGGTTGTACTTCACGTATGAGTCACCACCTGGATTTGGTCTTATGTATCATAATTAGAAATTGTGGCTACCTGCCACCCCATCATGGCTAGTGGGAAGGTTGCTGAATTTGTCTGTGGCTTAACCAAGAAGGCTCGTAATTGAACCATTTTATTCATATTTACAGATGGCATACAAGTGTGTTATTAAGGCACATGAAAGTTCAAATGTTCCAGAAGGCATTTCTGCCCCCAAAAAACACATTTATATAAATAAATCAACTTAAAATGGCTCTCCTGTGAAGTCGTGACTTGCGACATACGCCCAATTTCCTGAAACGGGTCACATATACTGTACTTGCAAGGTGCAGTATCCCTAACTGGGGATCTATTGGAGCCTAGCATGTCATTGTAACTGGGCAAAGCTCTTGTTCTGCACAATAGCTAGTACTAACCCTTGTGTACTTGTCATTGAAGTGTAGTTGCTATTAAAGAGAAACATCACAGAAGCCTCACATCTGTGCGTTGATCAGAATCTAAAACGAAACCTTCTCCAAAATCAAACTCGGAGATCATTTTCAGTCAAATTTTCTTTTCAACCGAAGCTGGAAACAATTATTTTTATATCTGCCTGCATTTAATGATATGGAAATGTAGGTCACACGGACATGTCATATTTCATCTAATACAAGAGCTTTACACCCCATTACTGCAACTTATGTCAAGTTTTACTACAAGCTCTTTCAACAGAACAGACCTCTGTTCTGATATGGTCTTACGTATGAAGCTAAAAATGTAATGAAGGCTCTTACGGAATGTGGGGATGGTGTTAGCTGCTTTTCGCTGCACCGCAGAGTCGTTTCCAACACACACACACACACACACTCCTTGGGCCTGGGAGGCTGGCTTCATTATCCTGGTTCCATTACCACCCTGGTGTCTCCATTCCCATCAGTCCCTACTCTACCCTTCTCTCTCTCACACACACACTGCTCCGACAGGAAGAATAAAAAGCTCCAGCACTCAGCCTGTGGCTCTGAGTGGGTCTGCTGGGGAGTGAGTGAAAGTCCTCAACCTGAAGCGCCGTGGGGGAGATGGGTCTGGGAATAAGGGACACAGGGTTAGATTGAGAGCCTGCACACCGTCCTGTGTGTGGGGGGGATGATGGTGTGTGCGCGTGTGTGTGTATGTGTGTGTGCATGTGGACATGTTTAGCTATGCTTGTGGGGACATGAAGTCCTCAAAATAATAGTAAACAAACAAAAAATTGACCAACTGGGGACATTTTGTTGGTCCCCACAAGGTCAAATGCTATTTCTAGGGGGTTTAGGGTTAAGTTTAGAATTAGGTCTAGGAGCTAGGGTTAGTTTTAGGGTTAGGGTTAAGATTTTTGGGTTAAGGTTAGGTTTAGGAAAAATAGGATTTTGTATGGGACTGAATTGTGTGTCCCCACAAGTTTACCTGTACAAGAGTGCGTGTGTGTGTTTCTGTATTCTAATCTTTACACCAAACATCAATCATGACCAGACTAGGAGATGAGGCTGTTAATGCATTCTGCCCTTCCTCTGCTTGTGCACTCTAGCAGTCACAGTGGGGGAATAATATATGACATTTTGCAGACGCTTTTATCCAAAGCTTACAGTCATGCGTGCATACTTTTTCCATATGGGAGGTCCCAGGAATCAAACCCACTATCGTGGCGTTGCAAGTGCCTTGCTCTACCAACTGAGCTACAGAGGACCACAAGAGGGATTAAGGGGGAGGAGCCATCTCTCAAAAAGAGAGAGACATTTTAAGGTGTCAGTGGGTTACTGTGATGCACAGAGGTTTTAATGTAAGAGAAGGTGTCGGTGGGTTACTCTGTGCTGCACAGAGGTTTTAATGTAAGAGAAGGTGTCAGTGGGTTACTCTGTGCTGCACAGAGGTTTTAATGTAAGAGAAGGTGTCAGTGGGTTACTCTGTGCTGCACAGAGGTTTTAATGTAAGAGAAGGTGTCAGTGGGGTACTCTGTGCTGCACAGAGGTTTTAATGTAAGAGAAGGTGTCAGTGGGTTACTCTGTGCTGCACAGAGGTTTTAATGTAAGAGAAGGTGTCAGTGGGTTACTCTGTGCTGCACAGAGGTTTTAATGTAAGAGAAGGTGTCAGTGGGGTACTCTGTGCTGCACAGAGGTTTTAATGTAAGAGAAGGTGTCAGTGGGTTACTCTGTGCTGCACAGAGGTTTTAATGTAAGAGAAGGTGTCAGTGGGTTACTCTGTGCTGCACAGAGGTTTTAATGTAAGAGAAGGTGTCAGTGGGTTACTCTGTGCTGCACAGAGGTTTTAATGTAAGAGAAGGTGTCAGTGGGTTACTCTGTGCTGCACAGAGGTTTTAATGTAAGAGAAGGTGTCAGTGGGTTACTCTGTGCTGCACAGATGTTTTAATGTAAGAGAATGTGTCAGTGGGTTACTCTGTGCTGCACAGATGTTTTAATGTAAGATAAGGTGTCAGTGGGTTACTCTGTGCTGCACAGAGGTTTTAATGTAAGAGAAGGTGTCAGTGGGTTACTCTGTGCAGCACAGAGGTTTTAATGTAAGAGAAGGTGTCAGTGGGTTACTCTGTGCTGCACAGAGGTTTTAATGTAAGAGAAGGTGTCAGTGGGTTACTCTGTGCTGCACAGATGTTTTAATGTAAGAGAATGTGTCAGTGGGTTACTCTGTGCTGCACAGATGTTTTAATGTAAGAGAAGGTGTCAGTGGGTTACTCTGTGCTGCACAGAGGTTTTAATGTAAGAGAAGGTGTCAGTGGGTTACTCTGTGCAGCACAGAGGTTTTAATGTAAGAGAAGGTGTCAGTGGGTTACTCTGTGCCGCACAGAGGTTTTAATGTAAGAGAAGGTGTCAGTGGGTTACTCTGTGCCGCACAGAGGTTTTAATGTAAGAGAAGGTGTCAGTGGGTTACTCTGTGCCGCACAGAGGTTTTAATGTAAGAGAAGGTGTCAGTGGGTTACTCTGTGCTGCACAGAGGTTTTAATGTAAGAGAAGGTGTCAGTGGGTTACTCTGTGCAGCACAGAGGTTTTAATGTAAGAGAAGGTGTCAGTGGGTTACTCTGTGCTGCACAGAGGTTTTAATGTAAGAGAAGGCCATGAGATAGAAATATGACTGCATAATAGAGATGCATTTAGGAAATGTTGGAAGTAGTTTTACATAATAGTGGTAGTAGCAGCGGCAGTAGTAGAAGTACTTAACAGTTGTAACCGAAGAGGAGGGGTACTGTAATGGTAGTAAAAGTGTCAGTATTAGTTGAGCTCTACATAGGACTGTCACACTAAGAGTGGACACAGATGTAGTTGCCATGACCAACTGAGCCTTATAGTCCTCACTCTTCTAAGTGTGTGACTTAAATGAAGTCATGTGAGGAGTTCAACGTGAACATTTCTAACTTCCTGGACAATCGCAAGTGACTGAGAAAAAAAAAGAGAAAAGCACTTACCCTGGCTTGAATATACTTCGATTCATTATTATCAATGAACTCTCAACCTCTTCCATTTACCATAGAACCATTGATGAAAGATAACATTATGGCCCTGAGAGAGTCTGAAAAAACAACATCTAGAAAACCAGTACCAGCAGAACCAGAAGAAAAATGTAATAATTTTTAAAATTATACAGCTATTTAAACGAGGCCACTTGTAGGGAATAGGATGCCATTTGGGATGCTTGCAGAGATTCAGCTCAACTGCAGAGGCTGTTTGGTAAACAAGAGGACAAACTCACTGAATTATTCATATTGTGGTGAGGCTACTACCCTGTATGGTCAATATGTCATGATGCCTTTCCCTAGTTCTGTTTTGGTGCAGCGATATACAGTCTTGTAACATCTACGCAAATCGTTTCGGCAATCTTTCTTTTTATTCCGACTTTCTCTCCATTTATAGCTCTCTCTCTATTTCTCTCTCACTGTCACGCCCTGACCATAGAGAGCTTTTTATTCTCCATTTTGGTTAGGTCGGGGTGTGACATCTAGGTGATTTATATTTCTATGTTGGCCTGGTATGGTTCCCAATCAGAGGCAGCTGTTTATCGTTGTCTCTGATTGGGGATCATATTTAGGCAGCTATTTCCCCTTTGTGCTTTGTGGGATCTTGTCTATGTATAGTTGCCTGTGAGCACTATAGCACCTTCACGTTTCGCATTTATTGTTTTACTTCATAATAAAGAGGATGGAACCATACCACACTGCATCTTGGTCCACTTATTATAACGTTCGTGACACTCACTCTCTTTCCTCTCTCTCTCCCTCTTCCCCTCGCTCTTGCTCTTTTCTCTGTAAGTGGTTTTTCAAATTAAAGGTTTTCTATTTGGAGAGCCTATCATCATCTTTTTCCTCTACATGTGAGTCTGGGCTTGGCTCCACATTGCAGATTGTAGGGGGATACAAACTAGCAGAACTCTCTTGCCGTGTCTGAAATCTGTCTTGCCTGCTACTTACTAAAACTATGCACTGTGTACTAATTGTCCTACATGTTTAGCAAAAAAAAGAATGCAGTAAGCAACAAATATCAACATCCGTACTCAATGCGTTATCGAATGCACAATTGGGTTTACTGCAGCCATTCATTCCTTTTTACAACGCGTTACCTTATGTGGTTGTTGAGTGGGTCTTAAAAGACGATCGTCTTCCTCAATAGTGTGCAGCGAATTGTGCTAAACTGAACAAAAATATAAACAGAACAAGCAACAATTTTACTGAGTTACAGTTCATATAAGGAAATCAGTCAATTGAAATAAATAAATTGGGCCCAAATCTATGGATTTCACATGACTGGGAATACAGATCATAACAACATACAGGAACTCAAGTCATTCTGTTCACCTGACTTAGAATTCCTCACAATCAAATGTCGACCAAGGGAATTCTCTTCGATTATAATCACAGCCGTATATATTCCCCCCCCAAGCAGACACGTCGATGGCCCTGAACGAACTTTATCTGACTCTATGTAAACTGGAAACCACACACCCTGAGGCTGCATTCATCGTAGCTGGGGATTTTAACAAGGCTAATCTGAAAACAAAACTCCCTAAATTCTATCAGCATATCGATTGTGCTACCAGGGCTGGTAAAACCCTGGATCATTGTTATTCTAACTTCCGCGACGCATATAAGGCCCTCCTTTCGGAAAAGCTGACCATGACTCCATTTTGTTGCTTCCAACCTACAAACAGAAACTAAAACAAGAAGCTCCAGCGCTCAGGTCTGTTCAACGCTGGTCCGACCAATCTGATTCCACGCTTCAAGACTGCTTCGATCACGTGGATTGGGATATGTTCCGGATTGCGTCCAACAACAACATTGACGAATACGCTGATTCGGTGAGCGAGTTCATTAGAAAGTGCATCAGCGACGTAATACCCACAGCAACGATTAAAACATTCCCAAACCAGAAACCGTGGATTGATGGCAACATTCGCGTGAAACTGAAAGCGCGAACCACTGCTTTTAACCAGGGCAAGGTGACCGGAAACATGACCGAATACAAACAGTGTAGCTATTCCCTCCGCAAGGCAATCAAACAAGCTAAATGCCAGTATAGAGACAAAGTAGAGTCGCAATTCAACAGCTCAACCGTAAGGCTCTCCAGAGGGTAGTGAGGTCTGCACAACGCATCACCGGGGGCAAACTACCTGCCCTCCAGGACACCTACACCACCCGATGTCACAGGAAGGCCATAAAGATCATCAAGGACAACAACCACCCGAGCCACTGCCTGTTCACCCCGCTATCATCCAGAAGGCGAGGTCAGTACAGGTGCATCAAAGCAGGGACCGAGAGACTGAAAAACAGCTTCTATCTCAAGGCCATCAGACTGTTAAACAGCCACCACTAACATTTAGTGGCCGCTGCCAACATACTGACTCAACTCCAGCCACTTTAATAATGGGAATTGATGGAAATTTATGTAAAAATGTATCACTAGCCACTTTAAACAATGCCACTTAATAGAATGTTTACATACCCTACATTACTCTTCTCATATGTATATGTATATACTGTACTCTATCATCTACTGCATCTTGCCATCTTTATGTAATACATGTATCACTAGCCACTTTAAACTATGCCACTTTATGTTTATATACCCTACATTACTCATCTCATATGTATATACTGTACTCTATACCATCTACTGCATCTTGCCTATGCCGTTCTGTACCATCACTCATTCATATATCTTTATGTACATATTCTATATCCCTTTACACTTGTGTGTATAAGGTAGTAGTTGTGGAATTGTTGGGTTAGATTACTCGTTGGTTATTACTGCATTGTCGGAACTAGAAGCACAAGCATTTCGCTACACTCGCATTAACATCTGCTAACCATGTGTATGTGACAAATAACATTTGATTTGATTTGAGATATGCATCTCTTGGACACAGATACCTTGAAAAAAAAGTTATGGGCAGAAAACCCATCAGTATCTGGTGTGACCACCATTTGCCTCATGCAGCGTGACACATCTCCTTTGCATAGAGTTGATCAAGCTGTTGATTGTGGCCAGTGGAATGTTGTCCCACTCCCCTTCAATGGCTGTGCAAAGTTGCTGGATATTTGCGGGAACAGGAACACTCTCTCGTACACGTCGATCCAGAGCATGCCAACCCTGCTCAATGGTGAGTATGCAGGCCACGGAGGAACTGGGACATTTTCAGCTTCCAGGAATTGTGTACAGATCCTTGCGACATGGGATTGTGCATTATCATGAGGTGATGACTGTGGATGAATAGCACGCCAAGGGGCCTCAGAATCTCATCACGGTATCGCTGTGCATCCAAATTGCCATCGATAAAATGCAATTGTGTTTGTTGCCTGTAGCTTATGCCTGCCCATACCATAACCCCACCTTCACCATGGGGCACTCTGTTCACAACGGTGACATCAGCAAACCGCTCGCCCACACGACATCTAGCCGGTACAGTTGAAACCAGAATTCATCCATGAAGAGCACACTTCTCCAGCGGGCCAGTGGCCATCGAAGGTCAGCATTTGCCCACTGAAGTCGGTTACGTCACCAAACTGCAGTCAGGTCAAAACCCTGGTGAGGACAACGAGCACGGAGATGAGCTTCCCTGAGACGGTTTGTGACAGTTTGTGTAAACCCACAGTTTCATCAGCTGTCCGGGTGGCTGGTCTCAGACAATCTCGCAGGTGAAAAAGCTGGATGTGGAGTTCCTAGGCTTACATGGTTACACGTGGTCTGTGGTTGTGAGGTCGGTTGGACGTACTGCCAAATTCTCTAAAACGATGTTGGAGGTGGCTTATAGTAGAGAAATTAACATTAAATTCTCTGGCAATAGCTCTGGTGGACATCCCTGCAGTCAGCATGCCAATTGCACACTCCCTCAAAACTTGAAATATCTGTGGCATTGTCTTGTAAAAAAACTGCACATTTTAGTGGCCTTTTTTTTGTCCCCAGCGGAAGGTACACCTGTGTAGTGACCATGCTGTTTAATCAGCTTCTTGATATGCCACACCTGTCAGGTGGATGGATTATCTTGGCAAAGGAGAAATGCTCATTAACAGGGAAGTAGACAGAGAAATAAGCTAATTTGTGCATATGGAAAATGTCTGATATTTTATTTCAGCTCATGAAAGATGGTACCAACACTTTACATGTTGCGTTTATATTTTTGTTCAGTGTAGATGAAAAGCTGAAATTAGTATGGTAGAAAGGTCAGCCCATTGCTCTCTCTCTCTCTTTACTCAGCTCCTAGTAAGGTAACACAACTTAATGAGATTGTCCCCCCAGCTTTGTTAAAAATTGTATATCTTACGTGTGTGATGTTTGTTGATTAGTAACCGTTCCATGCTGACAGAGGAAGACGCTCATGTTAACTGAGTTGGGAAAGCATACTTTTCATCCTTTGTATGCCTGTTGAGCTCCTTCATGCCATTATCAATAAAGCCCCTGAACTACAGCATAATATTCACTAGGTTTCTCCGATGAGTGGTTGTCAAGAACTGTGTGTGGGCGATTGACATGGCAATTAACAGTGTACTTGCATGAACGTTAGATTAACCTCGAAGGTTAAGGTTGTAGTTTGCATTTTAAACAGTTTATGGGTTGTAAATTCTCAGATTTGTAGGTTTTAAACAGTGATGTTATTATAACCCTATTATAGTACAGTACATGTGCAAAACAGACACACGCCATCACAATGTCCATATTAGGACACCCTCAGTCTCAGCAAGAATTTCTTCTATCTCAGCAGAACTGAGGCTGTCCTAATAATAATGTACACCTTACATATTTTGGGCCTATTACTGTATATTGGACTACTTCCTTGGTGACAAGGCCAAAGAAAGCCTTTGGCAACACTTTATTTTGCAGTGGAAGTATAGTTTAGTGCAGGGGTACTCAAATCTGAGCCTCGAGGTTCGAGGTGCTGCTGTTTTCTTGATTAATGTCACTGATTGGCCAGAGTTATCTCACATGGTGTCCTAAGTCTGAATCAATTCCTGATTAGAAAATAGAAGGTGAGAATGGAAAGCAGCAGTGCTTCTGGCTTTGAGATACGAATTTGGACAAATGTGTGTTCTAGTGTAACAGCATGTCATTCCAATACTTTTGTCACTGTGCATACAAGAATAATTACAAAATAGAAAGTACACGGTAAAGTCAAGTTTAACCAATACTTAATCAATACTTTATCCTCACTTATACAGTCATATATATATATAACAAATTCTGCAAATCTATAACACTGATTTAGTGTAACACATTTGGAGAAAATCTCACAGTGTTGGATGTGTTAGCTGCAACAGAGGCACCCAGGTAATGAGAAATAGACGGGGCTGGTAGTCAGAACGCCGGGCAGCGTCCCACGCAGATATTTCAAAGCCTGTCTTCTCATCCTACAACTGCCTGTCACTTTCCCTTGAACATCACACAGAGAGATAGGTGGAGAGATGGAGGTAGTTGGAGAGAGAGAGGGAGGTAGTTGGAGAGAGAGGGGGAGGGGGAGAGAGAGAGGGGGAGAGAGGGAAAGAAAGTGAGGGGAGCAGAAGAAAGGGGACATGAAAAGAAGAGAGAGAAAGAGAGGCGGAGAGGGACGCAGAGGGAGAAAAACAAAGGTGTACAGAGGAGGAAGAGGTAGAAGATATGAAAGAGGGAGGAATGAGTGCTAATTTCAAGAAAGAGCAGTATGAAAGTGGGTGATCTGATTAGCAGAATGTACATAGAGAGCTTGAACTGGGAAGTCTCTGCAAATGCGGTCGGAGAGTGACAGACAGAGAGAGAGAACTAGATGAATAATTCAGATGATGCTCTCTCTCCCTGTATACTGCCACTACTCTACTCTGGCTGCTCCTCATTGACTCTTGATCTCTGAAGCCTACATGGAGGCTCAAGAACATCAGAGGCACATACATATCCCTCCCGTGGCCTAGAAGTGACTCACTCCACAGGGCTGGGGAGTCTTATCTGATGGCTGAATAAATATTAACATGCGGGTGCCCTCTGTTCTCCTGTGTTTGTGCTAATAGATACTGTGGCTCTCTGTATCTCTGTATATCTCTCTCTCTTTCTCTCTTTCTCTCTCTCCATGTGTCTCACTGCATTCAGCTACAGAAGACGTCCGCCTAATGAATATACATGCAGACAAATAGTGTATCACTCAAGCCGGAGTGTAAAACGCTTCAGTTTGTGTGTGTGTGTGTGTGTGTACATTTGTGTGTGTGTGTGTATGTGTTGTTTTTCCAGGCCACAAAACCATCATTATGAAATCAGTAGCGGTTCATTTTTTATTTAATGTATGGAGTAGCGGAAAAGTGGAAGCGGAAGAAAAAGCGTCATATTTATAACCCTGCCTCAACGGAATAGGTCGTTGTCAACCCAGACCCAAGACATTTTTGTTTTCACTGCCATCATTTAAAATGCTGAACTCCACTGATATACTTTCCCGCTCTATAATTAATGTTTCTGAATGACAGTGTTTTTATGTACCCGACCATTCACTCTCCTGAGGTTCTTCGTAAGCTGTACTCCCAAAAGGTACAAATTTAATCATTTAATAATTCCTCTCCCCGATTTTAATGAGGTGTTTTAACTTGGCGCACGGCTGTCGCTTGCATAGGTCAATTAGACAATTAATTAGTCAAGTAATCTTAATGGGCTTGAGTAATGCATGCTAATTGAGGGGCTGTTAACGTGACGTTTTGTTGTGTGTTCTCTTCCTACCTGTTAGGCGAACAAAGCAGCGTGATTGTTACATCCATCAGACATAATGGCGAAGGCCGGCTCTGAGCACATTCGCTCTCCGTTGTCGAGACAAGAGGCAATATTTGACGTGTTGTGTTTCTACAGGTTCACCAGGCAGTCGTGTACGTTTGTTATGCAGATTGATCGACAGATTGATGCATGTACACTACAGATGCACACACACACACATTTACATTTTAATAATTTAGCAGGCGCTCTTACCCAGAGCAATTTACAGGAGCAATTAGGGTTAAGTGCCTTGCTCAAGGGAACATCAACAGATTTTTAACCTAGTTGGCTCAGGGCTCAGTTACTGGCCCCCTGCTAGGGTACCTGCCCCCCACCCACCCACCCACCCACCCACCCACACACACACACCCTCCTTCCCCCTACTCTGGAAGTGTCAGTTTGGTGTAATTGCATACCTTGCCATTTGAGTATTTCTCACAGCTTCTTCTCTGAAAAGGATGCACTCACAAAACGAGACTGGTGTTTACCAGTCAATACTGCAAATAAACCCGGTAATCTAGCTGCACTCGACTAAAGTACTTAGTTGACAACATATTGGAAATAGATAAAACATTGGTAAATTAATGTGTTTTGACAGCGGTGCAGATTATGTGTACACCTATTCTCCCTTTCTCTGCATCTCCCAATGCTGTTGAAGCATCATCAATATAAGTACAGGAACATATTTACATGCCACTAGCTAAAACTAATGCAATACTGGTTTGATTGAATGTAGCTCTTACTGTTCCCCTGTTTCAGAAGAGCTTTGATTTATCTAACAGAGTGCGAAGGCTTTCACAGTCAGTTTGTGCCGAGAGCTCAGCGAAAAATCTCCATGAATCATCATAACAGACAACTGACAATAATTACCTATATTAGATTATCTCCCCAGTCACAAATCCCCACAGAGTAAAAATAGATGAGCAGCCTAATCTCTTATTGTAACGGCTTTCTTCCTGGGGTGAAGGAGAGGACCAAAATGCAGCGCGGCTAGTGTTCAACATGTTTAATATACGAATAAACAGTAACATTAATACAAGTAACAAAATAACAAATGTGAAAACTTATACAGTCCTAGCTGGTGCAGACAAAACACAGAGACAGGAAACAATCACCCACAAACTCCCAACACAAAACAAGCCTCCTATATATGATTCTCAATCAGGGACAACGATTGACAGCTGCCTCTGATTGAGAACCATATTAGGCTGGACACAGAAACAGACAAACTAGACACACAACATAGAATTCCCACCCAGCTCACGTCCTGACCAACACTAAACAAGCAAAACACATAAGAACTCTGGTCAGGACGTTACACTTATGACATTTTTCCATTCTTTTTCTCATTTCTCAGTTTTTTCATGTGTATAGTTATGAATTTTTAGATATTTTTATTTTTATTGAACCTTTATTTAACTAGGCAAGTCAGTTAAGAACAAATTCTTATTTACAATGACGGCCTACCAAAATACCTCCTGCGGGGACGGGGGCTGGGATTAAATAAAAAAATATATTTAAAAAATGTATATTCTTTTTAAATAACATATAAATATAGGACAAAACACACATCATGACAAGAGAGACAACACAACACTACATAAAGACAGACCTAAGACAACAACATAGCAAGGCAGCAACACATGACAACACAGCATGGTAGCAACACAACATGACAACAACATGGTAGCAACACAACATGATAGCGGCACAACATGATAGCGGCACAAAACATGGTGCAAACATTGTTGGGCACAGTCAACAGCACAAAGGGCAAGAAGGTAGAGAGAACAATACATCACGCAAAGCAGCCACAACTGTCAGTAAGAGTGTCCATGATTGAGTCCTTGAATTACTGCACTGTTGGAGCTAGGAACACAAGCATTTCGCTACACCCTCAATAACATCTGCTAAATATGTGTATGTGATCAACACGATTTGATTCGATTTTGTAGTGACTCCTCACATCTCTGAGTACTGCTGAGTCATCCAATATAAGTTGTGGGTTGATCTATCTGCTGGACATTAAATAGGGATCGGCTCCCTGTGTCTCGTCTCTGTGTCTTGTTTGAGCATCCTGTATTGACAGGGTTTCACACTGTGGTCTGGGCCTGGTTGGTGATCGATTACTCTTCCCTTGTCCTCCTGCAGAGGGAGAGAGAGAGGGAGGAAGCAGACTGAGGTTGTGCTCAGGGAGATCCACTCCTCAGAGATCCTCAGACTCCAATAAGACTGCAGTAGTAGGAAACACATCATACCCACACACTGTACACCACAGGATATTGGTGGCACCTTAATTGTGGAGGAAGGACACGTTGTAATGGATAGAGCAGAATGAATGGAACAGTGTCAAATACATCCAACATGGTTTCCATGTCTTTGATGACATTCTATTCGCTCCGTTCCGGCCATTATTATGAGCCGTCCTCCCCTCAGCAGCCTCCTGTGCTGCATACACACTAAACACATGCCTAAACAAAAGAGACAGGTGTCAATTCACAGGTACATCCAGAATGTGTATGTACAGACATTCTCTCTCTTATTGACACCTTTACTCCCACCATACACAAACCTGCCTAAAAATAAAATACAGGCATGCTCCAGTATCCACTTTATAGCAACTTGTAGCAGGACTTAAACATTTATCGATGTATTTGACAATTTACAGGATGAAATTTCAAGACAGTCCACAAGAAAAACAACAAACAAACAAACAATACTTTAGGCACAAGAATAACATGGCAATTACTGTCGAATAATACTAACAATACAAATTAAACAAAATAAAATTGCAAGTGTTGCAAGTGCCGTGCCGTACCAACTGAACCACACAGGACCTTGAGTTGCAGCACTTTGACAGAGGTTTATTGTGTGTAAAATTAGTCCATTTGGAGGACGCCTCATTCAACCATGTCGTGGCTCCGCTACAAATCACATTAATGGAGAAAAAAGACGTGACTAATTGTTTGGACAGTCCGAGCCATTGCCTGTTCACAGTGAACAATTGGAAATAAAGTGACGCGGAGTGCAGCGGTTAATAATAATGAGTAACTTTCATAGCGGAGGTGGAGAGAGGGTCTATCAACAAGCCCTGTCCATTTGGTGAAACGGAAAGTGTTACTCCATTGAAGGGGTTTAAAGGGCAATTCCGCCACTTTTCAACCACATATTCATTACCTCCAGCATCATACCAGTGTCTAAATATGTGAAAATGGCGCACGTCTACGATCTGTGGTTAAAAAGATAAGAGGAAAGGTCCTTAGAAATGCTTCTCCATTACATCACAGGGTAGGATTAAACAAAAGAAAAACTGTGATTTTCTAAACCTGCAACAGGTTTTTAGCCAGAGGTAGGGTATTTTCTTATTCCCCAAATCACATAGTGTTTTTTTTTCCTACAACATGTAGAAATGTGCCATTTTCACTTGCATTTCTACATTTTGTAGACACTGGTATTGTGGTATTGTGCTGGATATAATGAAAATGTGGTTGGAATTGCCCTTTAACTCATACTGTACAATTTTACTGAATATTTCCCCTTAAACCTTTTGACACTTAAAAACTTCTTGCCACTATAGGGGGTGCTGTTTTCGCATTAGCATAATTTCCTCTACAGATTAAACTGCCTCTTATTCAATTATTGCTCTTACTATATGCATATAATTAATACCATTGGATAGAAAACAATCTATAGTTTCTAAAACCGTTTCAATTTTGTCTCTGAGTTAAACAGAAGTCATTTGACAGCACTTTCCCTGACCAAGAAGAAGAATGCAAGATGTGTATGCTCGCTTCAACGCTCTGCCTATATATGGTCACGCCACCTATGACCCGAAACACACTTCATTCGTCTTCCTCTGGGTGTCAAGAGGACGTCAGAGGAGAAATTTTTTGTTTACCTTGTACTGACGTGAAATAAGACCTATTTCTTTGGCGTGACCGACAACTTCCGGTTCTCTGATTCACGCTATTTGGAGGTGCGATTGTCTACTGTTTTGCTGCCGTTACGGATGAAAACTATCTCCGTCTCGAAGTTTGTTTGATACATGTGACCATATCATCTTAATGTATGTTTTTTCAATATAGTTTAATCAGATTATTTGAATTTTTTCGGGAGTTTTGCCGTGTTCCGTTCTGTGACTTTTTTTACTTTGGCCAGTCGACCAGTACATATGCTAAATGAAGAGGGAAAGTTGCCATTATGAATGGATTGAACGACTCATCAGGACTAAGGACACCTTGACCAACATTCTGATGAAAGATCAGCAATAGTAAGACCCAATTTACGATGTTATTTCATATATCTGTCGTGCATGTGAACTGGTCGGGGGCGCCCAGCTGGTTCTGGCTGGCGTGGCTATGCTAATTTAGCGCTACATTTTGTTTTCGCTATAAAACATTTAATAAATCTGAAATATTGTTTGGATTCACCAAATGTTGGGCTTTCAATATCTGTACGCTGTGTATTTTTCTGAAATGTTTTAAGATAAGTAATTAGTTATATGACGTTGGTCTCTGTAATTGTTCTGGCTGCGTCAGCACTATTTCAGATTGCAGCTGCAATGTAGAACTGTGATTTATACCTGAAAAATGCACATTTTTCAAAAAAAAACTATGCTATACCATAAATATGTTATCAGACTGTCATCTTATGAAGTTGTTTCTTGGTTAGTGGCTATATATATTTTTATTTAGTCGAATTAGTGATAGCTACTGACGCAGGAAAAAACTGTTGGAGTAAAAAAATTGTGTCTTATGCTAACGTGGTTAGCTAATAGATTTACATATTGTGTCTTCCCTGTAAAACATTTTAAAAATCTGAAATGGTGGCTTTATTCACAAGATCTGTATCTTTCATCTGGTGTCTTGGACTTGTGATTTAATGATATTTAGATGCTACAATTTACTTGTGACGCTATGCTAGCTATGCTACTCAGTGGGGGGGGAGTGGGGGGTGATCCCGGATCCGGGTTGGTGACTCGTTAAAGGTTAAATTCTAACTATGAATAACGGCACTTACAAAGTGAGCTATTTTTACCAGAATTCTATGCTGCTGTTCTATAATTAGATTTTTGAATTTTGCTTCCACTCAAATCTGGCAACCCTGTGTAGCTTTCGCACTGTAGCTAGGCATCAGGATTGTATTTGAGGTGATAATCTGTGAGGTGATAACATCTGATTTGCTTTGCGATTAGTCAAAAATCTGTAAATGACTTGTAACAAGCACATCAAAAATATTTTTTATGTTTTGCAGTGGCCAACCGAGGTTGAACTTATTTGGGCAATAGGCGCAGCCATCTTTGACTACATTTGCGTTTTAGAGTTAATGGCATTCAGGGATTAGGGAGTCTTCGCTTGTCAAACGTAGACAAACATGGCTGCCATAATAAATCATTTAGCCGCTGTTAGCTTAGCTGACATGTATTTCTTTTCGAAACATGTACCCCTCGTGCTCACCATAGATGTGGCACATTGTAAACAAGTCTAGCTGTTAGGTCGCTAACTTCTGTTTTGTTTATTGTCAGCGCCACGTGCTATTTAGACTGGTTTATGGAATGATTTTAGCCGTGGATGTGTTCCGTGTGATGCTTGGATGAACTTTCACATTTATCTTTTACAATGAAAGGTAAAATTGAGGAATCATGTTGTGTAAACCTTTATTTCCCATCAGTACACAACATTGTTAAGATGCTTTTCAGACAACAATGCTGTTTGGACGCGTTTGTTCCAATCACATATTTGCGATGGTAGGCTGCGGGGACCACTCAACAATGATCACAAATATGTGATTGTACGCGCCAAAGGGTTCAAAGTAGCAAAGCATGTTGTACAGTAACGGAACGTTGATCAAAGTAAGCTGAAGGTCCATTTGCAGTACTGTAATATAGTACGTTTAAGTGACAGACACATTCCACAGTCTAATTGACTCAGAGACTGTCCCACTGTAGTGACTCCAGTTTCTTGAGGTTCCAGAGTAAGGATGCAGTATGTCTGTTTCTGTTTGTTGAGGGTTGGTAAAGACCTACTGTCCAGCCTTGCTAGTGTATCATCACAATCCATCCGTCAGGGTGGCCAAGCTTCTTCCAGCCCATTGAACATGCCTGTCCCCGGAATCTCAGACCGCTCTGTGACACACACATCAGACAGAGAGACAGATAATATGATATGAGAGAGAGAGATTTGATTCTCATTGTTTTAATTTTTTTTATTTTATATTGTAAATATCCAAAATAATAAGCAATATGTACATTGTTACGTCATGCCAATAAAACAGTCAAGTGTGTGTACCCAGCTGAGTTGCACAACATCCAAAATATGGATAAACAATGAACAGCCATTATCCAGATACAGGTCATATAAATGAACTGCCAAAATAAATGAAATGCTTTAGGAAATGGAAGATGCAAAGTATATTGAATGCAGGTGCTTCCAAACAGGTGTGGGTCATGAGTTAATTAACATCCCATCATGCTTAGAGTCATGCATAAACTTTTTTACAGTTGCCCATTATTCTGGTTACCATGGCTAGAGGAATACATCTCAGTGACTTTGAAAGAGTGTTCTCAAATGATCATTGGGGGTTTAAAGGATATGTGTGTGTGTGTCTCAGTCACCAGATCTCAACCCAATTGAACACTTACGGGATTCTGGAGTGGCGCCTGAGAAAGCGTTTTCCACCACCATTAACAAACCACCAAATTATGGAATTTCTCGTGAAAAAATGGTGTCACATCCCTCAATTATAGTTCCAGACAGTTGTAGAATCTATGCCAAGGCTCATAGAAGCTGTTCTGACTCGTGGTGTCCCAATGCCCTACTAAGACACTTTTTGTTGGTGTTTCCTTTCTTACCTGTAGTACAAAAGTGTACAAAACAGAGGGGGAAACATTCCTAATATTGAGCTGCACCCCCGACGTTCACTCCAATGCTTCCCACAGTTGTGTCAAGTTGGCTGGATTTCCTTTGGCTGGTGGACCATTCTTGATACACACAGGAAACTGTTGAGCGTCAAAAACCCAGCAGTGTTGCAATTCTTAACACACTCAAACTGGTGCACCTGAAGTGAAGTGGCTTTAATAGCTGACATCAATAAGGGATCATAGCTTTCACCTGGTCAGTCTATGTCATGGAAAGAGCAGGCGTTTGTAATGTTTTGTACACTCAATGTATATTGGCCGTGTTAGGTAGCACAGTTGCAACATTGCTGAGTTATCATGTGGCTGTGAATTAATCTGCCGCCAGATCCTGTTGAGCATTCAGTGTTTTTTCAGAGAGCTTTAACAAAGCTGTATGTCTGCTGTTGCTTCTCCATCAGTAGGACCCTAAAGAGATGTGTAGGGACTCATTAAATGTCCCTTGAACAGGAGCAAACATCAGAAAAAGTTCAGCCCACTCTCTGGATCTGTCCCTATTATCTCCCCAAACTTGTTCACTTCCCTTCACTGATTTGAAAGGAAATGACTGGTATCAGAAACGATCCAATGATCCAATGCTATTAGATGTATAGTGCACAAGTGTACACTTCAGGAGAAAGAATATATTATTGGTACTCACCCTCAATCTCTCATGTTCCGCAACACTGTCACCATGCAGAGGAGCGAATGCCTGACGAGCCTCAGATGATCCCACACAAATGAGACAGCGTTTGACGATGTCAACACGACACCTACTCTTGTTATTCAGCAAGCACTGCATGCACCTATGAAAGAGTAAATGACACAACAAATCATTAGAGACGCGTTCCTACTTTAAACAAAAGTGTAATTCTGTAAATGTGTTAAGTTATATTGTAACGTGTCGATGATATTGTCTATCAGGAAGTCTTTTTGACACAGTCAATTCACATATTTGCCTTCCCAGATGGTGCCGAAAAGGAAGGCTGACGTTTTACATGCTCCTAATCAACTGTGCTATTTTGTTATTTTTTTTAGCGTTTTTTGTAACTTATTTTGTACGTAATGTTGCTGCAACCGTCTCTTATGCCCGAAAATAACTTCTGGACATCAGAACAGCGACTACTCACCTCGAACTGGAAGAAGCTTTTTCCTTTAACGAGTCCGACAAGAGGTATATAATGCTTTCCCAGGAACAGGCCCAATCCCCGTCACTTGCTTGACGAAAAGACGAGGAAACGGGGGGACGCAGGTTGGGCTGTCTTATGAGAATCCGTAGGTGAGCGAGTAAACTCCCACTGCCGTCCATTCTCCTGGCTAACGTGCAATCATTGGAAAATACAATTGATGACCTACGATTACGATTATCCTACCAACGGGACATTAAAAACTGTAATATCTTATGTTTCACCGAGTCGTGGCTGAACTACGACACAAATATAGAGCTGGCGGGATGTTCCATGCACCGGCAGAAAAGAGAAGAAGTTACATCTGTTAAGACGAGGGGTGGGGGTTTCTGGGGGTGTGTGTCTATTTGTCAATAACAACTGGTGCGCAATGGCTAATATTAAAGAAGTCTCGAGGTATTGCTCGTCTGAGGTAGAGTACCTTATGATAAGCTGTAGACGATACTATCTACCAAGAGTTCTCATCCATATTATTCGTAGCCGTCTATTTACCACCACAGACCGAAGCTGGCACTAAGACCACACTCAACCAACTCTATAAGGCCATAAGCAAACAATAAAATGCTCATCCAGAAGCGGCGCTCGTAGTGGCTAGGGACTTTAATGCAGGCAAACTTGAATCAGTTTTACACATTTTTTACCGGCATGTCACATGTGCAACCAGAGGGGGGAAAAAACGTAGACCACCTTTACTCTACACACAGAGATGCATACAAAGCTCTCCCCCGCCCTCCATTTGGCAAATCTGACCATAATTCTATCCTCCTGATTCCTGCTTACAAACAAAAACTAAAGCAGGAGGTACCCGTGACTCGCTCAATACGGAAGTGGTCAGATGACGCGGAAGCTACGCTGCCGGACTGTTTTGCTAGCACAGACTGGAATATGTTCCCAGGATTCATCCAATGGCATTGAGGAGTATACAACCTCAGTCATCGGCTTCATCAATAAGTGCATCGACAACATCGTCCACACAGTGACCATACGTACATATCCCAACCAGAAGCCATCGATTACAGGCAACATCCGCATTGAGCTAAATGCTAGAGCTGCCGCTTTCAAGGAGCGGGACACTAATCCGGACCCTTATAAGAAATCCCTATATGCCCTCAGACGAACCATCAAACAAGCAAAGCGTCAATACAGCGTTAAGATTGAATCCTACTACACCGGCTCTGACGCTCCTCGGATATGGCGGGGCTTGAAATCTATTATGGACTACAAAGGGAAACCCAGATGTGAGCTGCCCAGTGATGCGAGCCTAACAGACGAGCAAAATGCCTTTTATGCTTGCTTCGAGGCAAGCAACACTGAAGCATGCACGAGAGCACCAGCTGTTCTGGATGACTGTGTGAAAATGCGCTCGGTAGCCGATGTGAGCAAGACCTTTCAACAGGTCACAAAGCCAGATGGATTACCAGGACATGTACTCAAAGCATGCGCGGACCAACTGGAAAGTGTCTTCACTGATATTTTCAATATCTCCCTGACCGAGTCTGTAATACCTACATGTTTCAAGCAGACCACCATAGTCCCTCTGCCCAAGGAAGCGAAGATAACCTGCCTAAATGATTACCGCCCCGTAGCACTCACGTCGGTAGCCATGAAGTGCTCTGAAAGGCTGGGCATGGCTCACATCAACAGTATCCTCCCTGATACCGTAGACCCACTCCAATTCGCATACCGCCCCAACAGATCCACAGATGATGTAATCTCAATCGCACTCCACACCGCCCTTTCCCACCTGGACTAAAGGAACACCTAGGTGAGAATGCTGTTCATTGACTACAGCTCAGCGTTCAACACCATAGTGCCCACAAAGCTCATCACAAGCTAAGTACCCTGGGACTAAACACCTCCCTCTGCAACTGGATCCTGGACTTCCTGACGGGCTGCCCCCAGATGGTAAGGGTAGGCAACAACAGGTCTGCCACGCTGATCCTCAATACTGGGGCCTATCAGGGGTGTGTACATAGTCCCCTCCTGTACTCCCTGTTCACCCACGACTGCGTGGCCAAACCAGACTCCAACACCATCATTAAGTTTGCTGACGACACAACAGTGGTAGGCCTGATCACCGACAACGATGAGACAGCCTATAGGGAGGAGGTCAGAGAACTGGCAGTGTGGTGACAGGAAAACAACCTCTCCCTCATTGTGAGCAAGACAAAGGAGCTGATCATGGACTACAGGAAAAGGCTGGCCGAACAGGCCCCCATTAACATCGATGGGGCTGTGGTGGAGCGGGTCGAGAGTTTCAAGTTCCTTGGTGCCCACATCACCAACAAACTATCATGGTCCAAACACACCAAGACAGTTGTGAAGAGGGCACGACAAAACCTTTTCCCCCTCAGGAGACTTAACAGATTTAGCATGCGTCCCCAGATCCTCAAAAAGTTCTACAGCTGCACCATTGAGAGCATCCTGACCCGTTGGATCACCAACCTGGTATGGCAACTACTCGGCATCTGACCGTAAGGTGCTACAGAGGGTAGTCCTTACGGCCCACTGGGGCCAAACTTCCTGCCATCCAGGTCCTATATAATAGGCGGTGTGCCCATACATTTTATGGAAGGCCCATAAAATTGTCAGAGACTCCAGTCACCCAAGTCATAGACTACTTTCTCTGCTACAGCACGGCAAGCGGTTCCGGAGCGCCAAATCTAGGACCAAAAGGCTCCTTAGCAGCTTCTTCCCCCAAGCTGAACAATTAATTAAATTGCCACCGGACTATTTACATTGACCCCCTCCAATTGGTTTTGTACACTGGTGCTACTCGCTGTTTATTATCTATGCATAGTCACTTCACCCCTACCTACATGTACAAATTACCTCAAATAATCTGTACCCCCGCACACTGACTCTGTACCGGTACCCCCTGTATATAGCCTCGTTATTGTTATTTTATTGTGTTACTTTCAATTATTTTTTACTTTAGTTTATTTGGTGAACATTTTCTTAAGACTTCTTGAACTGCACTGTTGGTTAAGGGCTTGTAAGTAAGCATTTCACGGAAAGGTCTACACCTGTTGCATTCGACGCATGTGACAAATAAAGTTTGATTTGAGATGAAATACTTTAGAGCAGCGGCTTTTTCAGCGGGCATATCTAAAGGCACCTTGCACATGTCATGGAAGACTAAATAGACATCAAGGAGGCAGTTTTCTATTGGATTACTCCTTCTACAAACCATTCCTTCTCAGTCTCCCCCATGGTTCCTTCATTTATTTTCAACAGACACTGAACATATATTATTTTTAGTCTTGGTCAAAATGTTGACTTGAGAGATCAAAAATGTACGTTCAACTCAAAAACAGATGGATTAAAAACAGTGTTGAACCTGATGTCAATCAATCTAGCAGCAATCATCCAGCAACATACTTCAGTCAACAAGAGAAAGAAACCGAGCCTAGTTATGTTTTCACTATTAAGAGCTATGTTTCATCTTTCCCATTCAGTTTGACATCAAAGTCACAAGTTTCTTTTGATATTTTTCAAAATTTGGTCTTCAATCAAATATTCCCATTTCTCAATTAATCCAACTTTTTTCTCAACACGTTCTTTTGTCTTCAACTTCAAGAGTGTTTTAAAATGAGTTGTTGGGCCCAACTTAGTTTCCTCCTCGTGTCACGACTTCCGCCGAAGTCGGCTCCTCTCCTTGTTCTGGCAGGCATTCGGCGGTCGAAGTCACCGTTCTTCTAGCCTTCGCCGCTCCACTGTTCATTGTTCCATTTGTTTTGTCTTGTTTCCCCGCACACCTGGTTTACATTCCCTAATCACACTACATATATATTCCCTCTGTTCCCCCCATGTCTTTGTGTGGAATTGTTTTTGTTTCGTGTTACGCGCCAGGCTGGTTTTTCCCCGTGCACCGTGTTGTACCCGAGTGTGTTTAAACGTTTAACTTATGCATTATTGTGACTGTTGTCGCGCTTTGCACTTTTGTCTTTTGGCTGGAGGTTTTTTGCGTCCTGTCTGTTGTTACTTCTGCCAATTAAAGTGTGCGCCTGATCACAACTCTCCGCTCTCCTGCACCTGACTTCTACACCAGTAGCGCACAACCTGACACCTTGTTCATTTTATTTTTGATTTAATCATCATATGCCAGACAGGTATGAGAGTGAAGGCACAATATCATCAATTAATCAATCAATCAATCAATTATGGCAGTGGGTATTGGTTTGAAAAGGTGTAAAACAATGCAACTCTTGAATAGAAAGGGAGCATGGGGCCATCAGTGTGCCATATCAATGACATGCCATAGGCCCTGCAGACAGCTACTAGTGATTTGAAAATGGTGCAATGCTTGTTCTCTATTAGCTCCTAGGGCTTTGCTCAAAGATGATTTATGATTGTAGTGGATGGAGCCTCAGATTGGTACTGGAAGTTGGGCGCGAGACACACAGCGACGACTGCAAGACCTCGGGAGGAAACAGCGGGGAAATGGTTCTAAAAGAATCATGATTTCATTGCATTTTGATATTCATTCATTCATTCATTCTGGCAGGCTTGCTGGTTATTTCCAGTGGACGCAAAATTAAATAAATAAAGCAATCTGTTCACTGCCAACCCAAGCCGATGCTTCTCTTTTTTTGGTTCTGAGACACAGACAGAAAAGATGTAAAGGAGGCTACATAGATGTGTTTGACATTTAAACGTCCATTAACGCTGTGTGGCAATGAACTTTGCCAATGTAGTTTAACTACTCGGGAGAACTATTATGGGACTCCACTTCCAGATGCCTGTTTTATCCACCACCCTGGTGGAATCTTTTAAATGTAGTGGCTCAACGGGGGATTCAAAGTGAAATAGGCTGAACTGATATTCTAAATGCCTGTTTTAACTATTCAAAATCTGCAACTGCACAATGGGAATGACTAATATCTGAAAACATTGGACTGAATGTTTTTGGTGCTGGAGGTATCAAAAGCAACATTTTCTGTTCGCTAAATGTAGGTAAAATAACTTCCATTTTCTATGCGACAATCATTTTAAGGCTCTAAAGCGATGTCTCTTTTGGTCTTCAATGTACTTTAGAGGAAAGGGAGAAACATGGTTACCCTTGGTGTGACTCCTGGTAATCTACATCTGTACAGAAACAACAGTGTATTATCTCAAATGGGTCTGTCAACTTCACGGATGTGTTACCGCACTCGAGAATGACCTTGTTTACTCTAAAAGTCCCTTTGAATATGAATTACGCCTTTCAAAATTGAGTGTGCCTCTTTCAAATTCCCAGGGAACAACGTCTGAATTGTCCAAAGAATGATCCAGCTGTGTTGGAATTGTTTATTCTTTATTTTACAGTTCAACATTTACCGGTGCTTAGAAACTAGAAGACAATGTAATTCTATTATAATGACCTATAGTTTAGTTGAGATTCATTGAAAGAAGCACCAGTTTGTGTTCTTTGGTATATGTAATTGCCAACCGTAATGGATTATATGAAGTACTACTGTAACAAAAGGCATTTTGTTTTGAAGGAAGGGGTTTGTGAAGGGAAGCCCTTCACTGTGGACTATTGTCGTGTTTGCTAGTCAGAACTAGGAAACGCTGAAATGTCCAACTTGCTATCTGGTTGTAGTCATACACGTGCCGCGTTCAACCAGTTAGCAAGTCCGAAATTTCTGAGTTTCCTAGTTTCGACTAGCATGTGAACGCGAAATAAATTACAATTTCGAAACCATATTTATTCAAAGCATTTATTGACATGTTAAACTTTTGATTATTGTAAAAGCAATGTGTTTACTTTATACTTCAATTCATCATTTATTTCATTCATAGCCGGCGTTGTCTGTGTCAAACAGTTCCAGTTAATTGCATTGCTCATTGTAGTGGCTGATTGGTGGGAGTGGCTAACTGGCACGGGCGCCTGTCTTTTGTAATCAGGGCCTGTGTAAGTTGAAAATGTGTGTATTCCTGTCTGTTAGAGAGAGCCATTGTTTTAGCCACCAGCCAACTATATAACTCTTTATTTCGCAGTAGTTCTTTTAATCTTTAAGGTATATGCCAGCTTCGTCGCAGGGTTTTATTTTGAAGGAGGTCTGACAGGCAGGGAATCTTTAGAACTGAATCTAGATATATCTCACCTTTGTTCATCTCTGGATCATACCTGATGGCATCTCTATAGAGAAATGCCAGAAGCACGAGGGAAAAACAAATTCACTGATGCCTTGGGCATATTATCAATGCACATTATACTCAGGCAAGATAAACCACTCCAGTGTATAGTATCAACCCCGCATGAATTTCTTCCATACACCTTTGCTGTTCGAGGGACTAACAGTCTAACTTGATTTAGGTGAACCAAGCACACACACAAGCACTCGTACACAGGTGATGGAGTGCACTCCCACCTGTAGACTGCACTATAATTACTATTTATCACTCAGTCCATTTCAAACACGCTAATCCAGAATCATACAGGCAGAGCATGGATTCTCTGAACCCCCCCCCCAGAGCCTTATCTAATATAACATATAGGCCCACCATCATGCTATTTTCCACATCAAAGGGCCGCCTGTAACACATTTGACGCACACCTGTGATTTCTTAATCATTCAAATGTGATAGGAGGAATGCAATTAGCTTGAGCAGAACACATGTTGAGTTCCTCGGTATGGAAATCAATGCTAATTTTAGATTTCGACCCTCGTCTACCTCTTTAAACCCGACTCTGTTAGAAGGATGATGTCGAGAACTCTCGGTGGAGAGATGTAGATGTTCGTCTGGAATTAGATTTCTGATCAGGTTCTGTTTCAACTGCTTGGCGGCTAGGTGTCAGGATTAACAGACAAAATGGTTATTCCGAGCGACACAGCACACCTTTGAGAAGCTCTTTGAAGAAAGTGAAGGATCTTAGATCAGGTCTGGCCAGTCCAAATCAATTAGCAAAGAAATTTTTAAAAGATAAATGAGAAAAGACCAATTCCCTTCACGTATCTTGAAGGCGGTTCCTGATGGTATATCGACAGTGGTTTTAGTGCATGTCTTGACTCATGACAACATAAATTATGCTTAATGTATTTACATTTCATACATTCTGGGTCATATTCATGGGATGTGTGTGTACTGTAGGATGAAATAATGTCTTGTAGGCTTAATGTATAGAACCGGCAAAAATCAGGATTCATTTGCCAAACATTAATTCAGAACCTTACATTTCTCTGAGCATATTTAGCGCAACACACTGCATAGAAACATCGACATACATTTTTTTTTAAAGCAAACGCATTGTTTTTACCATGATTAAACAGATCCCATAGGTTGACAATCTGTCTCTTTCTACGAGGTGAAAAGGGACATATGGTATCATCATCAATGTATTCATCTGTCCAAGATGTGGGCCAACGTTATTTACCCAAAGCCTATATCGAAACTAATCCTTGGGCGAGAGATGAGTTCGACTTCTCAGAGCAGAGATAAGAACATTGCCACCTCTCCACCTTTTACCCATCACAGTCATCCTTACAAAGCGGCTTATAAAAACATTCAAGAATGTCTCGTATGATCTCACCCATGGCGCTGCTCTCTTCACTTTTTCATCTTCCCCTCTATCGTTTTCTCTCTGTACTTTCCTCTCGAGTGCTTCCTCCTTCTCATTTCAAAGGCTTTGTTTTTTAATTCATTTTCTTCCTGCCTTTCTGTATTCTCCATTCTATGTCCCTCCTAATGTATTTCCCCCCCTCCCCCCTTTTCGGTGTGTACATTTCCCACCACCATCACTCCCCCCTCCTCTTCTACCACCACCATTTGTTTTCTACCTCCCTATATGTACTTTATCTCAGTCTCTCCCTCCAACTTCCTTCCCTCATGCTCTCCCGTGTCCCCCAACACCACTCCCCCTCTTCTTCTCCCCCACCCCACTCTCTTTGTGTCCCCCCCCCCCATTCCCCACACTTTTTCCTCCCCCCAACACACCCTCTTTCTTTCTGTCTATTTCGCACTGAACATCATCATCTATTTTTAGCGGTGGCTCATAAAAGCCATTATCTTCTCATTTGCATGGCAATGCACTTTGGCAATATTTCTCACAAGTTCTCAATAATTCATGAATATGAATTGACGCGCTTCTTGAAAATTTCATGCGCAGATTACAATGAGCAGCTACTGCTCTACTGGAAGGAGTTTACTGAACGGATTTGCTGGGAATCATCTTATAATATGGTGTTGCTTAGTATCTTTGAAACAAATGATATGGGAGATGTGACTATTGTGAGAAATACAGGGTAAGCTGAAAACTGTAGATCGTACCGAAGACATTACAGACAACGTTTGAGCACGCAACACGTATCCACAGGATAAAACCTCTTTTTTTGAACGTGACAATATGTAAAAAAAGGGTCTTTGAAGTGCATTTGTTATTGAAATCTTCTGTGATACATGTCCCCATCTGTTGTTTCATAGGACCTGTTTCAAAATCCCTTCGCCTTTTCATCGTATTCCACAAGCGTCTAAAAAAAAATACACAAACCAGGCTGGATCAGTCTATCATTGTCAGTTCTCATCAGTGTCACACGTCAACAGGTGTCTACACCAAACAAGAGAAGCTTTACCATCAAAAGTAGTTCCTGTCAAAGTAGTTCCTTAGTTCTCGTTTGGCCGCGTCACGGCTTGATGTTCCCCTGCAGTGATGCTGTTGGTCCACTGAGGCCCTCGTCAGCCATGGCCTGCTGATGATGTAAAGCAATGCAAGAGCATTTAATATCCTTTGATGGGAACTGGAACTAATGGGGTCCATCTACAGCGAGAGTAATAACTAATGCTGTACATCCGTGTTAAATCACCATTGACTTCGCAGAGTGATTTCGTCTGAATAATTCACGAAGGCTTCTGAAATGAATCTGCTCACACGAATACTACACGAATAGTGGAGAATCAGTGGTTGGTAATTATGTAATAACTCAAGAGGTGTCTTTTTTAATATGTATTGTATTATGCTGAGTCATATCCGGACTATCAACAATGATAATGGTAATGAGGTTGCTGGGCCTAACGAAGCATCTTAGAGGTTAATTTTCATTTGTGAGAATGTTTGTCTTTTGAATGACTTCCCTCATTTTTGATAATAAGATACAAAACCAACAGTGACAAGCAATTGTCATTATCATTATCTGTTTGGAAGGTTTTTAATTACAATGACTGATGTGGATGTTTTTATATACCTTATTTGTATGCACTGTATGTTGTAAGTCACAGTGGATGAGAGCATTTGCTAAATCATCATCATCATCATCATCGTCATGTATTGGATTCATGTAGTCATTTCCAGACACATTTCTGTGCTTTTCTGTCATCCAATGCCTTTGTGGGTCGAGGAATTGTTCCACGCGGGCAAATTGTTGATCGTTGCTAGAAAACCATTTTTCAAGTCTTGCCATAGATTTTCAAGACAATTTCAGTCAAAACTGTAACTAAGCCACTTAGGAACATTCAATGTTGTCAGCATTGAATGTAAGCAACTTCAGTGTGTATTTGGCCATGTGTTTTAGGCAATTTTCCTGCCAAAAGATCAATGTGTCTCCTAGTGTCTGGTGGAAAGCAGACTGAACCAGGTAAAAAAAAAGATGTATGTATTGCCATCTACTAATAGGTGCCCTTCTTTGAGTCTTTGGAAAACCTCCCTGGTCTTTGCGGTTGAATCTATGTTTGAAATTCACTGCTTGACTGAGGGACCTTACAGATAATTGTATGTGTGGGGTACAGAAAGGAAGTAGTCATTCAAAAATCATGAGTCCATGCAATGCATTATGTGACTTGTTAAGCAGAGTTCTACTCCTGAATTGATTGAATATTTATTGACTCAAGACTTTTCAGCTTTTCTTTTTTAATTCGTTTGTAAACGTTTCTAAAAACATAATTCCACTGTGACATTTGGGGTATTGTGTGCAGGCTAGTGACACAAAATCTCTATTTAATACATTTTAAATGCAGGCTTTAACAAAACAATATGTAGGGAAAAGTCAAAGGGTGTGAGTACTTTCTGAAGGCACTGTAGTACACACTGTTGTGCTGCAGAATGAGGACCCAAAAGCGACGTAATAGTAACAGAGTCTTTATTCCAGAATAAAACAAATAATGATTCTCCTGGATACTATCCTCTCGTCAACAGAGAGGAACGACTGGAGACGCGACCACAGACTGCAGGTCGCTTCAGGAAGGCACTGGCCGTAGCTGACATTGACACCTGCTCACACGCAGCATCTGAAGAAGGCAAAGAACACGACAGGGCGGAACAAGGACACAGGAACAGCAAACGTCAAACAAGAATCCGACAAGGACAGAAGCGGAAAACAGAGGGAGAAATAGGGACTCTAATCAGAGGGCAAAATAGGGGACAGGTGTGAAAGAGTAAATGAGGTCGTTAGGAGAATGAGAAACAGCTGGGAGCAGGAACGGAACGATAGAGAGAGAGAAAGAGGGAAAGAACCTAATAAGACCAGCAGAGGGAAGCACAGGGACAAGACATGATGAAAGACAAAACATGACAGTACCCCCCCACTCACCGAGCGCCTCCTGGCGCACTCGAGGAGGAACCCTGGCGGCAACGAAGGAAATCATTAATCAACGAACGGTCCAGCACGTCCCGAGATGGAACCCAACTCCTCTCCTCAGGACCGTAACCCTCCCAATCCACTAAGTACTGGTGACCACGTCCCCGAGAACGCATGTCCATGATCTTCCGTACCCTGTAAATAGGAGCGCCCTCGACAAGGACGGGGGGGGGGGAGGGAAGACGAATGGGGGCGCGAAGAAAAGGCTTGACACAAGAGACATGGAAGACAGGGTGGACGCGACGAAGATGTCGCGGAAGAAGCAGTCGCACAGCGACAGGATTGACGACCTGAGAGACACGGAACGGACCAATGAACCGCGGAGTCAACTTGCGAGAAGCTGTCGTAAGGGGAAGGTTACGAGTGGAAAGCCACACTCTCTGACCGCGACAATACCTAGGACTCTTAATCCTACGTTTATTGGCGGCTCTCACAGTCTGCGCCCTGTAACGGCAAAGTGCAGACCTGACCCTCCTCCAGGTGCGCTCACAACGTTGGACAAAAGCCTGAGCGGAGGGAACGCTGGACTCGGCGAGCTGGGACGAGAACAGAGGAGGCTGGTACCCAAGACTACTCTGAAACGGAGATAGCCCGGTAGCAGACGAAGGAAGCGAGTTGTGAGCGTACTCAGCCCAGGGGAGCTGTTCTGCCCAAGACGCAGGGTTTCGAAACGAAAGGCTGCGTAATATGCGACCAATCGACTGATTGGCCCTTTCTGCTTGACCGTTAGACTGGGGATGAAACCCGGAAGAGAGACTGACGGAAGCACCAATCAAACGACAGAACTCCCTCCAAAACTGTGACGTGAATTGCGGACCTCTGTCTGAAACGGCGTCTAACGGGAGGCCATGAATTCTGAACACATTCTCAATGATGATTTGTGCCGTCTCCTTAGCGGACGGAAGCTTAGCGAGGGGAATGAAATGTGCCGCCTTAGAGAACCTATCGATAACCGTAAGAATCACAGTCTTCCCCGCAGACGAAGGCAGACCGGTAATAAAGTCTAAGGCGATGTGAGACCATGGTCGAGAAGGAATGGGAAGCGGTCTGAGACGACCGGCAGGAGGAGAGTTACCTGACTTAGTCTGCGCGCAGTCCGAGCAAGCAGCCACGAAACGGCGCGTGTCCCGCTCCTGAGTAGGCCACCAAAACCGCTGGCGAATAGAAGCAAGCGTACCCCGAACGCCGGGGTGGCCAGCTAACTTGGCAGAGTGAGCCCACTGAAGAACAGCCAGACGAGTAGAGACAGGAACGAACAGAAGGTTACTAGGACAAGCGCGCGGCGACGCAGTGTGAGTGAGTGCTTGCTTTACCTGTCTCTCAATTCCCCAGACAGTCAACCCGACAACACGCCCCTCAGGGAGAATCCCCTCGGGGTCGGTAGAAGCCACAGAAGAACTAAAGAGACGGGATAAGGCATCAGGCTTGGTGTTCTTATTTCCCGGACGATAGGAAATCACGAACTCGAAACGAGCGAAAAACAACGCCCAACGAGCCTGACGTGCATTAAGTCGTTTGGCAGAACGGATGTACTCAAGGTTCTTATGGTCAGTCCAAACGACAAAAGGAACGGTCGCCCCCTCCAACCACTGTCGCCATTCGCCTATGGCTAAGCGGATGGCGAGCAGTTCGCGGTTACCCACATCATAGTTGCGTTCCGATGGCGACAGGCGATGAGAAAAGTAAGCGCAAGGATGGACCTTATCATCAGACTGGGAGCGCTGAGACAGAATGGCTCCCACGCCCACCTCTGAAGCGTCAACCTCGACAATGAATTGTTTAGTGACGTCAGGAGTAACAAGGATAGGGGCGGATGTAAAACGCTTCTTGAGGAGATCAAAAGCTCCCTGGGCGGAACCGGACCACTTAAAGCAAGTCTTGACAGAAGTCAGAGCTGTGAGAGGGGCAGCCACTTGACCGAAATTACGAATGAAACGCCGATAGAAATTAGCGAAACCGAGAAAGCGCTGCAACTCGACACGTGACTTAGGAACGGGCCAATCGCTGACAGCCTGGACCTTAGCGGGATCCATCTGAATGCCTTCAGCGGAAATAACAGAACCGAGAAATGTGACAGAGGAGACATGAAAGGCGCACTTCTCAGCCTTCACGTAGAGACAATTCTCTAAAAGGCGCTGGAGTACACGTCGAACGTGCTGAACATGAATCTCGAGTGACGGTGAAAAAATCAGGATATCGTCAAGGTAAACGAAAACAAAAATGTTCAGCATGTCTCTCAGTACATCATTAACTAATGCCTGAAAGACAGCTGGAGCATTAGCGAGACCGAACGGCAGAACCCGGTATTCAAAATGCCCTAACGGAGTGTTAAACGCCGTTTTCCACTCGTCCCCCTCTCTGATGCGTACGAGATGGTAAGCGTTACGAAGGTCCAACTTAGTAAAGAACCTGGCTCCCTGCAAAATCTCGAAGGCTGACGACATAAGGGGAAGCGGATAACGATTCTTAACCGTTATGTCATTCAGCCCTCGATAATCCACGCAGGGGCGCAGAGTACCGTCCTTCTTCTTAACAAAGAAAAATCCCGCTCCGGCGGGAGAGGAAGAAGGCACCACGGTACCGGCGTTGAGAGAAACAGACAGATAATCCTCGAGAGCCTTACGTTCGGGAGCCGACAGAGAGTATAGTCTACCCCGAGGGGGAGTGGTCCCCGGAAGGAGATCAATACAACAATCATACGACCGGTGAGGAGGAAGGGAGCTGGCTCTGGACCGACTGAAGACCGTGCGCAGATCATGATATTCCTCCGGCACTCCTGTCAAATCACCAGGTTCCTCCTGAGTAGAGGGGACAGAAGACACAGGAGGGATAGCAGACATTAAACACTTCACATGACAAGAAACGTTCCAGGATAGGATAGAATTACTAGACCAATCAATAGAAGGATTATGACATACTAGCCAGGGATGACCCAAAACAACAGGTGTAAAAGGTGAACGAAAAATCAAAAAGGAAATGGTCTCACTGTGGTTACCAGATACTGTGAGGGTTAAAGGTAGTGTCTCACATCTGATACTGGGGAGAAGACTACCATCTAAGGCGAACATGGGCGTGGGCTTCCCTAACTGTCTGAGAGGAATGTCATGTTTCCGAGCCCATGCTTCGTCCATAAAACAACCCTCAGCCCCAGAGTCTATCAAGGCACTGCAGGAAGCAGCTGAACCGGTCCAGCGTAGATGGACCGACAAGGTAGTACAGGATCTTGATGGAGAGACAGGAGTAGTAGCGCTCACCAGTAGCCCTCCGCTTACTGATGAGCTCTGGCTTTTACTGGACATGACATGACAAAATGTCCCGCAGAACCGCAATAGAGGCAAAGGCGGTTGGTGATTCTCCGTTCCCTCTCCTTAGTCGAGATGCGAATACCTCCCAGCTGCATGGGCTCAGTCTCTGAGCCGGTGGGAGGAGATGGTTGAGATGCGGAGAGGGGAAACACCGTTAACGCGAGCTCTCTTCCACGAGCTCGGTGACGAAGATCTACCCGTCGTTCTATGCGGATGGCGAGTGCAATCAAAGAGTCCACGCTGGAGGGAACCTCCCGGGAGAGAATCTCATCCTTAACCTCAGCGTGGAGTCCCTCCAGAAAACGAGCGAGCAACGCCGGCTCGTTCCAGTCACTGGATGCAGCAAGAGTGCGAAACTCTATAGAGTAATCCGTTATGGATCGATCACCTTGACATAGGGAAGCCAGGGCCCTGGAAGCCTCTTTCCCAAAAACTGAACGATCAAAAACCCGTATCATCTCCTCTTTAAAGTTCTGATAAACGTTAGAACACTCAGCCCTTGCCTCCCAGATAGCTGTGCCCCACTCCCGAGCCCGACCAGTAAGGAGTGATATGACGTAAGCGATCCGAGCTCTCTCTCTTGAGTATGTGTTGGGCTGGAGAGAGAACACAATATCACACTGGGTGAGAAAGGAGCGACACTCAGTGGGCTGCCCAGAGTAACATGGTGGGTTATTAACCCTAGGTTCCGGAGACTCGGAAGACCAGGAAGTAGCTGGTGGCACGAGACGAAGACTCTGAAACTGTCCTGAGAGATCGGAGACCTGAGCGGACAGGGTCTCAACGGCATGACGAGCAGCAGACAATTCCTGCTCGTGTCTGCCGAGCATTGCTCCCTGGATCTCGACGGCAGTGTTGCGAGAATCCGTAGTCGCTGGGTCCATTCTTGGTCGGATTCTTCTGTTGTGCTGCAGAATGAGGACCCAAAAGCGACGTAATAGTAACAGAGTCTTTATTCCAGAATAAAACAAATAATGATTCTCCTGGATACTATCCTCTCGTCAACAGAGAGGAACGACTGGAGACGCGACCACAGACTGCAGGTCGCTTCAGGAAGGCACTGGCCGTAGCTGACATTGACACCTGCTCACACGCAGCATCTGAAGAAGGCAAAGAACACGACAGGGCGGAACAAGGACACAGGAACAGCAAACGTCAAACAAGAATCCGACAAGGACAGAAGCGGAAAACAGAGGGAGAAATAGGGACTCTAATCAGAGGGCAAAATAGGGGACAGGTGTGAAAGAGTAAATGAGGTCGTTAGGAGAATGAGAAACAGCTGGGAGCAGGAACGGAACGATAGAGAGAGAGAAAGAGGGAAAGAACCTAATAAGACCAGCAGAGGGAAGCACAGGGACAAGACATGATGAAAGACAAAACATGACACACACTTAGAACACATATCGTTCTTCTTTTCTTTAACCCCTCTCTCTGGAATTACCTTCCATCACTTCCTCTTCCTCTGGCTGCCTCTCGCTCCCGCTTGAACAACACAAGACAGATATAGCAGTAGCACATGTTTATTTCAAACAGCCTACAGCTACATCCACATTAGCTGCATCACTTAGTGCATCGCGATGGTAAAAGGTTACCTAAACAGGACGAGCCAGGGGAAAAAAATAACCCTTTGTGGTAATGCAGGTTGAGGTTTCGATTGTTCAGGAGCTGATCTGAGATCAGTTTGGTGTTTTAGCTCCCCAGTGGTTGAGGTTTAGATTTGGCTGGGATAAAATGATTCCAGATCTGTATGTACAGTAGATGCAAACCCTGCCTGTGGTGGAGGGAGAATGACTGAGGAAATAACTATATCTGCAGTTGAAAGGAGTCGTGACTGCTGCTCTTGTCTTTATGAACTAAAGCTTAGAGGCAAAACTAAATATTGATGCCTATATGAGAGTAGAGGCCAAAGATAATTTCTAAACAGAACTAGGGGGCAGATGAGTCACTCCTCCTTGACAAGCGTTGAACTTATGAAAACTCAGAGGTTAGATATAATCGAGACCAAGGTTGATACCTGCGAAACCCAAGCATCGTTGACCCACAATGTCTCTACCATGCTCAGGCCCCCCGAAGCAGTGGGCACATTTGTCAAGTGAACAGTGCTTGCCCCAGTGTGAAAGACTGGGTCTGGAGCAGGTGTGAGGGGAGAATGAGAAGAGAAGGTAGGTGAGAGGATAGGGGAGGGGGAAGTCAGAGGAGATGGGTGGAGGAGGGGAATGGAAGAGGAGGGGAGGGGTAAGAGGAGCTGGGAAGTGGAAAGGGGGAGAGGAGAAAGGGGGATGGGGATGGAAAGGAGAAGGGAGCGGTTGAGAGTAGGACAATGAGAAGATGTGGATGTTAGAACAGGGTGACACACAAGTGCTCCTGAAGTTCTGGGATAGAGAAAAATGTCATAGTCCTGGTACGCATCAAGCTTCGCAACACAGTTGGTTTAATGCATTGCAATGTTACACATTGATAATCCAGTCCAGCAAATTATGCATATCGTGCTTATCCGATTATCCGTAACAAAGTGGAATGATATTGACTCTGCCCGTTCCAACGTGGGGTGTTGAATGTGGCGTGGGAGGAACAATATTGGGACCATGTGGCTGTGTTCAGTGGTAATCCGTTGTGTCAGTCAAATAATATTCAAAAGTTGCCTTGTCTTAACGGTAGGCCTAAAGTAGATCTCATGCCAACAGACGGCATAATTACGAACACAGTGTCACATTGTAAGTCTTTGCGGGCACCCTTGTGTGCGCTTGTATGTGCATGCGCGCATTCCTGCGAGTGTGCGTGGAGAGCTCAGGTCAGGTGAAGTGTGACATTGAGCATGTTTTGGCAGATGCTTCTGGGATAAGGAAACAGCTAAATCACAGAAACCATGTGGCACAGACAGCTTGGAACAAGACCGTGTGTCAGTGCTTCCTAAATATTGGCACCCTGTTCTTTTTATAGCGCGCTACTTTTGATCAGGGCCCATAGCTTGCCCATATTTTATAGGGCATAGGGTGCCATTTGGGATGCACTCATTGAGTCAGTGCCATCCACACCTTGTTAGGCCCTGTAGGACCATCACTGTGCCTGTTCAAATCTATTTAAACAACATGAACACTAATGAAAATGGACAATAATCATTTCACAGTTTGCAGTTCCAACCAAGTACGGGAGCAAAATAGCCCCCTACGTACATACATCACCCAGACGATATAACTATCTCATGTTTGATGAGAAGTGTCTTTTTAGCAACTCTTTAAATTATTTTGGCGCTATAATTTTGTACAGTACTTAGCACTGGGGCAAAAATAATTTAAAACAAGTTTTTTTATGTGCACTTGATATTGAAAGTGGCAAGTATTTCATAACTGCATATACCTGCTACCTTATTATATAGTACTTCGTTTTGGATAAGGCTATTCTAAAGTATAAATTGGGTGGGTTAGGCCCTGAATGCTGATTGGCTGAAAGCCATGCTATATCATACCGTATACCACGGGTATGACAAAACACTTAGTTTTACGGCTCTAATTACATTGGTAACCAGTTTATAATAGCAATAAGTCTCCTCAGGGGTTTGTGGTATTTAAGTGGTAATGTCAGAGAAGCCTGTGTTTGTTGGATATATTGGCACGGGTTTTGTTAAGCCCGAGACCAAGTCGAGGGCCGGGTTACCAACATATTCAAATAATGATCGACATATTTTCATTAAAATCGTTATTTTGATGAATTTATTTGTACTATTTCATCCTTCCACAAGATATAGTCCCAACACAAATCTAGGGTTGCTAGAGACGCAACCCAGTCGTTTGTTCTTTTTGTTCTCTATCTATGTACGCGACTCAGTCGTTCAGTTTAAATGCTCCATTTCCTTACTGGCTGGCAACATTCTTATCCCTTGCTTGCTAGCTAGCCAACTACGGCTAACTTAGTCACGTCAAACAATGCAGACAGAATAACAACAGTAGCTGCATTTATTTAAGCTGTTGTCTAGTGACATTTATTTGGATACATCCATTACAATGAGCTAATGAGGCGCGATTTCGCCTGGCATAGAAAATGTGCTCTCTCATTAGGACACTGTTGTTCAGAGGAGCTAGCCAACAATACAGCTAACAAAATCACTTCAAACTGAAGCTGGAAAGATTGCAAACTAGCTGCACTTTGTTTTACCTTTTTTCAATTGACATCTCTTTGTATATATTCATAAAAATGATGCCAGCTGATTCATGATTTCGACTGGCAGAGAAACTCTGCCTGCCTCTTTCTCTTGTCCAGACTCCCGACCCCTACATGTTCATTACATTACTATGGGACAGTTGGAGATTGAATTTGAATATTGAAACAATTTTGCAAATGTCGGAGAAATAAATAGTAAGGTTTATTCAAATCTCCGCTGTTGAAAACTAAATGTTAGTCTTAAAGTATTGTGAGATAATGTCTAGATGCTTTTCGTAGTGGAGAACAAGTTTATAACTTCCCTGCCGGGACTGATTGGACAGTGGATTGTGCAGTCAGATAGAACAGAGTAAATAGGCATTTAAACGTCATAGATTTAGCCGGTGGTAACTTGTGGAATAGACAACAGCTGAAATGCGCTTTAACCAATCAGCATTCAGGATGATGTATAAATGGCTAATATACCACGGCTAAGGGCTGTGTTCAAATTCTAGCTAACATTGCTAACGTTCACTCTCTCACCCAATCAGCATTCAGGATTAGTTCCACCTGTTGTATAAATGGCCAGTATACCACGGCTAAGGGCTGTGTTCAAATTGTAGCTAACATCGCCATGCCCCTTCTTGATTTATATAATTTATAAGCTCACTAAAAACACATACATACGGTATCCATATTATTACAGCCTTAGTCTCAGCAGGACTCTTGCTTCAATCTCAGATGTCCTAATATGGACACTGTGTCACGTGTGCTCCCTCTCCGGCCTCTAGGTCACCAGGCTGCTCGTTGTGGTGCACACCTGTCACCATCGTTATGCGTATTATGACACTCACCTGGACTTATCACCTACTTGATTACCTTCCCTATATATGTCAATCCCTTTGGTTCCTTCCCCAGGTGTCATTGCTTGTGTTCCTCGTTGTTTATTGATTAAAACACTCACTCCCTGAACTTGCTTCCTGACTCTCAGCGCACATCGTTACACACTGTACATTTAGCCACATCATTAATGCAGCAATATACGTTAAGAAATGAGCAAAGATGACACAATATGGTTAGTGTATGTTTCAGAACAGTAGATTTTTCAACAGTAAAATCAGCTAGGGGAAATGTATGGTTTAATGTATTCGATCAAACCATTGACCAATAGCGAGAAGAGTAGATAGATAGAGGGATCTCGGTGGAGCCCGGGGAATTTGATGTGATGATCAAGACATTTCTCTCGCCTCCAGTCACATCTCCAGTCATCGCTCACGTATACTGCATGCTCACAGCCTGTCTCTGTCCACCTCACATTTTCATCTCCAGATGCAACTCACTAGACTAAGGTGATTCACTCTCTCACCTCGTTCTTTCTCTCTTTGTATGTCTCCCTCCCACATTCCTTTTCATCCCCTGACTGCTTCTGTTGTAGTCCCTAAATATACTTTGCCCCTTATGGCCACTGCATACCTTTTTATCCCCAAATTCAATTGAAAAAGAGAATCCCAATTGTTCTAATTTTAGACCTGCTTCAGACCATATACAGTGGGGCAAAAAAGTATTTAGTCAGCCACCAATTGCGCAAGTTCTCCCACTTAAAAAGATGAGAGAGGCCTGTAATTTTCATCATAGGTACACTTCAACTATGACAGACAAAATGAAACATTTTTTTTCAGAAAATCACATTGTAGGATTTTTAATGAATTTATTTGCAAATTATGGTGGAAAATAAGTATTTGGTCACCTACAAACAAGCAAGATTTCTGGCTCTCACAGACCTGTAACTTCTTCTTTAAGAGGCTCCTCTGTCCTCCACTCGTTACCTGTATTAATGGCACCTGTTTGAACTTGTTATCAGTATAAAAGACACCTGTCCACAACCTCAAACAGTCACACTCCAAACTCCACTATGGCCAAGACCAAAGAGCTGTCAAAGGACACCAGAAACAAAATTGTAGACCTGCCCCAGGCTGGGAAGACTGAATCTGCAATAGGTAAGCAGCTTGGTTTGACGAAATCAACTGTGGGAGCAATTATTAGGAAATGGAAGACATACAAGACCACTGATAATCTCCCTCGATCTGGGGCTCCACGCAAGATCTCACCCCGTGGGGTCAAAATTATCACAAGAACGGTGAGCAAAAATCCCAGAACCACACGGGGGGACCTAGTGAATGACCTGCAGAGAGCTGGGACCAAAGTAACAAAGCCTACCATCAGTAACACACTACGCCGCCAGGGACTCAAATCCTGCAGTGCCAGACGTGTCCCCATGCTTAAGCCAGTACATGTCCAGGCCCGTCTGAAGTTTGCTAGAGAGCATTTGGATGATCCAGAAGAAGATTGGGAGAATGTCATATGGTCAGATGAAACCAAAATATAACTTTTTGGTAAAAACTCGTCGTGTTTGGAGGACAAAGAATGCTGAGTTGCATCCAAAGAACACCATACCTACTGTGAAGCATGGGGGTGGAAACATCATGCTTTGGGGCTGTTTTTCTGCAAAGGGACCAGGACGACTGATCCGTGTAAAGGACAGAATGAATGGGGCCATGTATCGTGAGATTTTGAGTGAAAACCTCCTTCCATCAGCAAGGGGATTGAAGATGAAATGTGGCTGGGTCTTTCAGCATGACAATGATCCCAAACACACCGCCCGGGCAACGAAGGAGTGGCTTCGTAAGAAGCATTTCAAGGTCCTGGAGTGGCCTAGCCAGTTTCCAGATCTCAACCCCATAGAAAATCTTTGGAGGGAGTTGAAAGTCCGTGTTGCCCAGCAACAGCCCCAAAACATCACTGCTCTAGAGGAGATCTGCATGGAGGAATGGGCCAAAATACCAGCAACGGTGTGTGAAAACCTTGTGAAGACTTACAGAAAACATTTGACCTCTGTCATTGCCAACAAAGGGTATATAACAAAGTATTGAGATAAGTATTTGGTCAATAACAAAAGTTTATTTTCCACCATAATTTGCAAATAAATTCATTAAAAATCCTACAATGTGATTTTCTGGATTTTTTTTTCTCATTTTGTCTGTCATAGTTGAAGTGTACCTATGATAAAAATTACAGGCCTCTCTCATCTTTTTAATTGGGAGAACTTGCACAATTGGTGGCTGACTAAATACTTTTTTGCCCCACTGTAGATAATATTTTTGTTCATTTTGTCATTTTCAAATTATTTTTTAGAATAAGGAGTTTAATGCAAGGCAGTTCATTCTCTCAGGGTGCAAGGGAGAACAGACTATTTTCGACTTGAACGCCTCTTGGATTAATACAGGTTTATCCAAGCAGCACGACCAACCTCAAATTCCAATTACCCCAGAGTGATTAGAGACAGCCTGCCTCCACTGGAGCAGTGGGTGATCAGGTCCCTTAATATAGGAAATCACAGAGGTTTTCTCTAGACAATAAACTAGAGTATATTAGAGTTGTACTTTATTCTTTGTAGTTTCTCTGTATTTACTGGGGCTTTGGTACTAAGATGAATGCATACATATACACTGGGTATACCAAACATTAATGAAGAATATTGAGTTGCACCCCCAGAACAGCCTCAATATGTTGGGGTATGGACTCTATAAGGTGTCGAAAGCGTTCCACAGAGATGCTGGCCCATGTTGACTCCAATGCTTCCCACAGTTGTGTCAAGTTGGCTGGATGTCTTTGGGTGGTGGACCATTCTTGATACACACCGGAAACTGTTGAGCATGAAAAACCCAGCAGTGTTGAGGTTCTTGACACAAACCGGTGTGCCTGGCACATACAACCATACCCCGTTCAAAGGCATTTACAGTGGCAAGAAAAAGTATGTGAACCCTTTGGAATTACCTGGATTTCTGCATAAATTGGTCATACAATTTGATCTGATCGTCATCTAAGTCACAACAATAGACAAACACAGTCTGCTTAAACTAATAGCACACTAACAAGTATACGTTTTCATGTCTTTAGTGAACACACCGTGTAAACATTCACAGTGCAGGGTGGAAAAAGTATCTGAACCTCTGGATTTAATAACTGGTTGACCCTCCTTTGGCAGTAATAACCTCAACCAAACGTTTTCTGTAGTTGCGGATCAGACCTGCACAACGGTCTGGAGGAATTTTGTACCATTCCTCTTTACAAAACTGTTTCAGTTCAGCAATTTTCAAGGGATGTCTGCTGTGAACCGCTCTCTTGAGGTCATGCCACAGCATCTCAATCGGGTTGAGGTCAGGACTCTGACTGGGCCACTCCAGAAGGTGTATTTGTTTCTGTTGAAGCCATTTTGTTGTTGATTTACTTCTGTGTTTTGGGTTGTTGTCCTGTTGCATCACCCAACTTCTGTTGAGCTTCAATTGGCGGACATATAGCCTGACATTCTCCTACAAAATGTCTTGATAAACTTGGGAATTCATTTTTCTGTCGATGATAGCAAGCTGTCCAGGCCCTGATGTAGCAAAGCAGATTCAAACCATGATGCTCCCTTCACCATACTTTACAGTTGGGATGAGGTTGTGATGTGCTGTGCCTTTTTTTCTCCTCACATAGTGTTGTGTGTTCCTTCCAAACAACTGAACTTTAGTTTCATCTGTCCACAGAATATTTTGTCAGTAGCGCTGTGGAACATCCAGATGCTCTTTTGAAAACTTCAGACGTGCAGAAATGTTTTTTTTTGGACAGCAGTGGCTTCTTTCGTGGTGTCCTCCCATGAACACCGGTCTTGTTTAGTGTTTACATATTGTAGACTCGTCAACAGAGATCTTAGCATGTTCCAGAGATTTCTGTAAGTCTATAGCTGACACTAGGATTCTTCTTAACCTCATTGAGCATTCTGCACTGTGCTCTTGTAGTCATCTTTGCAACACGGCCACTCCTAGGGAGAGGAGCAACAGTGCGGAACCTTCTCCATTTATAGACAATTTGTCTTACCATGGACTGATAAACATCAAGGCTTTCAGAGATACCCTTTCCAGCTTTATGCAAGTCAACAATTCTTAATCTTGGGTCTTCTGAGATCTCTTTTGTTCGAGGCATGGTTCACATCAGGCAATGCTTCTTGTGAGTGTTTTTTATAGGGCAGGGCAGCTCTAACCAACATCTCCAATTTCGTCTCAATGATTTTTCTCCAGGTTAGCTGACTCCTGACTCCAATTAGCTTTTGGAGAAGTCAATAGACTAGGGTTTCACATACTTTTTCCAACCTACACTGTGAATGTTTAAATGATGCATTCAATATAGACAAGAAAAATACAATCATTTGTGTGTTATTAGTTTAAGCAGACTGTTTGTCTGTTGTTGTGACTTAGATGAAGTTCAGATAAAATTTTAGGACCAATTTATGCACAAATCCAGATAATTCCAAAGGGTTCACAAACTTTTTCTTGCCACTGTAAATATTTTGTCTTGCCCATTCACCCTCTGAATGGCACACATACAAAATCCATGTCTCAATTTTCCTCGCTCCTGTGAAAATCGATTTAGCATAATAAAAAAATCCCCTTTTTGTATTTTTTAACTAGGCAAGTCGGTTAAGAACAAATTCTTATTTACAATGACGATGCTGGGCCAATTGTGCACCGCCCTACGGGACTCCCAATCACAGCCAGATGTGATACAGCCTGGAATCGAACCAGTGATTATAGGGACACCTCTTGCATTGAGATGCAGTGCCTTAGACTGCTGCGCCACTCGGGAGCCTATGCATTGGATGCATCTCAATCCACCACATCTGCCTATGTCGCACTTGGGCGTCTGCGGTGAAAGGTGACAGGGCGGTGTTTTTTTAAACTTATATATTTTTGTTGTTTAACCCCTCTTCGGAGGACAAATATATGTGGTTCTTTACTGGTTTTCTGCTAAATATACATACATTTGACATACATCGTAGTTTTATATAAAGCAGTCACAAAACAATAATATTTTACCAAACATAAACTCTTTAATCCCAACCCTCAGCCACTCTCAGCCCATCCCACCTGAGCAGTGTTTGTCAGACAATGAGACATCCTGAAAATCAGTCTTCTAACAAAATCGTCTGTAGCGTCCGAACGCTACAAGATGAAACTCACGAGCATGATGGTGTTATCACCATCACTCGGTTATTCTCTACGACCCCCAAAAGCGTGTTGGAAACTTCTGTCTGAAGCAGTTTGGGCTACACACTAATATGACCCCTCTGTGGAAAGATGAGACTCTCAAGATCTTGTACACTACCGGTCAAAAGTTTTAGAACTCCTACACATTCAAGGGTTTTTCTTTATTTTTTAAATGTTCTAGAGAATAATAGTGAAGATATCAAAACTATGAAATAACACATATGGAATCATGTAGTAACCAAAAAAGTGTTAAACAAATCAAAATATATTTTATATTTGAGATACTTAAAATAGCCACCCTTTGCCTTGATGACAGCTTTGCACACTCGGCATTCTCTCAACCGTATTATTTTTGACCGGTAGTGTACATGTCGGTTGTTTTGCTTTAGGTCTCATAAGACTCGTCTGAAAGTCTCCCGGTACCAGTTGAAAAAATGAATAGAAGTACAATATACAGTTCCAGCCAAAAGTTTGGACACACCTACTCATTCCAGGGTTTTTCTTCATGTTTACTATTTTCTACATTGTAGACACTTCAAAACAAACTTCCTTCTGAATTCTTTGGGTGGACTATCTGCTGTTCCATGTAGTGAATCTGTTATTCATTGTGTTTTCATGGGCTAAATATCAGTGTTTCATCATATTTTGCTTGACTTTTTTTAATACAAAATCAAATAGCAAAATTATCCTTGGTATGACCTTCTTAACCATTCCATATAGCTTAGTAGAACTCCTCCCCCACCTCAGACAGTGCTTCGACTCTTATGGGTTAACCTGTCTCCTCCCCTTCATCTACACTGATTGAAGTGGATTTAACAGGTGACATCAACAAGGGATCATAGCTTTCACCTTGAGTCACCTGGTCAGTCTATGTCATGGAAAGAGCAGGTGTCCCTAATGTTTTTTACACTCAGTGTATACTGTACACACATTCAGACACAAATACACGCACGTACATATACACATACAGTACACATACACACACACACATCCTCATTACATATTTCCACTAAGCTGAGGATAAAGACAGATGATGATGCCATTTATTTCAGTCTCCCCATTACTTGATTCTTCCATAGTTTCAAAATTAATTATTTAGAGAAAATACTTTATTTGGCTTTCCACTTTTTCCGCTGGCCCATTTAACAGTCAGCCTACACAACCTGGGTGGCATTCATCAGGCCCCAAATGGACGACAACAGATTAAAAATGAGGTAATAGCTGAACTTGTCTGGCAGCAAAATAGTAAATTCAGCCTCATTTACTGCCTTTAAAAAAAACATAGCTGATATGGCTGACTTGCTTAATCAAATGTGGTTTCTACTGACAATTGAGATGTATAACTATGGCATAAGGGGACGACAAGTTGATAAGAGGCAATCCGTAATTTCAATTAAGACATTAATGAGCGAGCTAGGAAGGACGTAGTCAATTTATCTATTTCTTCAGCACTTTTGAAATGTGCATTGACAGAATTCAGAACATGGGCTGTTCTTACAATATTCTCCCTGTACACCAAGTCAGAATTGTAGGATAAATAAAGGAGGCATACAAGCAGACAATGAAAGCCCTTACAATATTCAATGATTACATTTATCTAAAACAGGTTATAGGCTACATTTGAACCACCAAGTCAGAACAGTAGGCGAAATTAAGAGGGGAAAATAGACCAAAGTATTTGGGTGAGGCACAGCTTACTACACAACATACAATTATTATTACGTTCTTAGCTACAGTAACTCACAGAAGTCAGATTTCCCAGTTCCGAGTTAACAGTTGTTTTGAGTGCGGGAGAAATCGTGCTGGATTGACAGCATGGCCAACATTGAATGTTTTTAATTTTAAACTTGGAAAAGAGACCCTTAAACCCAGAATTGGGACCACACACCCACTCCACTGAATAGCAGGCTAGTGATTGCTTTGCAATGCTCAATGTTGAATTTGCGATTTCCTACTTGATGTGTAATGTAATGTTTATGTCCAGTGACCAACGAGCACCTATAATTTCTCTTCATTATTTATCTTCATATGACAAGGATTAAAAAGGATTTGCCAGTAGATTGTCGATTTGATTCATGATGATGACTGCTAGCTAAGATTTTGAAAGTATGAGGTTGACATGATCAGTCCAATTGAAGCTACGGTAGATATAGCTTGATTTGACATAATTGTATCTGTTGCCAATGACCTTGAGCTTTCTTGGATGGGCACTTCTAATGTAACTCTATGACAGCACCCAAGGTGCTTGAATGTTTTAGCTTTACCCTTAGATTTGGCAGTGACGTAGTGTCCCCATGAGTAACAGAACACTGAGCCAATCACGGCACAACTAGAGAACATTGCCAACCCCTATGCTCTGTATTCTCCGCTGGCTGCTCCACAACCACAGAAAGCCCCTAACTAGGCTGAAACACCTGCATTTTGGAGACCATGTTTATATGGAGGCTTTGTTAACTCAATTTTTTTTTTTTACGTTGTTTGAAAACTGATATGTGACACGTATTAATGCCAAAATAATAAATTCATCCCCCAAATAGTTTTTTTTTTTTTTGCTAAAAATGTGGGGCTCAGTGATGGGTCACCACTGCTAATGTGACATTCATAGCTTCTTGTATGCATTAAAGAAAACTTTCCCACACATTTTTTTTATGAAATCTAAAATCGTACCACTTCACTTATCATTTGTCCATCTTCCAGCTCTTCACTCCCGAGACGTATTCTCCATTTACAAATTTAATTTATTTACGAGTTTAGAGCTCTGACTTTAAAAATAATGATCAAAACCAAGAGAGCGAGAGAGAGAAAAAGGGAGAGAAAGAAAGAGAAAAAGGAAGAGAAAAATTGAAAAAAGAGATAAAAAGAAAGAGCTTGACAAGGCACGGGTGCTGGACAAGCCGGCTGGGCGTAAAATCCAGACGAGCCTGGTGAGCCAGCTGCGGCATAGGAGCCTAATGATCCGTCTGAGGCGTGAAAGCCTGTCGATCCCACTGAGGCATGGGAGCCCGATGAGGCGTAGCAGCCTGACGAGCCGGCTGGGCGTAAAAACCTGACGATCCGGCTGAGGCCTGAAGTGGGTTGGGTGCCTTCCGAGCCAACCGGGGCAAGGAAACGTCTTGAGCCGGCTAGGGCATGGAAGTCCAACGATCCAGTTAAGGCACCCCTGGTTCCATCGGCGGAAACCCCCAGACCCGACGTCACCACCAACCCGAAACACCAGCACTCCCAGATGCTTCATTTGAGGGCTTCTGCATTCTGTAAGGAATGGACACTGGAGAAGAGAAGCAGGTACGGGGAGTTGACATTTAATTTGGAACGGACATGCCACAGAAACAGCGTTATAACTGGGTAACACAAAGGCAGACAACAATAAATGCAGAAGCAGGGAACGGAGCTGGGGAACAGACAGATATAGGGAAGGTAATAAAACAGATGATTATGTCCAGGTGAGTCCAATGAATCGCTGATGCGCGTGACGAGGGAAGGCAGGTGTGCGTAATGATGGTGGCAGGAGTGTGTAATGCAGGGCAGTCTGGCGCCCTCGAGTGCCAGGGGGAAAGAGCGGGAGCAGGCGTGACAGAGACTGCAGGAAGCAGGAATTGAGGCACAATTGCTTTGTGCTTTGTTTCCGTAGCTTTGTCTGGTGTAATGCATTTGTTTTATAATCTCAGGATCTCCTGAGGTTTTTTAACGTGTACAGGTGAAGTTGACATGTTTTTACAATCCATCCTCACAGGATTCAATTGACATGCGGCGTGTGGTATTTAAAGTGCTTTGTGTGTGTGTGTGTGTGCGTTTTATGTCACAGCCACAGGGACACATAACAAAGGAGTGAGTGCACACACACTCACACTCACACACAGGTTGACATCCTGTAATAAAAGTCCACCAGCCGCATGCTTTTGTGAGTCACAAAGAGATTTATACAGTGCTCTCTCTTTCTCTGGAGACCCTAGGATCTACAATTCTGAATTGTTAATGAGCAGCAGAGTGTGCCAGTGTGTGTGTACAAATCCCAAACCAGCATCTGTAGGAGTAAATGAGACACATGGATAACATATAAAGGTATAGGACAGCTGAACATTAAAAAACAGACCACATGAAGAGAAGAGACACATAGTCTGCTGATTCCACTAAAGGCACACATACCAGAGAAATATGCACTTAGGGCACCTGGACACACTAGACATATAGTCTGCTGATTCCACTAAAGACACACATACCAGAGAAATATGCACTTAGGGCACCTGGACACACTAGACATATAGTCTGCTGATTTCATTAAGAGACACACATACCAGAGAAATATGCGCCTAAGGCAACTGGACACACTAATGATAGAAGAGACACATAGTCTGCCGATTCCAATAAGGGCACACATACCAGAGAACATGCTGAGGCACTGAGTTAAATACAGGGCTATGTCATAGGCCTATAGGATAGATGGACATATATTATTTTTAAGACAAGCACGGGTCTGGCCACTATTATAATCTAACTGAAAGCAGATATGGGCGTTAGTAGGCGTGAACAAGCAGGAAGCCTGAACTAAAAAGATAATGATGGCAGGAAGAATTAGGGGAAGTATGCTTATTTGCATATGGGGTGGACCCATATGCTATTTGTGTATAAATGCTGGAGCCGGGGCTGGGAAGCGGGGGGGTGTTCCGCGGGCCATTCCGGCTTTGATATACTTTGTATTAAAAGCCTAATTGATTTCACAAGTTCTTGTCAGCGTTATATTTGAACCGATTGTCTACGACACATCCTAAAGTTGGGACGTTCGGGCAGAGGCTTTAGTAGAAAATGTGTCAGAACAACACAAACTAAAATTCTGTTTGAAAGGATGTATCCCTTCCATACCTTAAGGGAATTGTGAGACGGGAGCCGTATGGTCGGTGAAGAAAGTCCCATTGCAAATGTACGGTCCCTTACCTGACGTCCGGCGACGTCGCAGAAAATCGCGGACGGCGTCGGGCCGGGGGCGGCGGAGAGATCTTTCAGGAAGTCACCCAAAAAAACGTCTCGGACTTTCGGTTTCCGTTTTATAAAAATGACAAATTTTTGACTTTTTTCCGCATTCTCGAAAATTCCCACAAGGGGGAAAATAAATCATATTGCAAGCGCACGAGCACGTGGCAAACGAGCGCGGCCTTTTCTCCTAAACTGAAAATATTTCGAAGACGAAACTCGGCGAGCGTAGGTTTGGAGTAATGGGCAGTTGGCCCCGAACGAGATGGCGTCGAGACCTCGGCGCTTTTTGAGTTATGGCCATTTTTCTGGGATTAAAGGGTTAAAACGCAAGTAGGGTGCTAATTTGACCGCTTCATGTCAAAGTACATAAGCATACGGTGTCAGGAAAAAAAGAACCAGCCATTTATCTATCGTAATTTAAGAGAAATCGTACATTGACCGTTTGGTGATGTTCACAAAGAGGATTTTTTTTTTTCAAAAAAATCACAGATCCAGTTGCAGTGTGTTCAGACGTACATTTTTAAAGTGGGTCTCGAAGCTCTGCGAGAATCCTGTGATTTTATGTGATTTTATGAAATAACACACACTCATTTAACCCTCTTTAAATAAGTCAGTTCTTAACATAAAGACTTAAAACTCAATATTATATAAGAGCCTACCCCGAGGAGGGTATGTGTTCACTTTCAGCTTCCTATGTCAACTGAAAGTACCTTAAAATGGTGCCATAGGGTCAGGTTTGAAGGGTAATAAGGTCAGATCTTTTCAAAACTTCACTTGTGTGATTAGACAACCCTCATGAACTGTAATCAGTCATTTCTCCCAACAGATGTCAAAGAAAAGCTCTCTCACACAAACACACACACACAAAAAGTATGGTGCTTAAAGACACACAAAGCCTGCAATGGCATTACTATTATCTCCAGGCCGTGCCGAGTTCAACGAGATGCCCCGCTTGACCGTAGCTCGCTCGGTCTGAGCGCAGCGACCGTTACAAGAAGACGGACACGAATGACCCTTTGACCTCAATGTCAATTTTATTTGCTTTTGGGAGACAGAGAGAGAACCGTTAAGGTGAGAAGCACAGTTTCACCTCAGGAACAATCCTAAGGTCCTCCCGATCTGTGCAAGCCTAACCTTGACCTTGTGGCATTAACCCTTAACAGTTAAAAGAAGGTGTTTACATCAAATAGTTTACAATGAAATGTCTCCCCATTGGAATACATTGACTGCACCTCTAAATTCAACCTAAAGCCTATGTGGGTTATGAATGTCTTATGAACCTGTCTTTGATGTCAGTCCATCAGGCCACCATGAGGTCTACCTGTGTCGATTCTAAGCTTCCTGGAGCAACCGGAAGTGGTTAAATCACCCTAAAAGTGTTTGCCATACCCAACCTGCAGTTTGAGAGAAATTGTGCATTCAACCCTATGTAAATCAGTCAATTTTTAACATACAGACTTAAAACTCAGGATTCTGTAAAAGCCTACTCCAGTGATGATATGTGTTTATTTTTAGCTTCCTGTGCCAACCGGAAGTGCCATAATTGGTGTCAAATGGGCTGTTTCGAAGGGTTTAAAATGTCAAATCTTTCCAAAACTTCATATATGTGAATAGACAACCCTCCTGAACTGTAAATCAGTCATTCATCCCATCAGATTTCAACAAAAAAAAATACACACCCACACAGAAATGATGGAGGGACACACTGAGGGGCTAAGAGGCAGACAGTGCCTGTAGTAGTTACTTTTGTTCCAACTTTTAAAGAACCGTCAGACTTAGAGTTCTGAAACTTTACAAACCTGTTCTAGACCTCAGGTCGATTGTGCACGGTGAGTTATGTGGCTCTAGAAGGTTCTCGGACCAATAAAAAGCCTTGTGTATTTGCAATGTTTTCAATTCATTTTGAACTCAACGAAACTGGCGACATTTAGAAACGTCCCAGAGTCTCAAGACTAGGTGCATTGAAACCGGCTCGACCCATAGAGACGGACCCCAACGATTCTGTCCGATTGCTCATTCAAGCACCCCGTAGCAAGGCATGGAAAAAAGTGGATTTTCAGCACCAATTAGGGTTTTTCTCGGGCACCGAATGACCTATCGAGCCGAAACTTGGGATTCCAGGTCGCCTCACATAGGGCTAAACATAATGTGAGAATTGAACCCGCAGCTAGAACATAACATGCGTATTATTGGTTTTATTATGGTTTAAATGGAAGGCGCTGTGAATTTTGGGCCTGCTCTGAAATATGTGATAGTTGGCTTCTAAAGGAGTTGGTAAAAGTGAGTTTGGTGTCAGATGGTATCAGTTTGGTGTCTGAATATATCTAATTGACTGATGGACACCGACTTGCTACTTGACTTTTGTGCATTTGCAATATGTTTCAACGGAGGGGTACCATCACAAAAAGCGACATGATGAAATTTAACACAACGAGCGATGGAGAGGAACCACTATCACTGCCCGGCCATCCTGAGGTCATCAGGACGTTGACTTTTGCATTTCTAAAGTATTTAAGAGAATGTACGTTACATTTGCAATATGATTCAACATCACATCATATTGCAAATGCACGTTAGATTTGCAATATGATGTGATGTTGAATCATATTGCAAATGTAACGTGCATTCTTTAAATACTTTAGAAATACAAAAGTCAACGTCCTGATGACCTCAGGATGGCCGGGCAGTGATAGTGGTTCCTCTCCATCGCTCGTTGCATGAAATTTCATCATGTCGATTTTGGTGATGGTACCCTCCCGTTGAAACATATTGCAAATGCACAAAGTCAACTAGCAAGTGTCAACAAAAGTCAACTAGCAAGTGTCCATCAGTGAATTCAGGCAACGTGCATTCTTTAAATAAACCCTATGTGGGTTATGAATGTCTTATGAACCTGTCTTCAATGACAATCCATCAAGCCACTATGAGGTCTACCTGTGTTGATTCTAAGCTTCCTGGAGCAACCGGAAGTGATAAAATCACCCTAAAAGTGTTTTGCCATACCCAACCAGCAGTTTGTGATATATAGTGCATTCAACCCTGTGTAAATCAGTCAGTTCTTAACATATAGACTTAAAACTCAGGATTCTGTAAAAGCATACCCCGATCAGGATAGGTATTTACTTATAGCTTCCTGTGCCAACCGGAAGTGCCTTAAAATGGGGTCATAGGTGCTGTTTCAAAGGGTTAAAAAGGTCAGATCTTTCCAAAACTTTAAGTGTGTGATTAGGCAACCCTCATGAAGTGTAAATCAGTCATTTCTCTAAACAGATGTCAAAGAAAAGCTCACACACACACACAGAGACACACACAGCAAGGATGGAATGAAAAACTATGGTGCTTAAAGACACACAGAGCCTTAAATGCTTTTAGGGGGGATCCAGACTTCCATACCCGCTCTGGGAGCACTATACTACGGGCAAAAATCAATGGGTGCTGGCCTGAGTGATTTATGGAGGTTTTCAAAAAAAGTCAAAAAATATTCTGGTTTTTTTTCTGGAAAATATTTTGGTTTTTTTTCTGGAAAATATTTTATGTTTTTTTTTCTCGAGTCAATGGCCTAAGTGATTTATGGAGTTTTTCCAAAAAACTCTAAAAATTTTCTAAGTCCAAACTTTTCGTGCACCTGGTATTTTTTTTGGGTTACCAGGTGCCATGGTTGAAATTGCTTTTAGGGGGCATCCAGACTTCCATACCCGCTCTGTGAGCACTATTCTACGGCCAAAAATCAATGTGTGCTGGCCTGAGTGATTTATGGAGGTTTTCAAAAAAAGTCAGAAAATATTCTATGTTTTTTCTTCTGGAATTTTTGTTTTGTTTTTTCTTCTCGAGTCAATGGGGTCCGGCCTGAGTGATTTATGGAGGTTTCAAAAAATATTCTATGTTTCATGTTTTGGGTTACTTTTATTTTCGACTATGAAATCCAAAAAGCTCTTTTTTAAAGGTGTTGATACGTTTTTTTCTAATTTATTCACATTTTTGACTTCATATTAAATCAGATTGCAAATGCACAAAACATATTCCTTAAGTACAAGTAAACACTTTGTAAAAAATTATGATAATAAAATGTGACTAAAGTATTTTCATACAGTTCTTATACATGTGTAATTGACATAAAAATCGAAAGAATTTCGAAAAACGGTCCAGAAAGCACTTTTTTAAGGGGGTGATAAGTTTTTGCCAAAACTTTCAAAATCTCAAAATTTTACTCTTGGGTCTTGACTTGCGTTACAAAAGGCCTATGAAAAATTTAGATAGAACACACTCGCCTACTATAGGAATTTTGGAGTGTTACACAGCTCATTTGCAGCATGGCATTTGCCATCAACTTTGGATGAAACACCGCCAGAAATAGTGTATTTGTCCATCGTGTATATGCTGCGCCCGGTGCCAATAACTTGCCATGTTATTTTGTACAATTGGGGGGGGACTTCCCTTACTTTGTTTAGACCTTTCACAGGTTGGCGAAATGCTATAGAATTGTTTCTGGACTTGGCTGTTGTTTTTCGACTTCACACACATTGATCTCACACACAGCATTCCACGTTCTCTTTGTGGTCTAACTCAACAATAATCTCGTCAAGTCACAACCTTTCACAATTACATCAAAGTGTCTTATTAGGGTCCACCTGTAAGACGTGTGGAACTTTATAAATGATACTCTGTTACATAGGTATTCATTTCCTCCCCTTCTGGGGATTTTCTATAAGCAGTTTCTTATTTTTATGACCATGACCTTACCTGTCATGTGACCTCAGTAAACAGGATGTTTGTTTCTGTAATGCAGTGTTTCCCAACTCTGGTCCTCAAGTACCCCCAGTAGTACACATTTTTGTTGTAGCCCCGGACAAACGCACCTCATTAGACTCATCAAGGGCTTGATGATTAGTTGACGAGGTGAATCAGGTGTGCTTGTCTGGGGCTACATTAAAAATGTGTATTGTTGGGGGTACTGGAGGACTGGAGCTGGGAAACACTGCTCAATCTGCGAGCGTCTTAGGCCTCGATTAGCTATGGCTCTACTGGTTAACATGCTGATGCTATAGGGCTCCGACGGGCCACACCCCTCTTTCCGTGGTTATGGTTCCGACACTCCCACTCGTTTCTTAGCATAAAAAAATTCAACACGTTGGTTGCGTAGTTTCAAACATTGAATAAGTACAAAAATCTCCTGGGTGAACCATTCATTCAAAAGATTAGAACTCACTTTTAAACTGATATAGGAAGAAAAGGTCTAGGGTTCAAGACTGTGTAAATACCAGAGTTAGGGGACCAAACAAACTACTCATCACATACAGCATTGTGGTCTGTATCATCCAATCACAGAGTAGATACATTGTCACGTGACCACTGGAGTCAACGTTGAAAATATTGACAAACATGGCGTTTGTTAGGCGCCGTATTGCGTTTCCAATATCTGTTAGCTAGATAAGTTACCATACACAGCCATGGTCCAGTGTTTTGTCCCAGACTGTGACCATCGCTCCAGACATCGTGACTGCACTGCATTTTACTGTTATCCCACATTTACATTTAAGTCATTTAGCAGACGCTCTTATCCAGAGCGACTTACAAATTGGTGCATTCACCTTATGATATCCAGTGGAACAACCACTTTACAATAGTGCATCTAACTCTTTTAAGGGGGAGGGGTGGGGTTAGAAGGATTACTTTATCCTATCCTAGGTATTCCTTAAAGAGGTGGGGTTTCAGGTGTCTCCGGAAGGTGGTGTTTGACTCCGCTGACCTGGCGTCGTGAGGGAGTTTGTTCCACCATTGGGGTGCCAGAGCAGCGAACAGTTTTGACTGGGCTGAGCGGGAACTGTACTTCCTCAGAGGTAGGGAGGCGAGCAGGCCAGAGGTGGATGAACGCAGTGCCCTTGTTTGGGTGTAGGGCCTGATCAGAGCCTGAAGGTACGGAGGTGCCGTTCCCCTCACAGCTCCGTAGGCAAGCACCATGGTCTTGTAGCGGATGCGAGCTTCAACTGGAAGCCAGTGGAGAGAGCGGAGGAGCGGGGTGACGTGAGAGAACTTGGGAAGGTTGAACACCAGACGGGCTGCGGCGTTCTGGATGAGTTGTAGGGGTTTAATAGCACAGGCAGGGAGCCCAGCCAACAGCGAGTTGCAGTAATCCAGACGGGAGATGACAAGTGCCTGGATTAGGACCTGCGCCGCTTCCTGTGTGAGGCAGGGTCGTACTCTGCGAATGTTGTAGAGCATGAACCTACAGGAACGGGTCACCGCCTTGATGTGAGTTGAGAACGACAGGGTGTTGTCCAGGATCACGCCAAGGTTCTTAGCACTCTGGGAGGAGGACACAATGGAGTTGTCAACCGTGATGGCGAGATCATGGAACGGGCAGTCCTTCCCCGGGAGGAAGAGCAGCTCCGTCTTGCCGAGGTTCAGCTTGAGGTGGTGATCCGTCATCCACACTGATATGTCTGCCAGACATGCAGAGATGCGATTCGCCACCTGGTTATCAAACATCTAGTGTAGCCAATATCAGGGTGACAGTCACAGTAAAACATACAATGCAAACAAGCAACAGTACACTTAACATTATCAGTATTTTTCATAAAAAATAAACAATTGTCAGCTTTATTTAACTGAACATTTACAATTATTTGTGTAAAATTAACTGTGAAATATGACTCAGACTCCTCTGGCTTCAAAACATCACTTTGAGTTCTTGAGTTTAGCTCCTTGGTAATTTGTTGGTGGCATTAGAACTGACTCAGGGTCTGTTTCTGTGGCGGCAGAAATGCTAAGGCTCATGGTCAGGGTAGTTTTTGGTGCTCTTTGTAACTTGGAATTGACGGTAAAAACACGACTTCTTAACACAGAGATTGAAACATTCATAGCCAATGGGCACTACATCACATCAACATACCTATAGTTTTGCAATCTTTGGAGAAAATATAACATCCATGTTGCACAGTAATATCGCTATCGCTAATATTTACAGTTTTTCACAATTGTTTACACACGTTTGCTGAATCTTTGGCCCACTTTCCCAAAACTCTAAACACAAAACCACAAAATGCCAAACACTGCATTCAAAACTGTTTTCTCTCTTTCCAAAATGTTTGTTTTTTGGCATCAAAATGACACACACACGAGTCATATGAATACATCTGTCTACCAACCAACAACACACTGATGTGCTCAACACAAATCACAACTATGAATATCCCATCAGTAGGTTTATGCCTTTTGCATTTTCAGTGTTACACTGTAGCCGGTTGTAAAAGATTGTTACAGTAATGTATACCTACTCAAATATACATAAATAAACACACACATGCAATACAGTAACAAAAAACATTGTAATTAATTTTCCAAAATGCAGTATTTTTGAATGTTTTGTATGTAACACTTTCCATACCCAACAGGAGAAAACCAGGAAAAACATTCAGTAAGATAAAGGGTTTTCTATACAAAAATATAAAATGAAAGGAGCTAATTCATTCAAAACTCTAAACACAAAAAGGCAAACACACCTGCAAAATGTAAGAAAAAAAGACATTAGGCTGCATCCTGCCTCCTATTTTGGTCTGGCCACAGCACCTCATCTACATCACAAGTGATGTTCTCCCTGGCTAAACAGCGGGGAAAGAATCTTCTGGAGTGACGGATCCAGCCGCCCGAAAGCCCCCACATCAGCTTCACCACATGCATCTTCTATTGCCTGGAGAAGAGGCTTGTGTGCGAGGGGATGGCGGTCATGCACCTTCCATCGCCATGCCGGGAAAAAACTATTCAATTGGGTTTAGGAATGGGGAATATGGTGGGAGGTATAGAACAATAAATTGTGGGTGGCCAATAATGTTTCGTCCCCGTCCCCTTCTTTTGGCTAGGTTGAAGCCAGCCTCATCAATGTAAATAGAAACGAGCTGAATTGCAGCGCCAAGACTCTTTGAAACAGACAAGACAATATGTGACATAGACCGGTACCACACTGTAATGTGTCTATACAGCGCTGATATGATAGTAAATTCACAGTATATTCCTTACTTGCACATATTCATAGCGCTGTTCTTTAACCCTCTCTGAGTTTCGCTCAAATGGTGCCCTGTAGACCTGTTTCATCCGGCTTCGGTTGCGCTGTAATACACGGTCCAATGTAGACAAGCCCACCTGGTGATTGTTATTGAATATTGTGTTGTCTGCAATTATGCGGTTCTGGATTTCTCGTAGGCTAATGGTATTGTTTGCCACCACCATGTTCACAATAGCGGTCTCCTGTTCTGGTGTGAACAGCCGGTGTCTTCCACCATGGCCTGGCCGTCTCTCAGTTCTGCAGAAGATCCACAAATATGATATGATTGGTTACAGTAAGCTAAAATAATAAATTCTTTCAATATGAAGTGACATTACTGTAACATTGGCCAACAATCACTGAGTAATATAGGCCTACTGATATGTCGGACTGCAGTATACATGCATAAAGAGCATAGTGTAGATGGTAGGTAACTTACCGGTTGTCATTTCTGAATGTATGTATGATAGATGCAACCGTGTAGCGGCTCAGGTTGGGCTGAACTCTCTGCCCAGCCTCCCTCATACTCAATCCATGGTTGAGCACGTGGTCAACCAATGTGGCCCTGATCTCATCTGAGACAACTGTCCTTCCTCGTCCTCCTCTTCCTCCTCTTACTCTCACTCCTTCACCTCTAGCTCTTGCTTCACCATTGACTTAAATTTTCCTCCAAAACAGGAGAGCTCATCTGTGGCCTTTTATAGTGCTAAAGCTCTGATTTCTAAGTGAACAATTCAGCAACTAGTGTTTACACCTGTGAGGAGTGAGTGTTGCCAATTGGTGTATAGAGCTTGGCATTGTGATTGGCGTTCCTTTCCAAAGGGACTAAAGAGATTTTAATTTTGAATGTTGTGCCTAATGTAGAGAATTGTGTGTAGTGTTTTGCAAAAACTGTGATATAGAATTGAAAACTGAGTGTAAAGCAGGACTTGTGCTTGCAATTTTGCAGACTTGGTTTAGGGATTTGGTACATGAGTTTCAGGTTTCGGTGATTGCGTTTAAACATCCAATTTTACTGTGTAAACAATTGGGAAAAACTGTAATATCACCACAGGTTGCGAGGATTCAGAATCCAGTTCCAGAACCACTCGTTGGAGTCATATATAAAACAAAAACAGACATCCTGTCTCGAGTGCTGATGAGGGCGAGGTTTTAGGTGCCTGTCAAATTATACTCTGCTATGCATGGCCAGCCAACTCATTAGGCAGGATTAGGCGACCGCCTATGGTGGCAGATTGACGAGGGTGGCATTTCATGAGCTAAACTGACCAAGACGCACCTCCAACAACAACACATAAAACCTCACATAATTCTGTCCAAAAACAATGACAATTTCTCTCAACCAGTGGCATATGGGCTTTTTAGGTGAGCGCTGATGCCACCCTTTAATAAGCAGTGCCCACTGCTTATTAAAGTCAAAGGCAGGAGCGCAAAATATTTTGCATGTCCAATCGGATATGATAGGCTACACCCCAGTAAGCTCGAGCCAACGTCTTTTGGACGTCGTTTTTGGGCCTGTCCGAACGTCGTTTTTGGGCCTGTCCGAACGTCATTTTACAAAATGGTAGGCTTACCACATGGGTATTCATAAAATTGAAATTCAGGCAACACTGTAGGCTACACCTCAGTAAGCATGAACAGTCTTTTAGACATCTTTTTTTGGTGCAGTTCCGGACGGCCTTGATTTCCAAATCCACAGACATTGGTTTTGGTCCAGCCCGGACCAAATCTGAACGAATCATAGACGTCTATGTTTGGTTCAGATTTGTCCGGTCTGGACCAGCCTTGATTTGGTCCAAACATAGATGTATAAATAAATTGCTATAAATTGCTTCTTTTCAACTTTCATTCAGAACCGAAAATGAACCTGATTTCAACATTCGGAAAATACGTATTTTTCAACGTCTGGAAAAGATGCCTTTTCAACGTCATGGAAAATATGTATTTTAAACTTACAGAAAATACCTTTTCACCTTTCATTCAGAACCTAAATTGAACCAAACTTAAACTTTTGGAAAATATGTATTTTTTGGTGGCAGAATAGCAAGAACCGGCCCTGCTGCCATGTATAAGAACAGGACATAAGTCCACTTCCATTGTATTAGTGCTACAGTAACAGACTCACCTCTTTCAAATACTTAATTTCATCCTCTCAGGAAAAGAGCTTCTTATCTCCTGCAATCATGTTTACCATGGAGGATAATCAAAGTGCAATTAGCGAGGAGTCTTAAGCTGGAGAGATGCTTAGCAGTGTATTATCTTCCGTCTTGTAGATGAATGAGTCCTAACCCCTTTGCGATGGCGCTGAGGTGTCACAGGCTTGCCGTTGCCTAGCCGTAGACTATTCGAATCAAACTGCAAGATCTCAATGTCATTCAACAAGAATGTCAACTTAATTAACAATGTAGTTGGCACAAAAAAAGTTTATAAGAATACATGTGGCAACATCCCCTGACTATTTTGCCAGACCCTGAAAAACCAAGAAGTAACTCAAACCCATCCCCATAGTCCACTTTTTAACTGCTCGTTCTCCAGACCCACTCCTGTGCCACATCTACAAAGACTCACCCGTGAAGATTTCACTTCGCAGTGTGCCAATGACTAGGGTTTGCTCAGTGAGTGTACGGTTAATGCCACGCATCATCTGAAATCCCCTCTATGTCTGTGGCATTGATGAATGAGCTCGAACCCTGCATTATAGATTATTTCAAAACAACAGATTGCAATGCAAGCTGAAAGACAATCATCTTTTATGGATTGTGTTGCTCAAGCACTGTGCAGCATGAGATAGCAGGAGTCTTCTTTTCTTTCTTTGCCAAGGCCAGGGCAAGACACTGGGCAAGGGTGCTCTCTATGCACTTCATCAAATGGCCAGTTGAAGAGAAAGCTAGGGATTTCTGGTGTTTCTGGGTCACAGCGAGCATGTGACCAACACTCCCAGCCAGATCTACTGGACTGAATGATTTATTACCTCACTCAGCCTCAAGAACACACTGCCAGCCCAAAGAGAGATGAAGGGAGAGAGAGGGAGAAAAAAAGATAGAGGGAGAGGAAGAGGAATATGGACGAGAGAAAGAGGGAGGAACCGCTGTAGTCTCATCTTCAACCGTTCTCGCTTCTTTTTCATCTGCTGGTTTCACTGTTACCACTTCTTCAACATTTAGTGGTGTGGATAACTTACATTAGATTACATCCTAAAGAAGATACAAACAAAGACATCCCATTATTGACACCAGTGAAGTGAATTCACCAGGCTTTGGGGGGAAAAAAGTTTTATTTTCTAAGAAACCAGTGGCTTTACATATTTCCATTGCTTATTAAACTGAATGAGTTAAAGCCCCAATATGTTTTTTTTACCAGCTGTTAGGTGAGTTGACAACCTGACAACACATAATTAAATGGGTAATTAAAATGGTTATTTTTAGCGACAATCATTACACTAAACCAGTCACTCAAATGTCTTCTTACAGATGTAGGCTCTTAATTTGATCACCCTGTTGCAGGAGAACGTTCTTCTTAAAACATGTAGTGTATGAGGTTTAAAAAGACTTTTGAAGTTTGTAATTTTCAGAAATGTCCCTTACGAAAAATGTATCAATTAGTTTTAATTCATATATCATGTTGCTGCAAGATTGTTTTCCTGCTGTAGAAGACTGTCTCAAATTAAGATCCAGCAGCTGTAGTTACCCAAACAGGACTCAAAACCTAATCAATCTATGTAAAGCTTTTCTGGCTTCTTTTAAATTCATCCTCATTTAACTATTTTCCTGACAATGCTCCCATTTTTCCAGTGGTACCCGAATCTTGACCACCTGTTGTAGATGAAACACAAAGCATTGAGAAAGGTTTGATTTAGTAAATCCTCAACAACACATTTCACAGAGAGCGAGCCCAATCCAGTGGAGGAATGTGACAAATTGGTTTTCCATTAGTCCAGTCCAAATATGGCACTGTGAAATACAGGAAATGATTTCAAGCTAAAGTTGGACCAGTCTGTTTTTTTTTGCCCCTAAAATCTGGCTTCAAGCCCCATTGCGTGGGAGGTTTTGTGAATGTGCCCAGAAACCAATATAAACAGCCCTAAGGCTAAACATATTAGGCTACTAAGAACCATATAAAACAACAGTGTAATCCAACATTCCCTATCCGCTATCAGCAGGACACATGTATGCACGTGTAGCAAAATGGCTAAGTTGCACAGTAATTTTGATCGTAAAAAGGCTCACGGCCTAAATTACTGTAGCCTTGTATACATAAATTGGTATTGGCAGTGCTTCATAGGTGTTGTGAATGCAAGTTTTACCAGGGTCCACCTAGTTACACCGTTGTAGGGATTGCTTGTTACATGTATACACACACACACTTGCGGGAGAGTTCTCCAAAGTATGCCCAGTTGATATGTAGTTTACAGGAAGTCAGACTCAACATGTCCAGAAAATCATTTGTCTAGCAGATACCAATCCATTCAGTCACACATCCTTTAACAGTTCAATTCTCCTCATCAAAAGATGTCTTTGTGTTAATTAATAAGAATTTCTGGCAGACTCCTCAATCAATTGTCATTACCCAAAAATGACCTTGTGCTCCCTTGTCATCAAACCAGATAGTATACAGTTTTAAAAGAGGCTATTTAATCCAGGGGTGTCAAACTAATTTTGTCCTCAGGCCTTATTTGGTCTCCACCGAGGTCCGGAGGGCTGCACAAAAAATAAATGTTATATTTCCACGCTGTCAAAATTTGCCTCTGTCAACCGTTTTTGGAATTTTCGATGCTCCCTGAATATCCAGCTTTCGTTTCAGTGATTCTTAGCAACCTGGAAAGAGTGAGGAGACTGTATAAATGTAGGTCCAATATCATTTATATACAGTTTCGATTTGGTTTGAGTCATTTCAATGGGTGGTGGGGGCCGCATTGAATGGACTTGCGGGCCAGATCACATGTGATTTATTCAGAAATGTGAACACGAAATATCATTGTTATTAAGGAAATATTAATGCTATTCACTTCCAAGAGTAAAAGATGTAGTCAACAGCATAAGTAATTGATTGTATCCCAAAAGTAAACATTTCCATTCTAATTCCCCATTCATTACATGGTATTCTAATGACATGGCCATGCCTGGTAATTCTGTCTCCATTATCCCTTCCCTTTGAGTTGGAGTTGTTAAGGGCGAGGGAGGGAGGGATGAAGAGGAGTGAGGGGGAGAGAGGTAGGGATTCTTCAGGGGGTCTCAATCTAATTACATTGAGGTTTAAAGGTAAACTGAGCAATATGACAACATCATACACAACAGGGCAACTTCTTGGTCACAGTCAACACTGCTAAATCTGCCTGTATTGGTTCTTCCCAAATTGTGACCCTGCTGTGTTGGCAGAGCTGAATTACATTGTTGTTCGGCAGGAAGTGACCCGGTTGTGTGATGATGTCATCTTGCTCAATGTACCTTTAACCAATGTTATTTTTCTACTGCATATTAAGTTGACAGGACTAGAGTGGAATCATAAGAGTAGCCGTTCAGTTTGACCACTATAATAATTGAATTACTACGCTGATAGTTAAAATGTCAAGTACAACATAAAAAAAATATGGAATGCTGTTTTTTTATGGATTGGAAAATGCCGTTTGAATGCTGTGCACTCAATATTTCAAAGCCAGTTTATGCATCTTGGAACTAACAGATCATTGAAATGCACTTTACAACTGGCGACAACGATCGCCAGAGAGGAGGAGCGGGAGTAGACGTGACACAGGGTACTGGCCGGAGGCCGGCAAGTGGTGTCACGTTCTGACCTTAGTTCCTTTTTTATGTCTTTATTTTAGTTTGGTCAGGGTGTGAGTTGGGGTGGGCATTCTATGTTGTTTTTCTATGTTTTGTTCTATACGTTATATTTCTATGTGTTTGGCCTAGTATGGTTCTCAATCAGAGGCAGGTGTCGATCGTTGTCTCTGATTGAGAATCAGACTTAGGTAGCCTGTTTTCCCACTGGGTTGTGGGTAGTTATTTTCCGTTTCAGTGTTTGCACCATTCGGGACTGTGTCGGTTTTCCTTTATTCTCTTGTTCTTTTTGTATATTGTATTCATTCTCGATGAAATGGCATTATGGATACGTACCACGCTGCATTTTGGTCCTCCTCTCCTTCCACCAACGAAAGCCATTACAAGTGGTGACTATTTAATCGTCTCATGTCCTGGAGGGCAGGTAGTGTGCCCCCGGTGATATGTAGGGCTGACCGTACCACCCTCTGGAGAGCCCTGCGATTGTGGACGATGCAATTGCCATACCAGGCGCTGATACAGCCCAAAAGGATGCTCTTAATGGTGCATCTGTAGAAGTTTGTGATGGTCTTAGGGGCCAAGCAGAAATTTGTTCAGCCTCATGAGGTTGAAGTGGCACTGTTGCACCTTCTTCATCACACTGTGTGGATGGACCATTTCAGGTTGTCAGTGATGTGCATGCCAAGGAACTTGAAGCTTGTCACCCTCTGCCGTCCCATCGATGTGGATGGGGGGGGTGCTCTCTCTGCTGTCTCCTGAAATCCACAATCACCTTCTTTGTTTTGTTGATGTTGAGTGAGAGGTTATTTTGCTGGCACCACTCCACCAGGGCCGTCACCTCCTTCCTGTAGGCTATCTTGTTGTTGTTGGTAATTAGCCCTTCCACTGTTGTCCTCTGCAAACTTGATGATTGAGTTAGAGACGTGCGTAGCCACACAGTCATGGGTGAATATGGAGTACAGTAGGGGGCCGAGCACGCACCCTTGGCGGGCCCCTGTGTTGAGGATCAGCGTAGTGGAGATGTTGTTGACTACCTTCACCAATTGGGGTTGGCCTGTCAGGAAGTCTAGGACCCAGTTGCACAGGGTGGGGTTCAGACCCCCAAGCTTAGTGATGAGCTTGGAAGGCACTATGGTGTTGAAGGCTGAGCTGTATCCGGTGAATAGCATTCGTACATAGGTATTCCTCTTGTCCAGAGGGGATAGGGCAGTGTGCAGTGCGATGGCGATTGCATCATCCGTGGATCTGTTGGGCGGTATGCAAATTGTAGTGGGTCTAGGGTGTTGGGTAAGGTGGAGGTGATATGATCCTTAACCTCTAACACCTCCCAAACCCGGATCCGGGATCCCCCCCATCAAAAAAGCTGACTAGCATAGCCTAGCCTAAAGCCACAGGGATATCATATAATAAAATGTTCATGAAATCACAAGTCCAAGACACCAAATGAAAGATACACATCTGTGAATAAAGCCATCATTTCTGATTTTTAAAATGTTTTACAGGGAAGACACAATATGTAAATCTATTAGCTAACCACGTTAGCAAAAGACACCACTTTTCTTACTCCACCATTTTTTTTACTCCATCAGTAGCTATCACAAATTCGGCCAAATAAAGATATAAATAGCCACTAACCAAGAAACAACCTCATCAGATGACAGTCTGATAACATATTTATTGTATAGCATATGTTTTGTTAGAAAAATGTGCATATTTCAGGTATAAATCATAGTTTACCATTGCAGCCACCATCACAACTCTCACCAAAGCGACTAGAATAACTACAGAGACCATCGTGTATTAGCTAATTACTCATCATAAAACATTTCTTAAAAATACACAGCGTGCAGCAGATGAAAGACACAGATCTTGTGAATCAAGACAATATTTCAGATTTTCTAAGTGTTTTACAGCGAAAACACAATATAGCGTTATAGTAGCTACCACAATAGCAAACATCACCCCAGCATTGATTCAAGGCAAAAAGAGCGATAACGTATAAACCACCAAAATATATTAATTTTTTCACTAACCTTCTCAGAATTCTTCAGATGACAGTCCTGTAACATCATATTACACAATTCATATAGAGTTTGTTCGAAAATGTGCATATTTAGCGGCACAAATCGTGCTTATACAATGAGAATAGTGTCCATAACGTCAAGCAATCTGTCCGGCGCCATCTTGGAAAGGTGCCTATTCTTATCGAAAACTATTCATAAACTTGACTAAAAAAATACAGGTTGGACAGCAATTGAAAGACAAATTAGTTCTTAATGCAATCGCTGAATTACATTTTTAAAATTAACGTTACTGTGCAATACAGGGTGCGATAACGCAAGGCTACACTGCAAGAAATGGCGTCTTATGCATTTGCCATTTTTCAACAGAACAATGAATTATCAGCATAAATAGTTCTTACTTTTCGATGAACTCTCATCAGAATCTTGGGATAGGTGTCCTTTGTCCAAAAGAATCGTTGCTAGGTTGGAGAACGTCGTCTTCCACGTTGCAATTAGCAGTAAACATTAGCTTGAGAGAGAGAGATACCCAACTTCCTACAGCGCCAAGAAAATAAATACCCGAAAATCGCAATATACTGACATAAACTGATATAATTCGGTTTTGTACTATGTCGAAATGGCACCCCCCTAGTGGCAAGAAGTTAACTAGCCTCTCAAAGTACTTCATGATGACAAAAGTGAGTGCTACGGGGCAATAGTCATTTAGTTCAGTTACCTTTGCTTTCTTGGGTACAGGAACAATGGACAGCTTGAAGCAAGTGGGGACAACAGACTGGGATAGGGAGAGATGGAATATGTCTGTAAACACACCAGCCAGCTGGTCTGCACATGCTCTGAGGACTCTGCTTGGCATGCCGTCTAGGCTGGCAGCCTTGCGAGGGTTAACATATTTAAATATCTTACTCACGTCGGCCACGAAGAACGAGAGCTCACAGTCCTCGTAAGCGGTGGTGACCCGCATTGGCGGGACTGTGTTTTCCTCGAATCGGGCAAAGAAGGGGTTTAGCTTGTCCGGGAGCAAGTTGTTGGTGTCTGCGACGTGTCTGGCTTTCCCTTTGTAATCCGTTATTGTCTGTAGTCCCTGCCACGTACGCCTCGTCTCTGAACCATTGAATCGGGATTTGCGGAGAGCATAGATGGTCTGTTTTGACATGTCCATGTTCCCAGTCACCTTGCAGTGGTTAAATGCGATGGTTCTCGCTTTCAGTTTTGCGCAAATACTGCCATCTATCCATGGTTTTCATTTGGAGAAATTGTAACTGGCACAGTGGGAGCAACATCCAGCTGTGAAGAAAGAATAAAAACACATTAATTAATTAAAAACACCGTAATTAAATGGCAGTCGTTTGTAATACATTTCTGGGCTTCAATTCGGAAGAGCCAAAGATATCAAATGGGAAGTATACAATGAAAGGACTGGCAGAGTCACATGACTCAAATAGCAGCACACAGTAGTAGCCAGCAAAGGCATTGAGAACAATTAACCCTGGAGTTAATTAGAAAATACCTCCTTATAATTTAATTGGACGAGAGCGAGGCGTAGGACTGTAGTGGATGATTCATCGACGGCCTATAATCACAGAGCACACATGGTTTAAATTCCACTGTTAATCACACCGTCATTAACAACAAAGGAGTAACCGTAGCAAAACACAACATCAGTGTTCAACCAGGAAAGTCCAACATGCTAAACATACAGAGCGAGAGAAAGTGTGGGTGGTCATAGCATGTAATAAGATCGATAAAACAACAGCTATGAGACGGTAGCCTGTAGGAAAGGTCAGAAGGCCAGAAGGCCAGAAGAGTATTTTAAAACAGATTTCCTCCAATTCCTTAATATATAGAGATGGGCCACATTCCAATGTGCTAGCATACCAGCTATCTAAATACATTGCTACAAAATGGTATGCTAGTGTGGATATTGGAACAAAGCCATGGTTTCTAGTCTTTTGACCGTCAAACATGGTGCTCTAAGCTCTCTGATGCTCTTCAAATGGTTCGCTTTGATCTCCTGGCCACAGTCGACAATGCAATATGCCTTTTTTACCTGACAAGTGCTCATGCAGTGAAGTGATTAAACAAAAAGCAGAGATGCCAAGTGTAGCACAGCCAACAGATAATATGGCAGTTTGTTAGCTGTCAGAAGAATTACTGATGATAGCCGTCTTGGAAAATATTACCCGGATGATTCTAAAGCAGAGGAAGCAATGACACAAAGGGAACAATCAAATATACCGCAGCAAACCAGAATTCTCTCAGATTAAACTTCGTCACCAGTTTACTTTCTGTTATGTCTCCCCCCCAAGTTCTTTCTACCCCTCAAACATTTCATACCAGCCGTTTGTTCACATGCACTTTCATTTTGAGACAAGGTTCACCCTCTGTCAAAGATGCTAGACAAGCACAAAGGTACCGTGCTCAAGGTTTCAGCTTTTTCTCCCACTTATCCGGTGGTGCAAAACAGATTTACTTATCTTTCTCTTTGAGTGTGTTGCCTCACAGGTGGGGGGGGGAGGGGGGCAGAACAATTCCAGGAATAGGCAGAACAATTCCATAGCTGTTCCTCCACCTGCATGGAGCGAAACTAATTAAAACTCTCCATGTGTGGTTGATTACCTCTAAATTGTAGCTGATCAAATGTATTTTATAGGTTTTTGTGACCTAAATATCCCTGAAGTGTACTTCATTCACTGCCATACATCTCCTTGCCTATATTCAATTCTAAGCTACAGTTTGTAAAATTGTATTTTAAATGCCAGCCCACATGTACAGTATTACACATTTTGAGAATCAGAATGGCACTGCATGACTTGTTTCCTGCGTTAACCCATTTCATTGCATACATCTTCTGGATATGCTAATGCTACACAACGTCTACTTGTACAAAGGTAAAGCCGTAGCTTTGGCTAATTGCTAGCATGTAGAATAGGAAATTAAAGAAATGGATATTTCCTGAGGAAAAGTGCTTTACCTCGGATCAGACCAATGCAAAAGTTGTCTTGTCGGTAAACACATACCGTTTTGGGAGTGAATCTGTGCATTTCTATGCATTATTGCAAGAGCAAGCCAGATCTTCTGAGGATACAGCATTTGAATGTAGTGCACCTCGCATGGCTCAATGCTTTTAACACCTACTTGAGCAGAAATAAGTGTCTCCCCCTGAATTTTAGAGGAGCATCCTCCATCATCCGCCACCTCCATACTTACACCTTTATGAGTGTGAACCCAGCGGTAGGATTTTACAGTGAGGAAGCAACAATGCAGAACAGAGTGAGGCTTTTTACTTTGCAAGTGGAGATCGATATAAATCAAAATTGTATTTGTCACATACACATGGTTAGTAGATGTTAACCTGTCTAGCCCCGGGGTTCCGCTAGCGGAACTCCTCCCACATTCCACTGAAAAGGCAGAGCGCGAAATTCAAAAAATATTTTTGAGAAATATTTAACTTTCACACATTAACCTCTACTTCCTCACAAACCCGGGTCCGGGAGCACCCCCATCAGTAAAAAAAGCTGACTAGCATAGCCTAGCGTCACAAGTAAATAGTAGCATCTAAATATCATTAAATCACAAGTCCAAGACACCAGATGAAAGATACACATCTTGTGAATCCAGCCAACATTTCTGATTTTTAAAATGTTTTACAGGGAAGACACAATAAGTAAATCTATTAGCACACCACTTTTTTTACTCCACCATTTTCTTACTGCATCAGTAGCTATCACAAATTCGACCAAATAAAGATTACTAACCAAGAAACACTTTCATCAGATGACAGTCTGATAACATATGCTATACAATAAATATGTTTTGTTAGAAAAATGTGCATATTTCAGGTATAAATCATAGTTTACCATTGCAGCCACCATCACAACTCTCACCAAAGCGACTAGAATAACTACAGAGACCATCGTGTATTACCTAATTACTCATCATAAAACATTTCTTAAAAATACACAGCGTACAGCAAATGAAAGACACAGATCTTGTGAATCCAGCCAATATTTCAGATTTTCTAAGTGTTTTACAGCGAAAACACAATATAGTGTTATATTAGCTTACCACAATAGCAAACATCACAACAGCATTGATTCAAGCCAAAAAGAGCGATAACGTATAAACCACCAAAATATATTAATTTTTTCACTAACCTTCTCGGAATTCTTCAGATGACAGTCCTATAACATCATATTACACAATGCATATAGAGTTTGTTCGAAAATGTGCATATTTAGCGGCACAAATCGTGGTTATACAATGAGAAAAGTAGCAAAGCTGCCCAGAAAATGTCAGGAGAAATCTTTGGAGAGGCACCTATTCTAATCAGTAACTAATCCAAAACTTGACTAAAAAATACAGGTTGGACAGCAAATGAAAGACAAATTAGTTCTTAATGCAATCGCTGTGTTACATTTTTAAAATTAACGTTACTTCAACATACAGCGTGCGTTAAAGCGAGGCTGTACTGCAATTAATGGCGGCTTATGCATTTGACATTTTTCAACAGAACAACGAATTATCAGCATAAATAGTTCTTACTTTTTGATGAACTCCCATCAGAATCTTGGGAAAGGTGTCCTTTGTCCAAAAGAATCGTTGCTAGGTTGTAGAACGTCCTCTTCAACGTTGCAATTAGCAGTAAACATTAGCATGTGAGAGAGAGATACCCAACCCCCTAGAACGCCAGGAAATGAAATACCCGAAAATCGCAATATACCGACAAACTGATATAATTCGGTTTAAAATAACAAGATTATGATGTCTTTAAAGCCTATATCGAATAAAAACACAGCCGGAAATTTCTAAGAGCTATAACCGAAGGTTCTAGTACAATATGCCAAGGTCCTCAGTGCGTCAGAGCGAAGAGGGAAAAGAACAGACACGTCCTTGCCAAGCGATTTATAACCTTTCAGATCTACGTAGAGACTCCATTTCAAGTCTCCCTATTCGCTAACATCCAGGGGAAGGCGTATGCAGTGCATCTCAACCAATAGAAGACAGGCAGATTTATAAACAGGTCTCAGAGCAGCTTGCAAAATTTGGCATTCTCACATCCACATAGGAAAATTGCTCTAAGTCCAGTTCTGTTTCACTCACAGATATAATTCAAACGGTTTTAGAAACTAGAGAGTGTTTTCTATCCAATAGTAATAATAATATGCATATTGTACGAGCAAGAATTGAGTACGAGGCAGTTTAATTTGGGAACGTCATTATTACAAAGTGCTAACAGCACCCCCTATTGACAAGAAGTTAACAAGTCCAATACAGCAAATGAAAGATACACATCTTGTGAATCCAGTCAACATGTCCGATTTTTAAAATGTTTTACAGCGAAAACACCACGTATATTTATGTTAGCTCACCACCAAATACAAAAAAGCACAGACATTTCTTTCACAGCACAGGTAGCTTGCACAAAACCAACCTAACTAACCAAGAACCAACCAAACTAACCAAGAAACAACTTCATCAGATGACAGTCTTATAACATGTTATACAATAAATCTATGTTTTGTTCGAAAAATGTGCATATTTGAGGTATAAATCATAGTTTTACATTGCAGCTACCATCACAGCTACCATCCCAAATAGCACCGAAGCAGCCAGAGTAATTATAGAGACCAAATTGAAATACCTAAATACTCATCATAAAACATTTATGAAAAATACATGGTGTACAGCAAATGAAAAACAAACATCTTGTGAATCCAGCCAATATTTCAGATTTTTTTAGTGTTTTACAGCGAAAACACAATATAGCATTATATTAGCTTACTACAATAGCCAAAAACACAACAGCATTGATTCAAGGCAACAGTAGCGACAGCGACAAAACCAGCAAAAGATAAATTATTTCACTAAACTTCATCAGATGACAGTCCTATAACATCATATTACACAATACATATATGGTTTATTTGAAAATGTGCATATTTAGAGCTGAAATCCGTGGTTATACATTGTGAAAACCTAGCAACTATTTTCCAGAATCTCCGGATATATTTCTGACACTCTGACCAAACTCTATTCTGACCAAATAACTAATCATAAACGTTACTAAAAATACTTGTTACATTTACATTTACATCATTTAGCAGACGCTCTTATCCAGAGCGACTTACAAGTACATACATTCATACTTTTTTTTTTTTTTTTGTACTGCAAATGATAGATACACTAGTTCTTAATGCAATCGCCGTGTTAGAATTCTAAAAATAACTTTAGTACCACATGCAGCTTACGTTATAGCGAGAGAGCGCCCAAAATCTGGGCGGAAACTAATAGTAAACATTTGACAGAAATATGAAATAACATCATAAATGGTCCTACTTTTGTTGAGCTTCCATCAGAATCTTGCACAAGGGGTCCTTTCTCCAGAACAATCGTTGTTTGGTTTTAGAATGTCCTTTTTCCCTCTCGAATTAGCAATCAAAACTAGCCAAGTGGCGCGAACCTGTCCATCGTGAACAAACGCAGAGAACGGAACACGCCAAAACTCCCAAAAAAATGTAAATAATCTGATAATACTACACTGCTCAAAAAAATAAAGGGAACACTTAAACAACACAATGTAACTCCAAGTCAATCACACTTCTGTGAAATCAAACTGTCCACTTAGGAAGCAACACTGATTGACAATAAATTTCACATGCTGTTGTGCAAATGGAATAGACAAAAGGTGGAAATTATAGGCAATTAGTAAGACACCCCCAAAAAAGGAATGGTTCTGCAGGTGGTGACCACACACCACTTCTCAGTTCCTCTGCTGCTGGGTTGTTGCCCTCCTACGGCCTCCTCCACGTCTCCTGATGTACTGGCCTGTCTCCTGGTAGAGCCTCCATGCTCTGGACACTACGCTGACAGACACAGCAAACCTTTTTGCCACAGCTCGCATTGATGTGCCATCCTGGATGAACTGCACTACCTGAGCCACTTGTGTGGGTTGTAGACTCCGTCTCATGCTACCACTAGAGTGAAAGCACCGCCAGCATTCAAAAGTGACCCAAACATCAGCCAGGAAGCATAGGAACTGAGAAGTGGTGTGTGGTCACCACCTGCAGAACCATTCCTTTTTTGGGGGTGTCTTACTAATTTCCACATTTTGTCTATTCCATTTGCACAACAGCATGTGAAATTTATTGTCAACCAGTGTTGCTTCCTATGTGGACAGTTTGATTTCAAAGAAGTGTGATTGACTTGGAGTTACATTGTGTTGTTTAAGTGTTCCCTTTATTTTTTTGAGCAGTGTGTATTGAAAAAACATACTTTACGATGATATTGTCACATTTATCAAATAAAATCAAAGCCGGAGATATTAGCCGTCTATAACAAAAGCTTTTCAGAAGCAAATGCTGATGTACTTCCTGCGCATTCCTGAAAAAAGGAAATTGGGGTCCTGTCATTCCAAGACCTCTCTTTTCACCATAGATATAGCTATACACTCCATTTCACCTCTCACAGCCTATTGACATCTAGTGGAAGGCGTATGAAGTCCATGTATAGTCATAAATTTCAAGCAAATTGATAGGGAGGCTCTGGAACAGAGCCTCGATTTCAGATTTTTCACTTTCTGACAGGAAGTTTGCTGCAAAATGTGTTCTGTTTTACTCACTGTTTCCTGAAGTCCACGATTATCTCCTTTGTTTTGTTGACGTTGAGTGAGAGGTTGTTTTCCTGACACCACACTCCGAGTGCCCTCACCTACTCCCAGTAGGCAGTCTCGTCATTGTCGGTAATCAAACCTACTACTGTTGTGTTGTCTGCCAACTTGATGACTGAGTTGGAGGCGTGCATAGCCATGCAGTCGTGGGTGAACAGAGAGTACATGAGGGTGCTGAGCATGCACCCTTGTGGGGCCCCAGTGTTGAGGGTCAGCGAAGTGGAGGTGTTGTTTCCTACCTTCAGCACCTGAGGGTCGGCCCGCCAAAGTTCAGGACCCAATTGCACAGAGTAGGGGTTGAGACCCAGGGCCTCCAGCTTGATGATGAGCTTTGAGGGTACTATGGCGTTGAATACTGAGCTGTAGTCAATGAACAGCATTCTTACATAGATATAGCCAGCGACTCTACAATATATACAAAATGAATAAACTGGACATTACAACACAAGGAACATGAACTGAATCAAATACAGCCCTCAAAAGAAAACCACAGGTGTCAAGTATACATGTGAAACCGGCGGCAGCATCCCGACCGGTTCCCTGCCTCTCCCAAACAATGAAATAGCAGGGTTTAAATACTCTACCCATCATGCATTCGACAAATGAGAAACAGCCCCATCACATCAGGTTAAATTAACATTCAATATACACATCCTCAGATGATAAAGATGAATAACCTTACGCACACATATCAATAAAGGTTCTAACATTGCCTTAGCATAAATACAGTTAGGGACATGAACATATACGTCCCTCCGGGATAAGCTACTACCGCATTTCCCATCAATGAAAAAGTAGGAACTCGAACTTGCCCCTATTTGCCAATCAATTCTCTGAACAGGAAATGAACAACACTCTTCAGTAAACAAGGAATGCAAGGTAATCATTTACATTTCTGAAGATTCACCTTAATGTTTCCATTTCTAAACATGATCACATTATAGAAGTAACTTTTTATCATGACATACATAAGAGTAACATTTTACAGGGAGACACATAATAGGTTTCAGCGACAAACTATATGCTTATTCTCCAAACTCAAACTCTTACAATTGATCAATAACAGTCAAGAGGACATCTCTAACCCACATTATTATAAATAAATGTGCTTCTCATCAACAATCATCAAAATGAGGTTAAACACAAGCCTGTCTTCTCAACTGCCTTGAAATAAAGCTTTTTAAAAGTACATTGTTTCATTTCCATTAAGGGGGAATTATTAAAAATTGTTTTCTGTAAAGGTTTAATAAATTGCCTTGCTCACGTTTCATTTCAATTGATACCAGCCCCGGAGCTTGATGCAACAAACCTTTAAATATTTTCAGGAGCTTCAATTACGCAAAATAGATTCAGCCGTATTTAAGCCTTTTATACCGTTTAGGGGGTATAGCAAACGGTGTTCTCCCCAAATGCTAATCGGGGGAGGAATTCCGAGGTGCAGGTGGATTGATCCGAATACGACCTGGCACAAAACCACAGTGACCAGCTAATTAATTGTAATACTATTAGAGAGAGATTGCTGGCTTAAGTGTGATTTATTGGAGTTCCAGAGAGAATGCCATAATGCCAGGTTTTAGCAACGTGCTATTGGGGAGGCTCAGGATTGGTGGCAAAGGAGGAAAATCATATGTCTCATAAGTGTTTAGCAATATCAATCGATCAACAGCACGAGGATAGTGTAAGGTGCAAATGGACAGTCAGGAAAGTGCTTGAATGTACTGTGAGTGCATATGGGCCTGTACATGATACATTGAGTAGTGTCCGTGTTGGGACAGCATCTACACTAGGCATGTGGGCTACATTTAGTCATCAGAGCCCAGTTCTCAAATTCGTACAAAGTGGAGAGGCTACTATTGACTGCCACAGCGTGACCCTTAAACTGTACCAACACCAAGGGTGAGTGATAGAGTTAGGAAATAGGCCAGTCTGAATACATCAGCATTCATTTTGATGATGGTCATGATGATGGTAATGTCAGTGGAATAAACGTACTATCTGCTAATATCCGTAAGACACCAGGATGGTTGAATAGTGTTGCATTTATGTCTGGATACTGTGAACTCCATCGGTTTCCTATAAGGAATCGAAGTCTCAATCAATGACTTTCCTATAGTCTGAGCGATCGAGCTTTCGCGTGGAAGGGATTGTTACGCCACTGAGCCGAAACATTTGTGGCATAGCTGTGATATTATCTCGGACTCTTGAGTGCCACTTCACCATATCATTGGATTAGCGTTGAAGGAGTTTCACTCTTCACCCGCAGAGAGAGAGAGGAGGAAAATGTGTTAGACTGTAGTGTGTGTGTGTATGAAAGAGGGAGTGTTTCTGTATAAGTGTGCGTGCATGTGTGAGCTGCAGGCTGCAGTCTGACAGGATTCGATTAGTTCTCCTGAGCCAGCAGCCGTGTCACCTTGGACAATGACCTCGTCTCGACACGGAAGAAGTGAGCAGAGTACAAACAGGTCAAGAGTTAATGGAGCTACTCTGGACGAGGACTTGGGCTGTGTCCCAAATGGCACCAAATAAACAAAAAAGGGTGGCATTTGGGATGCAACCTTGGAGTTTACTTTAAACCATTCACCAAGTCTTACTCAATTTCACACTAAACAAATGCCTTGCCTCAGTTGCCTCAGCCCAATGCTTTTTCACAGGAATCAGACCAACTGTCAAAATGTTGTCTGAAGCTGGTCGATACTGTTTTATAAATGTTGTTTCCCTGGCAACCCTTTACGTTTGCCAGTAGCATTGACAGTCAGGTCACACCCTGCTATCATTAAAGAACCAGGAGAGATAAACTAATTATTGTAAATAACATATTGTAATAAATTAATTTAAATGTAAATTGAGAAATTAAGATAAGCTGCCAGTGCAGGAGGTCAACAAAAGGTCAATAATGGAAGGTTGAGAAATTCATTATTTTTAATTGGCTTTTAAGCTTCTATTAGCATATACTGTTCATTTGCAATATTTCATTTTTTAAATATCTAACCTACATGGAAGAGGTTCTCTTCCTTCAACTCAACAAAAAAAATACAGGTTCAATTACAGTTCTAAAATAAGAATAAGGCTGAGGTCCCTCACTGTTTTGAGACGACTGTACCAACCATTGAGATTCATTTTTAGGTCTGAAAGCAGATCTCTTTGTTTCTTGGGACCTAGAACTAGCATCTGTTTTGTCTGAGTTTAAACGTTTTAAAACATTCCGCCATCCACTTCCTTATGTCTGAAACACAGGCAATTTTGGGGTTTCACCTTGTATTACCGAAATGTACAGCTGTGTGTCATCTGCAAAGCAGTGAAAGTTGACATTTTGTTTCCAAATGACATCACCAAGAGGTAGCATATCTAGTGAAAACAATAGTGCTACTAGAATGGAACCTTGAGGAACACCCAAGCGTACCGGTGATTTGTCAGAGGACAAACCATCCACAGAGACGAACTGATACATTTCCGACAGATAGGATCTATAACAGGGAATAACTTGTCCGCGTAGACCAATTACGGTTTCCAATCTTTCCAAAAGAATGTGGTGATCAATTGTGTCAAAAGCGGCACTAATGATAAACGATGATAGATGCAGAACCTTGGTCTAACGCCATTAAAAAGGTAATTTACCACCTTCATGAGTGTGGTCTCAGTACTATGATGGGTTCTAAAACCAGACTGGAGCATTTAGTATATATTATTTTTAAACGTTGAGAGGAATGGGAGATTCGATATGGGCCAATAGTTTAAAAAAAACTTGGGGTGAAGGTTTGGATTTTTCAGGAGAAACTTTATTACTGCCACTTGTAGTGAGTTTGGTACACATCCGGACGATAGGAAGCTGTTCATTATGTTCAACATAGGAGGTCCAAGCACAGTTAGTCGCTCTTTCAGCAGTTTAATTGGAATAGGGTCCAGTAGACACTTGGAAGGTTTAGAAGCCATTACTATTTACGCAAATGTTTCAAGAGATACAGGATTACCTCGACACCGGTGGCCCCGCACATTGACACTGTACCGGCACCCCCTGTATGTAGCCCCGCTATTGTTATTTACAGCTGCTCTTTAATTATTTGTTATTCTTATCTCTTCCTTTTTTGTTGTTGTATTTTCTTAAAATTGCATTGTTGGTTAACCCCGTATGGTCGATGTCTGCAAACCCACAGAAATCGAATTAACATAATACAAAAATCCCCATAAAAATCTGTCAGTTTTAACTAAAGATATCTAGCAGACACTTCATAACAAACTTCCCTTCGATTTTTAGGGGGGAGATTATCTGTTGTTTCATGTAAGGAATATGTTATTCAATGCATTTGTCTGGGCTAACACCTGTAAGGCCAAATAAAAACATTATTTGATGAAAATGTGCATGTATTTTGGGGTTCATACAATTCAAAATCAAATAACAAAATTATCCTTGGTATGACCTTCTTAAAATTGGGATTCAATGTATGAAATCATGTTCAAGTGGTTATCTTGAACCACGTTTGCATCCACAGTTATGCGACTAGACTGCCATAACGTGTAAAAAAAAAAAAAAAAGAAATCACGAAAATTTTATAAAATGCAGACAGAGAATTTGTTTATTTGCATCTGTAAAATTCATTGAGAGAAATGGCGGTGGAAATATTTATATAATAACCATCATATCAAAGTAAATTTAGAGTCACTCGATGACATGGTGTGAGAGCCTCCCACTATGACTCGGGTTATTATAAATTATGATGAACTTCACAGGGTGGTGAAAGTGCACGCTGATGGGCTTGATGCTCTTTTTCAATGAATTTCAAGAGTCTTATTCTGGTGACATGATGATCACTGCTTGATTGGCTTTTGACAAATACAAATATTCCCACTTTTATTCATGATAATCTCATCATGTGAAATAGCCTAACCAATACCCACACAGCCTACCTGCACTGTACAGTTGAAGTCGGAAGTTTAATTACACTTAGGTTGGAGTCATTAAAACTCGTTTTTCAACCACTCCACAAATTTCTTGTTAACTTCTTATGGCTGGGGGCAGTATTGAGTAGCTTGGATGAATAAGGTGCCCAGAGTAAACTGCCTGCTACTCAGTCCCAGAAGCTAAGATATGCATGTTATTAGTAGATGTGAAGTTTCTAAAACTGTTTGAATGATGTCTGAGTATAACAGAACTCATATGGCAGGCAAAAACCTGAGAAGAAATCCAAACAGGAAGTGGGAAATCTGAGGTTGGTCGATTTTCAACCCAGCCCCTATTGAATACACAGTGGGATATGGATGAGTTTGCACTTCCTACGGCTTCCACTAGATGTCAACAGTCTGATGCCTCTACTGTGAAGTGGGGCCGAAGGAGACAGGAATTAGTCAGGTCTACCATGACCTGACCATGCGCGTTCACATGAGGGAGCTCGGTTCCATCGCACATCTGAAGTCAATGGTATTCTCCGGTTGGAACGTTATTCAAGATTTATGTTAAAACATTCTAAAGATTGATTCAATACATCGTTTGACATGTTTCTACTGACTGTTACAGAACTTTTTGACATTTCGTCTGCTTTTAGTGAACGCGCTTCCTGACTTTGGATTTGTTTACCAAACACGCTAACAAAAATAGCTATTTGGAAATAAATGATGGACATTACCGAACAAAACAAACATTTATTGTGGAAGTGGGAGTCCTGGGAGTGCATTCCGACGAAGATCAGCAAAGTGAAGATTTATAATACTATTTATGAGTTTTGTTGACTGCACAATTTGGCGGGTAACTGTATGGCTTCCTTTTGTGCCTGAACGCTGTTCTCAGATTATTGAATATTGTGCTTTTGCCGTAAAGCTTTTTGAAATCTGACACAGCGGTTGCATTAGGAACAAGTGTATCTTTAATTCTATGTAAAACATGTATCTTTCATCAAAGTTTATGATGAGTATTTATGTTATTTGACATGGCTATGCAATTTCTCCAGATATTTTGGAGGCATTTCTGAACATGGCGCCAATGTAAACTGAGGTTTCTGGATATAAATATGAACCCTATCGAACAAAACATATATGTATTGTGTAACATGAAGTCCTATGAGTGTCATCTGATGAAGATCAAAGGTTAGTGATTAATTTTATCTCTATTTCTGCTTTTTGTGACTCCTGTCTTTGGCTGGAAAAATGGCTGTGTTTTTCTGTGATTTTGCTGTGACCTAACAATCGTTTGTGGTGCTTTCGCTGTAAAGCCTATTTGAAATCGGACACTTTGGTGGGATTAACAACAAGATTACCTTTAAAATGGTATAAGATGCCTCTGTATGTTTGAGGAATTTTAATTATGAGATTGCGGGATTGCAGCCATAAGAAGTTTTAAGATCAGCAATAACCTCAGAAGCTACAAAGCACTTCTTGATTTACTATGAAAGTTAGAGTTGAACAGTTGACCAACCCAATAAAATGTATCAAGGCTTTCAACCAAAAATCTAATTTAAAGTAAGAAAATCATAGTAAGACGATCAAAAAATAAATATATAATAATATTAATTGTCTAGTTGGATGATAAGACAATTTACAGCCAAGACCAAAAAACTGTGTGCAACGTTGAAAGTTTGCTGGGTATAAATGACGTTCAAAACCTAAACATTGAAGTGAAGACCCCCAAAAACGTGTAGCCACGGAACATTAACTTTTTACTGGGTCGGATGCAGTAAACAAAATAACCAAAAATATTTTGAGTCACTATGTAAACAAACTGAATAGGTGAACGAGACAGCCTAGAAACACAGGAGATAAGTAAACTCTTAATACAATTAAATTAAAATGACTGAATGCTTGTAAGGCAAGCACACTAGATGATCAAAACATTAGATCACATCAAATAAGCCTGAGTGAGTTCGCCAACTCCCCAACTATACAAAAATAGTACGTTATAACTTAACATAGTTGTACCACATGTGGGCTACTTACTTACTACCCTCAGTTCGCAAGCAACAGTTGCTGATCTATGGGCAAGTTCAAGACTTCTTGATGTGACGTTGAATGTGAGCCATAGCCTCATCCGGAGAATCAAAGGAGTAGTCTTTGGCATTCTCATGGTATAGACAGGCCAGGAATCGCAGTCCATACTTCACACCTGGATGGTCCCGTAGTAGTCGTTTGGCCTGCCCGAAAGCTGCACGCTGCCTGGAAACAGTGGGGGAGTAGTCCTGGTAGATAGAGAAGCTCTGTCCTTGAATGCTCAGAGTGGTATGGCGAGCTCGTCGGAGAATCTCTATCTTCTCATGGAAAAAGTGCACTCGAAGAATGATGTCATGGGGCCCTCACCATCCCGGGGCTTTGGGCGCAGCAACCGGTGGACACGGTCAATCAGGGGCTTCTCATCCATGGCAAGAATATCCTCCGCTGACTCTAGGACCGATACCAGTCTCAGGTTATTGCGACGAGAGAATCCCTCTAAAGTCACTGTGTTTTACTAAATAAACAAAACAATAAAAACAAAACACAAACAACGCACCGACATCAAACAGAGTCAATAACACCTGAGGAAAGAACCAAGGGGAGTGACAGATATAGGGAAGATAATCAAGGAGGTGATGGAGTCCAGGTGAGTGTCATGAGGCGCTGGTGCGCTTGACGATGGTGACAGGTGTGCGGGATAATCAGCAGCCAGATGACCTAGAGGCCGGAGAGGGAGTATACGTGACAGAGCGTAGTAGTTTGATGGCCTTGAGAATATTAATTTCAGCGCCGCACCCCCGGGCCCTCAGACTCAGGAGAGGGCGGTGATAAGAGTGGGTCTTGTAGGCCGGGTTTTCTCAAAGTCATGTTTTTGGCCTTATGTTTCGTCGACACGCTGTCATTCGAATGCAAAGTGGTCTTGGGTTTTATGGAAAGGGAACACCAAACTAAATACAGTTTTGCTGCAAAATTCACATAAACTTTAAGAATACTGCGGGAGCAAAAGGAAAACACCTCAGTCGCACATTGCATCCCTAGCGGCCCCCCACGCACCTATTTTTATCCGCAACAAGTCTGTTTGGTAGAAACACACCACTTGTGGGAATATGCACATATTTTCTTTATGCAGATTTTGGAATATTTGCATGCAAATCTTTCGCTAATTGGATGGAAACCTACCGACAGAAACATTCAAATCACTCAGCTTGAAGCAGAATTCATTCCCAATTTTATGAAGTGACCTTTCCGATTGAACTCCAGTGAAGTTGGCTTTCATTTCTCGCCATCTAAGCACAAATTCACTTATCAGGATTGCCCCAGCCAGGGATAATGGTAGGTTCACTTATCAGGACAGCCCCATCCAGGGATAACGGTAGGGCCTGAATGAACTGCCTTGATTACATACCTGCATCACGTTAGTAAAAGCTCAGGGAAACTAAGCCCCCTTCAGAGCCTCCGCGTCGAAGTCGCCTTAGGCACAGATCCAGGATCAGCTTTGCTCATCCTGACTTTAAACCATTCGGGGAAATGCAAAACTGACCTTAGATCTGTGCCCCCTACAGAGCTTCTATATTCTTCAATCACAGGAGCAGGACAGCACTGAAAACATTCCAGATAGAAGTATCCCATAGGCTAAGCTATAGAACCAGTTTACCCTCCCCAAATCCTACATTTAACCATTAGGGAGAAGGAAGAAAAGCAGACCTTAGGTCAGTGTCTAATGGCAACTTCAACATTCTCCATTGAAGGTAAATGGATTTGGGTGTGGTGAACCGTGACCTGGTAGTTTGGATTAACTGGGCCATTGAGAGGAATATCTTTCCTTCAGCGGGGATAGTGGTTGGTATTCCACAATGGTCTATTCCAGCTGTGAATCTGATGTAACCCTGCATCATAATGGTTTCTTTCAGGCCTGTAAAAAGTATGGCTGTATTGGATTGGTCAAACATGATTTTTCCTCCAATCTTGTTCAATCACAGCTTTGGTGCATCTAAGGGTATAAATCTGACGGTTGAAGGAATGCAGTTTGTTTACTACAAATGAATTGACATTAAGAGACTATTAGGATATTGAACCGGGCACTTAACTAATGGGGGACGATTTCACTTTGATGAATGGAGGCCAATATTTCCGTCACACTGACTCAAACTCATTGGCATTAAATCAGTTGATTTTTATTTACCGCAGTCTGATGTAAATCTAGGTTTTAAAATGCATTGTTAAACCCTGCTGTGAAGGCAGACTGGGCCGCTGCTAGAACAAAGCAGAGTCATTGTGTTTGTGGTGGAGAAATAGACTGGTTCTGGAAGTTACGTGGCCAGACAGTGTGATTAATGACATTCCTGAGCAGAAGCCTGGGATGGAACCCTTTACTGTACTAACGATGAGGTTACACACACACACACACACACACACACACACACACACACACACACACACACACACACACACACACACACACACACACACACACACACACACACACACACACACACAGAGAGAGAGAGAGAGTCATCCCTATACAACATAGTTTACATTCAGTTTTGGTATTGTGCAGAAATTTGTCAAATCGGGATATTTATTTGGCAGCCAATATGGCAGGTGGTCACTAACCCAGAGATTCTGAAACACCAATAGATGGTTTGATACAGAGTTTGGATCGTGTGTGTGGGTGTGAGTGTGTGTGCGCGTGTGTGTGATTGGGCCGCTAGGTTTCTGACTTGCTAAGAAATAGAGCTGAACCTTGAAATACTGCATTGAGACACTCAGTGAGTATGTTTACATGCACAGTAATAATTTGCTATTCACCTGATTATGTCAGTAGGCAGGTTACGCAATAGTCTGCTTATCTTAACTGGCTTACGGTCAAAGTCGGTAAGCAAATGGAGATTAAAACACCTGGTTTTCTGAGCAATCTATAGAATTATTAGGACACGTCAATGCCTTAAATCAGCATTCCAGCAGTGTATTTGATCTGTGCATGGGCTAGAACTTGTAACGCAAGGCACCCGTTTTAGTCCGAGCGAATTGAGTTCGGAACCACTGAATGCATGCGTCTTAGAAGTAGTTCACATCATACCAACTTTATATGTCTCAATACTGTGTATCCTTCCCAGAAATAACGTGGTCGCTGTGGTAGAACGTTTGTTTTGATTGCCGATTTTCTGCTTCTCTGAGTACCATCAGGTAGGCCGATTTCAGATGTGCCCATGTAAACAGGATAATTAGGGAAATTGTTCCTCTTGCTGAGCAGTTAAACGTTTTAATCAAACTATTATTAAATCTGACTATCCATAATAATCCCATTATTGTGTGCCTGTAACCATACTCAGTGATCAAAGAGATGAGAGGAGAAGGGATCGCCTTCTTGATCCTATTCAAACGATTTACAGGACAGATGCTGCGACTCCCAGGAACTAACAACGGTTCTCGTTTCATTAGTCTCGTGTACAACACATGTTGGGTTCAAGTGTTAGCTGGATTCGCCTGGAAGAAATGCTACTCGTGACAAAAATACTTGTACTAAAATGATCCAATTGATTGATCATTGTAAACACATTATGACAGCAAAAACTAGTACCTACAAGAGTTCTGAAAAGGCCTACTGTCGAGACTCATTGGGCTCCTTTGTGAGGTGATTGGAAATCACTGCAGTCTGCAGATGTGTTTGAGGCATATTAGCTTCAGGTCGACTCAGGGATCTGCAGCAGGATCCATCCGGATTAATGACTTCACACTGAGGTGGCGGCCTCCAGCATGAACACAGAGGAGACTACTATTCATCACTGTGATTTGGGATGATCCTTATGATTGCAGATGCATGAGGGGCTCAGGTAACAGGGGCTGGGAAATGGCCGAAGAGGAAATGGAGTTTTTCCTTTAGTAGATGTCTTGGGGATTAATAAAGTTGTATTGAATTTTGCTGGAATATGACTGTATGATTGCACTTCGTTGGCTTTACGATTACAGGTTGCATCATATTGGCAATATCATGAGGCCAAGCCGGGCCACTGTTGAAAACTACTGCAAATGGATTTGTGGAAAATGTCAAAATTCCCTGAGGAAATTAAAAAAAATTATCCACAGTTATTTTGAAATCCGCACACGATTGAACAGAGACCACAATATCTGACAATGCGGGAGATAAGACAAGATGAGAGACCAAACCTTTCCCGTTCTGTCTGTGTCTGATACTGCAACACCATGTAAACCACAGCACCAACAATTGCCTAGCTGGAAGACAAGTGGTCTTTCACACAGTTGGTTTGAGGCTAATCAATTGTGACAAACGTCCTCCACCTCCTCCCCATGCCTTGTCAGTCTCCACCAGCCTCCACAGGCATCAACCCTGGGAGGGTTCTCCTTCTCCCAATGCACTCCTGTTTCCCTCCCTTCCCTTGATTGCCACTTCCTGAAAAAGCCTTCATGCTGCATCGAATGCTGTTGGTTTGGTCAAGCTGCCTGTTTGTTCTGTGGCCCTGCAACGGAGGCGAAAGTTGAAAAGGGTTCTTAGACTGCTGTGGAGTGAGTGGGCCGATGCCAAGTTGGTAGGAAAAAAAGCCTGCAGGCAAAGGATCCGGGGATAGCAGATAAAGACAAGGTTTTCTCACGTCTCCATTCAATGCCCCATAAGGTCCCGTGAGGCCGATCTGTTGATTCTAACCCTGGAAAACCCAGCATGGCTAAAACAATGGAAAAATGGTTCTGCTATTAAAAGATGATTTCTCATGTTGGAATTACTCTGTCAGATGAGCTCAGCGATGGAATTATGACTGTTTATTATTATGGAATGGCTACAGGTGTTTACCAGTTAAATTGTCGGAATACTCTTTGCAGAGAACCCCTAGACCTGCAGCTCCATCGGCCACAGACGCAAATTAGCAGTTGAGTTTCTCATTTGAAGGAACTGAATACGATTCACCGTGGCACTTCTGCCTCGGAGGCCTTCGGAGACGTCTGTGCTCGTGAAATATGCAACCCCGTGTAGACCATTATTAAAGAATGCAGCGTCACATCGGAGTTATGGATTCTACCGGCTTGACAAATACAGGCAATAAAAATATGCAAATGAATCTCGCACATGATGAATGTGATGTGTGTGTTCCGTCTCCGCGAGTGCTGCGCCGCCATCATACAGAGGGCATTCTCCATTTGCGTGTCTTGCAGTGCCATCCTCATTAATTTCAGTGACAGTTGGCCTATGCAGTTAATTGTGCTTAGATTTCTCCACCAACAGTTGACCAAGTAGGCTATATAAAACAGATAGCTTATGGAAATCAGTTCCCGAATGGAAATGGTTCCTGATACAGCATCTGATCAAATTTCCCCTTTGCACGATACCAAGAACCAACAGTCAGTACAACATTCTGACAGTATCGACCCACTTTTGCACTGTCGCTCGGTGTCCCAATGTGTATGGTTGGAATCCAGCCCTGACGTTGAAGTGTCCGTCACTGATAACATCCCTGCTGTGGGTTGGAATCCCGCAGTCTGCTCAGCTCTGATTGGCTCCTCGTTGTGCTGGATCATCTCTTATTCTCACATCCATCTGCAGTGACCTGGAGCAGGACCAAGATGCCCCTGTGTTATCACCACCACCGCCCTCCTCCCCTGCTTACTTCCTACCAGAGGTCGCATCTGTTCTTTTCCTTTCTCTCTCCTCTGCGGAGCTCTTTACCAGGAGGCACCAACAAAAAGATCCTATCCTGTGCTCTTTCTGGTATTCTTACATCATACTGGTGCTACTTTGATATCGCCTTAGTGCTGCCAACGCTAACTGCAAGGGAATGACGTGTAATGGCATTGTATTAGGTGTGTAAGTGCAGATAATTGTATACTACTCACCACTGCTACTTCTGATTTTCAAGGGGTTAGGCTACATGTGCATGTGCGACTGGTTTTTACCTCTACGAGAAAATGGTAGACTTAGGCTTGTCACCTTCCGGAAGACATGAAGTACTGTCGTCCTGGAACCGTTACATTGCCTGGTTTTAATGGGTCATTGGTATTGACAGGAACACAGAGTATATTGTGTCAAGTACTGCTTAATAACTTAATGTGCTTACTAGCTTATTATGTAGTAATTACATAGGTGATTACACTAGTTATTCAGGGATAAGGCCTATGAAGCATAGAAATATTCAGACTTTTCTCCAACATTAAAATGACAGATGAGATACGGTCTGGTTGCACCTACATTTATCTTCCTTGTACTAATTTGTTGGTGCATATGGAGGTTGTGCCTGTGGGTAAATATGGACTGTAGCTCCTCATCTAACTGTAATTAAGTCACTGCAGATTTTTGCCTCCTCCTGTGAAACGATACCGGACACAAATATAAACACAGCATGCAACACATTCAAAGATTTTACTGAGTTACAGTTCATATAAGGAAATCAGTCAATTGAAATACATTCATTTGGCCCTAATCTATGGATTTCACATGACCGAGCCATGGGAGGGCATAGGAACACCCACTTGGCAGCCAGGCCCAGCAAAAAATTATACTTTTTTCCCACCACAAAAGGCCTTTATTACAGACAGAAATACTCCTTTTAGGAGCATATACCAACATGGGTGATGAAAGATGAGCTGAGGTCCACACTCCAGTCCAGTTGTGGTGGTATTGCACCTTAAAGTTAGTTGCCAACCGCCATTAAAGTCCACAGAAGAAGAAGACTGAAGGAGGAGAGATTATTATAAACTAGTCATGCGGATTATTTGTCGGAGTAGAGAATACACAATTTTGTGTGACTCAAAATGGGTCAGAATTTCCTAAAAGGACCATCTGCATTTCAGGTAAAATAACAACCCAATGTTTATATCCCAGGACAAATTAGCTAGCAACAGCAAGCTAGCTAGCTAAATGTCAATGAATGTTTCATGTGTTTTGACCTGTCCCTAAATGAATATACTGTAGTTGGTTCAGAGTTCATTTTGATGTTTCAACCTATGTCTCCTGATCACGTCTGGTGTGGATGGACAAAATCAGCGTGCAAGGGGACGCACGGGCGTGCCCTGGTCTAGTCAGCATGTTAAGGATTAAGCACCACAGTGTTCAGTTGACAAGGAGTGGAAGGAAAAGGTTAGGGTTGCCGTCAAATTCATTTTAATGCGGTCAATCCAGCCAAATTAAACTTCCCATGCAGTACTTTATAGTCATTCATTTCAATTCAGGTTTTTATAATTTGGCTTGGCATTTGACAGTGAACTGACACCAACTATGCTAAAGATATAGGTCTACCCATAAACTAATCTAAAATGGGAAGATATCAATTTTAATCAAAAAACATTTCTTTGTCACATGAATAGAACTGGTGTAAACTTTACCGTTAAATGCTTGCTTACGAGCCCTTCCCTACAATGCAGTTTAAAAATAAAATAGTAACACAAATAAAATACACAAGACTGGATCAATGTGCAGCTATATACAGGTATTACCAGTACCAGATCAATGTGCAGCTTTATACAGGTATTACCAGTACCAGATCAATGTGCAGCTTTATACAGGTATTACCAGTACCAGATCAATGTGCAGCTTTATACAGGGAGTACCAGTACCAGATCAATGTGCAGCTATATACAGGTATTACCAGTACCAGATCAATGTGCAGCTATATACAGGTATTACCAGTACCAGATCAATGTGCAGCTTTATACAGGTATTACCAGTACCAGATCAATGTGCAGCTATATACAGGTATTACCAGTACCAGATCAATGTGCAGCTATATACAGGTAGTACCAGATCAATGTGCAGCTATATACAGGTATTACCAGTACCAGATCAATGTGCAGCTATATACAGGTATTACCAGTACCAGATCAATGTGCAGCTATATACTGGTATTACCAGTACTAGATCAATGTGCAGCTATATACAGGTATTACCAGATCAATGTGCAGCTATATACAGGTAGTACCAGATCAATGTGCAGCCATATACAGGTAGTACCAGATCAATGTGCAGCTATATACAGGGAGTACCAGTACCAGATCAATGTGCAGCTATACACAGGTAGTACCAGATCAATGTGCAGCTATATACAGGTAGTACCAGATCAATGTGCAGCTATATACAGGTAGTACCAGATCAATGTGCAGCTATATACAGGTATTACCAGTACCAGATCAATGTGCAGCTATATACAGGTATTACCAGTACCAGATCAATGTGCAGCTATATACAGGTATTACCAGTACCAGATCAATGTGCAGCTATATACAGGTATTACCAGTACCAGATCAATGTGCAGCTATATACAGGTATTACCAGTACCAGATCAATGTGCAGCTATATACAGGTATTACCAGTACCAGATCAATGTGCAGCTATATACAGGTATTACCAGTACCAGATCAATGTGCAGCTATATACAGGTATTACCAGTACCAGATCAATGTGCAGCAATATACAGGTATTACCGGTACCAGATCAATGTGCAGCTATATACAGGTATTACCAGTACCAGATCAATGTGCAGCTATATACAGGTATTACCAGTACCAGATCAATGTGCAGCTATATACAGGTATTACCAGTACTAGATCAATGTGCAGAGGTATGAGGTATTTGAGGTAGATATGTAAATGAAGGCAGGGTAAAGTGACTAGGCATCAGGATAGATAGTCATTTGAGTCAAATTAAGAACAGAGTAGCAGCAGCAATGATGAGTGTAAAAGTGTGTGTGTCCATGTGTATGTACTGTATGTGTGTCTGTGTTGAGTCGTGTGTGTGTGCGTGTATGTAGTGTATGTGAATGTGTGTGTGTGTGTGTGTGTGTATATGGGATTGGATGTGGAATTTGCAGTGATAACAATTTCAACCATCTTCACCACAAACCCAGAAGTGTTCATGGCAGGATAGAGCAAGCCAAAGGCCCCAACCAAACAAAATATCCTTTTGGGGAATAGCTAACTCAGCAGATTCTTTGAGGGTTTGGCCTGGTTGGCTCACACACACCTTAGGCAGTGGCACCAACTGAATGAAATAAAAGACAATTTTAACACAATCAGACAGGCACTTATTACCTGAGTCTCACCCTTGGTATGTCTCCTCCTCCATGTTGATGTTGATGGATGGATACTGTAGATGGATTGAAAAACAAATTCCCCAAAGAGGAACATAATTGAGGTACTCTTGCAGAAATATGGGACATTATGTCATATTGAACCTTCATATTTCTTAGTCAAACTGGGACCGTCTGTTGTTACACTTTCACCCACGTCCCTTATGGCTCTTCTCCCCTTGTCACGCCCTGACCTTAGTTATCTATGTTTTCTTTATTATTTTGGTTAGGTCAGGGTGTGACGAGGGTGGGTATGCTTGTTTTGTATTGTCTAGTTTTTTTTGTATGTCTAGGGGTGTTGGTAAGTCTAGGCATATGTATGTCTATGGTGGCCTGAATTGGTTCCCAATCAGAGGCAGCTGTTTATCGTTGTCTCTGATTGGGGATCATATTTAGGTTGCCATTTTCCCTTTTGGTTTTGTGGGTTCTTGTCTATGTGTAGTTGCCTGTCTGCACTAGCCATATTAGCTTCACGGTTCGTATTGTTATTTTGTTTCGTTTTGTTCAGTGTTCATTCTTTAAATAAAGAAGAATGTACGCTTATCACGCTGCGCCTTGGTCTCCTCCTTACGACGGCCGTGACACCCCTAGTGCATTTGTCATGAGAATTGAGAAGGGGGCCGTGACATGTAACAGTGACCGCATCTAGGAAACTTGAGCACAACTTCAATGACATCAGCACAAAAAGCAACAATAAAGTGACGTGATGTCTGCCCTCAGGTCTGCCCATGACCAGATGTGAAAATTGAGAGAAATGGAGAAAATGGTGACTTTTCTTTTTTGGTATGGGAATCCCTCCTTTCCTCCAAGCCTTATCTGTAGTCTGGAGATGCATACTAAATGGCACCCTATTCCTAATATATCTTGCACTACTTTAGTCCAGGGCTCATAGGACTCTGTTCAACAGTAATGCACTATATAGGGAATATGGTGCCATTCGGGACACAACCTTGGAGTTGCAGGTTTGCGAAGCAGTACAGTAGCTGACCTTGATATGTCAATCACTTGTCAGGTTTCAGAGGTCTTCATTTATTATGGCCCTCACGGCTCTCCATAGTTCACACTTCCTGGTCACGGTGAAAGAGAGTGTTTCAATTAGCTGTACAGAAAATACATGGCTTTGAATGACATTGATATTCAAAGAGAATGCTCAAAGTGGAGCGTCTCTAGATGAAGAGGTGTGCTAAGATGATTATATAGTTCAGGGACATCTCTCTTTTCTTCCTTGGCTGAATAAGGCATGGACCATGAACTCAGAGACAGATATATGTGTATTTTTTCCCCCTCTGTTCTTGGAGATATGCAAATGGCAAACGATAATGTCAACCCCCTGGGGGATGCGAAGGTCTTTTAAAGCTCCAACATTAAGACGATGTCACATTTCATGGTCCAGCTGCATTATCGCAATACTAAAGCAGAGCAACCTTGACTCCTTGTAAAAGGGGGGGGGAAGATAGTGCTGGTGTAGATAAAAGTTCCCCTCAGTGCAAAGTAAACAGAGCTAATAGTATACAGGGTGTATGGACATCCAACTCCCGAGAGAGAGAGAGTCAGGTATAACATCATGAAAAGGATGCCATCCTTCACTGTCTAGTGCAAAGGACAAACAACTGACAACTGGTAATGGTGGAGTTGTTTGTGTTAGAGGGTGTCCCTCCCCACACTAACCCCTCCAGGATTTATGTACCCACAATGCACCCTGCGTCCCAGACAATACGAGTGACCCATGAAAATCTTACGGCTCCAGACGTGACAGCATGATGCTACACTAGTTCTAACTAGCTGGTTCACATCCGCTACACATGTTTACATCCCTTGTATCTCCTCTTACATTAGTCTAAGTGGCCCTAGTCGTCCTACAATTTCCCCAAAACTACGGGGACCAAAACAACACCGATTCTCTGAAACTGAAGCACATGTCAGCCTACCCTCTGATAAAGCTCAGATTGCACCCAGCTCCCTCCCTCTGATGTGGAGTTAGATTATGACTGTGGCAGGAGTGCGGGTGGCACCGATTTGGTGGGAAAAGCAGAACTTCTAATTTAGTCGGACCAGATCAAAGAGTGACGCACGACGAACGAGGAAATGGAGAAAGGTGTGGAGATGCAGAGAGAGTGGGCGTTGTCACTCTATGTTACAACATCAGGCTAAACCTCCCTGCTCCGACATCACTGACTTCTCTCCTCCTTTTGCCTTCACTACCTCTTTCAACTCTTCTGCCAGTCCTGTAGAGTTGAGGTTGCGTCCGGAAAAGGGATGAATCGCTAGCACTACCCACTGTCCTTTTTCCACCCCGGTACTGTCATTGCAGGAATTCCAGATTAGAATATTAAGTCGTCCAGGCAGGTTGTTTATCAAACTGATGCACAATGTGTCTATTCTGTTTTTTGGCAGGGTATGAAAGGAGTGTTAACACTTGAAATCCATCTTCCTAGCCAGGTTAACTCAGCCGTTAGCAGACAGGCAGGGGTCGGCTGATCTCACTCCCTCACTGTAATAGAAAATACATTTTCAAAGAAAAAGAATGGCAGTGAAATAGTATATCCAGCATCCCGACTTAGGGCATAGTGTTTAACTAGTTGTATCTTTTATTTCCCTCAAACCCTGATTCTTGTCATCTCCAAATATGTGTTAATTGAATTTACTGTGAGACACAGCTTTTATAAATGTAAACTCTATTCAAACCTGTTTCTGAACAGTTGCATTTGAACCACTCTCTTCTCTTCCTTTAAATCAAATTAACAGAGCGGTAACCCCTTGTAAACTGCCAAATCAGTTCTCCCCATTCAAACAGTCAGGACATCCCAGAAAGGAGAAACGAGGAGGAAGCAGGTTTCTCAGGGAGACTTCTCAGTTCTAGGACGTCGATGTATTGATGAACCTTAAAGCAACTCCAAGGGTAAAATCCCCTCAGAGAGAACTGATAGAGGAAGAGAGAGGGATGAGAGGGAGAGTGACGGAAGGCTTTATATTTGTCTCCTCTCCTCTCGTAGGCCATTCTCATAAACGGTGCATGAATAATAAATACAGAGCCGACATAAAACCCAGTCTTCTTCTGTTGCACCAAATGATGGATCGCTTTGACTGGTGCGTGACCTTCCCTCAGACAACGTTGCTTTGTGATGTCATCACCTTTCTGTGAGAAGATGCTAACAAACAAAACAAAGAGATAGATAGGCCCACAGTTGCTATTGTTGTCTGTACTTACATGATTTATACATACAACAATGTGAATGTATATACTGTATGTGTCTATGGTGTGTACGCTATGGTTGATATGAAAAAAAATATAATAGAAGTGTAACCCTTTCCTGCAAATGATAGAACGAATTTGAGAGACTATCGTCACTACCATCATGTCATTGTTTTTACCTAACACATCCACATAATATATGCAAATAGAACAGATACCGTGAAGTTGATTAAAAAAATGCACTCAGTGCCACGCAAAGAAGAAGAGGGTAATTTTCAACCTCATCGCGTAAATGTTGACACTGATGTCACACAGAATGTGTTTCAAAAACCATTTCCCGAAGCTTCTGATGTATCGTAATTACAACTAATGAGATGCATATCCTTCAGATATATATGGGCTGTGATGCTTTTTCTTGAAAATGATCCACTCCACAAGGGCCAGGTCACATGCTAAAAATGTTATCTAACGGTTTCTATGGCCCTGTTGTAGGGCAGCACCATATAATGAGCAAAATATATATATAGCTGGGAGCAGAAACGGACTGGCCATTAGGCAGCTAGGGCAAATGTCAGATAGACCAACCGATCTTTAGACCAGTTGGCCTGTCGAATTAGTTGTTTTTTTGTGCAGAACTATAATTGTTTGGAAAATAATGTTATAATGGGAGCCTTGAGGGAAAAAATTGGTTGATGTGAGGGCCTAGGGGAAACAAATGGGCCGGTGTTAGAAATGTGTGGGCCTGTTTTGGTCCCAATCTGTCCCTGCCTGGGAGATGCTCCTATTTTTAGTCAGTTGCTAAACATCTATAATTATTTTAATAGACAGACGAGTCACTAGGGAAGTTGAGGTGGATTTTTGAAGTCTTCTCCCTGAAAAAGTAGTACAACATCAATATGACAAATTCCTGTTTTGAATCAGTTTGAGACCCGAGTTAAGCGTGCATAAATGGAACATAATTCCCGTTTTTAATTTCTCTCTACGCATATTCTGACCTTGACTTTAAGACTCTTTTACGAGTTTTGATATAGGCACTTCTCAGTAGTTTTTTATTTTAATTTTATTTCATCTTTGTTTAACCAGGTAGGCTAGTTGAGAACAAGTTCTCATTTACAACTGCGACCTGGCCAAAAAAAAGAAAAAGCAGGATAAAGCAAAGCAGTGCGACAAACAACAACACAGAGTTACACATGGAATAAACAAGCGTACAGTCAATAACACAATAGAAAAAAAGAAAGTCTATATACAGTGTGTGCAAATGGGGTGAGGAGGTAAGGCAATAAATAGGCCATAGTAGCGAAGTAATTACAATTTAGCAAATTAACACTGGAGTGATAGATGTGCAAGTAGAAATACTGGTGTGCAAAAGAGCAGAAAAAATAATAAAAACAATATGGGGATGAGGTAGGTAGATTGGATGGGCTATTTACAGATGGGCTATGTACAGCTGCAGCGATCGGTTAGCTGCTCGGATAGCTAATGTTTAAAGCTAGTGAGGGAAATATAAGTCTCCAGTGTCACGATCGTCATAAGGAGTGGACCGAAATGCAGCGTGGTATGTTTCCATCCTTTATTTTGGAATAGAAAACTCAAAGGGAAAAAACAATAAAGCAAACAAACAAAACGTGAAGCTCAAAATAGTGCACACGGGCAACTATACCTAGACAAGATCCCACAAAGCACAATGGGGAAATGGCTACCTAAATATGATCCCCAATCAGAGACAACGATAAACAGTTGCCTCTGATAGGGAACCATACCAGGCCAACATAGACATATAATTCCCCTAGATAACCCACCCTTAATCACACACTGACCTAACCAACATAGAGAATAAAAAGCTCTCTATGGTCAGGGCGTGACATCCAGCTGCAGTGATTTTTGCAATTCGTTCCAGTCATTGGCAGCAGAGAACTGGAAGGAAAGGCGGCCGAAGGAGCTGTTGGCTTTGGGGAAAAGCTGAGTAGAGTGTTGGAGGCTATTTTGTAAATGACATCGCCAAAGTCGAGGATCGGTAGGATAGTCAGTTTTACTAGGGTATGTTTGGCGGCGTGAGTGAAGGAGGCTTTGTTGCGGAATAGAAAGCCGATTCTCGATTTCATTTTGGATTGGAGATGTTTAATATGAGTCTGGAAGGAGAGTTTACAGTATAGCCAGACACCTAGGTATTTGTAGTTGTCCACATATTCATTTGTAGTTGTCCACATATTCTAAGTCAGAACCGTCCAGAGTAGTGATGCTGGACGGGCGGGCGAGTGCGGGCAGCGAATGTTTAAAAAGCATGCATTTCGTTTTACTACCGTTTAAGGGCAGTTGGAGTGTTGTATGGCATTGAAGCTCGTTTGGAGGTTTGTTAACTGTCAAGTCATAACAATTGAAAAAGCATGACATTTTCTTTTTTACTTCAGTTGTCATCTTTTTTTTTTTTTATAAACAGAGGACAAGTTAACACAGTCTCTTGCTTAGTTAGCCTGTCCGGTGGCTTGCACAGCCGACCCACCCGTGAGTAAGTATTGGCTCTGACAGGGGTAGGATTAGGGCCACGAGCTGGAGAGCTTGGTGGGGTAGAAGCATCACCTTCAGTTGGTTCATGTCTCAATTCTGCATCCCTTACCCTTAGGTCTGGGCTGTGATCCAGCTCATCTAGGTGAGTGTATGGCGTGTTCTGGTTTGTCTGCTCTGCTACGCGCAGATCCACCCGAATGCGACGATAGAGGGAGCCACCAACATCCACCAGGTAAGAACGTGGTGCAACTCTCTGTAGGCACGTGCCCAGTCTCCAAAGTTCTGTGTGGTCTCCCAGCAGTGGTTTCATCCTTATTGTTTCACCCACCTCCAGTTCTGGTAGGTCTCGAGCAGTCCGGTCGTAGAAGCACTTAGCGAGCTGCTTTCTGTGATGCAGTTTGTCCGTGACGCCAACCACGACGCAGGGCTCAAGTAGCTTGTTAGCTACGGGGATGGTAGTCTTCAGACGTCTGGACAGAAGGCGTTGTGCTGGGCTGCTGTCCATATTTTCGGTCAGTGCGTTCCTCCACTGTAAGCTCGCTTACCATGGGTTGTTGCTGTCGCGCAAGGCCCTGCTTAACAGGTTTTTTGCAATCTTGACAGCTGATTCTGCCTTGCCATTTGCTTTTGGGTGTCTTGGAGAGGAGGTCACATGGTCAAACTCCCATTCTGAGGCGAAACGCTTCAACTGTGCAGTGAATTGTGGGCCATTGTCCGTGATTACCTTGTCAGGCTGACCTTGCCTTGCAAACTGCGCCTTGCAGCGCTTTATGACCGTCTCTGCAGACAAGTCAGGGAGCAGTTCAATTTCCCAAAAGTCAGAGTAGTGATCAACAATGTGAAGATAGGCCTTTTGTCTGTGGCTGAATAAGTCCATGCTGATGATTTGCCAGGCCCTTGTGGGCAGTTCGTGTGACATCATGGTTTCCTTTTGCTGTTCATGAGCGTACTCGTTGCATGTGGTACAGTTGCTGACAAAGTCTTTAATTTCTGCTTGCATGTTTGGCCAGTATAATGTTTCACGAGCCTGGCGGTAGCATGCGTCACCTCCAACGCGACTGGAGTGTATGCGGGTAAGCACCTCTGGACGTAGTGATTTGGGAATAATGACCTTCTGACCTCTGAACAAGACGCCATTTTGCACGCTGATCTCATCCTGAAAGGTCCAGTATTCTCTCACTGTGAAAGGTGTCTCCTCTTTCAGGTATGGCCAACCTGCGAGAGCCATGGACTTCAGTGACTGTAGGTGTTCGTCCTTGTCAGTGTGTTGCCTGATCTGGGCTAGGCGGTGATCTGTGACGTTTAAGTAGTCTGCCTGATTGATCTGTTGAACATCTTGTTGTTCCTGCTGTAGCGAACAGATGGCCTGCCGCTGATAGACAGTGCCTCTTCCTGTACATTGTGCTGTTGCCCTGCTCAGTGTGTCGCTGATGTACATCTCTGGTCCTGGCTACAGCCTTCAGGCTGTAGTTTTGCAGACTCAGGAGCATGCTTTGAAGCCACTTGGGCGCGTTGAGGAGAGGTTTACTGAATATGGCAATGAGTGGTTTGTGGTCAGTTTCAAAGGTGACCAGCTCTCGACCATATAAGTAGTGATGGAATCGCTGGCAGGAGAAGACGATGCTGAGGCACTCTTTCTCAATTTGTGCATAGTTTTGTTTGGTGGGGGTGAGCGCTCTCGAGGCAAACGCAACGGGTTGGCCTTCCTGCATAAGGCCGCATCCAAGTCTCCTTTGGCTGGAGTCACTCTGGATTGTGACAGGCTTTGTGACGTCGTAGTAGCGCAACACTGGCTTGAATCCTGCACTGCGGCCTCGTGGGTAGCCGGTGCCATGGTGTGTCTGGCGCAGAGGCTCACAGACTGCTGATAGGTGTGGCATGAACTTTGCAAGATAGTTTGAGACGCTGTACTCCTTTTGCATCAGGCGATTTTGGCATGTCGAGGATAGCTCGGACCCTGCAGCTTCTTCAGGCCAAGACGAAGCTTAACTGATCGGCAGCGCTCCATCAGTGCCAGGAGCTTCACATCGTGGTTGCGTTCTGCTTCTTCGTCTGTGTCACCACAGCCTACGATCAGGACATCATCGGCGATGGGTTCAATGCCCTTGAGCCCAGCCAGTAACTCGTGCTGCTTGCGTTGGTATACCTCAGGCACCACTGAGACACCAAACGGGAGCTTGAGCCAGCGTTTCCGACCCCAGGGGGTCCAGAAGGTTGTCATGAAGCTGCTTTCTTCGTCCAGCTTGCATTGAAGGAATGCATCTCGGGCATCCACCAAGGTGAAACTTCTGGCCTTGGGAAGCTTGTAGAGGACATCCTCTAGTATCGGCATGATGTAGTGGGATCGTTTCAGTGCTTGGTTCAGATGCTTTGGGTCGATGCAGACCCTCAGCTTCTCTGGTTTTTGACCATATTGCTGATCCAGTCAGTTGGTTCAGTCACAGATGTCATGTGGCCATCGGCCTCATACTTGTCCAGCTGGGCCTTCACAGCCACTTTCATTGCAATGGGCACATTGCGAGGCGCACACTGGACTGGAGTGATGCTCTCATCCACTTCAAAGTGTACCTCCCCAGGCACTGATTCAACGGGCCTGTTGAATACATCGTCATATCTGCTGAGTAGTTGTTCTTTGGACAGGGGTCCATGCTGGACATGATCCACAATGTGCAGGTCATTTGGTACAGTGAACTGCATCAGTCCCAGGCGTTCGCATGTAGAGCCTGAGAGGAGAGGATGTTAACTGGTTTTCACAATCTCAAACTCCAGCTTGTGTTTGAGTCCCCGAATAACACATTCGGTCTCAAAGGTGCCCATAGAGCTCATTAGTTATGCTGAGTACAGCTTTAGTCTAGTATCGCTGGGCAATAGATGTATGTCAGGTGCCAGATTGATTTAGTCTTTGTGGCTCCTTACATTGCATGTAGCACCGGAATCCAGTTGACATTGTTGTTGCTTGTTGTGTAATCGTAGTGTCACAAACCATTTCTTCCCTCTTGAGTGTACAACCCCAATGGATTCATGCATGTAAATGTCACTTTCACTGTTCAGCTCTGAACATTGAGTGACATCATCAACACAGTGAATCTTGCCCTCACTCACCCTTCTTTTGCTTTTGAGACACACTTTTGCAAAGTGATTATTAGTTCCACAAGCTCTGCATGGTTTTCCGTAGGCAGGGCAGTGTTCTTTGCCACGTGTGTGTGTATTCCCACAGTATTTACATGCTACGGGGCTCTCTGTGTTCACCGTTCGTGGTGAATTACTCTGCCTCGATTGGTTTTGTCTGAATGTCTGCCTAGCAACAGCGTGAACAGTATCAACCAAGGAGCGTGGGGTTTCGATTTCCATTGCTCTCATTCTCATGTCAGTGACTTCAGCAGTGCGGCACATTTCGATGGCAGTTATCCTAAGAGAGGTTGCATCTCTGGACGTACTAGTTATGCTGGGTGAGGACACCGCATGTGTGGGAGGTGGGACAAAGGAGGTATCTGAGGCATGTTGAGTGGAACTAGGGGCTCCGCAGTAAACTAAAACAATGATAACTATCCTAAACAACAATATACAAGGCATATTGACATTTGAGAGAGACAAAGCGAGGCATAAAGCAATCACAGGTGTTGATTTGGAGAGCTAGCTAAGACAACAACAACAGGTAAAATGGCGATGAATGGGCAGAGAGGGTCAGTTAACTACGCACAGGGCCTGAGTTCGAGGCTGGGGCCGAACGATAAACAAAACATTTACAAAATAGAGTACCGTAATTAATGAACAGTCCAGCAGGCATCAGCTATGTAGCCAAGTGATCATAGGGTCCAGTGAACAGCAATAGATGAAACAGAGAAGCCGCAGGGTAGTCGTTACTACCTAGCAAGCGGGAGACACAGCGTTTAAAGTTAGCAGGCCGGGGCTAGTAGAAGCGCCTGCTCAGACGTCCGGCAAAGGCCGGTTGGGGGCACAGCGGATGGAGTTATGTCTGCAGACCAGTCGTGGTGCAATGGCGGAGCTTCTTGTCGACAAAAGGGTCCAGGCCAGTTGGCGAAAGAGGTATTGTGGTTGTAGTAATTTTGTTTGCTAGCCGGGAGATGTGCCTGGCTCGCGGCTAACTGGTGCTAGCTTCGGGACGTGGCGTTAGCCACTCGGTAGTAGCTAGCTAGCAGTGATGATCCGATGCAAAGGTCCAGAGCTTATGGCAAGGATCCGGTGGAGTAGTGGAATTCTAGCCGTGTTGGGGAAGAGTCCGGGAGGCATCTGCTGTGTAGCCGAGTGATCACTGAGCAGGCCGAGAGGTGGGCCTGGCTCATACCTAGCTTCGAGGATGGGCCACTTGGTGGCAGCTAGCTAGCTGTGATGATCAGGAGTAATGGTCCAGGGCTTACGGCAGGAATCCGGCATTGTAGTGAAGAAAACAGTCCAATACTGGCAGGCTGGCAAGTGTTATCCAGGCTTAAAGCGGCTGGAGTCTGTGCCGAAGGTAAAGGCCGCTAGCAGTCGCTGACAATGACTAAATAGCTAGTAGCTAATTAGCTGGATAGCTTCTGATGGCTAGATTCTGATGGAGATTCTGGCTAAAGGGTCTAAAAATAGCGGATCCGTATCAAATTGGGTGAGGCAGGTTAACGGAAGGTATATTTAATTAAAAAAATGTAAAAGAGATTGAAAATAAATTGAAATATATACAAAAAAGATGAACAATTGGTACCAATTAGTTGGTATTCAGACTTACCTTAAGCAGGTGCATAACGGGCTTTGCAGGTGTGGCTCCCTTCCGCTCACTGAATAAATGTGATTAAACTGCTGAAAACCTTCCCACTTACTGGCCAACAGATTTTCTCAAGGAGTTTTCATTCAATAGGGTTTTCAGTATATTTATCAAAAGCCATCCCTTTAAATATGGTGTACCTTTAATTAGAATTGTCTTGACAGATTTGAAAACCGTGCAAAACCGACCCCTTCCCTTTTTCTAAATTTTGTTACGTTACAGCCGTATCCTTTTTTGTTTTCCTCATCAATCTGCACACAATTTCCCCATAATGACAAAGCGAAAACAGTTTTTTTTAGACATTTTTGCTAATTTATTACAACAAAAAAAAATTATTTACAAAAGTTTTCAGACCCTTTTTTATGAGACTTGAAATTGAGCTCAGGTGCATCCTCTTTCCATTGATCATCCTTGAGATGTTTCTACAACTTGATTGGAGTCCACCTTTGGTCAATTCAATTGATTGGACATGACATGGAAAGGCACACACCTGTCTCAGGTCTCACAGTTGACAGTGCATGTCAGAACAAAAACCAAACAAACCGAACAAAAAACCGCCACATTTGTGGCGTGCTGGAGGTCATTTTGCAGGGCTCTGGCAGTGCTCCTCCTGCTCAAAGGCGGAGGTAGCGGTCCTGCTGCTGGGTTGTTGCCCTCCTACGGCCTCCTCCACGTCTCCTGATGTACTGGCCTGTCTCCTGGTAGCGCCTCCATGCTCTGGACACTACGCTGACAGACACAGCAAACCTTCTTGCCACAGCTCGCATTGATGTGCCATCCTGGATGAGCTGCACTACCTGAGCCACTTGTGTGGGTTGTAGACTCCGTCTCATGCTACCACTAGAGTGAGAGCACCGCCAGCATTCAAAAGTGACCAAAACATCAGCCAGGAAGCATAGGAACTGAGAAGTGGTCTGTGGTCACCACCTGCAGAATCACTCCTTTATTGGGGGTGTCTTGCTAATTGCCTATAATTTCCACCTTTTGTCTATTCCATTTGCACAACAGCATGTGAAATTTATAGTCAATCAGTGTTGCTTCCTAAGTGGACAGTTTGATTTCACAGAAGTGTGATTGACTTGGAGTTACATTGTGTTGTTTAAGTGTTCCCTTTATTTTTTTGAGCAGTGTATATAGCAATATTGTGTTCTCTATAGCTTATCCACCAAGAGCTCTGACCTGCCTCCCTGTGACTCTGAACCCTTGGACCAGATTCTCCTCGCTGCCGGAGTCCTCTGTTAAACCTCAAAGCCAATTGAAATGTCTCAAATCCCCCCCCCCCATCACATTCTCTGCCTCATCCAGTTGAAAGGGAAAGCACAAAGAGAGTACATGAAGTACAGCTCTGAGGAAACAATAATAAAAGAACCAGCAACAACCCAAATAAGAACACTACTGGCTTTAGAAAAAGAAAACCACTGGGTAAGAAAACACAGATCCAAACCCCAAAACCTTCTGGCAAAAAGTTAACATGATAAACGGCAACACATACCACTCAAAAGTAACAGTGCTGAAACACAATGGGAAGTGCATTTTATTCTCCAAGACAAAAAAGACAAACAAAACCGTTGACCTCACTCTCTATGGACAGACACTTCAGACCACTCCCATAGCCAAGGTCCTGGATGACACACAGATAATCAATACTCTGGGGTGGAATTTTGTCCATCATGGCGGCTGATAATCTATCTTTGAAACCGATGATTCAAGAGGAACGACATGACCCTCCCAGAGTTTTATCAAGCACCCCCCTCTCTGTGCTTTAAAATATATATATTTTTCTGAGCATAACATTTTACGTGGCTTTAACAACTTTTAACACATTATCACGTTATTGTGTTATTACCATGTCATAACCTTTCCCACTTTTAAATTGCTGCTTATACTCCCACTGGTAGTTTTACCCACTTATAGAGGACCACAAAGGCTGCCAGATTCCCTGCATGCTGAAGAGCACGTTTCCATCCTCTAATATTATGAAAAATTATATAACGATATTAAACCTCTCCCCCAACCCAAACCCTTACCCTAAACTGGGTCCGTTTACTATTCCCTACCCTCCAAACCCTTACCATAAACTGGGTCCGTTTACTATTCCCTACCCTCCAAACCCTTACCATAAACTGGGTCTGTTTACTATTCCCTACCCTCCAAACCCTTACCTTAAACTGGGTCCGTTTACTATTCCCTACCCTCCAAACCCTTACCAAAAACTGGGTCCGTTTACTATTCCCTACCCTCCAAACCCTTACCGTAAACTGGGTCCGTTTACTATTCCCTACCCTCCAAACCCTTACCATAAACTGGGTCCGTTTACTATTCCCTACCCTCCAAACCCTTACCATAAACTGGGTTTGTTTACTATTCCAAACCCTTACCATAAACTGGGTTCGTTTACTATTCCCTACCCTCCAAACCCTTACCTTAAACTGGGTTTGTTTACTATTCCCTACCCTCCAAACCCTTACCTTAAACTGGGTTTGTTTACTATTCCCTACCCTCCAAACCCTTACCTTAAACTGGGTTCGTATCCCCTACCCAACCCCTCCCTCTTCTTTATCTTTTTTTCTTTATTTTTTTCTTTAGGCTATATTTAATTATCCAATAAAGTTTGTTTTCACTAAAATCAAGTTGCAGAAGACAAAAGGAGAACTCCAACCCAGATCCCCCTTGTCCCTTGCCAAACCTCAACCTCGACAGGGTAGACACACTGAGAAGAGGGGTAGAAAATGGCAGGAAGCCCTGAGCTATCCCTGCAAGGCCCAAGTCCCTTTACGTACTAACTTACTTACAGCTTATAGAAAAGAGCAGAAGCTCTGAACTATCTGTTCAGACCCCAGTCATACTTAAATGTTATGGATGATTTTCTTTTTTAGTATTTGTCCAGTAGGTTCCCCCAAGGAGAAAGTCCCCACTTATATGTCAAAGATAATAAAACAAACACACTGTAGTAAATACTACAGTAATGTCCAGAAGAAAACTACTTTAAATTCTTCAAAAACACTACAGTAAATGAAACAGTATACTACAGTAATGCTTGCAAAAACACTACAGTAACTACTACAGTATACTACAGTAATGTTATCAGTACAACATACTTCCTTCTATTTTGCTTTGTCATGATCGTGACAGAGGTACTTTTCCAGAAAAAAATCTGGAAACGTTATTAAAGTTCTTTGACAATTTCTTCAACATTCTTGGTCACATTGGGTAATAATGACAATCGTTCACTTCTTTAGTCACTGCCAGACGTGAGCAGGGGACATTTTTGACCTACCACCTGGATTCGGTCCTGTGTATTATTTTTTTTACATTGGATAAAAGTAGAAACTCCGAGCTAGAAATTGTATATCATACAATGCAGTTGAGAAACAATGGGTTATTAATTCTGCTTCGAACGTTGATAAACTTGTTACCCCACTTCTGACAAAATGACCATTGACTGTTTTTGTACACCTACTGGAGAGCTCTTTGTCTACACCCATTCAACATCGTTCACACCATCTTAAGCCTTAGCCCCACCCATCTCTTTAAGGATTCACATGTGAGGCCATGTGCTAAACAGAGTAAGTGAGGTAGTGTAGTAAACAACCAAAGCTTTCAAGACTAAAAATGGTGAAAGTAGTGGCCTACAATAAGGAAAAACTCCAGGTAAAAACACACTTTATCTAGTCCTTGGCTTATATCCTAATCTTTGGTGAAGGTCACGTTGTTCTGCAGACTATCATCTCTGGTAAACACAAACTAACACAAAATATCAAATAAAATCGAAATGTATTTGTCACATGTGTAACAGTATATCTTTAGACCGTCCCCTCGCCCCGACACGGGCGCGAACCAGGGACCCTCTGCACACATCAACAACGGTCACCCACGAAGCGTCGTTACCCATCGCTCCACAAAAGCCGCGGCCCTTGCAGAGCAAGGGGCAACACTACATCTAGGTTTCAGAGCAAGTGACGTAACTGATTGAAACGCTACTAGCGCGTACCCGCTAACTAGCTAGCCATTTCACATCCGTTACACTCACCCCCCTTTCAACCTCCTCCTTTTCCGCAGCAACCAGTGATCCGGGTCAACAGCATCAATGTAACAGTATAACTTTAAACCGTCCCCTCGCCCCGACACGGGCGCGAACCAGGGACCCTCTGCACACATCAACAACTGACACCCACGAAGCGTCGTTACCCATCGCTCCACAAAAGCCGCGGCCCTTGCAGAGCAAGGGGCAACACTACATCTAGGTTTCAGAGCAAGTGACGTAACTGATTGAAACGCTACTAGCGCGTACCCGCTAACTAGCTAGCCATTTCACATCCGTTACACTTGCACAGGATACAGAAGGTGTAAACGATACAGTGAAATGGTTCCTTGCATAAAAGAACGTGTCCAGATTTTATAATTATTAGATTATTAGAAATGCTATACCCACCCCCCAGCCACATCTAGGTAAGTGGATAGGTCACTATTGTTTAGACATGTACAGATGTTCATGAAATACAATAGATGGCCATAATCACCCCAAGACACACCTGTCTAACTTGATGGCTCACCTGGCAAAGTGGAGTATTTTGTTTAGATATGTAGCTAGCTAGCTAGCTAAACAATGAACTGGCATAATTCTAACTCATACTACTACCGATACAAACTGATCGTCATAGATGCGGTATGAATCTGCAGGTAGCTAAAGCTAACCAACTAGGTTCAATGTTAGCTAGCTAACTAACATTAGGCTATAACTAGCAATTCAAATGGATTTCTGATACGAATAATATAACTACACAGATCATACATGTAACGTTAGCTAGCGAGACAGAAAGCTAATGTTCGCTAGCTAGCTAACAGTACGCTTTAACTTGCAATGAAAACGATTCTGACAAAATTAGAAAAGTACAATATAAAAAAAATTCAATAGACTTTTACCCATATACATGGATGAGAGCTTCATGGCGGGAAGAAACCATTTAACTCGGTTTTGTTTGTAGCTACATCTTGTTTGGCCAGCATTGTGTCAAGTCACTCCGGTTCACACTGACCGTGGCATGTGCAGAAAGTAGCCCATCAACTTTTTTCAACTGATCTTTGTTGATAGCGCCTGCTAAATTCAGGGCATCAATGTTGTTGATAAAAGCAGCAAAACTTTTGTAGTTCTCGTTGGCTAACATATCTTTCAAAAAAGTCGCTGTAGAAAGGATTATCAACACATACTGAGCAGCTTACATTATAGACAGAAGCATGCTACAGACCAATCCAAACTCATCTCCCACCATGTCCAGCCTATCCATTCTCTCAGCCACTCATGGCTAGGGGGAAGGTCCCTGACTTTTCCGTGGCTAAACCAACTAGGCTCGTAATTTAACAATTGTATTAATATTTACAGATGGCATACACGTTTGTTATTAAGGCACATGAAAGTTTGCATGTTCCAGAAGGTATTTCTGCCCAAAAACACATTTTGATTAAAAAAACTAAAATCATTTTTTAATGCCTCTCCTGTGAAGTATTGATGTGCGACATATGCCTAGCTTCCTGAAACAAGTCACATTTTCCTACCAGTTCCTGGTTCTTGATCAGTCTGTCTTTTTAATAATATTCTTCTACGCAGACGGACATTCATATCATCAGAGCCGTGACCCACACCAGCAGCACTAGGTCTGAGAAGATGTTAATTGGCTTCTGAGATTCACATCCGATTTTGACTGAGAAGAGAGCAGGGGGTTCAAATACAATGATCTACAAAGATTTTCCGCTTGCTGAAGTGTTTCTTTTGACAGTGTTCAAAATGCTGCGCTCCCTAAATATTATCTGAATATTTATAGGTCTTTATACTGTTAGAGCTTTGAATTAAATTAAATACAAGAATGTAATATTATCTGTCACTTTATCTGTACCCAGAGGGATGTGGAAAGTGGGGTAAGTCAGTGTATAAATATGTACATTACTGTAAAAGATTGTCATGTGTGTGTCTCTGTGGACAGGGACACAGTCAACATGTCACTGTTACTCAATTTCCACTCTTTTTTTCTTTCTCTAGTAGGGTAGGATACCAGCAAGGTCCATCAGTGCAGTTCAGCTCTCTCACTCTCTCAGGTCAGGTTTACAGTGCGCTTGTTTATCTACGGGTGGGTGGCTGTGTCATAACGTCCTGTCTTATTTAATTAAGGTCAGTCTAGGGAAGGTGAGCTGGAAAATGTTCCGAAGCTGGAGGCGTGCCATGTCAAACTCATATCAGAGTGTCCAACTCTCCCTAGCAGGAGAAAGGGCCGCTCGTGGGCGATGCCGGTCTATTCCCTCATAATCAGTTTTTTCAACGACTGCTTAGTAGGGAATAAGGGCAGCTGCCACTCTCTGAACTCCATAGGATTGACACCAAGGTCTGTGGTTATCTCCCGCTATAGAGCCACAATGGATTCCAGGAGAGCTCTTCACAGTTCCACTTCACAGTTCCATCATTAGAGAAAAGGGAAATAGTAATATCATACATCAGAATCCGGTGATTACCACATCCAAAGAGTCTACACTGAGTGCACAAAACATTAGGAACACCTTCCTAATATTGATTGGCAACCCCTTTTGCCCTCAGAACAGCCTCAGTTATGTCAAGTTGGCTGTATGTGCTTTGGGTGGTGGACCATTCTTGATACACACAGTGCCTCGACTAACCGTTGCCCCCGCACATTGTGTCTGTACCGGTACCCCCTGTATATAGCCTCGCTACTGTTGTTTTATTGTGGCTCTTTAATCATTAGTTTTTTTTTTACTATTTATTTATTTTACTTCAGTAAATTTCTGTAAACACTTTCTTCACACAACTGCATTGCTGGTTAAGGGCTTGTAAGTAAGCATTTCACTGAATACCTGTTGTATTCGGCGCATGTCACAAATAAAATTAGATTTTGATTTAATTTGAAACTGTTGAACGCGATAAACCCAGCGGCGTTGCAGTTCTTGGCACATTCAAACCGTTGCGCCTGGCACCTACTACCATACCTCGTTCAAAGGTTCTTAAATATTTTGTGTTGCCCATTCACCCTCTGAATGGCACACATACACAATCCATGTCTTAATTGCCTCAAAGCTTTAAAATCCATTTTTAACCTTCATCTACACTGATTGAAGTGGATTTAACAGTTGACATCTTTTGTACACTCAGTGTATACTAAAACTATGGTAATCACACGGAAGCTAGATAGGAAGTTGGTTTATCTTACATTTCCCCATTACTACGCTTTAACGTAAACCTGAACATGACAAAAATCAACAGTTAGTATCCACACCAGCTTTTACACTTTTTACAAAGCAACAACCTTCAATGATTGCTCACTTGATTTCAAAACGAGGCACAGTCAACTACAGCAGTTTCCATTCTATGTAATACAGTAATACATATCTCCCTGGGGTTTTTCTGTGGTGTCCCAAAACGAAGGCAATCAACTCCTCACTGTGCAACGAGAGAACTGATTGACAGCCTGGAAGTATAATAATCAACGGTTGTCAGCTTCGCCGGCTTTTCTGCAGATCTAGAGGAGATGGAAGAGAAGACAAGGGAGCCGGAACAAGTGAAGAGGATGAGAAGGGAGAAGATTCATTCTCTGATCTTTAATAGTGGTGTGTAACAGTGTGTGAAGTAGCTTTGGAGAGCCTCTCCCTTCGGTTTCTCCCTGGGAATCCATTTTGGCTCTATAGCGGGAGATAACCACTGACCACGGTGTCAATCCCATTGGAAAAATAGTCAGAGATGGGCAGCTGCCTTCATTCCGCACTAAGTAGTCGTTGAGAAACTGATTATGAGGGAATAGGTTGCTGTCGACCATGAGCTGCCCTTTGTCCTGCCAGGGAGAGTCGGACACGCTGAGGTGAGTTTGACGTGGCACGCCTCCAGCTCTGGAGAGTTTTTCAGCTCACCTTCCCTCGACTCACAATAATTAAATAAAACAGGATACAGCTACAAGCCATCCACCCCCAGGTATGTCATTGTTATGCACACCAGACAGACCTGAGGGTAGTGGAGAGAAAACAATGTGACAGCTGAAGGACTACTAAGTCAGTGACATTATGAATTCCGAAGAAACATTATGCAGACTTGCCAAATATTGAAGCGCTTCTGAATCACAAAGTATGTTATTATATGAAAATGTCTTGTTCCTCCAGAATCGTTGTAATTATTTGATTTGATTTGAAAATGGTTTTACTAAAAAGCCTCGATTAATTCCTGATCTGTGTGTATGAATGCTGATAACATCAATGCGTTATACTAACCTTCCTGACAATGAACCCGCTCTGAATCATAAAAGCATGTTATAATATGACAAAATGCTTTACTCGTGTTTTTAATAAGGAGCCTTTACATAATCCCGATGTGTGTGGACGCATGCAGAAGTTATACAGACTTGCCGGACATTGAACCCTTTCTGAATCAGAAAAATGTTATAGTACCACAATGTGTTTCAGACCTGTATCTCCAAGAATTGTAGACATGGTTTAATTAAGGAGCCTTGGTGTGTTCCTGATCTGTGCGGACTGCCACATACTGGGCCTTGTCACATATAAGCAGCCAAGATTGGATATTAATCTCAGAAGCCAATTAACATCCTCTAAAACCCTGTGCTGCTGGATGTGGGTCACGGCTCTGATATGAATAACCTTCTGCACAGAAAGATATTAAAGACGGACCGAACCAGGAAACTGTCTTCTTCTCGTGCGTCTGAAGAACTGAGAAATTGACATTATCACCCCAGTGTGGGCAAGAACATGGCAGGGGATCTATTGTAGCACTTCTTCTCTCTCAAGTCTCAATATATCTACTTTGCTGAAGGTCTAAGCAAAGTGACTTGAGAAAGACAGCAAAGGCAGATGCATATTAGGAATAAAATAAGAGCTTTTCCAACATTTAAAGACCGTTAAGACAACATGCAATTTGAATATTATGACTGAACAACATGAATGTGCCTGATAACCAGTTAACCCAACAAACAATTTAACCTGTTTGGGGTGCAGCCCGACACCGGTACACTTATGACAACATCCAGCTCAAGTGCAGGGCGCGAAATTCAAAAGATATTTTTTTTAAATATTTAACTTTCACACATTAACAAGTCCAATACAGCATATGAAAGGTACACATCTTGTGAATCAAGCCAACATGTCCGATTTTTAAAATGTTTTACAGGGAAGACAAAATATGTAAATCTATTAGCTAACCACGTTAGCAAAAGACACCACTTTTCTTACTCATCAGTTTTTTACTCCATCAGTAGCTATCACAAATTCGACCAAATAAAGATATAAATAGCCACTAACCAAGAAACAACTTCATCAGATGACAGTCTGATAACATATTTATTGTATAGCATATGTTTTGTTCGAAAAATTTGCATATTTCAGGTATAAATCATAGTTTACATTTAAGCTACAATCAGAAATTGCACCGAAAGCAGCCATAATATTTACAGACACCAACGTCAAATACCTAATTACTCATCATAAAACATTTCTGAAAAATACATAGTGTACAGCAATTGAAAGACAGGCATCTTGTGATTCCAGACAATATTTCCGATTTACCAAATGTTTCTACAGCGAAAACAAAATGTAGCGTTATATTAGCATAGCCACAATAGCCAGAAACACTTGGGCGCCGACGACCAGTTCACATGCACGACAGATATTAGAAATAGCATCATAAAATGTTTCTTACTTTTGGTGATCTTCCGTCAGAATGTTGGACAAGGTGTCCTTTGTCCAGAACAGTCGTTGTTTGGATCTGGAACTGCAAATTTCCCTCTTCATTTAGCATGGGCACTTGCCAAGTGCTACGGATCTCTCCAACGTCAACAAAGTCAGAGAACGGAACACGGCAAAACTCCCGAAAAAATTTAAATAATCTGATTAAACTATATTGAAAAAACATACTTTACGATGATATGGTCACATGTATCAAATAAAATCTAAGACGGAGATGTTAGTCGTCCATAACGAGAGCAAAACAGAAGGCAAATCCATGTCCTCTTTCGCGCGCTCCAGAAACAGGAAGTGGACGGTCACGTCAAACAAAGAGCTTTAATTCCACCTCAGACCAAGATAAACACAAATTTTTTTCTCTCACCGCCTCTTGACAACCAGGGGAAGGTGTATGAAGTGTATGTAGACTCTTACGTATCATGCCCATGTATAGGCAGGAAGTTGAACAAAGCATCGATTTCTGACATTCCACTTCCTGGTCAGGAAGTGTGCTGCAGAATGACTTCTGTTTCACTCAGAGAAATAATTCAAACGGTTTTAGAAACTAGAGAGTGTTTTCTATCCAATAGTAATAATAATATGCATATTGTACGAGCAAGAATTGAGTACGAGGCCGTTTGAAATGGGCACGATTTAACTGGCTACTCAATACTGCCCCTTGCAGCCATAACAGGTTAAACCCAGTCACTGTATGTCCTGTGAAGCTACAGTAATTTGTTAAGTTCATGCAGCAGAATTAACCGTGGACTAACGGATCCCTCTCTCAAGAAACGGTTTCTAGAATAGTTATTAGTTTAAATGTAGCCTAAATTATGACGATGGGATGGGACCCTATGGGCAGGTTAGTAAAAGTGTCAATGATACAATACGGCGCCAATGTTTAGAGCGAGGAGTGCACGGTTGAGCTCCAGTGAAACAGATCCATCGTCTTACGTAACGGACAGAGGAAGAGGTCGGTTTATGTTGGCCGAGCATTTATCATTCATGTGTGGTTGAGAACGGCGAAGCAACTCTTGCTGGGGAGGAAAAACTAATTTAAAAAAACATCACTCTCCCCTCTCTAACCGTCCAAGCTCTTCTCTCTGAGGGGATTTTACCCTTGGAGTTGCCTTAAGGTTCATCAATACATTGTCTAAGAACTGAGGAGTCTGCCTGAGGAACCTGCTTGATCCTAATTTCCCATTTCTAGGATGTCCAGGGGAGTGAAACCTGATTGTTTGAACGGGGAGAACTAATTAGGTAGTTAACGAGGGTTAACTAATCCGTGAAGTTAATTTAAAATGAGAAGGGAGATAGGTTCAAAGCAACTGGTCAGAAGCTTTTGGAATTGAAGCAAACTTTGAAAGAGCTGAGTTTCTCAATAAATTAAATTAACACATTTTTGGAGATTAGGAGAACTAAGGGTTTGAGGGAAATTAAATATAATACTAGTTTCACACTGTGGCCTAAATCTGGAGGCTAGATATACTATTCCTCTTCCATTCTTTATCTTCACTTTGAATATGAATTTTCCATTACAGTGAGGTAGTGGGATCATCCAACCCCTGCCTGTCTGCTAACGGCTGAGTTTACTTGGCTGGGAAGACGAGTTTCCAATGTTAACTCTCCTTTCATACCCAGCCAAGAAACAGAATAGACACGTTGTGCACCCGTTTGATGTAGAACCTGTCTGGACAGCCTATTATTATAATCTGGAATTCCTGCAATGACAGTATCGGGGTGGAAAAAGGACAGTGGGTAGTGCTAGCGATTCATCCCTTTTCCGGACGCAACCTCAACTCTCTACAGGACTGGCAGAAGAGTTGAAAGAGGTAGTGAAGGCAAAAGGAGGAGAGAAGTCAGTGATGTTGGATCAGGGAGGTTTAGCCTGATGATGTGACATAGAGTGACAACGCCCACTCTCTCTGCATCTCCACACCTTTCTCCATTTCCTCGTTCGTCGTGCGTCACTCTTTGATCTGGTCAGACTAAGTTACAAGTTCTGCTTTTCCCACCAAAGCTGTGCCACCCGCGCTCCTGCCACAGTCATAATCTAACTCCACATCAGAGGGAGGGAGCTGGGTGCAATCTGAGCTTTATCAAGGGTACATATGCGTACAGTATGAGATGTTTTCAGGGGAGTTTACACTGTTTTTCACTGGAGTTTGTCCCTCCTTGCTCCCCATACACATTCTATATTCCAACTCTGACATTCTTTTTAAGCAAAGAAAATAACATTATTTATACTCTGAGTGGCAATCATCCTGCTTTATCCTCACAACCTCCTTTACCAAGAAGAATCATGTTCTGCCTTTACTCCAATACCTCCACTAGGCCATGAAATGTACTGTAACATCCAATAATGCAATGCTCTAACTGGACCCTCAATCCCCTTAGGGTATATGATCATGTGAAGTGCATCAACGTCTCTCTCGCCTTACAGGCATTGCATCCAAATGTATACCATTAATTAAGAATGAACAACACCTTGTCTATAAATTATTATGTTGTATGCCGTAGGCATGTTAAACATCAAGGCTTTACAGCTTCCGACACGCTTATTTGACACATGCCGATCATACAAACGTGCATTCGTGATGCCAATAAAAAACATGATGCGTCTTTTGTTTCCTGACTCCAAGCTCTCAATATGCAGGGCAGTGAGTGACATACATTAGATTTGTAATTAGATTTGGATCCCTTCCTCCAAGTGATAAAGATCTCTTCACACTATCTGGTTCATCATCAACTTGTTAAGGTTTAGATACCACCTGATAACATACTTAGGTGCAACATGTATATGATAATTTTAAATAACTTTTTATGTGCTTGATTGAGCTTTCCTGGCTCAATGGACCAATACGTCCCAAAACTACAAACCCCACCCATCTGTTATTCCAGGCAGGCTAGAGCAAACGCTCAGTATTCAAAAGATTTCAAATAATGTTTGAACCCAGGTCTGCCGGATAGGATTCCACTCTTATCTGTATACTTTATCTACAATTTCATGGACTACTGATAAGGCCCTGTTTAAACACTCCATTAGAAGTCTCCTCGTCTCCGCTCACCTTGTCACGTTCCTGACCTGTTAATTTTGTATGTGTTTAGTTGGTCAGGGCGTGAGTTGGGGTGGGCATTCTATGTTTTGTGTTTCTATGTTTAGGTTAGTGGTAATTAGCCTTATATGGTTCTCAATCAGGGACAGGTGTTTGACGTTTCCTCTGATTGAGAACCATATAAAGGTAGGCTGTTCACACTGTTTGTTTGTGGGTGATTGTCTTCCGTGTCTGTGTATGTGCACCACACGGGACTGTTTCGTTTTGTCGTTCGTGTATGTAGTCTGTTCCTGTTCGTGCGTTCTTCGTCATTTTGTAAGTTCTCAGGTCCAGGTCTGTCTACATCGTTTATTTGTTTTGTAGTGTGTTACCGAGTTTTCGTGTTTCGTCTTTTCTTTAATAAACGTTATTATGGATTCAACATACGCTGCGCTTTGGTCCAATCCCTACTCCTCCTCTTCGTCTGAAGAGGAGGAGGACAGCCGTTACAGAATCACCCACCTACCATGGATCAAGCAGCGTGATAGGAACCAGCAACAGCGGCCAAAAAAACAGGACTCGTGGACTTGGGAGGAAATATTGGACGGAAAGGGACCCTGGGCTCAACCAGGAGAATATCGCCGCCCCAAAGCTGAGCTGGAGGCAGCGAAAGCAGAGAGGCGGCGTTTCGAGGAGCTAGCTCGGAAGCAGGAGAAGGATCTGGGCTACACTACGTGGGAGGAGATCGACAGGTGGGCGATCAACCCAGGGCGAGTGCCGGAGCCCGCCTGGGATTCTCTGGCGCAGTGCGAGGAGGGATACCGGCGAATGGAGGCAGCACGACGACGCGGTAGGAAGCCTGTGAGTAAACCCCAAAAATGTATTGGGGGGGGGGGGGGGGGGGGCTAAAAGGGAGAGTGGCGAAGTCAGGTAGGAGACCTGCGCCCACTCCCTGTACTTACCGTGGAGAGCGAGAGTACGGGCAGACACCGTGTTACGCAGTAGAGCGCATGGTGTCTCCTGTACGTGTGCATAGCCCGGTGCGGGTTATTCCACCTCCCCGCACTGGCAGGGCTAGATTGAGCATTGAGTCAAGTGCCATGAAGTCGTCTCTACACATCTGGCCACCAGTGCGTCTCCTCGGGCCGGCTTACATGGCACCAGCCTTACGCATGGTGTCCCCGGTTCGCCTACATAGCCCGGTGCGGGTTATTCCACCTCCCCGCACTGGTCGGGCGACGGGGAGCATACAACCAGGTAAGGTTGGGCAGGCTCAGTGCTCAAGGGAGCCAGTACGCCTGCACGGTCCGGTATTTCCGGCGCCACCTCCCCGCTCCAGCCCAGTACCACCTGTGCCTACACCACGCACCAGGCTTCCAGTGCGTCTCCAGAGCCCTGTTCCTCCTCCACGCACTCTCCCTGTGGTGCGTGTCTCCAGCCCAGTGCCTCCAGTTCCGGCACCACGCATCAAGCCTCCTGTGCGTCTCCAGAGCCCTGTACGCACTGTTCCTTCTCCCGTACTCGCCCTGATGTGCGTGCCCTCAGCCCGGTACCACCAGTTCCGGTACCACGCACCAGGCCTATAGTACGCCTTGAGAGTCCAGTGTGCCCTGTTGTTGTTCCCCGCACTAGCCTGATGGTGCGTGTCCTTAGCCCGGTACCTCCAGTTCCGGTACCACGCACCAGGCCTACAGTGCGTCTCAGCCGGCCAGAGTCTGCCGTCTGCCCAGCGGCGCCTGAACTGCCCGTCTGCCCAGCGGAGCCTGAACAGCCCGTCTGCCCTACGGCACCTGAACTGTCCGTCTGCCAAGCGCCGCATGAACTGCCCGTCGGTACTGAGCCTTCAAAACCGCCCGTCTGCCATGAGCATGCAAAGCCGCCCGTCTGCCATGAGCCTTCAGAGCCGTCCGCCAGACAGGAGCCGCTAGAGCCTTCCGCCAGACAGGAGCCGCTAGAGCCTTCCGCCAGACAGGAGCAGCCAGAGCCTTCCGCCAGACAGGAGCAGCCAGAGCCTTCCGCCAGACAGGAGCAGCCAAAGCCTTCCGCCAGACAGGAGCAGCCAGAGCCTTCCGCCAGACAGGATCAGCCAGAGCCTTCCGCCAGACAGGATCAGCCAGAGCCTTCTGCCAGACAGGATCAGCCAGAGCCTTCTGCCAGACAGGATCAGCCAGAGCCTTCTGCCAGACAGGATCAGCCAGAGCCTTCCGCCAGACAGGATCAGCCAGAGCCTTCCGCCAGACAGGATCAGCCAGAGCCTTCCGCCAGACAGGATCAGCCAGAGCCTTCCGCCAGACATGACCAGCCAGAGCCGTCAGCGAGCCATGACCAGCCAGAGCCGTCATCCAGCCATGACCAGCCAGAGCCGTCATCCAGCCATGACCAGCCAGAACCGTCATCCAGCCATGACCAGCCAGAGCCGTCATCCAGCCATGACCAGCCAGAGCCGTCATCCAGCCATGACCAGCCAGAGCCGTCATCCAGCCATGACCAGCCAGAGCCGTCATCCAGCCAGGATCCGCCAGAGCCGTCATCCAGCCAGGATCCGCCAGAGCCGTCATCCAGCCATGACCAGCCAGAGCCGTCAGCCAGTCCGGAGCTGCCCCTCAGTCCGGAGCTGCCCCTCAGTCCGGAGCTGCCCCTCAGTCCGGAGCTGCCCCTCAGTCCGGAGCTGCCCCTCATTCTGGTGTTTCCCCTCATTCTGGTGTTGCCCCTCATTCCGGTGTTGCCCCTCATTCCGGTGTTGCCCCTCATTCCGGTGTTGCCCCTCATTCCGGTGCTGCTCCTTATCCCGGTGATGCCCCTTAATTTAGGTGGGGTTATTTGGAGGGTGGTCATTGTGAGGGGGATAAAAAAGCGGGGATTTATTATGGTGGGATGGGGACCACGCCCAGAGCCTGAGCCGCCACCGTGGACAGATGCCCACCCAGACCCTCCCCTAGACTTTTGGTGGTGCGTCCGGAGTTCGCACCTTGAGGGGGGGGGTTCTGTCACGTTCCTGACCTGTTTTCTGTTAATTTTGTATGTGTTTAGTTGGTCAGGGCGTGAGTTGGGGTGGGCATTCTATGTTTTGTGTTTCTATGTTTAGGTTAGTGGTAATTAGCCTTATATGGTTCTCAATCAGGGACAGGTGTTTGACGTTTCCTCTGATTGAGAACCATATAAAGGTAGGCTGTTCACACTGTTTGTTTGTGGGTGATTGTCTTCCGTGTCTGTGTATGTGCACCACACGGGACTGTTTCGTTTTGTCGTTCGTGTATGTAGTCTGTTCCTGTTCGTGCGTTCTTCGTCATTTTGTAAGTTCTCAGGTCCAGGTCTGTCTACATCGTTTATTTGTTTTGTAGTGTGTTACCGAGTTTTCGTGTTTCGTCTTTTCTTTAATAAACGTTATTATGGATTCAACATACGCTGCGCTTTGGTCCAATCCCTACTCCTCCTCTTCGTCTGAAGAGGAGGAGGACAGCCGTTACACACCTGATGGTAATGGTCAGGTCTTTGAGCAGATCTCATGTGACAATGTCCTTCTGTTTGCTGAGGTTACTAGCAGCTTTTCATTGGAATTGGGATGAAGCGCTGATATGACCATGGTCACAAATCATCTCTAAATTCTTAGAAAAAAAGATCCTAAAAGGGTTTTTCGGCTGTCGCCATAGGATAACCCTTTGTAGAACACTTTTTGGTTCCATATAGGTTTCTACATGGAACCCAAAATAGTTCTGCCTGCAACCAAAAATGGTTCTGACTACAATTCTGGAGATACAGGTCTGAAACACATTGTGGTACTATAATATTTTGTGGTTTCTTCCTTTTGGAACCTTTTTTCTAAGAGTGTAGCTTCCACTTGGTTTGTCCAAACCCACTCCTCTCCCATGCAACTCTTCTCCAAACCGTTGCTGTAAATATCTGTTTGCGGTGAACTAAAATGGCAAATAACGGTTCAATTAAAAAGGAATGGAGTTGCTCCAGACACTGTGGATTGAATTTGGGAGACAATAACAAATCATGGATGTTCATATAAGCCTCCTTTAAAAGGTGTGTCATACTTCTGCAGCATTCTATGGGATGTGATTTAACCTCTCTCGGGTAGGGGGCAGTATTTTCACCTCCGGATGAAAAGCATGCCCAAAGTAAACTGCCTGTTACTCAGGCCCAGAAGCTAGGATATGCACATAATTGGTAGATTTGGATACACACTAACGTTTCTAAAACTGTTAAAATAAGGTCTGTGAGTATAACAGAACTGATATGGAAATTGATGTCATTGGATTTTCCAATAGTTTTCTATGGGATTCCCTTATTAATAGGAACCTGGTTGCAGTTCCTATGGTTTCCACTAGATGTCAACAGTCTTTAGAAATTGTTCAATGTTTTTGAGGAATTAATAAGTAGTCCTATTCATTGTAAGTGTCACTCCAGGTGGACTCTACTGTTTTGGTGTGCGTGAACTGGAGTGAGCTTCACATTGTTTTTATCCGGTATTAGAAAAAGTTTATTCCGTCTTAAATTTGATCGATTATTTACGTTTTAGGGTACCTGAGGTTGGATTAGGAACGTTGTTTGAAATGTTTGGACCAAGTTTACAGGAAATGTATTAGATACTTTGTAGGCATGTTGGGCGAGTTGAAACTGGTGTATTTCTGAATCAAACGCGCCAAATAAATGGACATCTTTGGGACATAAAGAAGGACATTATCGAACAAAAGGACCATTTGTGATGTTTCTGGGACATTTTGGAGTGCCAACAGAAGAAGATCTTCAAAAGGTAAGGCATTAATTATATCGCTATTTCTGACTTTTGTGGCGCACCTGCCTGGTTGAAATATGATTTTCATGTGTTTGTATGCGGGGCGCTGTCCTCAGATAATCGCATGGTTTGCTTTGGCCGTAAAGCCTCTTTGAAATCTGACACAGCGGCTGGATTAACAAGAAGTACATTTTTATTTTGATGTATAACACATATATTTTCAAGAATGTTAAATATTTGAATTTGGTATTTTTGAATTTTGCGCTCTGCAATTTCACCGGATGTTGGCCAGGTGGGACACTACCGTCCCACCTGCCCATAAGAAGTTAATTGTCAGCCATTTTTACGTTAATACCAGTTAGTGCTAGTTTGACCACCGGAGGGCAACTTTGAGAAATATTTGGTAGTCTCTCAGAGAATTTAAAACCTTTTTTTGTAATAACATGAGACTGATTTTAAGAAATGTGGCTTAATTAATTTGATTAATATTATGGTGTTTCTATTCCGAGAAAAACAAACCCTTTGGGTTTCTGTTAGGATGGAATGGAAAATATGGCGCTGTACAACGTGACGGTCGGGAGTAGCCTACAGCATAAATTTATATCTAAGGGGCATAACATTTCCACAGCCTAATTTTTGTGTAACCAATACTAATTTTGCCTATGGTAGGCCTACAATATATCTAAAAATACTTTTTTCAATGACGTGACTCTCCGCCAATAATTGCATTTAGAGGATTGGAGGATTCTAAATTAATATCTAAGGTGCATTTTCCATTAGGTTCTGTGAGAATATCTAAGGGGATTTTATATAATTCTAAATTAATTATTATTAATAATAATAATAATCGCTTTGTTGAAAAAGTAACAATATTTGTAGATTTCGTCTAACAGAGTGAGCGAAGAAAAATCCTGGAATGAGTAGGTGTGTCCAAACTTTTGATTGGTACTTGCTTAATTAATTTGATTAATATTATGGTGTTTCTATTCCGAGAAAAACACAAACCCTTTGGGTTTCTGTTAGGATGGAACGGAAATATGGCGCTGTACAAGGTGGCAGTCGGCAGTACAGGACTGGGCTATTTAGCTAAAGAATCCCCATGTCGTGCGGGCAGGGCACGCGGGAGACCGGGGTTCAATTCCCCGATTGGGAAGAAGGAGTAGGCTGTCCTTGTAAATAGGAATTTGTTCTTAACTGACTTCCCTAATAGCATAACATTTCTGCACTATAATTTTTTTCTTATAGTCTAATCAATATCCAAACGGAGATTAAGTGAAAATAAAATCTCATTGATTTATCAAGACCAGTCCCCATGCTTGTCTCAGAGCAGCACGAAATGGTGCTAAAATAGTTGTAGGCTTGTGCTTCAAATCCTATTGCTTCTAACTTCAATATGCTCTTTAAATAAATAAGACCTACACCACTTTTAACAGCACATTACTCAACACTAGTGAGACTCATGTCGCCTATGGTAGGCCTACAGTATGCACGGGTATCGAACCTGCATCTGTAGCAACACACTTTGCACTGCGGGAGCCTCCATCCACTCCGGAGCCCCCATCCACAAAGTATCAAAATACAGAGAGGTGTTGGTAAAGGTATATTGTCCTGCTTATGGTGTCCAGGTCAGGATAACCAAAGCATTTCTTTATTAAAGACTATCAGAATGAATGTTAATAATTATTTATTTTGATCCAAAGCCATGAATGAGTGAGTCACTCAGCTTTATGTAGGTGCCACTATATGACTGTGTCATCAACTTGATAATATATAATGATATTATGGATGTTATTTTTAAATGAAAGAGACTGATTGTAATCTGAATAAAAGCCAAAACAATATTTGTAAACACCAAAACATTTATTTATGTTTTTAGAGAGAGAAACGCTGGGCCAGAATATAGCCCTGCTAATAGCCATAATGGCGCTGTACAACGGTGACCATGTGTTTGAAAGAGTGTTTTCCAGTGATTCACTGATATTTATTCCCATAGTAATTCGTTATGGATCCATAACTAAATAAACATCAGCATTTTGAAGGAGTATTTTTATCATTATTTTACTAACGAAAGCATAAAGATGTTGATGAAGAAATACTGTACTGCTATTTTGAGTTAGAAATGTAACACTTTAGAGAACTTAAGCATTGAATACATTGCAGGTAGGGGGATGTTCACACCTACAGTAGCCGGGCTATAATCGGGCTACAAGTGTTTGAAAACCTGTTTTCAAAATAAATGCCACCAGCTGTCCATCACCACTGTAAGTAAAAACACAGCATCTTGTTTACATTCTTTATTGTAACCACAACGTCACAAATCATTAGTATCTACCTTTCCAATTACTTGTAGAGTTTGGGATTCATTTGATTAATATTATGGTGTTTCTATTCCAAGGAAAAGAAAAAAGGATGGAATGGAAAATATGGAGCTGTACAACTTAACGGTCAGGATTACAGTATTGGGCTATTTAGTTAAAAAATCCAGTGTCCTGCAGGAGACCGGGGTTCAATTCCCCGACAGGGAGGAAGGAGTAGGCTGTCATTGCAAATAAGAATTTGTTGTTAACTGACTTGTGTAGTGAAATAAACATTACACTAAGAGCAAAACATTTCTACACCCAGATTTTCTAATTATATTCTAACCAATACCCCAAAATCTCATTGATTTATCAAGACCAGTCCCGATGCTTGTCTCAGAGCAGCACAAAACGGGGCTAAAAGAGTTGGAGACTATTTCTTCTAACTTCAATATGCTCTTTAAATAAATAAGACCTACACCACTTTTAACAGCACATTACTCAACACTAGTGAGACTTATGTCGCCTATGGAAGGTCTACAGTATAATTACATATAGAGGATTGGAAGATATTTCTGTAATTCAGTGACATTTATTCCCATAGTAATTCGTTGTGGACCCATAACTAAATAAACATCGGGATTTTGAAAGAGTATTTTTATCATTATTTTATTAATGAAAGCATTAAGATGCCATATTTAGTTACATTGTTTTAGTTTGAACGTGCAGACTGCCACTAAGAACAGAACAGCGGGAATGTTTCCCTAGTCAGCACCATTATTGCCCCTTAAATATTTTGGAGATGATTTTGTTTTTTTCAAATAACGTAAAATGACGATAAAAAGGCCATTCTTGAACATGGGGTGAAACATTGTTACTAATTTGTAAATAAAGCCAGTTTGTTATTTAGAATTATTTATTTCTGTTTTAGAGGGGAACCACTGTACAGTGGAAACAATGTTGACTCATCCACTTTTTACCCAGAGGGTATTGTTTTAGCTGTCATGGCCATTTTTTTCCCCAGTGACATAGAACTTAATGTGTTTTATAATTAATTAATTTTGCTCATGACCTATCATGCTTTGCAAGTGCAATGCAGGGCTGTTATTTTCTCTATAATATCCAATCATTCTAATTTCAATTTGATTAATTTAGTTGGTCAAATTTAAACTTTTATGAAAACTTTTAAATTACAATAGTGCAATACAGATTAACATCATAACATGTTATGTTAATTAACAAATAAAGAGCCGGAGAGATATTGTGTTGAAAACCTAATAGAAAATGAAACCCTGACAGAATAGGAAAAAGCACTCCTGCTCTATCTCTGTTTGGCAGCTGGGACATCAATGAATCCCTTTACAGAATTAAGGTGGTTTCATCTAGTTCCACAGTACGAGCCACAAATCTGCTGTGACTTAATTACAGTTAAATGAGGAGCTATGAGTCCAGATTTACTAATAGGCACACCTCCATATGTCTTCCCAAAATGCCCAATTATGATTAAATGAGATGATACCTGTCACGTTCCTGACCTGTTTTCTGTTGTTTTGTATGTGTTTAGTTGGTCAGGACGTGAGCTGGGTGGGAATTCTATGTTGTGTGTCTAGTTTGTCTGTTTCTATGTCCAGCCTAATATGGTTCTCAATCAGAGGCAGATGGTAATCGTTGTCCCTGATTGAGAATCATATATAGGAGGCTTGTTTTGTGTTGGGATTTTGTGGGTGTTTGTTTCCTGTCTCTGTGATGGTCTGTGTCGGTTTTTGCACATTTGTTATTTTGTATTGTTGTTTGTAGTGTTTTACTTGTTCTTTATTAAACATGTTTAACACTAGCCGCGCTGCACTTTGGTCCTCTCCTTCACCCCTGGAAGAAAACCGTTACAATACCAGCCTTCTCACGGCTGGTGGGAGGAGCTATAGGAGGACATTAATATGGAATAAATGGAACAGAGTCAAACATGTGGTTTCTAAATGTTTGATACCGTTCCATTTATTCATTCTAGCCATTACAATGAGTGTGTCCTCCTATAGCTCCACCCACCAAGTCACAGATGTTCAACTTGACAGCCATTCGCCAGATTGAAGCATAATATGGACCCAGGTAACTGACACCAACCTGAGAGAAAAGGGAGAGACGGATGAGACCAAATGTCCGCCTCTGTGTGTTTGTTTGGCTTTTTATTTAGCATTCCACAGAGGAGAGAAAGTAAAGGAACAGATGCAGGGGAGGAGGGGAGTGGTGGTGGTGATAACACAGGGGCATCTTAGTCCTTCTCCAGGTCACTGCAGATGGACGTGAGAACAAGGGATGATCCAGAACAACGAGGTGCCAATCAGAGCTGAGCAGACTGCAGGGTTCCAACCCACAGAAGGGATGTTATCAGTGACGGACACTTCAAAGTCAACGCTGGATTACAACCATACATACAGGTCAACGTTTGCGCTGTATCAGGACACAGTGCAAAATAGGTTAATATGGTTAGATAGATTGTATTTGTGGTCCTGTTCCTCTGTAATCACACCTCACTCCACCCATCCCCCAACAATGCCAGAGAGACTGGATCATAAGGATCATAAAGTGACTCCCCAAACTCCCAGTGACCTGGCCACTGATAGGTTGCCAGGGTCAGGTGGTTGCTAGGGGTCCCGACACCTGACGGAACCATATTCACCTCATTTGTCCTCTGGAAATAAAGTTTCCTATGTGTAGCTCTCTGTGAGGTTGCCTTATTCTTCTGACCGGGAAAGGTGTCAGTGGGATACAGAGCAGCCCAACTCTTTCATGGTCCTTCGAGACGGATTTGTCACTTTGCTAGCACAACTGTAGCTGCCTCCAGAGAATAGCACACAGGTTAATAGCCATACATCCCGCCTGCAGTCCAGAGGAGGATGGCTCCGGGGTAAACAGACAACTACAGACTGGAATATGTCCCCTTTCCGGAGCCTCAGGAAGCCACAGGCCTTCCACAGCTTGGATTTTATGGCCCCTCTCCTTTATGTGGCAGATTGCTGGCCTCAGACATTGCTCGGCTGATGCAGGAGCTCCTCCTCCAGCTCGCAGAGAGACTCTGCTAACAATGGCTACTACACAGGAACTTCTTCCGTCACACCCGGCTCCACCGGTCACCCTGCAGTTCTACTGCCAGCCTGTGGCACAGTGACCCTCAGGACTACTACCAGTGCAGTCGCCACCCGAGCGGGCCCAGCGAACCCCTGGACAGGAGCTAGTCTGGTCCCCATCCGTGCTCGAGGAAGCACCTCAGCTGATGGATAGGATGGCACTCCAGCCAGAGTCTCAGTCAGCACCCACACCCAGCCAGGAGCCACGGGCCTCTTTACTAGAACCCCAGCTGACCCAGCAGTTGTCGGCCCTCCAGTCCACCCGGCATCTGCCATCACTGGAGTCACTCAGAGGCGCCAATCTATCCCGCAGACACCAGTGCAGACCTGACTCTCTTGCTGCTACACCCAAAGAATCATCCAGGCCTGACCCGGCCCATCGGGGGACCGGAGGAATTTGTATACTGAATGAATGTCGCCGACAACTATCTAAAGGTGACTTCTATCGCAAACTGAATTGTGACCCTACCCTGGAATTCCAGCATAATATCTCATCCACAGCGGAAAGCTGTTTGGAATCAGGACAAATCACTAAAAAAGTAGTTGAATTTCTGTGTGTGAAATTTCCCAAGATACCAACTTTCTATACAGTTGCTAAATTACACACAAGTGTCTCCTCCTCCAGGTAGACCCATTGTAGCAGCAATCGACTCTGTGACATCCAACATTTCTAAAATGTTGGATTACCACATTAAACCGATGGTTGAGAAGCTCCCATCTTATGTCAAAGACACTAGTCGCATCTCATTGATAAAGGGCTTAGGAAGGATACCAGAAGGCACCCTGCTGGCCACTTTTGATGTGGAGAGCTTGTACTGTGTACACTAACATCCCACACACTGGAGGCTTCCAGGCGCTGCAACACTTCCTTCAGCAGAGAGACTCTACCCTTGCTCCATTCAATGATTGCATCTTACTGAACTGGTATTATCCCATAACTACTTTGTCTTTGAGTCAGACTTTTTCCTTCAAATTCGGGGTGTAGCCATGGGCTCCCCTTTTCCCCCAACTATACAAACCTGTATGTGGGACAATTTGAAGAAGCACTCCTTAATAAAACAGAGACATACCCCTTACTTTCTAAAATACTTCTATGGAAGAGATACATAGAGGATGTATTTGTGCTCTGGGAAGGAAGTCCGCGGGAACTAAATGAATTCCAAACTCTACTAAACGAGAGCTCTGAATGCCTCAAATTCACCATGCAGACTGATGAGGAAAAAATAAACTACCTGGATTTATGGATTATCAAAGAGAATGATGCATTACTCACAGACTTATACACAAAGCCCACAGATCGCAATACCTTGTTATGTGCGGATAGTATGCATCCCCTTCACCTCAAGAATGATCTACCATATAGCCAGTTATTCAGGGTTAAACTAATCTGTGGCCACCAGTCAGATTTTTGGTGAGATCTGACATGCCCCCCGAGCCCACTCAGACACTCTTTGACACCTATCCCAAATGGGAACTACAAATGTGGCTCATGCGCACAATGCAATAGCTCTATAAAAACGTCTTTCTTCAGACACCCACATACAGGTCGAAGAATCCCTGTTAGGGGTATCATCTCATGGAAGACAAAGAGAGTAATCTCTCTCATCACCTGTTCATGTGGAAAAGCATACAAAAGGGAAGCTTACTGGATATCCTATCTAAAAACATTGACCCCTAGTGGTCTGAATATTGACTTTGATCTCAGGCCCTTATGAACAAATGTTTCCTTAAGAACAAGTCTTACAAATTATTTTATAGCTTATTAGCGTTCCCCCTGTTGATGATGCTCGTTATATATTAAGGTTGAACCAAAAGATTACATGTAACAAAAATGAAATGAAATACAAAATTATGTGAAATTGAATGAAACAATAACGTATGTTGATGCTAATATGATGTACAATATTCCATTATGTTTCTTTATGATAATAGCGTAATATATTTAATATGCCATATACTATTTAACAGTTTCACTAATTCATTTTAATTAGTTGAATCATTGACACACCCCTCACTATTGTCATTGGTTACACTAATTGCACTGTTTGTCTACATAACCCGGTTCAAGTATTCATGACATTACCCTGAAGAAGGCACAGTGATGCTGAAACGTTGGTAAATACCCATTAAATTGCTGGGAGAATATACATGGAGTGTGCGACTTTATTTTGATGGCGAATAAACTATAAACTGTCAGTCAGCACCTCTAAACAAACTATTATTCTGGGTGTGCGCCAGATCATGTTTTTTAATCTAGCACCAGGATCAGCAGTGCTTAGCATAAGCTAAATCAGATACTGGCTAGCTAATTTAGCTCATGTCGGTAGCCTCGAAACCCGGCATATTATATCATATAGCTAGCCTCAAACTCTGCCCGTGTCACGCCCTGGCCTTAGTTATCTTTGTTATTTTAGTTAGGTCAGGGTGTGACATGGGGGATGTTTGTGTGTTTTTGTCTCGTGTAGGGTGTTTGTATTGTCTATGGGGTGTTTGTAGAGTTCATGGGGTTGTGTTCATTGTAGGTGTTTATGTAAGTCTATGGTTGCCTAGATTGGTTGTCAATTAGAGACAGCTGTCTATCGTTGTCTCTGATTGGGAGCCATATTTAGGCAGCCATAGTCATTAGGTAGGTTGTGGGTGATTGTCTATGTGTAAGTAGCCAGTGTCTGCACTTATTGTTTGTATAGCTTCACGTTTGTTGTTTTGATTAGTTTGTATAGTTTTGTTTCGTTTTCGTCTTCATTAAAAAAGAATGTATTGTTATCACGCTGCGCCTTGGTCCTCCTCACTTAAATGTTACGACGAACGTGACTGCCCGGCCATACAGCTAGCCGTAGTGAATGGTGACGTCTTGTTTTTTCAGCAGGGCTTTTAATAAAACATATGTCAACTATAACAGCCACGGAAACACATTGGACTAAGTTAATACTATCAAGGTAAATTACATACTAGCAAGATTGTTGCTTTAATGCAGGGCCAGGCATACATAGGTTAGACAACGGAAATACTCCAAGAACGTCCTGCTCAAAATCCTGGTAGTTGTCCATTTTTGGACTATGTTATCTCTATTTTGCTTTATCATTGACTAAAGGAAGACAAGCTACCTAAATGTGACTTATCGGCTAGTACTGAAGTTACGTTTTTAGCCCAAAGCCTTGTATTTAAGCAAAACAACAGCTGAAGGTAACGTCAACTCACTCACTTTTGTACATCGCCTTGATCCGTACAATTTACCTTATTTTAGAGCCCCAAAAACGTAATACTTCCAGATCAACTGTAATGTCAATACCATTGTAAAGCACACTTTCTCCCCTTTCCAACAAAATAAATGACATGGCCTAAACGCTGCCCGTTTCTGCATGATTCAAGAAGGCAATGAGCTCCGTCAGGTCTTTTTAAAAATGGCGGGTGGGGAAACAAAACGAATGCATGATAGTGAGAAGGAGAGATGTTGTGTGGGAAAACTGTTTTTTTTTCACTTGATCTGTCCAACTTATCACCTTATCGAAGGTTTGTGTCGAATTTGAATCGTTTTTTTAGGGCGGTGCTAAAGTGATCTTCAGAAGTAAACAGTTTTTTTTGAGAGTCCTGATCACTTGCAGTGACGACGCAAAAAATGACTAGGTATCCCCCCTTACCCCCGTCACTGTCCATTTCTTGTTTTTAAACGATGAGAGAAGTGCTACACCTGGTGGAGCGAGATTGTAAGACAGAAATAGTTGCTTTACGCGTGCTGTACGTTACGGCATGACACGTCACGATGTAATGGAGGGTCAGTTTTTCAACTTTTCTCCAATACTATAGAGCCATTACCATGTCGACCAAGGCTTGAATAGAAACGTAGTTCACACCCCCGATTTTGAAGTCAACACAGTCGCTACAGTCCCATTAGTTTTCTTTGCAGCCTCGTTTGAATGTCGCGGTTGAGCAAATATGTACGGAATGGGGTGAGTTTACGTTATACCTGAAGGTGTTTTACCCTAATAGGCTTCGATGGAATGTAAATATTCCAAAAACGAAGTGAATGTCGACATTAAAGTCTACTCTGTTTGAAAGCTGGTATGTTGTAGATGTTAGAAAAGGTTTTACAAGGTTGTCACTGGCCAAATTTGCTGAGCTTTTCAATGTCTTCATGCTAATCGCGGGCTAGCGCGGCTAACGCTGGCATTGAAATGACAGTCGGTCAGCTGTTGTTTTGCTTAAATACAAGGCTTTGGGCTAAAAACATAACTCAAAAACATGCCCTGCTTCAGTACTAGCAGATAAGTCACATTTAGGTAGCTTGTCTTCCTTTAGTCAATGATAAAGCAAAAGAGAGATAACAAATCCTGGACAACTACCAGGATTTTGAGCAGGATGTTTTTGGAGTATCTCCGTTGTCTAATCTATGTATGCCTGGCCCTGCATTCAAGCAATAATCTTGATAGTATTAACTTAGTCCAATGTGTTTCCGTTGCTGTTACAGTTGACATGTTTTTTCAGCAGGGCTTTTAATGAAACACAAGATGGCGACTTTCACTATGGCCGGGCAGAGTTTGAGACTAGCTATATGATATAATATCCCAGGGTTCGAGGCTACCGACGTTAGCTAAATTAGCTAGCCAATATCTGACTTAGCTTATGCTAAGCACTGCTGATCCTGGTGCTAGATTAATGTTAGCTACATTTTATCGCCGGTGATGAGAAACAGATCCTAGCTGATTAACTTTATGATTGAGTAATAACAATTGTCAAAGACACAACCATTACCTTGAAGGTTCATGCTCTGCTTGCAGTAGAAAAGGAAGTTCCTTCAAACCATGAAATCCGGTTGAAAGGAGGAGCTAGGGAAATTGAATAGTAAAATTAGCATATTATAGAATGCGTTAAGTTAGCATGTATTGGTGTATATTTAGCAGCTGTAGGTGTTAATTTGACGTGTGCAGGACCGCTTGCAGCCATTTATTTAGCACGTTGGACCACCTGCAAGCACATTTGCACACACTTATTTGACACGTATAGGCGCTAACTTAGCACGTGAACGCGTTAATTTAGCACCTGTACCTGCTTACATAACACGCGTAGCATTAAAAATATTGCGTTTTGACCAAGTGCTTTAAGACCCAATTGGCGTTTCATATTCCACCACCCAAAGCATATCCAGCCAACATGACAACTGTGGGAAGCATTGAAGTCAACATCGGCCAGCATCATTGTGGAACTCTTTCAAAACCTTGTAGAGTCCATACCCAGAGGAATTGAGGCTGTTCTGAGGGTTAAAGGGGTAACAACTCAATATTAGGAATGTGTTCCTAATGTTTTGTACACTCAGTGTATGTAGATTTAATGGTAAATTATGTTTTGCCTCAAATTGATTGGCAACCAACAGACTTTGCAACCCCTGTGTCGTATTTCTGGAATCTATCTCTGTGCTCTTCAAGTTATTATAAATCAGATTATGTAATAGTTGTTATCTATTAGAGAGGCCTTGTGAAACAAAGCACAGGCCATATGGTCAGAAACAAAATGCCCTTTAACCCTCATATGGCACAATTGATTTGTTCCAGATCAAGTGTTTTCAGATCAGATGTTTACTCTCTATTTCCACTTCTCAGAAGTTTTAAATCCCTGTGTTTGTACACCACCCTTGGATGAGTAATTGTCTCAGTGGAGGTCCTGACCCTGTGTCAGCCCCTCATCCAGTAGAGAATTATACACACCCACAAAGCACAGCAAACACACACCGCGCACTAACAGGAACACACACCCAACGGCGCGCACACACACATGTATGTAGGCAATACAGACATGCACACACACTCATCTAATGAGTCCCACCGCTAGGAATTTACTCAGGCCTTCAGTGCCTCACACGCTCAACTCGCACAAAACAATCAGCGTTAACATACAACCTTTTGCGATTGAGTGTGGTTGTGTCTGTGTGTTCCCATGCACAGCGGGGAAGCTAGAAAACAGACAGGCTGAAATCATGGACACACAAAAAGGTACTATACACACTCATTTATTTTTTTATTTTATCCATTTACCTTTTATTTAACTAGGCAATTCAGTTAAGAACCAATTCTTATTTTCAATTACGGCCTACCAAAAGGCAAAAGACCTCCTGCGGGGACGGAGGCTGGGATTAAAAATACAAATATAGGACAAAACACACATCACGACACACATGCTTTTACACTAGCAGGTTCCACGGATGACAACCGACTCATCCATTATTCTCAGAGGCTACCATTCTCTCTCATTCACTCAGAGAGGAGGGGAAACCAAAGGGTTATTATGCAGATGACAGCTCTTTGGCTTAAAGGCAAATCTTCTGGCCTTTAAGCCCCCTTAGTCCGGACTCATGCATCTGCAATTATAGGGATCATCCCAAATCACAGTGAAGAATAGTAGTCTCCTCTGTATTCATGCTGGAGGCCGCCACCTCAGTGTGAAGTCATTATTCCTGATGGATCCTGCTGCAGATCCTGCCTGAAGCTAATACGCCTCAAACACGTCTGCAGACTGCAACGCTGTCCAATCACCACACAATGGAGCCCAATGAGTCATGATGGGATTCTGATGTAATTCTGAGCTCCTATAGCGCTCATTACGGCCAATGGCGCTGCGGTGACTCAATTTCTCTGCACGATGTGGCGCCCAGTATATTTGGTTATCTTTATGATACCTAAGTGGCCTTGATGAGATTGAATGATTGAAGTATCGTTGTGGAGGATGTGGCTTCTGCTACCTAAAAGGCTGTGTTTACAAAGGCAGCCCAATTCTGATCTTTTGCCCAATTATTGGTCATTTGACCAATCAGAACAGATCTTTTGTCAATAATTGGGCAAAGGATCCGATTCGGGCTGCCTGTGCAAACACAGCCTTAGTGAAGTGGTTTATTAATGGGGCCATTAAGATCTTTGAAAGTCAAGAAATGAGAAGGTTACTACTCATCAAGAATACATTTATTGGGTCCTTTTCATTATTTTACTGCAGAACTTATTCCGTATTTACACATGTAGTTAATGGTTCGGTGCTGAATATAAGGTTAGAAAATGGTGAAGGTCCCATTTAATTGCACAGTTTCTTTCTCTCTGACTCCTATCTACCCACTGCAGTGTTTTGAAATGCACTTTTCATTCCAAATCCCAAAAGCCAAGGTAAAGTGTAATTGTAAGCTTTCAGAAGCTTTCTGAAAGGATGACTAACTATCAAATGTGTGTGCACTCACAGATGGACAAGTAGCATCTACAGCATAATAGTTGCCATTTGCAATCAACGTCTCCATCTCACCAGTACAACATTTTCTTCCCTAACAGCGTCAGTGCACCGAGTACCGCCACAAGACTAGAAATTATTGTTTAAATGGTGGTCAAAATGGATGGCCAAGGTCGGGCAGATATCGCAGGTGGGAGTGCGGGTTGTTTTGAGAGATGCCACCACTTATCCTTTGTTTGCGCTTCATTTGCTTTCACCATCCACTATGTAGAGGTTTCCCTTGACTGAGTCTCTGTTACACATAAAAGGCTGTTGTCACTGTCAATATGAAACGTAACAGTCATGTCTTGCATGCCTTTCTTAGCATCGCAAGTGAACAACAGTTCACGGGACGATACATCACGACCACCGACATGTCTTTTTTCTGCCTGTACCCAAGTGAGAGAAGAAGAAGAAAAAGGCCCCTTAGACATCAGGGAGAATCCAAGATAACAGAAGATACAGAACTATATACAGAGCCATGCTGATCTGGTCCTACAGTATGCATATACTTCAGAAAAGTATAGTCTTTGCATTATACAGGCCTATTTATCATCTTGGTGTTATGCAGGCATATTTATCATCTTTGCATTATTCAGCTCTGTATTATACAGGCCTGTTTATAATCTTTGCATTATACAGGCCTATTTTTCAGATTTCCTCTGCTAATACCCGGCCAGTCACACATTTTGCCTGTATAGGGCAGAAAACCGAGTTGAACTTGACTGGTTTGAGATATATATTTACTCCATTCATATGTTGCTGGGACTCATAAGGATAGTGGCTTTAAGTGGGATGCACAGAAGTTATAAGCCTTTGAAAATGTCTATATCCAGACTTTCATGGTTTCTTATTGAAGGCCGCCCCTGGCTGGATCTGACTGGCTCGCTACACACCAAGAGTTATTTTGGACTGAAATTGCCACATGCCTCGTTCCCCACCCACTACGAGCTGAGCCCTTTTCTCCGGACCAAGTCATTCCTACGGAAAAGGATTAGACTCTTTATGTGTTCCATCAGGTGGTTCGTAGAATCGAAGGTGAAAGGGGGAAGTGTATCAGCTAGCGCTAGGCATGGCTAGCGCTAGCTGCTCCCTGTCTAAGGAATGAGAGGTATGTGGGCCAGGAACTCAAATAAGGCACGATGTGAAACCCAATCGCTTTCACCCACATACTATACACAAACATATAAAGGTATATAACATATAAAGGTATATAATGTGAATATACGGTATGCACTTGTTCACCAACATACACTTATGAACAGGGTGGAAATACCTTAACTTTAGGAAACTCTTAATTGTGAGCGATATTAGCACTTATTTCCCTACAAATTCTGGGAAACAATGGAATTTGTTTTTATTCATTTCATTACCAAAAAAAAGTGTTTTTCTCTGAAGTACAGCATGTTATGGACATATTAATCAATTAAGCTTTCCATCAACATCCTCATTCAAAACATACACAAATCATCTGGAAATTGGGGGACGTTTTAAAAAGTCCAAGTAGCTACTCATAACTTTCAATGTTTATTGGATTTCCATATCCCGGGGTCATCGTTTGCATATTTGATTAACATAATTGTATTTTTCCATTAGTGTTGTCTGTGTCTACGGCAATAGCATCAGATCTATGCTAATTGTGTCTAATGCAAAGTGTACCTTTCCCGAGTCATAGCTAAAAGTCTTGTTTTTTCTTCTTTTAGAAAGCAATTTCAAATTCAGATTTCCTGACTCAGATCCAATGGCACACTTTAATGAAGGACATTGAAGTAAATCAGTCCTGAATTCAAGTCCGTCCCCGGTAAGTGCAGCGTCTGTCCAGTATCGTTAATGTAAATAGTTTGTTAACACACACACACACATTTGGTGGTTCATGTGGCTATATCTAGAGAGGTTGATCCTTGACTCTACATTTTCTAAATACTTTGAATAGGAGAAGGTGGAAGATAACTTCTCCTCTCTCATCTCTTTCACCACGGAGTGTCTCGAAGCTACAAAACTGCATGTCAATGATTAGCTCTACTATGGTGCCCTGGCGACCCACCCACCCACACCCCCACCCATCCACACCCCCCCACCCACCCACACACCACAGTGGAACAAACCATCTGTTAGTATTTCAGCACATTTGGGTCTGATGCTGCTTTAGAAACATTCTGGTCAGCCACATTTCTGTATAAGTCCATCATTTAACGTGCCCTTTGCAGGAAATAGAACAATTTCAAAAACTCGGGGGAGAAAGGAGATGGTGGATAAGTCACTGAAATGGAGGCACAGAAACCTGTTCAGGCAAAAGCGTGCTTCTGGACAATGTTTAATTGCAATGCACATATGTTGTATCTTGTACCTGAAACACATTCAGCTCGGGAGATACTGTGCAGTGGAGAGATAGTGTTGAAGAGATTTGGCATTGGACAATGTGGCTGAGGAGGACCTTTAAACAGGCCTAGTGAAAACAATGCAATTTGATGACACATGCGAGATCACAAACATATACACACACACACACACACACACACACACACACACACACGTACATGCAATCACACTATTGCATTCCACACTGCCCTCACCCACCTAGAGAAAAGGAATACCTATGTAAGAACGCTGTTCATTGACTACATATCTGCATTCAACACATAGTCCCCTCTAAACTCATCACCAAGCTCAGGAACCTTGGACTGCACACCTCCCTCTGCAACTGGATCCTGGGTTTCCTGACGGGCTGCCCCCAGGCGGTGAGGCTAGGCAACAAGACATCCGCCACGCTGGCCATCAACACGAAGCCTTCGACTTAGTCCCCTCCCTATTTGCCCACGACCGTGTGGCCGCGTATGACTCCAACACCATCATCAAGTTTGCTGAGGACACAACGGTTGTATCGGTTGATCACCGACGACGATGAGCTTATAGGGAGGAGGTCAGACACCTGGCAATGTGGTTCCAAGACAACAACCTCTCCTTCAAAGTCAGCAAGACAAAGGAGTTGTTTGTGGACTACAGGAAACGGAGGGGCTAGCACGCTCCCATCCACATCGACAGGGCTGTAGTGGAGCAGGTCTAGAGATTCAAGTTCCTCGGTGTTCACATCACTACGGACATTAACATGATCCACACCCACCCACACTGTTGTGAAAAGGGCACAACAGCGCCTCTTCCCCCTCATGAGAATGAAAGGATTTGGCATGGGCCCTAAGATCATCAAACAGTTATACAGCGGCATCATTAACAGCGTGTTGACTGGCTGCATCACAGCTTGGTACGGCAACTGCAAGGCACCTGACCGGTGGTGAGTACTCCCAGTACATCACTGGGGCCAAGTTCCCTGCCATCCAGGACCTCTATACCAGGCGGTGTTAGAGGAAGGCCCAACAATTGTCAAAGACTCTAGCCACCCAAGCCATAGACTGTTCTCTCTGCTACAGCATGGCAAGCGGGTACCAGTGCACCAAGTCTGGAACTAACAGGACCCTGAGCAGCTTCTACCCCCAGGCCATAAGACTGCTAAATAGCTCATGAAATGGCTGCACGGACTACCTGCATTGAGCTTTTTTTGCACTCTTGCACTGACTCTATGCACACACATTGGACTCTAGCCACACATATTGTACGTACACACACACACACACTTTCACACTCACCCCAGATGCTGCTGCTACAGTCTATTATCTATCCTATTGCCTAGTCACTTTAGTCCTACCTATATGTACAGTACATAGCTACCTCAATTACCTCGTACTCCTGCACATCGACTCGGTACTGGTACTCCCTGTATACAGCCATGATATGTTTACTCGTTATTGTTACTCACTATTCACTGTGTATTCATTCCTTATGTTACTATTTCTATTTATTAAAAACATATGTATATAAAAACTTTACCTTTTAACTCTGCATTGCTGGAAAAGGATCCGTAAGAACGCATTTCACAGCTGGCTGGTGTGTTTACAGACATATTCAATTGTTCCCTATCCCAGTCTGCTGTCCTCACATGCTTCAAGATGGCCACCATTGTTCCTGTACCAAAGAAGGCAAAGATAAATTAACTAACTAAATGACTATCGCCCCGTAGCACTCACTTCTGTCATCATGAAGTGCATTGAGAGACTAGTCAAGTATTATATCACCTCTACCTTACCTGTCACCCTAGATCCACTTCAGTTTGCATACAGCCCCACAGACGATGTAATCACCATCACACTGCCCTATCCCATCTGGACAAGAGGAATACAGATGTAAGAATGTTGTTCATTGACTACAGCTCAGATTTCAACACCATAGTACCTTTCAAATTCGTCATTAAGCTGGAAGCCCTGGGTCTCAACCCTGCCCTGTGCAACTGGGTCCTGACTTTGACAGGCCGCCCCCAGGTGGTGAAGGTAGGAAACAACATCTCCACTTCGCTGACCCTCAACACTGGGGCCCCACAAGGGTGCGTGCTCAGCCCCCTCCTGTACTCCCTGTCCACCCACGTCTGCGCGGTCATGCACGCCTCCAACTCAATCATCAAGTTTGCAGACAACACAACAGTAGAAGGCCTGATTGATTACCATCAATGACGAGACAGCCTACAGGGAGGAGGTGGGGGCACTCGGAGTGTGGTATCAGGAAAACAAACTCTCACTCAACGTCAACAAAACAAAGGAGATGATCGTGGACTTCAGGAAACAGCAGAGGGAGCACCCCCCTATCCACATCGAAGGGACAGTAGAGAAGAAGGTGGAAAGTTTTAAGTTCCTCAGCGTACACATGACAGACAAACTGGTCCACCCACACCTACAGTGTGGTGAAGAAGGCGCAACAGAGCCTCTTCAACCTAAGGAGGCTGAAGAAATTTGGCTTTCTATCTTAATGCGTGACAAACTTTTACAGATGCACAATTGAGAGCACCCTGTCGGGCTGCATCACCGTCTGGTACGGCAACTGCACCGCCCTCAAACGCAAGGCTCTCCAGAGGGTAGTGAGGTCTGCACAACACATCACCGGGGGCAAACGACCTGCCCTCCAGGACACCTACAGCACCCGATGTCACAGGAAGGCCAAAAAGATCCTCAAGCACAACAACCACCCGAGCCACTGCCTGTTCACCCCGCTACCATCCAGACGGTGAGGTCAGTAGAGGTGCATCAAAGCTGGGACCGAGAGACTGAAAAACAGCTTCTATCTCAAGGCCATCAGACTGCTAAACAGCAATCATTAACTCAGAGAGGCTGCTGCCTACATAGAGACTCACTAGTCACTTTAAACAATGACACTTTAATAATGTTTACATTACTCATCCCATATGCATATACTGTATCTATACCATCTATTGCATCTTGCCTATGCCGCTCGGGCCACCGCTCATCCATATATTTATTTGTACATATTCTTATTCCATCCCTTTAGATGTGTGTGTATTAGGTAGTTGTTGGGAATTGCTAGATTACTTGTTAGATATTACTGCACTGTCGGAACTAGAACCACAAGCATTTCGCTACACTCGCATTAACATCTGCTAACCATGTGTATGTGACCAATACAATTTGATTTGACACACACACACACACACACACACACACACACACACACACACACACACACACACACACACACACACACACACACACACACACACACACACACACACACACACACACACACACACACACACACACACACACACACACACACACACACACACCTAATCCACTACAACCCACTAGGATACACAAATCCACAGACACCCCTGTAAAACACACAATGTTAGTCATCCCCTCAAAAACCCACAAAGCATTTAAATATCCATCTAATGAAGATTGCAGCTATAATTCACATGGGATAGGGATACAATTGATTCCTATGGGATATTCCCAATGGCTGCAATCTGGCACTCTTGTCCATGTTGATGTTCTACACTTCCCTAGTAGGGAATAGAGTGCCATTTGGGACACAGGCCTAGTCTTTGTCATCCCAGGGATTACCGGATGAGTACAAAGAGGAAGGATGTACTCAGAGTCCCAGATTATGGAATTACCTTTTATACGACAGTGGGCTGTTTTATAGTACCCTCTCATCGGATTAAAACCACTGACCCACATAGTATTGTGAGCGTTCCCTGTACAAAACCTGAAAAAGTTTGAAAGAAATCTCGTACCAATTATTCATCTTGTTTTCATATTCCTAAGAGGCTTTTGTGCCTAAATCTTTAAGCCCACACATGTGAAACCTAATTTCAACTTGTTTAGAAAGACTGAGCTTGTACATTTGGTGGTTGATGTGGCTATATCTGGAAAAGTTGACCCTTGACTCTCTGCTGTCTGATGGTGTGTCTCGAATGAGAGGTATTCAAACCACACATGCGCCCACACACAGACAGGCACACTCACCTACAGACAGACACACGTATACACACACACATACACACGCATACCACCCAAGCACACTCCAGGCTGCCTTTTTTGTGGAATCTCTGCCTTTGAACTATGGACCACAATAAACTCCATGTTCCAATGTATCCTGCAACTATTGTGAATGAGTCTATAGTCTCTGAATAGTAACCTCTTAAATGGGAACAAGTGCAGCAAATTAAATGGCTGTCCTCTATTGCCCCTCAAGGCCAAACCGATCTGCATATGTACATTTGGTGAGTAATAATGCCCCATACAGACAGACTGGGTGGTAGTAATAATGTCCCATACATACAGACTGGGTGGTAGTGATACTGCCCCATACAGACAGACTGGGTGGTAGTGATACTGCCCCATACAGACAGACTGGGTGGTAGTGATACTGCCCCATACATAGAGACTGGGTGGTAGTGATACTGCCCCATACATAGAGACTGGGTGGTAGTGATACTGCCCCATACATACAGACTGGGTGGTAGTGATACTGCCCCATACATACAGACTGGGTGGTAGTGATACTGCCCCATACAGACAGACTGGGTGGTAGTGATACTGCCCCATACATAGAGACTGGGTGGTAGTGATACTGCCCCATACAGACAGACTGGGTGGTAGTGATTCTGCCCCATACATACAGACTGGGTGGTAGTGATACTGCCCCATACATACAGACTGGGTGGTAGTGATACTGCCCCATACAGACAGACTGGGTGGTAGTGATACTGCCCCATACATACAGACTGGGTGGTACTGATACTGCCCCATACAGACATACTGGGTGGTACTGCCCCATACAGACAGACTGGGTGGTAGTGATTCTGCCCCATACAGACAGACTGGGTGGTACTGATACTGCCCCATACATACAGACTGGGTGGTAGTGATACTGCCCCATACATAGAGACTGGGTGGTAGTGATACTGCCCCATACATACTGCCCCATACATACAGACTGGGTGGTAGTGATACTGCCCCATACATACAGACTGGGTGGTAGTGATACTGCCCCATACATACAGACTGGGTGGTAGTGATACTGCCCCATACAGACAGACTGGGTGGTACTGCCCCATACAGACAGACTGGGTGGTACTGCCCCATACAGACAGACTGGGTGGTACTGCCCCATACAGACAGACTGGGTGGTAGTGATACTGCCCCATACAGACAGACTGGGTGGTAGTGATACTGCCCCATATATACAGACTGGGTGGTAGTGATACTGCCCCATACATACAGACTGGGTGGTAGTGATACTGCCCCATACATACAGACTGGGTGGTAGTGATACTGCCCCATACATACAGACTGGGTGGTAGTGATACTGCCCCATACAGACAGACTGGGTGGTACTGCCCCATACAGACAGACTGGGTGGTACTGATACTGCCCCATACATACAGACTGGGTGGTAGTGATACTGCCCCATATATACAGACTGGGTGGTAGTGATACTGCCCCATACATACAGACTGGGTGGTAGTGATACTGCCCCATACATACAGACTGGGTGGTAGTGATACTGCCCCATACAGACAGACTGGGTGGTAGTGATACTGCCCCATACAGACAGACTGGGTGGTAGTGATACTGCCCCATACATAGACTGGGTGGTAGTGATACTGCCCCATACAGACAGACTGGGTGGTAGTGATACTGCCCCATACAGACAGACTGGGTGGTAGTGATACTGCCCCATGCAGACAGACTGGGTGGTAGTGATACTGCCCCATACAGACAGACTGGGTGGTACTGATACTGCCCCATACAGACAGACTGGGTGGTACTGATACTGCCCCATACAGACAGACTGCTGCTCCTTTTATCTCAAATTGAATTAGAATGGAGCGGCACAAGGTCTCTGTCAAAAGTACCAAAGAACATCCTGTACCACTTCAGAGGCTACTTCCCAAATGGCACCCTTTTCCCTATGAAGTGCCCAATTCCTTATAGTGCACTGTAGTGCCCTACCCATAGGGCACTGGTCTATAGTAATGCACTACATAGGTAATATGGTGACATTTGGAACTCACTAGACAGTCATTAGTATGCTTTTAGTGAGTGGAACCATTTCCATTTGGTTCCTCCTTTTGCTATGGCAACAGCCATGGTTATAAAGAAACATTTAAAGGCTATATGACGTCCGGTATTCTATTGTACATTGCTCTCGACTACTCTTGTTGTCACATGAACATTTTATTTCAAGTCCTGGAAATGAGAATCTCGCATGTATTCTTGGGTATGGTACAGATGACACACACACTCACACACAATATACCAAATTCCCATAAAAGGAAATATTAACATCAAACATTTACGCACAAATAAAGCCTGGAGATTCAAATTGTCACACACTGCGTAAATGTCCAAACATTGTGATATGAACTGTAACTAACTGTTAGCATGACTCCCGTCCCATAGTTAGGTGTAGGTAAACCCCCCCCCCCCCCCCTTGATAGAACATATCTGTTTTTGTCTGACCACAATACCTCCTTTTGGACTCCAAAGCCTTTTCCTGAGCGCCTGCATTTAGCTTACAGCTTTTCTCCCAAACTACACTCTGACCCAAATGTTCCCATTTGCAGCATTCATATTTTCTTCAATAAATCTGTATGTTTGGGTTGCCTGGACTTTTTGGTGATAACAACAGTATCCAGTTTCCAGTTTGCAGAGGCTCCCTGTTCCCTACATAGTACACTACTTTTGACCAGAGCCCCATTAGACCTGTTCAAAAGTTGTGCACTATAAAGGGAATAGTGTGCCGTTTGGGACGCAGATTTTATATCAAAAACGTTATATTCAGACCAGAGGTGTTCCATTACCATAGCTTGGGGGCAAAAGGGAAGGACCCTAGAGAGGGTATAACACTTCCACTATTTAGGGACGCTTATGTGGAATTTGCCATCTGTGTTCTTCCTCTGTAGGGGCTATATTGAGCCCTGTTGCCGTGATCACGCTGCATAATACTGGAGAAACATGGCCTGTCTATAGATGCTAAACCATTGCAACTGAAATATATAATATTCAGAAGGAGTCTAAAATGCTAAGTTGGTCTAAATTAATGAACAATCGAATCGATGTATTACATAGTCAAGAGTCCTAATACAGCCAAAAGACCAAATACCTCGCAATACACACATAAAAACCTACAAAGATAACACAATCAACTAATTAGGTCGTAGACTTATTTCCAATGTGGCATTTTAATACTCTAGTTTAAAATGCTTAGGTGAAGACTAACAGTGTACTCTAACCTATTTATGAGTAAGAAAAGAGGACCTAAGAGTTCAAACGTAATGATAGATTAAGCACACATGGCAATGTTGTGAGTAAGGTGTAAGTCTGACCTGTGTTTTTAATTAGTGTGTCCATCGCCTTATTGTTAGCAAATGGAGTAAATGGTTAATAGCGATATGTCACATTCTTCCTTTTAGTCCAATACTTTTCTGCTCAGGAATTTCATTATTCACACTGTCTGGCCACGGAACTCCCAGACCAAGGTTTATTTTTCCATGAGAAAGGGGACAGCCCTGCCTTTGTTCTCTAACTGCCCAGCGTGGCTCTCCGCAGAGTGTAACAGTGCGTTCTAAATTGAGATGCTTTTTTTGTAGAGTAGCGTGGTCCCATAGTGCAGTCAAAGTGGCCTACAGTGAATGTCTAATGAAAACACAAAGGGATAGGTAGGTAGTGAGAGAGTAGGAAAGACAGAGAGAGAGAGAGTTGAGGTCAATTCAATATAAGTTCCTTTGGTGTTGAATATTGGTTGGATCTCATTCATCAAAGTGGAACGTCCTCCCTCTGTAAAATGCCAAGATCAATATTCTAATCGCCTTTTTCCGTGAGGGAAAATGTGACTTTCATTAACACAATTAAAGAGCTATTAAAGAAACGGCATCCTGTGAACCGCGAGGTGAACTTTGCCCATTAGAGTTGTCGATAGATAAACCTATCACGTTGACTGATATATTGAGGACAAGGCGCTACTAGAAGCTCTCGGACCGCATCCTATCCTGAAGAAGTTTAACCTTGTTTTCAAGGTTGCTCTGAAAGTAAAGGCATTTCAGGACAGAGAATGACAGACCGTGGTATAAACCGTGACCTACAGAGCCATTTCAAATCCACAATATACTGTGGAAATAAATTATACTGAAAGTGAATTGGTTTGATCATGTTTTTGGCGCCGACGCCATGACAGCTGTCAGTATACCATGCCACATTCAGTAGCCAAACATTGTCAAACATTATAGCATTATAGAAATGTCATCAATAGAGCCACCATGATTCCCTATTCTACATGTCAGAGAGGCATATTTGTTCTACATAGCATATTTATATCTGAACGTTCTAAAATGTTGCATCTTGCTGAAGGTGACCCGGCTATTTACAGTACGATGGCCACATCTGTAAGTGGCTTATTGTGGACATGTGCTTCACTGTTCCAACATTTTGTAAAGAGGATTATGTCTGATGTTTACTTATCCTTGGCTATTGTTTTGCTGTCCTACACTTGGTCACCATTTAAAAATAAAAAGCAGATTTACCACTGCTGCAGGACTTCGTTGATCCACAAGTTTCCATGGTTCCTTGAGACGTGTATAGGCTTGTGGGCTCCGCCCCCGTCACTCCCTAGCCACACCCGTAGTCACTTCTTGGTTTGAGTGTGATGTTGCGTTCATAACATCTTGTACATTTGTAAATACCAGCATACGCCTGGGAAAAATCCCAGGACCTCCACATCCGGCTTCTTCGACTCCGGGATCGTCTGAGACCAGGCACCCGGACAGCTGATGAAACCGAGGACTATTTCTGTCTGTAATAAAGCCCTTTCTTGCGGAAAACTCATTCTGATTGGCTGGGCCCGGCTCCCCAGTGGGCGCCTCTCTGCCCAGTCATGCGAAACCCATAGATTAGGGCCTAATTAATTTATTTCAAATGACTGATTACCTTATATGAACTGTAACTAAGTGAAATTGTTGAAATGTGTTTTATATTTTTGTTCAGAACACTTTCATGCAGTCATCTCGGTTTTCATTTGAAGCTTATTTTTATACGTTTGTATCAATTACAAAGACATTGGCAATTTTGTGTTGTAGTCAACTTTTTCTTGCGGAGATCTCCTGTATATAAAGTGACGAGGGAGGGCAAAAAAAAAGCATCTAACGACGCACTTAGCTGTTTGACACACTTAGCTGTTGATGGAGGAGTTCGATTACAAGCGGAGGTTCTAGCGATGAATTTAGCCTTGAGATGCTTTTGGGAAACCAGGCCCTGAGCTTCTATTAAATTGATGCAGGTTTGAAATCAAGGGAGTGGATGCATGGCCTACAATTATCATTATCTCTGGCTGGGGCAGTCCTGATAAGTGGACTTGTGCTTAGATGGAAATATACGAGGAGCAATTTCATTGGAGAGGTCCATTTTGAAGTGCAGGGTCTGATTTGACTCCACTATGGTATTAAAGTGTCTGGTAAGAACAAGGGACTTTGTGAATATAAGAAATTCAAGGAATGTATACGTTGTATGATAAAGTAGAGAGAACTTTCCGCTTACTTTTCTCAAAAGATGGATCCACGTAATTCCCTTGCACATATGAGTCTGGATCAAATTAATAGGACTTCTGCTCATTTGCACGATATATTCAAAGTTCAATTATTTGAGCCATCCCAACATCATGAAGACATTTCACCCTAGGCTTCTGGATTCAATCTTTGGAAATGTTTACAAAAATGCATACTCTATAGTTTGATAAAGTTCACTGAGAAGTAGGAATTATTATTAATTTGAGATCCTGTGAAATTAGAAGGCTGAAATTGAAATGCTACTGTATTCAGTTAAGAGTTATTAAGATGACTGAAGGGTTTAAACTCCAGGTCCTCATTCAGAGTAGCTCCATGAACTCTTAACCAGTTTGTACTCCACTCACATCTCCGGGTCAAGACGAGGTCTTTGTCCAAGGTGACACGGCAGCTGGCTCAGCAGATCTAATCCAATCCTATCAGACTGGATCCTGCAGCACCAACACAGACACACAGACAGACACACACACATGCACAAATTAACCCTCAAACCCTTTAAGAACTGCTAGGACCTATGATATGGTGGAGTGGCACTTGACTTGTCACACACCCTGTGAGATAACAATTGTGTCTACACTACAGTACTGTAAATACCTCATTCTGATCGCATCATAAGATCCCAGATCTCAAAGGCTGCATTCATCATTAAGATGTGTTTATCTGTCATCACCCACCGCGATCAACAGTAGGCCTGGGTGTACCCATTTATCAAATCACACTAACAGCACCAGTTCCAAACCAAATTAGACCGCTAACAAATTCAATGTGGCACATTGCCCAACCTCATTGCACTCTCTGTGTTGGGATAATTGTCACCATTACAGAGGGGGTTTGGGTTTTGAATGAGGGCCAAGGTCAGGATGCTTTTCAGATGGATAATTGGACCAGTGGCTACTCGCGGAGTTCGCGACAGGTTGCTGGATGGACCAACCTCTGATGAACGAACCTTTTCCCATGAAATTATATCACTAGACTGGCAGTGCCAGTAATTGAGCTACCAGATCTGTCATTTCTCTAACCCAGTGACAGGTATACCTGTGTGGCAGACTGTGCCTCCAGGCCCAGGCACTTTCTGATGGGAAATGGAACCGTGTGATGGAGAGGTCATGATGTGCCAGTCGATGGCAGTGAGGTCGATGGCGGTCACGCCTTTGAGTTTATCTCTGTTCATGATAACGCTATATTACATTCAATCACAGTCTTTGCTCCAGCTTCCTGTCAAGACATCTCAGATGGATGTCACTGAGTCACCCTAGTAATAAACACTGTGCCCAGTCAGTGTCCCCACTAGTAGCCTGATAAGTGTCCACCTATGCCAGCTTACTTTGCTGCTAGGGCTTTTGTGTCACGGTTGTCGTAAGAACGGGACCAAGGCGCAGCGGATGTTGAGTTCCACATATTTATTTCAAAGTGAAAACTGTATGCAAAAACAATAAATCAATAAACGCACAACGAACCATGACTACGTGGTGCTACATGCACAATACCCCACAAACACAGGTGGGAAAATTAGCTACTTAAATATGATCCCCAATTAGAGACAACGATTACCAGCTGCCTCTAATTGGGAATCATACAAAACACCAACATAGAAAATATAAACTAGAACACCCCCTAGTCACGCCCTGACCTACTACACCATAGAGAAACAAGGGCTCTCTATGGTCAGGGCGTGACATTTTGACTCTGTGAATCTGTTGTAAATGTATTTACTTCATTATGATACATTTACACTGAAGAAAACAGCATTCACATGGAAATAAACAGCACTCACATGGAAGTAAACAGCATTCACATGGAAGTAAAGAGCATTCACTTGGAAGTAAACAGCATTCACATGGAAATAAACAGCACTCAAATGGTAATTTCACACTTTTGTATTGACTTTTTCAATCAGGTCCCTTCCTCTCATTGCCTGTGATTTTTATTTTATTTAATCTTGTTTTAACTAGGCAAGTCAGACGGCCTACCAAAAGGCCTCCTGCGGGGACAGGGGCTGGGATAAAAATATTAATAATAATATAGGACAAAACACACATCACGACAAGAGAGACAACACAACACTACATAAAGAGAGACCTAAGACAACAACATAACATGGCAGCAACACATGACAACACAGCATGGTAGCAACACAACATGCAACAACATGATAGCAACACAACATGGCAGCAGCACAAAACATGGTACAAACATTATTGGGCACAGACAACAGCACAAAGGGCAAGAAGGTAGAGACAACAATGACTCAATGTTATTGGACAAAACTTTCCACTTGTATAGCGTAGTTTCATATTTTCAAATGGACTTTTACCGTCAGGTTCCTGCACATTTCCAGTATACCGCAGACAGGTGAATTACTCATTGTTTTCGTGACTATTCGAAGACATCATCATCTTCTCGATAATTTGCTCTCCTAAAGGACATCGTATCAGAATCGCAAGTACAGTACTTCTGTCAATTAATTCATGATTTGGTCACAGTGGTGTTTCGGCTCATTGGTTATTTTTTAGGTCAATTCAACTTAATCAGGCTAGGGTCTATTTTTCTCCACTTCCTGTCTGACTGACATGCCCAAAGTAAACTGCCTGTTGCTCAGGCCCTGAAGCCGGGACATGTATATATTGGTACCATTGGAAAGAAGACACTCTGAAGTTTGCAGAAATGTTAAAATAATGCAGGAGACTATAACACAATAGATATGGTAGGAGATTATCCAAAGAAAAACCAAGCAGAATTTGTTTTTTTTTGAGAACCAATGCTTACAATGGAAAGTATAGGGGCATATCCAAATCCAGCTCCCAGATTGCAATTCCTATGGCTTCCACTAGATGTCAACAGTCTTTGTTCAAGGTTTCAGGCTTGTTTCTTCCAAAACGAGGAAGAATTCTGAGTTTTAGTATAGGGATACAGACTTGGAAATTTGTGTATGCGCGCGACCAAGAGGACGAACTCCTGCTAATATCACTTTCCTATTGAACATACTTCTTTCCATATGAAATATTATAGTTTAATTACATTTTAGGGTATCTGAGGATTATATAGAAATGTATTTTGACTTGTTTTAACAAAGTTTAGCGGTATCTTTTTGGATTCCTTTCTCTGCATGTTGAAGGAGTGGATTACTCATATAGAAGGATTTTATCTAACAAAACGACACTACATGTTGTAGCTGGGAATATTTGGATGACAAATCAGAGGAAGATTTTCAAAAAGTAAGTGAATATTTAATCGCTATTTTTGAAACCTGTGTTGGTGGATAAATATTTTGATGTGGGGCGCCATCCTCAAACAATCACATGGCATGCTTTCGCTGTAAAGCCTATTGTAAATCGGACAATGCAGTTAGATTAACAAGACTTTACGCTTTTAACCGATATAAGACACTTGTATGTACCTAAATCTTTCATGTCCATCATTTTTATGATTATTTATTTGAATTGCGCCCTCCAATTTCACCGGAAGTTGTCGACAGGTGTCCCGCTAGCAGGAAGCCTAGCCCTAAGAAGTTCTTTCCACTTTAGCATTTAAGAAATCCTGATACAGTGACCAGTTTAAAAGGCTTTCTTTTGCCTAATTAAGGTTCGCTAAAGGGAAGACGGGGTTTGCAGCTTCGAGAGCTCGCTGTTAAATGAAACTTAACGATCCATTGAGCGGAATCATTCAGTGAACCCACGTCATTACACCTCGCCGTAATCACTTTTATGAAATATAAATACTTTTTCATTATTTGCTATTAGCACTTTGATAATAGCACTTCCTGTGGTGCTAAACATATCTACTTCTTACAGGTGCAGAGTCATAGAGGTGACTGCAAAAACATTCACCGGCTTACAGAGAAAATAGAAAATGGAAGCAGATGTTTCTCTTTTTCCCCTCCATTTTTCCAGGAACTGGCAAAGACTGGGATGAACCAGTCGCTATGCTCACTCGCAATTCCCGGACCCCATAGGGATATCCACATGTTGTTGATTACATGCAATGGAAGCTGCAGAGAAAGGAAGTCAAAGTTGGATAGTGGTAGGCAAGAATGAGACAAGGCTGTGACAATGTCAGTAGGGCTTAAAATAAGAAACCTCACCCTTATACAGTATGCACCTAAAATAGCAAATATAATGTATTCCGATTCCTATATGTATCCTATATAAAAAGTCACATTCGTGTTTCTTCATTCACTCATCATTTCCCTTTATATATTCTCCTGGAGATCTTCCCAATGTTAATGTGTTCATATTATAAAGCCGGACAAAAGCTTGAAGCACTGCGAGTTCCTTTAAAAAGGCAACTCCTCTCTTCACACCAATGCTGATGGCTTTGCGTCTGCAGATGTTACCACTACCTCGGCCGATAGACGCTTTCTTTTCCCGGAGCTAATTGAATGCATATGGGGGAGTGAAGGAGTAACAGCATGTCTCTTGAGAAAATAGCGCATTGCCTTGGATCAGACATTAAAGAACTTGTCTTGTCAGTGAGCACATATTTACAGCCCACGTCAGGTGTTGAGATTCGCCCTGTCATGAAAGGAAGGCTATTTTGTAAATGCGTTTCATATTGCACACATGTTCTGTTTCATACTGATAATACTAGATTAAAAAACATGAGCTGGCGCACACCCAGAAAAATTGTTTGTGTGGAGGCACTGACTAACGGCGAATAAACTATAAACTATCAAAATAAAGAAAGTTGCACACTCCATGTGTAATCTCCCCAGCAAATTGCTAGTTCATACTGATAATATGACACACAATCTGGAACGATTGCATGCATTATAACCAACAGCAACAGCAAACAAACACAATCCTTAAGGACAGATCATTCAAAACATAGGTGTGAATGAATGAAAATTCATCATACTTTTCCATTCCTTATTTCCCTGTATCACAATTCTGTTTCTTTCACTGAAGAATACATTGGAACATTTACATTGCAAAGGGGTGCATCAGATACTGTATTTGTCATCCCTGAATCCATCCACAGTCAAATCCTGAACAGTCACCTCTATGACTTTGCACCTGTAAGAAGTAGATATGTTTAGCACCACAGGAAGAATTAATATCAAAAGGGGGAGGAATCTTCAGAGGTAGCTTGTGCAGCTACCCTGATACTTTTGACAGAGGGCCTTTTTTCCTCAAAAATGTAAGCTCCGGTGATGAAACCGATGCAGCTAAGGCTTGTTTGAAGGGCTTGGGTGAGGTGGTTGCCAAAACTGGAGAAAAGGGGACAAGATAACACAGAAACCACTAAAAGTTCCCGAAACCTCGTTCCTCTTCCGTTGAATCCCTCGGGATTCCATGTTGTTTGTTTCCTCTGAAGTTTTCGGATGGGATAACAACAAGATATCATCCAGCATTCATATTTAAATGACATGTCATTTCTTCAGAGACAGCTTTCAGCACTCTGGATTTTTTTTTCTGACAGCTAGCGAACTGCCGTATTATCTGCTAGCCGTGTTGCCGTTTGGCATGTTTTCGGCTGTGTTTAATCACTTGTGATACATGAGTGCTTGTCCAAGAGGAACCAAGTGAACATTTCATCTCTTTAAACAGTGCCCAGAGCAGAAGTAGAAATCGCTCAGTTGAGTAAATATATATTATGTTGTCAGATGCATCTGGGACTTGAATACTGCTGCTAAGCAAACAGCTAAAATAAAAATTCCCCTCTTCACCTATCTTACTGTGTTAATTTATCTTTTGTTGTTTTCATTGTAAAAGTAAACTCTGCAATTGAACCATAGCTGGATGAGGATAATACAACCACAAAAACATGAAAAAGTGTCTCAAAGTAGTAGAGCTGATTTAAGATCAGGTCCCCCACTTTTCATATAATCTGATTCAATATGATCGAACAGGCAAAACTGACCCTACATCACCACCTACTCTGATATTCTTTGTGAATTATGTGGAGTCCGTGGACATACCACACACACAGATGTTCTGACTGACACTTCAATTTCGAAAACAGTCCATAGAAGGACACAGGATATGATTGAATTGCGGGCCATTGGGAGGACTTTAGAGTCGTGAGACTGGAAATGTGTGTCTGTGTTTACCGTGCTGTGGATATTGAATTAAATGAGGTGACATGAGATACTTCTCAGCAGTACTGAAACAGATTCAGACACAGACACACATACACACACACTCACACACATACAGTACAGAGGATGGAGCCTTCTGATGAGCTTTCTCTCATCTCATTTAACAGTCCTTATCCAGACCTACTGAAGACAGCTCTCATCCGTCTTACTTTCCCTAGACATTGACTCAGAAGCACTAGCCTATGTGACATTGGAAAATGGCAGCCATGGCATTTCAAACTAACCCAAGATGATGACAAGAGCATTTATATGTGCTGTAACACATGCTTTAAAGACCGCCTTTAAAGTAGGCGGGATGTCTTATTCTTCCAAGGCGCACAGGAATTTCAGAGGATCCTTGAAGATGTAGAAATCATTTCCAGACAATGTGTGTGCCCCTTTGTGTGTGTGTGTGTGTGTGTGTGTGTGTATTTGAACAGCCTACAGTCGCTTGGACCATTTCCATTTTTTTGACATTTGCATTGTCATACTTCCTTACAGCACACGGCAAGGAATTGCTAGGAATCGGATACATACTGTGAAGGGACAACTCATTTAAAACCTCTTGGCGCACAGATCCCTTTAGCGGGATCATTTCCGTCAACATCCGCTGAATTGCAGAGCGCCAAATTCAAATTAACCTCTCTTGGGCACGTGAGACGTTAGCGTCCCACCTCTTCAACAGCCAGTGAAACTGCTGGGCGCCAAATTCAAATACAGAAATACTCATTATAAAATTCAGATTTAAAGGTTTAAAAATTAACTTCTTGTGAATCCAACCACTTGGTCAGATTAAAAAAATGCTTTATGGCGAAAGCATACCTTACGATTACTTGAGAACATAGAACAGTTTGACAAATCATTACAAACAGTAACCAGCCAAGTAGAAGAGTTACACAAGTCAGAAATAGAGATAAAATAAATCCCTTACATTTGATGATCTTCATATGGTTGCACTCAGCAGACATTCATTTACTCAATAAATGTTCCTTTTGTTCGATAAAGTCTCTTTATATCCAAAAACCTCAGTTTTGTTCGCGCGTTTTCTTCAGTAATCCACAGGCTCAAACGTAGTCAAAACAGGCAGACAAAAAATCCAAATTGTATCCGTAAAGTTCATAGAAACATGTCAAACGATGTTTATATTCAATCTTCAGGTTGTTTTTAGCCTAAATAATCGATAATATTTCAACCGGACAATAACCTCGTCAATATAAAAGGTAAACAAGAAAGGCACTCTCTCGGTCGCGCGCATGAAAAAGCTGTGACATTTTAGGGTCCACTCATTCAGACTGCTCTTACTTCCCAATTTTTCAGAATACAAGCCTGAAACAATTTCTAAAAACTGTTGACATCTAGTGGAAGGCATAGGAACTGCAATTTGAGTCCTAAGTCAATGGATACTGTAATGGCATTGAATAGAAAACTACAAAACCAAAAAAACTAAAACTTCCCGAATTGATTTTTCTCAGGTTTTCGCCTGCCAAATCAGTTCTGTTATACTCACAGACACTATTGTAACAGTTTTGGAAACTTTAGAGTGTTTTCTATCCAAATCTACCAGTTATATGCACATCATATCTTCCGGGCCTGAGCAGCAGGCCGTTTAATTTGGGCATACTTTTCATCCAAAATTCCGAATGCTGCCCCCTGCCCTAGAGAAGTTAAATTACTAAAAATATTTAATTTAATGAAATCACAAGTGCAATATACCAAAACACAGCTTAGCTTGTTGTTAATCCCCCTGTCGTGTCAGATTTTGAAAAGAAGCTTTACAGTGAAAGCAAACCAAGTGTTGGACATCGATCAGTAGACAAAACATTACAAACAGCTGGCAGCAAAGTAGTCTGGTCACGAAAGTCCGAAAAGCAATAAAATTAATCGCTTACCTTTGATGATCTTCGGATGTTTGCACTCACGAGACTCCCAGTTACACAATAAATGTTTGTTTTGTTCGATAAAGATTATTTTTATATCCAAAAACCTCCATTTGGTTGGCACGTTTTGTTGATTAATCCACAGGCTCGTGCAGGTCATGACGGGCAGACAAAAATTCCAAATAGTATCCGTAAAGTCCGTAGTAACATGTCAAATGTTTTTTATAATCAATTCTCAGGTTGTTTTTAACATAAATAATCAATAATATTTCAACTGGGCTGTAAACTATTCAATAAAATAGAGAAAGAAAATGTCTAGCTACCACTGTCGCAAGCATTAACCTTTTATGGCTGCAGGGCGGTGCCGGTACACTTATGACAACAGCCCGTCCAAGTGCAGGGCGCGAAATTCAAAAGATATTTTTTAGAAATATTTAACTTTCACACATTAACAAGTCCAATACAGCAAATGAAAGATACACATCTTGTGAATCCAGCCAACATGTCCGATTTTTAAAATGTTTTACAGCGAAAACACCACGTATATTTATGTTAGCTCACCACCAAATACAAAAAAGCACAGACATTTTTCACAGCACAGGTAGCTTGCACAAAACCAACCTAACTAACCAAGAACCAACCAAACTAACCAAGAAACAACTTCATCAGATGACAGTCTTATAACAAGTTATACAATAAATCTATGTTTTGTTCGAAAAATTTGCATATTTGAGGTATAAATCATAGTTTTACATTGCAGCTACAATCGGAAATAGCACCGAAGCAGCTAGAACAATTACAGAGACCAAATTGAAATACCTAAATACTCATCATAAAACATTTATGAAAAATACATGGTGTACAGCAAATTAAAGCCAAACATCTTGTGAATCCAGCCAATATTTCCGATTCTTTAAGTGTTTTACAGCGAAAACACAATATAGCATTATATTAGCTTACCACAATAGCCAAAAACACAACAGCATTGATTCAAGCCAACAGTAGTGATAATGAATAAACCAGCAAAAGATATTAATTTTTTCACTAACCTTCTCAAAATTCATCAGATGACAGTCCTATAACATCATATTACACAATACATATATTGTTTGTTCGAAAATGTGCATATTTAGCGGCACAAATCGTGGTTATACAATGTGAATACTAGGCAAAATGCAATAACAATGTCCGGAGAAATCTTGGAGAGGCACCTAATCTAATCAATAACTAATCATAAACGTTACTAAAAAATACATGTTGGACAGCAAATTAAAGATAGCTTAGTTCTTAATGCAATCGCCGTGTTAGAATTCTAAAAATAACTTCATTACGACATCCAGCTTACGTTATGGCGAGAGAGCCCCCAAAATCTGGGCGCAAACTAATAGTACACATGTTCGACAGATATATGAAATATCATCATAAATGGGTCCTACTTTTGCTGATCTTCCATCAGAATGTTGTACAAGGGGTCCTTTGTCGGGAACAATCGTTGTTTGGTTTTAGAACGGCCTTTTTCCCTCTCGATTTAGCAAGCACACTAGCCAAGTGGCGCGAATCTCTCCATCGTCAACAAACTCAGAGAACGGAACACGGCAAAACTCCCGAAAAAATGTCAATAATCTGATTAAACTATATTGAAAAAAGATACTTTACGATGATATTGTCACATTTATCAAATAAAATCAAAGCCGGAGATAGTTGCCGTCTATAACGACAGCTTTTCAGAAGGCAATCCCAGGTTCCTCTTCGCGTCTTCCTAAAAACAGGAAATTGGTGTCACGTCATGCCAAGAGCTCTTATTCGACCTCAGTTCAAGCTATACACTCCATTTCTTCTCTCACTGCCTATTGACATCTAGTGGAAGGCGTATGAAGTGCATGTATAGTCATAAATCTCAAGCAAAATGATAGGGAGGGCCTGGAACAGAGCCTCGATTTGAGATTTTTCACTTTATGACAGGAAGTTTGCTGCAAAATGAGTTCTGTTTTACTCACAGATATAATTCAAACGGTTTTAGAAACTTGAGAGTGTTTTCTATCCAATAGTAATAATAATATGCATATTGTACGAGCAATAATTGAGTACGAGGCCGTTTGAAATGGGCACCTTTCATCCAAGTTACTCAATACTGCCCCTGCAGCACAAAGAAGTTAACTAATCGAAGGACATCTGGCAGTCCACTGACGCGATGTGATAAATCTCACTCATTTTTCAGAATAAAAGCTTGAAACTATGTCTAAAGACTGTTCACACCCTGTGGAAGCCATAGGAAAATGAATCTGGTTGATATCCCTTTAAATGGAGGGATGGCAAAATCAATTATGTTATACTCACAGACAATAGAGTGTTTTCTATCCTAATCTGCCAATTTATATGCATATTCTAGCATCTGGGCCTGAGAAATAGGCAGTTTACTTTGGGAACGTTATTTTTCCAAACATAAAAATACTGCCCCCTAGCTTCAAGAGGTTAAAAATGTATGGCTTGGAGAATCCTCCGTTGCAAATGAAGGTGTGATTCATTCTAATGAGTCGGACTTCTGCTTGCAGTGATTACAGGGGCCCTGTCATAAATCCTCCACTATACCAGGCCTGGGCAAAGGCCAGCCCAGGGGCCATATGCGGCCTGCGACCTGATTCAATACGGCCCGCGGAATCATGCTCAGATCACATAAAGAATTTGCTATAGTAAAGTTTTGAAGAACGTATTTGTTATTCAAATTAAAAGCCCAACGAATACTCGCCTTTGTGTAATTATTTAACTCCCACCACTTGCGGGACATTTATTTTGAAGGCACGTATAAATAACTACTGCACGAGGACAGACAGTGACTGGCAGGATGACACACACTTCACAGTTACAAATAGTAGCTAGCTAGAAATAGCGCAAAAAAAATGTTTTTCAAAGACAATGAATGTAGGGTGTTCCAGCAAGAGTTGACATCAAAATATTTCTTTTTTGAGGTATCGGGAAAGCTGTGTGCTTAGTGCGCAAAGAGAGTGTCGCTGTCTTGAAAGACTACAACTTGTCCCGACACTTCCTGTCACACCCTGACCTTAGAGATCCTTTTTATGTCTCTATTTTGGTTTGGTCAGGGCGTGAGTTGGGGTGGGCATTCTATGTTTTATGGTTCTATGATTTTCGCCGGGTATGGTTCTCAATCAGGGACAGCTGTTTATCGTTGTCTCTGATTGGGAACCATACTTAGGTAGCTCCTTTTTCCACCTATGTTTGTGGGAAGTTGACTTTGTTTAGGGCACATAGCCATTGAGCTTCACGGTTTGTTTGTAGTGTTTATTGTTTTGTTCGGCGTCTTGTTTAATAAAGGGAACATGTAGGCTCACCACGCTGCACCTTGGTCCTCTTTTTTCAACGGCCGTGACACTTCCAGACGAAGCATAAAGAGAAATATAGGAATATGTCTTCTGAGCAGAGGGCAAGTAGATCGAAAGAGTTGCTTTCTCAGTTGCAAAAGCAGCAAGGACTTTTCACAAAACTGCATGCAGCAAACAATGGAATTGCGAGTGGTAGCTATGTGCTGTCCCACAAAATTGCAAAACATAGCAAGCCATTCGCTGAGGGAGAATTCATTAACCTCTAATTCCTCCCAATCCCGGATCCGGGAGCACCCCCATCAGTAAAAAAGCTGACTAGCATAGCCTAGCATAGCGTCACAAGTAAATACTAGCATCTAAATATCATTAAGTCTAGTAAATCACAAGTGTAAGACACCAGATGAAAGATACACGTCTTGTGAATCCAGCCATCATTTCTGATTTTTAAAATGTTTTACAGGGAAGACACAATATGTAAATCTATTAGCTAACCACGTTAGCAAAAGACACCACTTTTTTTACTCCACCATTTTTTTCCTGCATAGGTAGCTATCACAAATTCGACCAAATAAAGATATAAATAGCCACTAACCAAGAAACAACTTCATCAGATGACAGTCTGATAACATATTTATTGTATAGCATATGTTTTGTTTGAAAAATGTGCATACTTCAGGTATAAATCATAGTTTTACATTGCAGCCACCATCACAACTCACCAAAGCAACTAGAATAACTACAGAGAGCAACGTGAATTACCTAAATACTCATCATAAAACATTTCTGAAAAATACACAGCGTACAGCAAATGAAAGACCAAGATCTTGTGAATCCAGCCAATATTTCAGATTTTTTAAGTGTTTTACAGCGAAAACACAATATAGCATTATATTAGCTTACCACAATAGCCAGAAACACAAGCAATTTACCAGCAGCAAAGGTTAGCGATCGTAACAAACAAGCAAAAGATATATAATTTTTGACTAACCTTCATAAACTTCTTCAGATGACAGTCCTGTAACATCATATTACACAATGCATATAGGGTTTGTTCGAAAATGTGCATATGTAGCGGCACAAATCGTGGTTATACAATGTGATTAGTAGGCAAACTTCAAGCAATCTGTCCGGCGCCATCTTGAAGAGGCACCTAATCTAATCGATAACTAATCATAAACTTGACTAAAAAATACAGGTTGGACAGCAAATGAAAGATATATTAGTTCTTAATGCAACCGCTGTGTTAGATTTTTTAAATTAACGTTACTACTACATACAGCGTGCGCTAAAGCGAGACCGCACCGAAATTCATGGCGGAATTATTGTTTAACATTTTTCAACATAAATACGAATTAACAGCATAAAGACTTCTTACTATTTGACGAGCTTCCATCAGAATCTTGGGCAAGGTGTCCTTTCTCCAGAACAATCGTCTTTTGGTTGAAAGATGTCCTCTTCTCCTGTAGAATTAGCAGCTAACGCTAGCTATGTGCCGGAGAGGTGTCCAACTCGTGATAGCGCGTGACAAAGAAATTCCAGAAAATCGCAATAAACTGATATAAACTGCTATAAGTCGGTTTAAATTAAGTACCTTATGATGTCTTTAACACCTATAACGAATAAAAACATGACCGGATATATCTAAGGCCTATAACCGGAGCGTTCTACAGCCACAGCCAGATGTCCTTCCTGCGTCAGAGCGAAGTGAACAAAGGCCGGACACTTTTTTCCCAGGCCATTTATAACCTCTCAGTTCTGCCTAGCAACCCCATTTCAACTCTCACTATTCGCTGACACCCAGGGGAAGACGTATGCAGTGCATCTCAACCAATAGAAGACAGGCAAATTAATAAACTGACCTGGAAACAGCTTGCAGATTTCAGCATCCTCATAGGAAAAGTGCTCCAACTCCTGTTCTGTTTCACTCACAGATATAATTCAAATGGTTTTAGAAACTAGAGAGTGTTTTCTATCCAATAGTAATAATAATATGCATATTGTACGAGCAAGAATTGAGTACGAGGCAGTTTAATTTGGGAACGAAATTATTACAAAGTGCAAATAGCACCCCCTATTGACAAGAAGTTAAAGAAAGTTTATTTGACACTGCAGCAATACTTTAACCCGACAAGAAATAGCTGTTTGAAAATGTTTCCCTGTCAAAACGAACAGTGGCACGGCGTGTTGAGGCCATCGCAGAGAATATGGAACAACAGTTGAAAGACAAGGTAAAGGATTTCACCTATTTCTCCTTGGCCCTGGATGAGAGCAGTGATGCACGTGACACGGCGCAGTTGTTGATATTCTTTACGAGGCATAACCTCAGACTTTGAAATTACAGAGGAGCTTGCTTCAGTGCAGTCAATGAAGAGCACAACCACAGGGAAAGATTTATTGGAGGAGGTTAATAAGTGTGTGGCAAAGTGGGACTGAGTTTTAAAAAGTTATCCAGCACATATAAATAACCTCTGCACGAAGACAGACAGTGACTGGCACGTATGGGTGCCCACTGATGGGTGCCCAAACTTGACATGAAAAAACGCTGTCCTTTTACAAGATCAAGTAGCTGAGCTGAACCCAGATCAGAAAATGATTTTCCTGCATTGCATTAATCATCAGGAGGTGCCCTGTAAATGTGTTCTGAAAATGAGCCATGTTGTGGATACAGTCACTAAAGTGGTAAACTTCATAAGAGCAAAATCTTTAAACCACAGGCAGTTTGTCTCACTGTTGGAAGAGACAGAGTCGGGTCATGCAGATCTCCTCTACCACACAAACGTGAGATGGCTGAGTTTGGGGAAGGTGCTTAAAAGGGTGAGGGACCTGAAGTCGGAGAATGTTGAGTTTGAAAAATGTGGATTTCCCTCAACTGCAAGATAAAGAATGGTTGGCTGATTTTCCCTTCACAGTGGACATCATTGCCCTCACTGAATTCCAAATTGCAAGGGAAGGGCCTTTTTCCACATCAGATGTACAGCCTTGTCAAAGCCTTCAAGGGAAAATCACTCCTCCTGACCCGCCAAGTAGAAGCCAACAATCTCACCCACCTTCCGACACTGCTAGTTTGTTCCCTATCAGATGACCAGCAGGAGAAGTATACATTGCTGCTGCGTGCTTTGAACAGTGAGTTTTCTCGTTGTTTTTAGGATTTCAAAGTGTTGGAAAATGACATGCTGTTGGTTTCCTCTCCTTTCACCTTCAATGTGGATAACGCTCCCACTGACCTGCTGTTGGTTTCCTCTCCTTTCACCTTCAATGTGGATAACGCTCCCACTGACCTGCAACTTGAGCTTATCCATCTTCAGTCTGATGCAGTGATTGGAGAACTATTCAAAACAATTTCACTGACGAGGTTCTATGCATCTCTCGATGAACAAAACCTTCCAATGATTAGGAGTCATGCTCAGAAGATGTTTGGGTCAACCTATGTATGTGAACAGACATTTTCAGTGATGAAATATAACAAGTCAAGGCACAGATCATCTCTTACTGACTCTCACCTCTCAGCAATCCTGAGCATAGCAACATCAGAAACTATACCTGACTTCACTGCTTTAGTCAATGCCCATCAGAGACTTCACTCCTCACACTGATTGGCTAGTTTAAATGTAATGTTGAGCTCTCTCTCTCTTTCTTGTGTTTTTGTGCATACCCGTTAACTTCTTTGGGCTGCAGGGGCAGTATTGAGTAACTTGGATGAAAGGTGCCCATTTCAAACGGCCTCGTACTCAATTCTTGCTCGTACAATATGCATATTATTATTACTATTGGATAGAAAACACTCTCAAGTTTCTAAAACCGTTTGAATTATATCTGTGAGTAAAACAGAACTCATTTTGCAGCAAACTTCCTGTCAGAAAGTGAAAAATCTCAAATCGAGGCTCTGTTCCAGGGCCTACCTAATCTTTTGCTTGAAATCTATTAGTATACATGCACTTCATACGCCTTCCACTAGATGTCAATAGGCAGTGAGAGAAGAAATGGAGTGTATAGCTTGAACTGAGGTCGAATAAGAGCTCTTGGCATGACGTGACACCAATTTCCTGTTTTCAGGAAGACGCGAGGAGGAACCTGGGATTGCCTTCTGAAAAGCTGTCGTTATAGACGGCTACTATCTCCGGCTTTGATTTTATTTGATAAATGTGACAATATCATCGTAAAGTATCTTTTTTCAATATAGTTTAATCAGATTATTGAATTTTTTTCGGGAGTTTTGCCGTGTTCCGTTCTCTGAGTTTGTTGACGATGGAGAGATTCGCGCCACTTGGCTAGTGTGCTTGCTAAATCGAGAGGGAAAAAGGCCGTTCTAAAACCAAACAACGATTGTTCTGGACAAAGGACCCCTTGTAAAACATTCTGATGGAAGATCATCAAAAGTAGGACACATTTATGATGTTATTTCATATATCTGTGGAAACATGTGTACTATTAGTTTGCGCCCAGATTTTGGGCGCTCTCTCGCCATAACGTAAGCTGCATGTCGTAATGAAGTTATTTTTAGAATTCTAACACGGCGATTGCATTAACTAAGCTATCTTTAATTTGCTGTCCAACATGTATTTTTTAGTAACGTTTATGAATAGTTATTTGATTAGATTAGGTGCCTCTCCAAGATTTCTGCGGACATTGTTATTGCATTTTGCCTAGTATTCACATTGTATAACCACGATTTGTGCCGCTAAATATGCACATTTTCGAACAAACAATATATGTATTGTGTAATATGATGTTATAGGACTGTCATCTGATGAATTTTGAGAAGGTTAGTGAAAAAATTCATATCTTTTGCTGGTTTATTCGTTATTGCTACTGTTGGCTTGAATCAATGCTGTTGTGTTTTTGGCTATTGTGGTAAGCTAATATAATGCTATATTGTGTTTTCGCTGTAAAACACTTAAAGAATCGGAAATATTGGCTGGATTCACAAGATGTTTGTCTTTAATTTGCTGTACACCATGTATTTTTCATAAATGTTTTATGATGAGTATTTAGGTATTTCAATTTGGTCTCTGTAATTGTTCTAGCTGCTTCGGTGCTATTTCCGATTGTAGCTGCAATGTAAAACTATGATTTATAGCTCAAATATGCACATTTTTCGAACAAGACATAGATTTATTGTATAACTTGTTATAAGACTGTCATCTGATGAAGTTGTTTCTTGGTTAGTTTGGTTGGTTCTTGGTTAGTTAGGTTGGTTTTGTGCAAGCTACCTGTGCTGTGAAAAATGTCTGTGCTTTTTTGTATTTGGTGGTGAGCTAACATAAATATACGTGGTGTTTTCGCTGTAAAACATTTTAAAATCGGACATGTTGGCTGGATTCACAAGATGTGTATCTTTCATTTGCTGTATTGGACTTGTTAATGTGTGAAAGTTAAATATTTCTAAAAAATATCTTTTGAATTTCGCGCCCTGCACTTGGACGGGCTGTTGTCATAAGTGTACCGACACCGGGCTGCAGCCATAACAGATTAACAAGAGTTCTGTCTGTGGTGAATGCAAAGTGTACTTTTCCCTCTGTGTAGTTCATTGCATGTTTAATAATGAAAATACCTACCAAAAGGAGAACATAGATGTGGTTTATTTCTGTGCATGTTAAAAAAAGTAAAATAAGTAGCATATCTGGATGTGATTTACAGTAGATATATCTGTCAACACAGTCATACATGATGTATAATCCTGTAATATGATTCTGGCCCACGATGGAAAAGATATATTCTAATGTGGCCCTCCATGGAAATAATTGCCCAGTCCTGCACTATACCGTCCAAACACCACTCTCTCATCCATTTGAATTAGGAGAGGGTATTTTCTAATTAACTTTGGGTTAATTGCTTTTGTGGTTCTTTGCTAGCAGTAGGCTTAGTTAGCATCATGTGGCAAGCCGAGAAGGCTCTGTTTACTTTCTATTCTTTCAGGAGGTTTCAGTTCTTCGGTCTTGGCCCTGGCTGACTCCTGCGTGGTGTGTCGGCGTTCGTTAGGCACACGCGTCTGAAATTAATTACTAACAACTGTGGACAACTGATTATAGCAGATGCTCTGTAATTATTTGAGAATGGATGTCGTTATTTCTTCCTGAGGGGAGCCAAACATGATGCAGCTATTATGTCGCTCGCCATTACAGTCCCCACTTCAATCAGGGAGCCGGTCTGTGAAGATCATACCAGGGTCATGGTGGATTGAAAGCTGTTTTTAAAGCTAATCTCTTGCAATTCAACACATTTTCCCATGGGGCTGAGAGAAAATGTTAGTTTTATAAGGTGTCCAATCCAAACCAAAATGTTTGACCAATGGGTGAAATGTTAATCGTGTAGATACTCCGATAAGAAAAAAAACAATGGTCCAAACTTCATGTCTCTATCATAATCCGTGCAAAAGTTATTGGAGTTTTTACCCTTATAGGATGGCCAAAATTAGGGTGACTAAATGACTGGAGGTCAGAGGAAAAAAAGTGGTAAAAAAATCTGGAAAATAGCAGTGCGTCATGTAGGCTGGATGCTGTTTGAGAATTAAGGCTAACTGACAGGCTCACCATTGAACTTATCTTTCTTCTCGAGACGGGAGAAGATAAAACAATAATGAAAAATATCAATTTTGAGACATGACATGTAAAATTATCGTAATAATGCGAAACATGCGTATCTCTGTGAAATGACAACAGAGCACTGAGAGTATTGCAATCATTGTATATTCAAAAGACTTGTACATTTAATTCAGCTTACGTCATGTTAATTTAGCTTTTTGTGACCTGCGGAAACAACTTTGCAGACGACCACCGCAAACTCCTTGAAAGTTACGAAATCTGACTTTTTGGATTCAATGTTAAGTATGTTAGAGAAAGATTTAAATATGTTTTGGTAAAATTTATTTCACAACATAAGTGAAATTTCATCACCAAAGCACGTTTTCACCCACTCTGGACAGTTTAAGTTTTAAAGCTAGTTTCCTTCAATTCTTCACATTCGCCATGGCGTATGATGTGTTCATATACTATCTGAGCAACTCAAACATTATAACAAAATCAGTGGGGGTGCCATGGCATTGTAGGAACGTTAGATTCTCCCTGACTGTCTCGTTTTTATTTTGGTGGTTTATAGTTCTCAAAGATGATCTTTAAAAATGATAGTGCATAAAGCTCCATTAGCTTTTCTACATACTTTATGAGTGGCGACAACAATTTAGCAGCGAAAGCCTGCCGCTGCTAAATGAATGTAGGGGAAACACTGAAAACAAATTCATTTGATTCAAGTTTGTAAATAACCTAGATCACTTCAATTCAAAGCACTACCCGTACTAGTTAATTATCTGTTAAGGTTTTAAGTTCAGCAATGTTCTGTACCGTTTCCTGCTAACGAGCCTTTACTCCTACGCCGTTCTTTATGTTGATCAACAAGAGATCTAAATGCCAACATTGTCACGGCCGTCAAAGGAAGTGGACCAAAGCGCAGCGTGGTAAACGTACATATTCCTTTATTTAGGTGTCGCCAACAAAGCTTAAGGGAAGCGTAAGGGCTATGTGCCACAAACAAAGTTAACTTCCCACACAGAAAAGAGAGAAAGGGCTACCTAAGTATGGTTCCCAATCAGAGACAACGATAGACAGCTGTCCCTGATTGAGAACCATACCCGGCCAAAACAAATAAATACACAAACATAGAAAATAGAATGCCCACCCAAATCACACCCTGAACAAACCCAAAATAGAGACATAAAAAGCTCTCTAAGGTCAGGGCGTGACAAACATAGCATAACATCTTGAAATCTAACTGGTTATATTCAAGTCTTTAATACATACTGTATATTAAATTAGAATACTGCACAGCTGTATTAACAATAACTTGTTTTAAGTTCAAAAATATTCTGTACAGTCTCCTGCTAACAAGTCATTGTTCCTTCATTAGTCTTCGACACGATGATCAACAAACGTGATCTGAATGCCAATGTGTAGGTGTGTGATAATAGAGATCAATAGGGAAGGATTGGAAGTGTTAGAGTTGTCTCATGATGTAACGATCACTGCTTCCCATTAACCTATAATTAAAACTGGGGCCATTCGAATCTCTATTGATTGCTAAGTTCTAATATGATTCTCAGTATTAGCTTATTTTTCCCCTTTTAAATGTTTCCCTTATTATTTTGCACTCTGTACATTGTACATTTTGCACTCCGTACATTGTTTGAGAATGTTACGTAGCCCATAAGGGTATCAATATTTGTAATAACGGAGCTGTGAGCCGGGAAGCCGGGGCAGGTGAAACGTTTAATAAAACAAAACCAGTAACGAGACAATTCCATAAGGCTACATGCAGGTAAACAAGAACAATACCAATTGGTGAGAACATAAGTGTCACGTCCTGACCATAGTTCTTATGTGTGTTGCTTGTTTTAGTGTTGGTCAGGATGTGAGCTAGGTGGGCATTCTATGTTGTGTGTCTAGTTTGTCTGTTTCTGTGTTCAGCCTAATATGGTTCTCAATCAGAGGCAGCTGTCAATCGTTGTCCCTGATTGAGAATCATATATAGGTGGCTTGTTTTGTGTTGGGGATTGTGGGTGGTTGTCTTCTGTCTTTGTGTTCTGCACCAGATAGGATTGTCTCGGTTTTCACATTTGTTATTTTGTATAGTGTTCACGTTATTGTCGCTTCTTTATTAAATCATGTTGAACACTAGCCGCGCTGCATTTTGGTCCTCTCCTTCACCCCAGGAAGAAAGCTGTTACAATAAGGGAGTGAAATATATAGGGTAGGAAATGATGTAGGTAATGAAGTCCAGGTGTTAATCATAATGATTAACAGGTACGCATAATGATGAGTGCCAGGTGTGCGTAATGATGAATCCCAGGACCGGTGGTTAGTATTCTGGCGACGTCGTACACAGGAGGGGAGGAGCAGGAAAAGATATGACAATATTTCAGCATCCCCAATGAAGAATGAAAATTGTATTACATAAATAATAGCCTTTGGGGACAACTTGATGTCTTGTGTCTCGTGAGATATGCGGAGACTTGTTCAGACGTGATGATGAACGTGTCAATCATTCGCTGAGAACATGGAGTCCCGGTATGATTTTATTCGACAGGTTTTAACGTAGACAATGCAGACCCTCAGGGTGAGTGTGAAGGGAAGTTCCAACAACTAGTCCAAAGGCCATTGCTTTAACAATTAATAATGTATCGTCAATCCAACCAGTGGTAACAGCAAAAACGGTATGATTTAGTTCTACCATCAGACATCTACAACAGCGTTGACAATCCTAATGTCATTGTGAGAGATTATGAACTTCCATGCCAGAAGAGAACATCTTGTTTGATTATTAAACAGGAAATGTTTTGTCTGTGTCGTGCCCACTATTGTGGATTGTGGGTCATTTCTGCCTGGAGCACTCCAATTGTCTGATTGCCCAGACATCCCCTTGAGTACATCTTAAGGCAGATTGTTAAAAAAAAAAAACACACAGTCAAATCCCCACATAGCCTAAGACTCTGAGGAGACAGACGAAGTCAAAAAACAGTTAACACGAGTAAAAAGCATGGACATTAATAGAGGTCCGTTTTAAGAAACTACCCTTTTGGGTTTTGAGATGAACGCTCCGCATCCGTATCACTAAAACAGTACTCAAAAAAATAAGTAAGAGGAGCCCTTACTAAGTTTGTACTTAATTTACGATTACAGAGAGGCCCTACTGATGAACTGACGGAAGTCAAGTGAAGTCTAAGGGCTCCTCTTAATCGAAAGAAAACCTTTTCAAGACTGGGATTAGTTATTCTGTTGAAGAAGTTACCTCAACAGTTTCACGACTGGGATTAGTTATTCTGTTGAAGAAGTTACCTCAACAGTTTCACGACTGGGATTAGTTATTCTGTTGAAGAAGTTACCTCGACAGTTTTAAGTCGATGTAACAAAAATATAGAAGATACCTTAAATATGTGAAATACATTAGGCTCAAACTCAATAAAAAAGGTTCTCACAATACGGAAAAGTTACAAAGGCTATATAAGAAAATGATAAACAAAATCATTATAAACAGCTGAATCGTTACTTGTTTTGTGCGTGCTATTGCCGTCAATCTAAAACACCACGTCAATGTTCTGGTCGCGAGACCTCTTTAAACATGCTACACGCTGACCTGCAAACAGGTCAAAACCTAACAACATTTGAAAAGGCAAGAGAGCACTGCAGGGGATTTAAACATGTACAGGACACGTGTAGGAGGTGTGATTTCACCGTTGAGGTTCAAGTGTAAGAGCATCCATGATCCATCAAGAAAAACTTCCGAAAATGTCCTCCTTCCCCTTGTAAATGAATTAGCTTGAGACCTCCTGTAGAATCCCTCCTTCACACACCCCCCCCCCCCCCCCCCCCCATGTCACCCTGAACAACTCCAATGAAGACAGAATTATCAGGTATGGCCATGTTATTGTAATAGCAGTAACAGCCAGTGATGATTGTGTGCCACTGTAATCAAAGGGGATTTGAATGGAAATGTACATATGTATTTTTGGGATACAATCAATTATGCTTCGATGGCCTCCCCCTGCATTATATTTGCAAATGGCGTGAATGCTATGTCAGGCTTGTTCTTATGCCATTGTCTAAGGTGACTATCCGATCCCTTCCCCATTATGTGGTCTGCCATAATGGAAGTATGAGGGGAAAAATGCCCTTGTTCACATACATTTTGATATGAAAATGTGGCAGGTCAACTGAATGTGCACAGTACCTGTGATGAATGCAAGAGATATTTTGACGAAAAAAAACTTGCCTGTGTGCATGTAGGTGTGTGCTTGTGTCATGCTGTTAGAGAATGTCGGAATGAAACAATATTTTATGAATGGCTAGCACTAATAGTTTAAGCCTGAAGGATAGTTGGAAAATGTTCTGGCAAGTCACCGACCCTCCTGCGAAACACAGGCCTACTGCCAATTCTGAGGAAACACGTCTAACTCGACCTGGGTCCCAATCAATTCCTCTATAATAGCGAGCAGCACTTTGGCCACAGTTACTTAAAATCAATTGGTTACCTTCCTCGCTGTTCTACTGGTGCCACTGTTTGTGAAATTCGCCATTTAAGGTTTTCTAAATCAAATCTTTCAATGTTTTGTGTTCAATTTATTACAGGTGCCTCAGCAACCAGCATCAGAACACAGGCCACAATCAATGATTTGCTCCCAGGGTTGGCTACCGCTGCCAAGGATTTGTTACCTGATTGAAAAATGAGACCAATGTCAGATTGGTCTATAAAATACAGAAACCTGATAAACTGTTCCAACAAGAAATCCCTCAATACCTTGTTCCCTTGTGAGATTCCAGCGTAGAGTTAACACCGGTCAAGGTTTTCATTCATTTCGAGATTATCTACTGGTATTGTAATCTCACTGCGTGCATCTTTCCTATTATTTCTTCCTAATCTTGTTTACCGTGCAACTTCTTGTGAGGACATGCAAAAACAAAATGGCAGAGGATAGGCATGTCATTTCAATTTGAGAATATCCAGAGGGGAAAACACAAACGGTTAGCTTAAACTGAGCACGTTACCTCTGGTCTGAGCTGCTGCGCGTAATTATTTGTCCATGTCGAAAATAATAATCTCAGCCCGGGAAAGCTGCAATTTAAATCTCAGAAGCAATCAAAACAACTTGCATGACATGACAGTGACAGGAAAGGATATGTTCGCACAACGTCATTTAGGTAGCAACACAGCAACTGGTTGTGAGTCGGCAACAAACCTTAAAATAACATTTTCAAACCCTTAAAATCATTCCTTGTTTTCCTTTAGACCCCAGTAGCATGGCTACAAACTACTTTTGACTAATTCAGTATCACACATTGTATTGTATACACCTGTGGCATAGTCAAAGATGCTCTGCATTTAGAAGACCCAGGTAGAAATCGTATGAACAGAGATGACATGATATTCAGCCATATGGTAAAGACAAGTATGTCCACTCTACACATTTAAATTAAATCTGCAATGTATCTGAATACAGCATGGTGTGTAAGAAACAAGTGAGTGATGGTCTGCTCTGAACTCTCTCTCCCACTTTCCCTCTTTCTCCCTCGCTCTCCTAGTTCCAACCAATGCAGCTCAGACTCTCTCTCTCTCTCTCTCCCTCGCTCTCCTAGTTCCAACCAATGCAGCTCTCTCTTTCTCTCTCTCGCTCTATCGCTCTCTCTCTCGGCTGGCAGTGTGTTCTTGAGACTGAGTGAGGTAATAAATCATTCAGTCCAGAAGAACAGGCTGGGAGCGTAGGTCACATGCTCCCTGTGACCCAGAAACACCTAAAACCACCAGCCCTCCCTTCTGACTGCCATTTGATGGAGCACCTTAAGGGCACCCAAACCCCGGGGCCTTGCCCTTACCTTTTAGAAAACTCACTTACTATGCTGAGCAGTGATCACCTGCTGATCAAGACTTTGAATTTAATAAAAGTACAAGTGAAATATTGTCATGGTGAAGACAGCGTGCTATCACAATTCCTGCATTGCAATGTAATGCTTAAAGGACGACTGCATATCTAAGGCTTTGATCATGTTCTCTGCTATCAACTTTATGTTTTCATTATTATTTTGGGTATGGGGAGGGTCACTTGTTTTTTTTCAAATGTTCAGGGAGGATTTGGGTCAAATATTTCTTACTGAAGGGATGGCCATCCATTTATTTCAGAGGTACGATTTTCTCCATGTAACTCTTATTATACGTAAATAACGTGCACTCTCTTAAACCAAGAAAATTGTTATTTGAAATATATGAAATGTTAATCTAAGTTAATCATTCTTTTTTAAGATGTCATTTTTGCCAGCTGTACCTATACTAGCACATTTAATTATATTGTGACAGGAAACTGTCACAAAGTCTCTGAAAACGGCAGGTTTTACTTTAAGATTTGAATGAAGACTGACAAACAGACAAGTGTGCTTTGATCAAGAATCTATACTACATACTTTTTTTGTGAAATGTTAGTTCACCTTCTGTCAAAATAGGTTCAAATCTATTTATATCCTCCTTTCTCATTTGACAAGGACATGTCAGCTGTTCTAGGTCCGCAATATTCAATAACTATTGCTGCTGTTTGTATCAGAGAGAGAGTTAGAGAGAGCGAGTGACAGAGAGAAAACCAAAGCCTTTGAGGCGAAACATGGACCGTAAACCAACTTTCGAAGCGTACAGTACATCGTCCAAGGAGAAGTAGTCAAGGAATTAAATTACAACAATTATACAGTTCACAAAGAGTATGTTTATTAATAATGCATTTAGATTCCTTTGTTCAGAAGAATTGCAGTCAGTTTTCATTAGATGTTTTAAACCTACCAACTCAAATAACCTTAAATGAAACGCATCTACCTGAAATATTATGGGCAATGTTCCCGGAATCAGATTAAGTCTAGTCTTGGACTTTAAAACCCTTTCAAAAGAGAATCTCCACTGAACATGATTTATATTCAGGTACTAGGCTTAATCTGGTGTCTGGGAAACCAGATTTATTTTATTTTAATTGATTTATTTCACCTTTATTTAACCAGGTAGGCCAGTTGAGAACAAGTTCTCATTTACAACTGCGACCTGGCCAAGATATAGCAAAGCAGTGCGACACATACAACAACACAGAGTTACACATGGAAGAAATAACAGTATGGGGATGAGTTAGTTGGGTGGGCTATTTACAGATTGGCTATGTACAGGTGCAATGATCTGTAACCTCCGCTGACAACTGATGCTTAAAGTTAGTGAAGAAGATATGAGTCTCCAGCTTCAGTGATTTTTGCAATTCGTTCCAGTCATTGGCAGCAGAGAACTGAAAGGAAAGGTGGCCAAAGAAGGAATTAGCTTTGGGGGTGACCAGTGAAATATACCTGCCATGGTGACCAGTGAGCTGAGATAAGGCGGGGCTTTACCTAGCAAAGACTTATAGATGACCTGGAGCCAGTGGGTTTGGCGACGGATATCTAGTGAGGGCCAGCCAACGAGAGCATACAGGTCGCAGTGGTGGGTAGTATATGGGGCTTTGGTGTCAAAACGGATGGCACTATGATAGACTGCATCCAATTTGCAGAGTAGAGTGTTGGAGGCTATTTTGTAAATTACATCACTGAAGTCAAGGACCGGTAGGATAGTCAGTTTTACGAGGGTATGTTTGGCAGCATGAGTGAAGGATGCATTGTTGCGAAATAGGTCTAACCCGTCTAACCAGACACTTAGAATATCTGGACAACTACAAATACCTAAGTCAGAACCGTCCAGAGTAGTGATGCTAGACGGGCGGGCAGGTGCGGGCAGCGATTGGTTGAAAAGCAATAGCGGGGGCTATTTGATGCTAATGCAGTACGCCACAGGATGTTTTTGTGCTGGTCAAGGGCAGTCAGGTCTGGAGTGAACCAAGGGTTATATCTGTTCCTGATTCTAAATGTTTTTGAATGGGGCATGCTTATTTAAGATGGTGAGGAAAGCACTTTTAAAGAATAACCAGGCATCCCCACTGACGGAATGATGTCAATATCCTTCCAGGATACCCGGGCCAGGTTGATTGGAAAGGCCTGCTCACAGAAGGGAGCGTTTGACAGTGATGAGGAGTGGTCGTTTGACCGTGGACCCATTACGGATGCAGGCAATGATCGCTGAGATCCTGGTTGAAGACAACAGAGGTGTATTTAGAGGGCAGGTTGGTCAGGAAGATATCTATGAGGGTGCCCGTGTTTAGAGATTTGGGTTTATACCTGGTATGTTCCATGATAATTTGGTTGAGATTGAGGGCATCTATCTTAGATTGCAGGACGGCCGGAGTGTTAAGTATATCTCAGTTTAGGTCACCTAACAGTACAAACTCTGAAGATAAATGGGGGGCAATGAATTCACATATGGTGTCCAGGGCACAGCTGGGGACTGAGGGTGGTCTGTAACGGTTGGCAACAGTGAGAGACTTATTTCTGGAAAGGTGGATTTTTAAAAGTAGAAGCTCAAACTGTTTGGGCACAGACCTGGATAGCATGACAGAACTCTGCAGGCTAACTCCACCCCCTTTGGCAGTTCTATCTTGGTGGAAAATGTTGTAGTTGGGGATGGAAATTTCAAAATTTTTGATGGCCTTCCTAAGCCAGGATTCAGACACGGCTAAGACATTAGGATTGGTGGGGTGTGCTAAAGCCGTGAAAATAACAAACGTAGGGAGGACGCTTCTGATGTTAACTTCTTATGGCTGCAATCACGTTAACCTTTTCTCAATAGGGGGTGCTGTTTTCACTTTGTAAAAATTCGTTCCCAAATTAAACTGCCTCGTACTCAATTCTTGCTCGTACAATATGCATATTATTATTACTATCGGATAGAAAACACTCTAGTTTCTAAAACCGTTTGAATTATATCTGTGAGTAAAACAGAACTCAAGTTGGAGCAAACTTCCTGTCAGGAAGTGAGAAATCTGAAATCAGGCAATCTGTTCCAGGGTCAGTTTATTAATTTGCATGTATTCTATTGGTCGACATGCACTGCATACGCCTTCCCCTAGATGTCAGCAAGCAGTGAGAATTGGAATGGAGTTGCTAGGCAGATCTGAGGCCATATAAATGGTCTTGGAACGTGGGGTGCACTCTTTTCAACGTTCGCCATGACGCGAGACAGACCTCAGGATGGCATTCTGAAAAGCTCTCGTTATAGGCCTTAGATATATCCGGCTCTGATTTTATTCGATATAGGTGTTAAAGACATCATAATGTTGTTATTTTAAACCGAGTTATATCTGTATATTGCGATTTTCGGATATTTCTTTGTGCTGCGTTATAGTGAGTTGGGCACGTCTGGGCCACATAGCTAATGTTTGCTGCTAATTCCTAAGTTGAAGACGGCAATCTACAACCGAGCAACGATGATTCTGGACAAAGGACAACTTGCCCAAGATTCTGATGGAAGCTCATCAAAAAGTAAGAACTATTTATGAAGTTAATTCGTTGTTCTGTTGAAAAATGTTGACCTACTATTCCGCCATTAATTTCGGTGCGGTCTCGCTTTAACGCACGCTGTATGTCGTAGTAACGTTAATTTTAAAAATCTAACACAGCGGTTGCATTAAGAACTAATGTATCTTTCATTTGCTGTCCAACCTGTATTTTTTAGTCAAGTTTATGATTAGTTATCGATTAGATTAGGTGCCTCTCCCAAGATTTTTCCCGACATTTTGTTTGCAGCTTGGCTACTATTCTCATTGTATAACCACGATTTGTGCCGCTAAATATGCACATTTTCGAACAAACTCTATATGTATTGTGTAATATGATGTTATAGGACTGTCATCTGAAGAAGTTTGAGAAGGTTAGTGAAAAAATGTATATCTTTTGCTGGTTTATTCGTTATCGCTATTGTTGGCTTGAATCAATGCTGTTGTGTGGTTGGCTATTGTAGTAAGCTAATATAATGCTATATTGTGTTTTCGCTGTAAAACACTTAACAAATCTGAAATATTGGCTGGATTCACAAGATCTTTGTCTTTCATTTGCTGTACGCTGTGTATTTTTCATAAATGTTTTATGATGAGTATTTAGGTAATTCACGTTGCTCTCTGTAGTTATTCTAGTTGCTTTGGTGAGTTGTGATGGTGGCTGCAATGTAAAACTATGATTTATACCTGAAGTATGCACATTTTTCAAACAAAACATATGCTATACAATAAATATGTTATCAGACTGTCATCTGATGAAGTTGTTTCTTGGTTAGTGACTATTTATATCTTTATTTGGTCGAATTTGTGATAGCTACCTATGCAGTAAAAAAATGGTGTGAAAAAAAAGTTGTGTCTTTTGCTATCGTGGTTAGCTAATAGAAATACATATTGTGTCTTCCCTGTAAAACATTTTAAAAATCAGAAATGATGGCTGGATTCACAAGATGTGTATCTTTCATCTGGTGTCTTGGACTTGTGATTTAATGATATTTAGATGCTAGTATTTACTTGTGGCGCTATGCTAGGCTATGCTAGTCAGCTTTTTTACTGATGAGGGTGCTCCCGGATCCGGGATTGTGACCAAGTAGAAGTTAACGGGATGATATGACAACAGCCAGTGAAAGTGCAGGGCGCCAAATTCAAACAACAAAAATCTCATAATTAAAATTCCTCAAACATACAACTATCTTATACCATTTTAAAAGCAGGCCGTTTACTCTGGGCACATCTGTGCACCTTTCATCCAAGCTACTCAATACTGCCCCTGCAGCCATAAGAAGTTAATGCAACCGCTGTGTCAGATTTCAAAAATCTTTACGGCAATAGCACAATATTCAATAATCTGAGAACAGCGTTCAGCCACAAAAGGAACCCATACAGTTACCCGCCAAATTGTGCAGTCAACAAAACTCATAAAAAGCATTATAAATCTTCACTTACCTTAGCTGATCTTCGTCGGAATGCACTCCCAGGACTCCCACTTCCACCAGAAATGTTCGGTAATGTCCATCATTTATTTCCAAGTAGCTACTTTTGTTAGCGCGTTTAGTACACAAATCCAAACGTTCGTGCAGGTCCAGCCGAACGTCAGACGAAAACTTAAAAAAGTTATATTCCAGGTCGAATAAACTTGTCAAACTAAGTATAGAATCAATCTTTAGGATGTTGTTATCATAAATATTCAATAACGTTCCAACCGGAGAATTCCTTTGTGTCTGTAGAAGTAATGGAACGCAAGTCGATATCATGTGGAATACGCTTGACCACAACCTGGCTCTGCCAGACCACTGACTAATTCCCCTCTCATTCAGCCCCACATCACAGTAGAAGCTTCATTCAAGGTTCTACAGACTGTTGACATCTAGTGGAAGCCGTAGGAAGTGCAAACATATCCATATCCTACTGTGTTTTCAATAAGCGATGAGTTGAAAATCGACCAACCTCAGATTTCTCACTTCCTGGTTGGATTTCTTCTCAGGTTTTTGCCTGCCATATGAGTTCTGTTATACTCAGACATAATTCAAACAGTTTTAGAATATGCATATATTAGCAACTATGACTGAGGAGCAGGCCGTTTACTCTGGGCACCTCTGTACACCTTTCATGCAAGCTACTCAATACTGCCCCTGCAGCCATAAGAATATAACATGCATGAAACCAAGGCTTTTATGGTTACAGAAGTCAACAAATGATAGTGCCTGGGGAATAGGAGTGGAACTGGGGGCTACAGGGCCTGGGTTAACCTCCACATCACCAGAGGAACAGAGTAGGAGTAGGATAAGGGTACGGCTAAAGGCTATAAGAACTGGTCGTCTAGGCCATTGGGGACAGAGAATAAAAGGAGCAGATTTCTGGGCCTAGTAGAATAGATTCATGGCAGAATGTACAGACAATGGTATGGTAGGATGTGAGTACAGTGGAGGTAAACCTATGTGTTGCATGACGATGAGAGAGGTTTCGTCTCTGGAGGCATCAATTAACCTAGGTGAGGTTTCAGCATGTGTGTGTGGTGGGATGAAAGAGCTCTCTAAGGCATTTTGAGTGGGACTGAGGGCTCTACAGTGAAATAAAACAATAAAAACTAGCCAAGACAGCAGTAGACAAGGCACATTGACATTAGAGGCATAAAGCAATCAAAGAGGCAAGGTCCACTAGCCGTGGCTAACAAAGACTAGTAGCTAGTTAGCTCCTGCTAGAAGTTCCAGTTATAAGGAATAAAAATTGCAGATCCGTACCACATTGGGTGATGCGGGTGGCAGGAAAGTATATTTAGTTCGTAGATAGAAAGTGAGATTAAGATATATACGAAAAATATTGGCAATTTACAAGGGATAAGACAAAGACAGATATACACGTCCTACTGCGCCGCCATCTTGGCCTCTTAAAGGCTACAGTAGGAATAGATGTGTACAACCAAGGGCAACATCAAGTACATAATCTTAATTCAATTTGATATATTACATTTTTAATTAAACCCTTGTCTAATTGAGATTGTATCCTCTCGGTCTCCTAATGGTCAAGGGCGTGGGCATTCTGCCATGCCACAGCTTAGTCCTTACCTCTATGAAACCCTTGTCTAACAATTTGCCACTTCATAAATTCTCAAGGTGAATCGTTCAGTTCCACATGAACGTCCCTTTCAAAATATGCAACACTTTTTTAAGAATAGCAAAGAACTTAATGGAGTGAAACTGTATGGGAGGAAGCATACTTTAACAGTAAAGAAAAGCAAGACGTTGGTGTACAGCCTGTCCATGAGATGTCCTCGAAGACAGTTTTTGGTCAATTGAGCTAAAAAGGACACCAAGAGATTTACAACCATTTTTGGGACGTGGCTAGCTATTTTGGACAATTGAGCGGATTTAAAAGCATGTCTGGATTCAGACACTGTCACACACCATGTTCATCTGACTGCAAAAACCAGCCTTTTGTTTGCTGTAGAGTTTTTGGATGCTTTCCAGAGGGACTATTTGGCTAAAAGATGTTGGCTTTCTGTCAAGGCACACATGGAGGTTGTTTGAGACAAGCAGCTTGCATCTCAAATGGCACCCTATTTACTATATATGGTTCTGGTCAAAAGTAGTGCACTATGTAGAGAATAGAGTGCCATTTGGTACGTACACAGAGTATTCTCTAGACGTGGCCTCCTGCTAGCTGCATCGTTGCATTTTCACAGAAGATTAGCCCTTCAGTTTGCACGCTGCATATTGAACCAATCTACACTGAGTGCACAAAACATTAGGAACACCTTCCTAATATTGAGTTGCACCACCTTTTGCTCTCAGAACAGCCTCAATTCGTCAGGGCACGGACTCTATAAAGGTGTCGAAAGCGTTCCACAGGGATGCTGGCCCATTTTGACTCCAATACCACAGTTTTGACAAGTTGGCTGGATGTCCTTGGGTGGTGGACCATTCTTGATACACACAGGAAACGGTTGAGCATGAAAAACCCAGCTGCATTGCAGTTCTTGACACACTCAAACCAGTACCATACCCTATTCAAAGGCATTTAAATATTTTGCCTTGCCCATTGGCTCAACGGCAGCTGAGAATTACCCCCACTAAAATGAAATTTTAGGTTGAGCAAGTTACAGGAATTTTGTGGATAACCAATGGACACTCCAACATTTCTAACGAAACATTACATATCAGAAACAATTTCACCTCTCCACGGCCACTGTAGTCTCCATCAACAGAATTCATTTGTTTCCTTGCTCTTTTCAAGTGCAATGTCAGTGAGCCCTGGACATAGCTAAAGATGTTAGATGTGATGTTGGTGGCAATGTCAGTGTGCTGGCTGAGTGTAAGTGTATTGCTTCCATCCCTCTCCTTGCCCCAACCTGGGCTCGAACCGGGGACCCTCTTCACACATCAACAACTGGCCATTGCAGAGCAAGGGAAACAACAAGGTGTCAGAGCGGGTGACTTCACCGATTTGAAATGCTACTAAAGTGGCGCACCGCTAATTAGCCAGCTACTTCACACCGGTTACATGAGCACGCACTACACACGCCCACAGATTCAGTCACCCACAGATGCACATGCACGGACACACTCGCACATGGATATGCACAAGAACAGGCACACAAAGATGCAGGCACAGACAGACACACACATACACGGGTGTTTACTGTACACAACAGGGTCGGGCTCATTTTGAATTGAAGGCAGTCAATTCAGGAAGTGATTTGAATTTAAAATTCAGAAAGTCAAAAGCTTTTGAAATAAATAGCTTCAACTTTTCAGTTTATTGAGAAGTCATTGAAAATAAATGCCCGTTCTTCGACTAGTTTACTTTCTGAACTGACTGCCTTTAATTCGAATTGAGCCCAACCCTGACACACACACACACACAAAAAGCAGCTTGTTAATAAAAGTCTATTGATCCACATGTGCGCCAATCTAAGTAATATCATTTTTTTTTAACATAAAAATCTGACAGTTTAAGCTAGATATCTGTTTTTTGTATGGGTCTCAATCCACCACATCCACCGCATCCACCTACCAAACCTACGGCAATGTTTGTCAGACCAGTGAAGAGGTGACTCCAGGAAGATGGGCTTCTAGGCAGAGTTCCTCTGTCCAGTGTCTGTGTTCTTTTGCCCATTTTAATCTTTTATTTTTATTGGCCAGTCTAAGATATGGCTTTGCAACTCTGCCTAGAAGGCCAGCATCCTGGAGTTGCCTTTTCACTGTTGACATTGAGACTGGTGTTTTGCGGGTACTATTTAATGAAGCTGCCAGTTGAGGACTTGTGAGGCGTCTGATTCTCAAACTAGACACTTTAATGTACTTGTCCTCTTGCTAAGTTGTGCACCGGGGCCTCCTACTCCTCTTTCTATTCTGGTTAGAGCCAGTTTGTGCTTTTCTGTGAAGGGAGTAGAACACAGTGTTGTACTGTAACGGCAGCCTTCCTCCTCTTCGTCTGAAGAGGAGGTGTAGCATGGATCGGACCAAGACGCAGCATAGCTCGTGTTCAACATGATTTTAATAAACAAGACGAAACTGTGAACACTTACAAAATAACAAACATGGCTTACCGATACAGCCCTATCTGGTGCAGAGAAAACACAGAGACAGGAAACAACCACCCACAAAATCCCAACACAAAACAAGCCACCTATATATTATTCCCAATCAGAGACAACACGAAACATCTGCCTCTGATTGAGAACCATATTAGGCCAAACATAGAAACGGACAAACAAGACACACAACATAGAATGCCCACCCAGCTCACGTCCTGACCAACACTAAAACAAGCAAAACACACAAGAACTATGGTCAGGACGTGACATGTACAAGATCTTCAGTTTGTTGGCAATTTCTCACATGGAATAGCCTTCATTTATCAGAACAAGAACAGACTGATGCGTTTCAGAAGAAAGTTATTTGTTTCTGGCCATTTTGAGCCATTTCAAACCCACAAATGCTGATGCTCCAGATACTCAACTAGTCTAAAAAAGGCCCGTTTTATTGCTTCTTTAAATCAGAACAACAGTTTTCAGCTGTGCTAACCATAATTGCAAAAGTGTTCTCATGATCAATTAGCATTTTAAAATGATAAACTTGGATTAGCTATCACAACACGCCATTGGAACACAGGAGTGATGGTTGCTGATAATGGGCCTATATATATAATCCATAAAAAATCTGCCGTTTCCAGCTACAATCATTTCCAACATTAACAATGTCTACACTGTATTTCAATGGACATAACATTTTCTTTCTAAAACAAGGATATTTCTAAGTGACTCCAAACTTTTGAACGGTAGTGTATTTATTTTAAAAAATGACCTGAAGGGGTCCTAAAATTAAAAATCAAATAACTGAATGATCTATGGTTAAATCTGAAAACAATTCCATATTTTCGCTAAACCCCAACGGCTTAGATTTTTTGGGGGGTTAAACATTTAGCCTTTTATAGAGGCTGGCATCTCTAGAGAAAGAGCACATTGTTGGATGCTTTTTACTACAGGATGTCAACCTGTTTGTGCGTGCATGCGTGCACTCTTCTGTGGCAAGTCTCAGCTGACCTAGCTTATAGGAAAGCAAAATCCAAGATGATATCTCCTTCATCACCTCTGTCCATCTCCTAGACAAAAAAGAGCACTAGTCAATACTAAAGTGAGATGTTGTCCATTTTTCTCATTCATCTCAATTGACACTCCTGAGAAGTAGACACGGATCTGTCTCACAGGGATCACTGTATGAGTTCTCTGAACTCTCTCACACGTGTCTCTTGTCTCAGTCTCAGCTACTAGATAAACGAGTCGTACAAGATCTTAAATGAGTCTTAAATGTGATACGAACAATTAGATGCTCTATTTCAAACATGTCTTACATTTATGGCATACAGATCTCAGTGGTATTTACACATTGTTATCTCGTACCTATCTCACTTTGAACTATGGCGCTGCTATTTCCTGCGATTTCGCAAATCATGAAGCCAGCTAATGCCATAGCTGACTTTTATGCACGGGTGACCAATGACCACGGCTTTTGTGATGAAGCAGCGATAAGTCGAGAACGAGCATAACTGGAGCATCAAGGGAACTTCAGCTGGAGGCAAGGCACCTTTCTGCAATTGAAAAACATGCTGGTCGCCACATTAATTCACCGCATTCAGTGAAGGCCTTTCACAGGGCACAAGTTAAGAGAACTCGTCTCACATCAAGGCATTATGGGAAAGGAAAAACAAGGAACAATGTTACTGTTTTCTTTCTAATGTACCACAAATAAAGGATGGACAGATTGAATTCTTCTTTACCTCTGAGGAATCAGGTGACAAATGGGCACTTATTGGCAAATTTGAAAGTGCAGGTTTTTCTTTGCTGCAAGATACTGTAACACGTGGTACCTGCTTCCATGTTGTGCCCCTACTGGAAACCCCTGTCAACACAGTTGTAATTGCCCTTGAGCATGTTTTGGGCAAAGTTGTTTTCCTTGACTTGACATCTATGCCCGGTATTGAGATGTTTATGCAAATATGTTTCTAGTACAAGAGGGTGCTACTATAAAACATAGGAAGTGTAATAACAATGTATAACTTACTTAAATATTGTTCATCCATCGTGCTGTCCTGATGGGGCGGGTGTGTTCTGTTCTGATGGGGCGGGTGTGTTCTGTTCTGATGGGGCGGGTGTGTTCTGTTCTGATGGGGCGGGTGTGTTCTGTTCTGATGGGGCGGGTGTGTTCTGTCCTGATGGGGCGGGTGTGTTCTGTCCTGATGGGGCGGGTGTGTGCTGTCCTGATGGGGCGGGTGTGTTCTGTCCTGATGGGGCGGGTGTGTTCTGTTCTGATGGGGCGGGTGTGTTCTGTTCTGATGGGGCGGGTGTGTGCTGTCCTGATGGGGCGGGTGTGTTCTGTTCTGATGGGGCAGGGTGTTCTGTCCTGATGGGGCGGGTGTGTTCTGTCCTGATGGGGCGGGTGTGTTCTGTCCTGATGGGGCGGGTGTGTGCTGTCCTGATGGGGCGGGTGTGTTCTGTCCTGATGGGGCGGGTGTGTCCTGTTCTGATGGGGCGGGTGTGTGCTGTCCTGATGGGGCGGGTGTGTTCTGTCCTGATGGGGCGGGTGTGTTCTGTTCTGATGGGGCGGGTGTGTTCTGTCCTGATGGGGCGGGTGTGTTCTGTTCTGATGGGGCGGGTGTGTGCTGTCCTGATGGGGCGGGTGTGTGCTGTCCTGATGGGGCGGGTGTGTGCTGTTCTGATGGGGCGGGGGTGTGCTGTCCTGATGGGGCGGGTGTGTGCTGTTCTGATGGGGCGGGTGTGTGCTGTTCTGATGGGGCGGGGGTGTGCTGTCCTGATGGGGCGGGTGTGTTCTGTCCTGATGGGGCGGGTGTGTTCTGTCCTGATGGGGCGGGTGTGTGCTGTCCTGATGGGGCGGGTGTGTGCTGTCCTGATGGGGCGGGTGTGTTCTGTCCTGATGGGGCGGGTGTGTTCTGTTCTGATGGGGCGGGTGTGTGCTGTCCTGATGGGGCGGGTGTGTTCTGTGCTGATGGGGCGGGTGTGTTCTGTCCTGATGGGGCGGGTGTGTGCTGTCCTGATGGGGCGGGTGTGTGCTGTCCTGATGGGGCGGGTGTGTGCTGTCCTGATGGGGCGGGTGTGTTCTGTCCTGATGGGGCGGGTGTGTTCTGTTCTGATGGGGCGGGTGTGTTCTGTCCTGATGGGGCGGGTGTGTTCTGTCCTGATGGGGCGGGTGTGTGCTGTCCTGATGGGGCGGGTGTGTGCTGTCCTGATGGAGCGGGTGTGTGCTGTTCTGATGGGGCGGGGGTGTGCTGTCCTGATGGGGCGGGGGTGTGCTGTTCTGATGGGGCGGGTGTGTGCTGTCCTGATGGGGCGGGTGTGTGCTGTTCTGATGGGGCGGGGGTTTGCTGTCCTGATGGGGCGGGTGTGTTCTGTCCTGATGGGGCGGGTGTGTGCTGTCCTGATGGGGCGGGTGTGTTCTGTCCTGATGGGGCGGGTGTGTGCTGTCCTGATGGGGCGGGTGTGTTCTGTCCTGATGGGGCGGGTGTGTGCTGTCCTGATGGGGCGGGTGTGTTCTGTCCTGATGGGGCGGGTGTGTGCTGTCCTGATGGGGCGGATGTGTGCTGTCCTGATGGGGCGGGTGTGTGCTGTCCTGATGGGGCGGGTGTGTGCTGTCCTGATGGGGCGGGTGTGTGCTGTCCTGATGGGGCGGGTGTGTGCTGTCCTGATGGGGCGGGTGTGTGCTGTCCTGATGGGGCGGGTGTGTTCTGTCCTGATGGGGCAGGTGTGTTCTGTGCTGATGGGGCGGGTGTGTGCTGTTCTGATGGGGCGGGTGTGTGCTGTCCTGATGGGGCGGGTGTGTGCTGTCCTGATGGGGCGGGTGTGTGCTGTCCTGATGGGGCGGGTGTCTTCTGTCCTGATGGGGCGGGTGTGTGCCGTCCTGATGGGGCGGGTGCGTCGATCCTTCCTGATGGGGTGGTTGCGTTCCATTCATGCAGTCAGGCTGCAGGGAGTGGTGTCAGCTATGTTAAAATATGGCAGAGCAATGCCACGTCACTCACCAAATGTGCAGTCCTTCTTGGTTTTAAGTGGCCCAGCGTTGTCTTTCTTCTCCATCGGCTTCCAGGCTCTGGTCTTGTCATTTTGAGTCTCCAATATTATTCAATACAGATACAGCTAATTACTGCTAGCCCAGTGCTACAATGTGTTTGCTCACTCAATTATCATCAAGATACGTAGGCCTAACACATATTATAAAGATTAAATATGCAATACTAATATGCATTACCAAATAAAATTGTTAGGAATGTTGTCCATTATAAACAGTACACACATATGCTGAAATACTAGGCGTGTTGTTGTGCATAAACACATGCATATCAAAAACAAAAGAATCAGGCTACCAGCTAGGCTAACGTTATATTGGAATGTAATATGCATGGGGGTCTCGTCTGAAGTATATTATGTGATACACTTGCATTACTAATACAAAAAGATAAAGCTATTTTACTTAGTTCTTGCAAACACTGACACAACTTTTCCCCTGAGTTTGTAAGAAGAGCTCCCTGGAAAAACCATATCTATTTGTTCCCTGGCAACAAGCTAATCAACCAGGGCATATACTGTTTCACATTTATTTCAAAGAACATACAGTTGAAGTCAGAAGTTTACATACGCTTAGGTTGGAGTCATTAAAACTTGTTTTTCAACCACTCCACAAATTTCTTGTTAAGTTAGAGCTTGGGTCCTTTTTTCTCAATTTCCAACTGACTGATGTGCCCAAAGTAAACTGCCTGTTGCTCAGGCCCTGAAGCCAGGATATGCATATAATTGGTACCATTGGAAAGAAGACACTTTGAAACTTTAGAAAAGTTAAAATAATGCAGGAGACTATAACACAATAGATAAGGTAGGAGAAAATCCAAAGAAAAACCAACCGGACATGTTTTTTTTTGAGAGCTCATGCTCTTCAAATAGAACGTATTGAGAAAAAATGTAATCTAGCTCCCAGTATGCAATTCCTATGGCTTCCACTAATCTTTGTTCAAGGTTTCAGGCTTGTTTCTTCCAAAACGAGGAAGAATAATGAGTTTTACCACAGGGATACAGACTTGGAAATTCGTGTATGCGCGCGAGACGAATAGGACACACACCTGCTAATATCGTTTTCCTATTGAACATATTTCTTTCCGTATGAAATATTATAGTTTAATTACATTTTAGGGTATCAGAGGATTAAATAGAAACAAATTTTGACTTGTTGAAACAAAGTTTAGGGATAGAATTTCAGATTCCTATCTTGGCATGTTGAACGTGTGGATTACTCAAATCGATGGCGCCAACTAAACTGACTTTTTGGGATATAAAGAAGGATTTTATCTAACAAAACGACACATGTTATAGCTGGGACCCTTTGGATGACAAATCAGAGGAAGATTTTCAAAAAGTTAATTAATTTTTAATCTCTATTTATGGAACCTGTGCCAGTGGAAAAATATTTTGATGTGGGGTGCCGTCCTCAAACAATCGCATGGAATGCTTTCGCTGTAAAGCCTACTGTAAATTGGACGGATTAACAAGAATTTAGGCTTTAAACCATTGTAAGACAATTGTATGTACATATGTTTAATATCCATCATTTTTATGATTATTTATTTGAATTGCGCGCACCCCAGTTTCACCAAAGATCGTACTTTTTGGAGAAATGTCCTCTGGTCTGATGAAACAACATTAGAACTGTTTGGCCATAATGACCATCGTTATGTTTGGAGGAAAAGGGGGGAGGCTTGCAAGCCGATGAACACCATCCCAACCGTGAAGCACGGGGGTGGCAGCAGCATGTTGTTGGGGTGCTTTGCTGTAGGAGGCACTGCTGCACATCACAAAATAGATGGCAACTTGAGGCAGGAAAATATGTGGATATATTGAAGCAACATCTCAAGACATCAGTCAGGAAGATGGTCGCAAATGGGTCCTCCAAATGGACAATGACCTCAATCATACTTTCAAAGTTATGGCAAATGGCTTAAGGACAACAAAGTCAAGGTATTGGAGTGGGCATCACAAAGTTGCTAGCGGGACGCCTAGCCCCAAACTATAGTTTTGGTAAGTTGGTTAGGACATCTACTTTGTGCATGACACAAGTCATTTTTCCAACAAATGTTTACAGACAGATTATTTCACTGAATCACAACTCCAGTGGGTCAGAAGTTTACATAGACTAAGCTGACTGTGCATTTAAACAGCTTGGAAAATTCCAGAAAATTATATCATGGCTTTAGAAGCTTCTGATAGGCTAATTGGAGGTGTACCTGTGGATGTATTTCAAGGCCTACCTTCAAACGCAGTGCCTCTTTGCTTGACATCATGGGAAAATCAAAAGAAATCAGCCAAGACCTCAGGAATAAATTGTAGACCTCCACAAGTCTGGTTCATCCTTGGGAGCAATTTCCAAATGCCTGAAGGTACCACGTTCATCTGTACAAACAATAGTACGCAAGTATAAACACCATGGGACCTCGCAGCCATCATACCGCTCAGAAAGGAGACGCGTTCGGTCTCCTAGAGATAAATGTACTTTGGTGCGAAAAGTGCAAATCAATCCCAAAATAACAGCAAAGGACCTTGTGAAGATGCTGGACGAAACAGGTACAAAAGTATCTATATCCACAGTAAAACAAGTCCTATATCGACATAACCTGAAAGGCCGCTCAGCAAGGAAGAAGCCACTGCTCCAAAACCGCCATTAAAAGCCAGACTACGGTTTGCAACTGCACATGCGGACAAAGATCGTACTTTTTGGAGAAATGTCCTCTGGTCTGATGAAACAACATTAGAACTGTTTGGCCATAATGACCATCGTTATGTTTGGAGGAAAAGGGGGGAGGCTTGCAAGCCGATGAACACCATCCCAACCGTGAAGCACGGGGGTGGCAGCAGCATGTTGTTGGGGTGCTTTGCTGTAGGAGGCACTGCTGCACATCACAAAATAGATGGCAACTTGAGGCAGGAAAATATGTGGATATATTGAAGCAACATCTCAAGACATCAGTCAGGAAGATGGTCGCAAATGGGTCCTCCAAATGGACAATGACCTCAATCATACTTTCAAAGTTATGGCAAATGGCTTAAGGACAACAAAGTCAAGGTATTGGAGTGGGCATCACAAAGCCCTGACCTCAATCCCATAGAACATGTGTGGGCAGAACTGAAAAAGCGTGAATGGTGTTCATGGGAGGAGACCATGGAAGAAGCCAATGCTGTCCAAAAAAAACATTGCTGCACGTCTGAAGTTCGCAAAAGAGCACCTGGGTGTTCCACAGTGCTTCTGGCAACATATTCTGTTGACAGAATAAACTAAAGTTGAGTTGTTTGGAAAGAACACACAACACTGTGTGTGGAGAAAAAAGGCACAGCACACCAACATCAAAACCTCTTCACAATTGCAAAGTATGGTGGAGAGAGCATCATGGTTTGGGGCTGCTTTGCTGCCTCAGGGCCTGGACAGCTTGCTATCATTGACGAAAAAAGGATTTCCCATGTTTATCATGACATTTTGCAGGAGAATGTAAGGCTATCTGTCCGCCAATTGAAACCCAAAAGAATTTGGGTGATGCAACAGGACAACGACCCAAAACACAGAAGTAAAGCAGCAACAAGGGCTTCAACAGAAGAAAATACGCCTTCTGGAGTGGCCCAGTCAGAGTCCTGACCTTAACCCGATTTTCAAATGCTGTGGCCTGACCTCGATAGCGGTTCATACCAGACATCCTAAGAATATTGCTGAACTGAAAGTTTTGTAAAAATTAATTGTCCAAAATTCCTCCTGACCGTTGTGCAGGTCTGATCCGCAACTACAGAAAATGTTTGGTTGAGTTAATTGCTGCCAAAGGAGGGTCAGCCAGTTATTAAATCCAAGGGTTCACATACTTTTCCCAGCCTGCACTGTGAATGTTTACACAGTGTGTTCAATAAAGACATGAAAACGTATACTTGTTAGTGTGCTATTAGTTTAAGCAGACTGTGTTTGTCTATTGTTGTGACTTAGATGAAGATCAGATCAAATTGTATGACCAATTTATGCAGAAGTCCAGGTAATTCCACAGGGTTCACATACTTTTGGTTGCCAAAGTAATAAGCACTGTTGAATACATTTTGTATCGGTTTTCATTCTTGTTTTTAAAATGTGATCATAATTAATACTGCAAATTAATGCTAACAAATTCAATTCTCAATTGTGTCTCATATCTCATTAACCAAACTCATGCATAGCTTCTGTAGTAATTTTAAGAGAAAAAAATGAGATATGGATGAGACGTTGCACATACAATGTAGAGATCTCCTTTATGGCTCATACTTCTTAGATATTTCTGATATGATCACCTCAGACTAAGATCATTAGTCTAGTAAAAGTCTCAAACTTGTCTCAGGTACTTATCTTTATTGCCCCTTTAAAATAACAGAGGCAGGAATGAGCTCAAAAGGTATACAATGATGAGGTCTCCTCTGCTGGTCACACTTCTTGAATACTGCTAAAGCGATCATCTCAATTCATCTTCATGTGTCCTATATATGTCTCATAGAAGTCTCTAACTTCACATCAATATTTCTCCTAAGGGGCCCTTTAGGAGCAATAACCCAGACACAAACGGTCACAGAATGATTCAAAATTGAGAAGCTACAAAAGATCTGGAGGATATCCGAGTGAGCAATAGATTTTTTTCCTATGGGCCTAGCTGCACTGACATATAACAGTTAACACACAAACACTCAACATACCACAACAATAAGTTTAACAATATATCATCTCAATCCCGGGATGGATTTATTGTACTGGTAAAACATGTCAGCTTCACCTCTGTAGCTAAGTGGACACGCACAATCCCCTGCAGTAGTGAAGGTCATGAAATACAAACATTCCATGGGAGGTAGTCAGAAAGAAGTGACATGGAAGTCAAGGATGTGAGATTATACTATAAATCCCATTCCTGCACTTTGCTGGTAGTGTCTCTCTCTTTCTCCCCCGCTCGCTCTCTTTCCCCCTCTCTCTGTCTCTCTCTTCTTCTGCTGCTCAACTTCATTATTGTCCTTTTCGCTCCACTTCTCGGCCTAATCCCCATAGCTGGGAACACGCTAGTTTAGAGACCCTGAGTCTCTAAAGCAAACAAACTCGCACACTTACTCTTCTCCTCCCTCCATCTTTTCTCCTCCTTCTCTCTCACTCTATAGCACACATCACACACTCCAAAGAACACATTTTAGCACCATACAAATGTTTTGTCCTAATTGTAGATTTTTTTTGCACCTTTTTTAGATTAATATAATTGACTATAGCATGAAAAAAGCCTCTGTTCACACCTTGAAGTACTCTTTTTATGACCATATGGTAATAGCTTGTGAAAGTAGGTTATGATCATTCTTATTTGTATGGATAATTATGCTGAGAGAAAATCCTATTCATCCTAACTGTACAGGACTGAGTTTCCCAAAAGCTTTTTTCGCCAATGTAATAGTTTTTCTCTCTCTCTCAACGTCACAGACCCACGGCACTCGCAGAAGAGCAAACAAATTCAGCTAGTTTACGCACAGAAGATTAACTGTCAGAAATAGATTTTTCAATTATTGCTCTGTGTGACTGGGTTGTCGAGAAATAACGTGCCATGTCAGCAGCGAGCCTGCGTCACCTACAAAACTCCCCCCAGTACAGTACAGAGTAGATACAACAAGATCTCATCACGACACAACCGAGCAACGGGCGAGTATCGTGTCAAAGGCCAAAGCATGTCTTTCTCACAGAGCGTTCCAAATTCCCGATATAGTGCACTGCTGTTGAACAGAACCCTGTGGGTCCTGGTCAAATGCACTGTAAAGGGAATAGAATACCATTTGAAACCGAACCTGTAACTCATTAAAGATGATTCTATGGACAGGGAGTCCATGATGCGAAGCTGACAGGAATTCCATTACGATCACTTCCCTTGGCCATCAACCTGATGGAATATGTAATGAGAACCTTGTCTAAAGGTGCACGTCAACGTGGATAATTCCGGGATTTAGAGTGGAACAATAGTGAACGAGGATGAATTGATCGAGTGTATTATATATAGAAGGATTCCTAAGAATAATGAACTCAGAAAACCATCCAATTTAGAATGAAATCTACAACGAGTTGTTCCAGCTAGGGTGCATGAGTGACCAGGGCAACGCGGTACAGCTTGGCTCGGCTTATTAACTTAATAGTGTGAAAAGGGTATCAGTTACTCAACCAATGTTTTCCTGGAGGGAAGGAACTCCAGTGAGTTCAATGGAACTCCAATGACCAACAAAGGAACACCAGTGAATAACTAAGAAGCTCCAGAGTAAGGTGTCCATAGTAGGACCTCGGAGTCCCATACCAGTAAATCAATTCGATGAAGATAAGTTCAGTAAAGAAAAAAATGGAGGTCCAGACAAACTTTATAGACTGTATGTGGAGGCTCCTCCTGCTCTCTGTGATTTCCTACAGTAAGGGACCTGATCACCGGCTGCTCCAAATCAAATCAAATTGTATTGGTCGCAGATGCTATTGCGAGCGTAGCGAAATGCTTGTGCTCTAGTTCCGATAGTGCAGCAATATCTAACAAGTAATATATAACAATTCCACAGAAATAAAAGCTGAAATAAATCATTCTCTCTACTATTATTCTGACATTTCACATTCTTAACATAAAGTGATGATCCTAACTGGCCTAAGATAGGTCATTTTTACTAGGATTAAATGTCAGGAATTGTGAAAACTGAGTTTAAATGTATTTGGCTAAGGTGTATGTAAACTTCAACTGTACATATGAGATAAGTAATGCAAGATATGTAAACATTATTAAAGTGGCATTATTAAAGTGACTAGTGTTTCATGTATTGGCCAATGATTTCAAGTCTGTATGTACAGTAGGAAGCAGCCTCTCTGTGCTAGTGATGGCTGTTTAACAGTCTGATGTCCTTGAGATAGAAGCTATTTTTTTTCTTCTTCTCGGTCCCAACTTTGATGCACCTGTACTGACCTCGCCTTCTGGATGCTAGCAGGGTGAACAGGCAGTGGCTCGGGTGGGTTGTCCTTGACAATCTTTTTGGCCTTCCTGTGACATCGGTTGTTGTAGGTGTCCTGGAGGGCAGGTAGTTTGCCCCCGGTGATGCTTAGTGCACCACCCTCTGGAGAGCCCTGCGGTTGTGGGCGGTGCAGTTGCCGTACCATGCGATGATACAGCCCGACAGGATGCTGTCAATTGTGCATCTGTAAAAATGTGTGAGGGTTTTAGGTGACAAGCCAAATTTCTTCAGCCTTCTGAGGTTGAAGAGGCGCTGTTGCGCCTTCTTCACCACACTGTCTGTGTGGGTGGACCATTTCAGTTTGTCCGTGATGTGTACGCCGAGGAACTTCTCCACTGCTGTCCCGTCGATGTGGATAGGGGGGTGCTCCCTCTGCTGTTTCCTGAAGTCCACGATCATCTCCTTGGTTATGATGACGTTGAGTGAGAGGTTACTTTCCTGACACCACACTCCGAGAGCCCTCACCTCCTCCTGTAGGCTGTCTTGTTGTTCTTGGTAATCAAGCCTACTACTGTTGGGTCGTCTGTAAACTTGATGATTGAGTTGGAGGCATGCATGGCCACTCAGTCATGGGTGAACAGGGAGTACAGGAGGGGGTTGAGCACACACCCTTGTGGGGCCTCAGTGTTGAGGATCAGTGAAGTGGAGATGTTGTTTCCTACCTTCACCACCTGGGGGGCAGCCCGTCAGGAAGTCCATGACCATAATTGCACAGTGTGGGGTTCAGACCCAGGGCCTCAAGCTTAATGATGAGCGTGGATGGTACTATGGTGCTATAGTCAACGAACAGCATTCTTACATAGGTATTCCTCTTGTCCAGATGGGTAGGGCAGTGTGATGGAGATTGTGTCGTGTGTGGATCTATTGGTGCGGTAATTGAAGTGGGTCTAGGGTGACAGGTAAGATGGAGGTGATATGATCCTTGACTAGTCTCTCAAAGCACTTTATGATGACGGAAGGGCGTGCTACGGGGCAATAGTCACTTAGTTCAGTAAACTTTGCTTTATTGGGTACAGGAACAATGGTGGCCATCTTGAAGCATGTGGGGACAGCGGACTGGGATAGGGAGAGATTGAATATGTCCATAAACACACCAGCCAGCTGGTCTGAGCATGCTCTGACGACGCGGCTAGGGATGGAGTCTGGGCCGGCAGCCTTGCGAGAGTTAACACGTTTAAATGTTTTACTCAAGTCGGCTATGGAGAAGGACAGCCCACAGTCCTTGGTAGCGGGCTGTGTTGGTGGCACTGTGTTATCCTCACCTTCAAGCGCCAGAGAGAGGGAGCAGACGTGATTGTACCCCCCCACCCCCCGCACGGGCCGGCCGAGGCCTGTGCACTGGACCAGCTGGTTGGGTCGTAAAAGCCAGATGAACCGGCTGAGGTGTGGGAGCCTGGCGAACCGGCTGAGGTGTGGGAGCCTGGCGAACCGGCTGAGGTGTGGGAGCCTGGCGACCCGGTTGAGACGTGAAAGCCTGATGATCCCGCTGGAACATGGGAGCCTGATGAGCCGGCTGAAGCGTAAACGCCTGGCGATCTGGCCGAGACGTAAAACCCTGGCGATCCGGCTGAGGCCTGACGTGTGATGGGCACTTGCCGAGCCAACCAGGACAAGAAAACCTCTCGAGCCAGCTAGTGCGTAGAAGCCCTGACGAGCTGTCTTAGTCACCCCCGGTTCCATCGGTGGCGGCCCCTGGAGCCGACGTCACCACCAACCGGTAAGCCAGCACTCCCTTATGCTTCGTTTGATGGCTTCAGGATTCTGTATGGACCGACGCTGGAGTAGAGAAGCAGGTACAGGGAGTGGAACATTTAATGAGGAACAGACATGGAACAAGACAGGAACAGCGTCAGCACATGGGTAACACAACAACATACGAACATTAATCCTGAAGCAGGGAACAGAGCTTGGGAACAGACATACACTGCTCAAAAAAATAAAGGGAACACTTAAACAACACAATGTAACTCCAAGTCAATCACACTTCTGTGAAATCAAACTGTCCACTTAGGAAGCAACACTGATTGACATTACATTTCACATGCTGTTGTGCAAATGGAATAGACAACAGGTGGAAATTATAGGCAATTAGCAAGACACCCCCAATAAAGGAGTGGTTCTGCAGGTGGTGACCACAGACCACTTCTCAGTTCCTATGCTTCCTGGCTGATGTTTTGGTCACTTTTGAATGCTGGCGGTGCTTTCACTCTAGTGGTAGCATGAGACGGAGTCTACAACCCACACAAGTGGCTCAGGTAGTGCAGCTCATCCAGGATGGCACATCAATGCGAGCTGTGGCAAGAAGGTTTGCTGTGTCTGTCAGCGTAGTGTCCAGAGCATGGAGGTGCTACCAGGAGACAGGCCAGTACATCAGGAGACGTGGAGGAGGCCGTAGGAGGGCAACAACCCAGCAGCAGGACCGCTACCTCCGCCTTTGAGCAGGAGGAGCACTGCCAGAGCTGTGCAAAATGACCTCCAGCAGGCCACAAATGTGCATGTGTCTGCTCAAACAGTCAGAAACAGACTCCATGAGGGTGGTATGAGGGCCCGACGTCCACAGGTGGGGGTTGTGCTTACAGCCCAACACTGTGCAGGACGTTTGGCATTTGCCAGAGAACACCAAGATTGGCAAATTTGCCACTGGCGCCCTGTGCTCTTCACAGATGAAAGCAGGTTCACACTGAGCACATGAGCACATGTGACAGACGTGACAGAGACTGGAGACGCCGTGGAGAATGTTCTGCTGCCTGCAACATCCTCCAGCATGACCGGTTTGGCGGTGGGTCAGTCATGGTGTGGGATGGCATTTCTTTGGGGGGCCGCACAGCCCTCCATGTGCTCGCCAGAGGTAGCCTGACTGCCATTAGGTACCGAGATGAGATCCTTAGACCCCTTGTGAGACCATATGCTGGTGCGGTTGGCCCTGGGTTCCTCCTAATGCAAGACAATGCTAGACCTCATGTGGCTGGAGTGTGTCAGCAGTTCCTGCAAGAGGAAGGCATTGATGCTATGGACTGGCCCGCCCGTTCCCCAGACCTGAATCCAATTGAGCACATCTGGGACATCATGTCTCGCTCCATCCACCAACGCCACGTTGCACCACAGACTGTCCAGGAGTTGGCGGATGCTTTAGTCCAGGTCTGGCAGGAGATCCCTCAGGAGACCATCCGCCACCTCATCAGGAGCATGCCCAGGCGTTGTAGGGAGGTCATACAGGCACGTGGAGGCCACACACACTACTGAGCCTCATTTTGACTTGTTTTAAGGACATTACATCAAAGTTGGATCAGCCTGTAGTGTGGTTTTCCACTTTAATTTTGAGTGTGACTCCAAATCCAGACCTCCATGGGTTGATAAATTTGATTTCCATTGATCATTTTTGTGTGATTTTGTTGTCAGCACATTCAACTATGTAAAGAAAAAAGTATTTAATAAGAATATTTCATTCATTCAGATCTAGGATGTGTTATTTTAGTGTTCCCTTTATTTTTTTGAGCAGTGTATATAGGGGAGGTAATGACACAGGTGATTGTGTCCAGGTGAGTCCAATAATTGCTGATGCGCGCGACGGGGGAATGCAGGTGTGCATAATGATGGTGGCAGGAGTGCGTAATGCTGGGGAGCCTGGCGCCTTCGAGCTCCAGGGAGGCGGAGCGGGAGCAGGCGTGACACTATACTATTCTACGGTATCTTAGTCACTGAAAAATGTTTACATATCTTGCATTACTCATCTGATATGTATATACTGTATTCTATACTATTCAATGGTATCTTAGTCAATGGTATCTTTGGCATTTCTCATCTCATGTGTATATACTGTTTTCTATGGTATCTCATTCACTTAATGCTTACATATCTTGCATTACTCATCTCATATGTATATACTGTTTTTTCTATACTATTCTACTGTATCTTAGTCCGTTCCGCTCTGACATCGCTCGTCCATATGTATATAGTCTTAATTCATTCCTACTTAGATGTGTGTGTATTGATTATATGTTGTGTACTATGTTAGATATTACTTCAAATCAAATCTTATTCGTCACATACACATGGTTAGCAGATGTTAATGCGAGTGTAGCGAAATGCTTGTGCTTCTAGTTACGACAGTGCAGTAATATCTAACAAGTAATCTAACAATTCCCCAACAACTACCTAATACACACAAATCTAAAGGGCTGAATGAGAATATGTACATGTAAGTATATGGATGAGCGATGGCCGAGCGGCATAGGCAAGGTACAATAGATGGCATAAAATACAGTATATACACATGTGATATGAGTAATGTAAGACATGTAAACATTATTAAAGTGACATTATTTAGAGTGCATTGTATAAAGTGACTAGTGATCCATGTATTAAAGAGGCCAGTGATTGGGTCTCAATGTAGGCATCAGCCTCTCTTAGTTAGTAATTGCTGTTTAGCAGTCTTGAGATAGAAGCTGTTTTTCAGTCTCTCGGTCCCAGCTTTTGATGCACTTGTTAGATATTACTGCACTGTCGGAGCTAGAAGCACAAGCATTTCGCTACACCCACAATAACATCTGCTAATCATGTGTATGTGACCAATAAAATTTTATTTTATTTTATTTTATTAGGAAAAAACCTCAGTGAATGTGGAGACCCAACCCCCATCTCTGTGATCTCCTACATTAAGGGACCTGATCACCGGCTGCTCCAGTGGAGCCAGGCTGTCTTATCACTCTGGGGTAATTGGAATTTCTTTGCAGAGGGTGGTTGTGCTTCTTGGGAAAACAGAATTGTATTTAAGCAATATAAGGTGTGCTATAAGGCCAAAATACCACGGTTATAGGCTGTTCTTAAGCACGACACAACACGGAGTGCCTGGATACGGCCCTTAGCCGTGGTATATTGGCCATATACCACAAACCCCCGAGGTGCCTTATTGCTATTATAAACTGGTTACCAATGTAATTAGAGCAGTAAAAATACTTGTTTTGTCATACCCGTGGTATACGGCCTGATATACCACAGCTGTCAGCCAATCAGCATTCAGGGATCAAACCATCTAGTTTATAATACTCTGAACATCAAATTGTTTGTCTTCTCGACTATCTGAAAAAATAGAGCAACGTCTGCTAGTTTTATATATACGCCATTTAGCAGACCCTTTTATCTAAAGCGACTTACAGTCATGCGCGCATACATTTTACATATGGATGGTCCTGGGAATCAAACCCAATACCCTGGCGTTACAAGCACCATGCTCATTCAACTGAGTTACAAAGGACTTGGAAAAAAAAATATCAGTGTGTTTGGTATTAAATGCATCGGCTGGCTCAATTATCTGAGTAAAATATTCATACATATATTATAATATTGCAACCACACAGAGCTTAGAAAAAAATTGTCCGCCCTAATGGCCCCTCCTCGGCTATACCAACATGAAAATGTGGTATAATTACATTTCCACATCCCACACTGTATCTAACATAGTTAGAACAGTAAGAATATTGTTTGTTTTTTAATCGGATCAACCAGATTTGCATAATTCACGGTGAAGAAAGTATTAATGTGTGAAGCTAGCATGCAGATGTTGTTTCAGCAGAGACATCGCCTTCTCTTTCAGTCTGTGGCAGAAGAGATGGCATATGTTGGTGATTCACCAATTAAGACAAAGTGTGTGTTACAGACGTAGTTTTAAACCTCAAAGGTTTGGATAAACAGTACACATTACTTATCAGATTACAGCATAATGGTGAATGATAAGAGATGTCGAGAATGTCAAGAGAATATGTGGTACCATTTTCCTCATAGTTATGACACAGTTATAGCCTAGCCAGGTGGGTTAACACTTTGGCCACAGCTGGCAAGTGCTAATGACTCAAGTGAAGTGTTACCGACCCCATTTTCCTCTTCATTTACTTTTCTCAGTTTGTGAGTGCCAATGCCCTCTGGCTATCGAGCTGTTAGTCCACTCCCAGTAAGCACATCACCAGACTGATCCTTCCCAAAAAGCTTGTCAATTCAGACATCCGCTCTGGATACATCTGTTATTATAGGCAACTGCCAATATCCCATGTTTAACTTAAGTCAGATGGGGTAATGAAACTACCTTTGTTTCAGGCCTACCGCGACGTCAGCTCATCAGTAAGCAGTGCTGGATAGCTATTAAAACATGAAATGCCTCCGACTCCTTGAGTCGATGTGGATCCATGCTTTCCTCACGTATTACTTACCGAGAGGTGAAAAAGTCAAGGGGTGAAAAGCGTTGAAGTGCACACATATACACAGGCAGAGATAGAGACACATGCACAATCAAACACAGGCAGAGAAACACAAACACACACAGGAAAAAACACACACAACACAGTACTCTCTGTTTATACTCACACATCAGAATAGGTGGGAAAATGCACTTAAAGAGTGTTAGGACTTTTCTGTGTCCCAGAGAGCCAAGGGCGTAGGGGCACCCCGTGTAACACCGTCCTTTCACAACACTCCCCTCGTCTCTCCTCCTTGTCCATATCTCCTCTCCTCCTCTCACACCTGGGTCCCTATCCTCCAGCTGGGGCGGATGCGGTACATTTTTCAACAAGAAACGTATGCACTGCTGCAGGCAATAAAGCACCGAGTTACTTGGATTGTCTATGTGACACCCAGTATCTTGGGTGTCACATATACTTCCTTTGTGTTTATGTCCCGAAGTTGTTCTCAGCAGACATTTTAGCCCTCTTTTAAAATGTCATCCCCCATTTTAGTGAAAGTTTTGTGCCAACATCCATATTTGATGCTCGACCTTACACTTCTCCCTTAGATTTGACATTAGGAAGCTTGGTACAGTACAGGACATCGAGTGTCTTGTCATTGTTTGTGATAATTTTTCAGGAGTTAAAAATATGGCGATAATTAGCTATAGCACCCCAGTCAGTGCAGGCAGTGTTCTTTCTCTCCTCCACAGTGGGAATAATGTGTAGACACCGCGTCTCCATTTCTCTGAGCTATTTTTATCTGGGGAGCAATCATCCTCCTTCAATCTTGGAGGGAGAGAGAGAGAGAAAAGTTGGCAACAGACGGCAAGATCGATCTCTTGGTGTTGTTTACTTTTGTCACCTAAATGTCTTGGCACACTGGAGTGGTGTTGTATTATTTAAGTGAGCGTGTAGCCCGGCACTTGAAAGAATTGAGTGTCTTATAGTAAAGGTCAACCATAAAGATGCTCACTAGTCTCTGGCCACCACACTGGCAACCTTTTGAGCTACTGGCATTTCACCAACTGGACACCCGCTCTAAAGGTTACTCCCACACATACCGCATTTTATGTATGTTTTGTTAAATGAATACGTTAGATTGTTAAATCATTCTGACCAAAGAAAAATCATGAGTATAAGCCTACACTACTAACGTCACCCATTCCATTTCATACTATTACCATCATGGTTGTTTTGAAATTAATTCCATATTCCCATTAGAGAATGAAATAACAGTTAATGGGATACCATTATAGTTTAGTAATATGGCCAATAAGGGCTTGTGCTGTTTATGATTAAAGATAACCATGTGACCACTTACTTGTAATGCGACAGAAGAATCTAGGTAGACATGTGCATGTTAGAACAATCCATATCTTGGAATTATCCGTAATTTTTCACTGTTCTTTTCTATTTTTAAATCTCAAGGCTTTTATAGTGAGAGGACCAGTATTGGAAAATAAGTATTACATTGATTTAATTCAGACCAGATACTGTCTAGTAGTGCACCGTTGCAGTTGTGACAGGATATCATATGTTTATGTTCGCATCTTCTTTTAATCGTGGTTTTTAATTCCTTCCCCTTCGCATTTTGATAGGACGTGCGACAGCAATATTCCACCCCATATGTGGTGTCAGTTAGCCTTACAGTGCCTTCAGAAAGTATTCACACCCCTTGACTAAACTTAGATTTTGTGTCACTGGCCTACACACAATAGCCCATAATGTCAACGTGGAATCATGTTTTTAGAAATGTTTACCAATTAATACAAAATGAAAGCTGAAAGTATTTAACCCCTTTGTTATGTCAAGCCTAAATAAGTGTCACGTTGGTATGAATGGATTCGGGAGACAGGAGCAGGACTGCGTAATAGGGTTTTTTATTCAGCCCAAATTTCGGCGCAGACCAAACAAACACGTAACAAAAACACAGGCTTGTGACCCAAACAAAAGAGCGAGGAGTACCATTATTAAATCACACACGCTCACAATGATTAACACACGGGACGAGACCCGTAATATTCTGCGCAATCCACAAAGGCACGAAAGCCCAAAACACTCAGCACAGGTACTCACACGCACCAACTTACATTGTAACAATAATCGACAGCACCATGGTGAACAAAGGGCACACTTATACAAATACAATCAGTGGGAATAAGGGCCAGGTGTGCGCAATGAAAGTTCCAGAGGGATCCGTGACAATAAGTCCAGGAGTAAAAATGTTCTTAGTGCTTAACAAGTCACATAATACGTTGCATGGACTCTGTGTGCAATAATAGTGTTACTTTTTAATGATACCTCATCTGTGTGCCCACACATACAATAATCTGTAAGGTCCTTCAGTCGAGAACTGAATTTCATACACAGATTCAACCACAAAGACCAGGAAACAAAGTGTTATCTTTGGGGCAAATTGAACACCTCACATTACTGAGAACCACTTGTCATATTTTCTAGCATAGTGGTGGCTGCATCATGTTATGGGCATACTTGTCATTCACAAGGACTAGGGAGTTTTTTTCATATAAAAAGAAAAGGAATAGAGCTAAGCACAGGCAAAATCCTAGAGGAAAACTTGGTTCAGTCTGCTTTCCAACAGACACTGAGAGACAAATTCACCTTTCAGCAGGACAATTACCTAAAACACAAGGCCAAACATACACTGGATTTGCTTACGAAGATGACACTGAATGTTCCTGAGTTGTCTAGTTACAGTTTTGACTTAAATCGGATTGTAAATGCCTGTCTAGCAATGATCAACAATCAACTTGACACAGCTTGAGGAATTTAAAAAATATGCAAATATTGTACAATCCATGTGGGCAAAGATCTTAGAGCCTTACCCAGAAAGACTCAAAGCTGTAATCACTGTCAACGTTAATTCTAACATGTCATTGACTCAGGGCTGTGGCAGTCTTATTCCATCCCATACTCTTATCCCGTCCTATACTTTTAACAACTCTGTATATGGCGTCTTAGCCTTATATCCAAAGACAGTCCTTTGCTGTGATTCTGTTTAAGTCAGAATGTGGACTATTCTCAGCCATAAGGAACCAGCTCTCGCTTTGATGAATAACTCTGAGCCCTGCGATTTATCATGGTTATTTCGCTCACGATGAGTGCCTGGTCTTAAGTGAACAATGAAAGTGGATGTAGGATTACCATTTGAGGAGCCTTCAAAGGAAAGCCATTTGTATCCCGCTGCAATTCCACTATCTCAGCTCGGCCAATTACAGCAGGCTCTAAAAGATGTATCGTTCACTCTCCCAACTTGCCAGGGATATCGCCCTTTGTGTCTCATCGTTGTGATCTGTTGCACACGCATCAGGATTATGTATTACAAGACACAATTTAACTGTATCCCTTCCAGGATGAAACTCAGACAAGGCCTGGTATTTCAGTCTCCCCTGATTAATAAAAGGCCCTTTTGAAATACGTTGGTTCTTTGTGATGTTGTGTTCAGCACCAACTTTTTGTGGGAAATAGGATTGTAACTAAGCAAAAACAGAAATGTCCTTTTTCCAATAGACAATAATGTCTTCCTCCTCTTCTAGGCCTTTTACCATTACTGACACATCCTGATGTTACCTTATTTTATATGGGTATCTGGAAAGATAATCTATAGTTTCACTCTTTGTGAATAAACATTTGTCAATTGATGACATGTCATGACATGATCCTCCTACATTGCTGATTTAAAACAGGTACTTAATAAGGGCAAAACTAAATGCATGATGTTTTTAAACTAAGGTAAGAATGTTTCAGATGAACTACATTTTCACTCAGATGGTTCTCCAGTCTAACGTGTTACCGCATATAAATATTTAGGCATTTGGATTGATATGGATTTGACGTCTAAAAAAAACATGTAGATTAGCTGATTAAGAAGCTAAGATTTAAAGTTGTTTTTTTCTTCTAAAGAAACAGATTGCCTTTCTCTAAGCAGTAGGAAGCAGATTATTCAGTCAACCTTTTTATCTGTTGTTGATTATGGCCGTATTATTTATCAAAGTGGATCTGCTACTACTCTTAAACCTTTAGATGCCATCTCCCATAATGCCCTTTGTTTTGTTACAGGTGACAGTTTGGATACTCATCACTGCATCATTTATCAAACGGTTGACTGGACTTCGCTAAAGACCCGTAGATCTCTACATTACTCCATTTTTGTTTACAAGGCCCTACTTTCATAAACGTTTTGTATTATCTAACTTTGCTGTTGAAGTATAGACACCGGAGTTGCCTAACCGTTCACAGGGTTGATTAACTCTTGAGGTTCCTCGGGTCTCCACCATGCTAGGTAAATCTGCTTTTAGTTTTAATTAATGCACCGTATTGCTGGAAGAAAATTCGAAACACATTTCATCTGGTGCCGTTCAGGCAGTTCAAAGTATTGATTGGGGACTTATTTGTGGAGGAATTTAATTGTATTTCTGGGTGATTTGTGATGTTTTATTTGTGCTTCTCATGACTGTGTTTTTGTAATTTAATGTGTACATGTATGTATATGCAGTATCTTTTTTACCTAGGCAAGTCAGTTTTAAGAACAAATTCTACTTTCAATGATGGCCTAGGAACAATGGGTTAACTGCCTTGTTCAGGGGAAGAACGAAAGATCTTTTCCTTGTCAGCTCGGGGATTCGATCTTGCAACCTTTCGGTTACTAGTCCAATGCTCTAACCACTAGGTTACCTGCCGTATATATAGGGCTTACTTGTAAAAGAGACCTAGGTCTCAATTTGTCTTCCCTGTTAAAATAAAGGTTAAATAAATAAATATATTTAGTAGTTCTATCTGATATGATCAGGATCTTCCCTCTAATGATTCATATTTTTCTATGTTAGTCTTTTGCTTACCGTTTCAAGTACACTATAAAATTGTAGTCGGAAGTTTACATGCACCTTAGCCAAATACATGTAAACTCAGTTTTTCACAATTCCTGACATTTACAGAGTAAATATTCTCTGTCTTAGGTCATTTAGGATCACCACTTGATTTTAAGAATGTGAAATGTCAGAATAATAGTAGAGAGAATAATTTATTTCAGCGTTTATTTCTTTCATCACATTCCGAGTGGGTCAGAAGTTTACATACAATCAATTAGTATTTGGAAGCATTGCCTTTCAATTGTTTAACTTGGGACAAATGTTTTGGGTAGCCTTCCACAAGCTTCCCACAATAAGTTGGGTGAATTTTGGCCCATTCCTCCTGACAGAGCTGGTGTAACTGAGTCAGGTTTGTAGGCCTCCTTGCTCACACACACTTTTTCAGTTCTGCCCACAAAGTTTCTATAGGATTGAGGTCAGGGCTTTGTGATGGCCACGCCAATACCTTGACTTTGTTGTCCTTTAGCCATTTTGCCACAACATTGGAAGTCTGCTTGAGGTCATTGTCCATTTGGAAGACCCATTTGCAACTTCCTGACAGATGTCTTGATGTTGCTTCAATATATCCACATAATTTTCCTCCCTCATGATGCCATCTATTTTGTGAAGTGCACCAGTCCCTCCTGCAGCAAAGCACCCCCACAACATGATGCTGCCACCCCCGTGCTTCACGTTTGGGATGGTGTTCTTTCGGCTTGCAAGCCTCCCCTTTTTTTCTCCAAACATAATGATGGTCATTATGGCCAAAGTTAGATTTTTGTTTCATCAGACCAGAGGATATTTCTCCAAAAAGTACAATCTTTGTCCCCATGTGCAGTTGCAAACCGTAGTCTTGCTTTTTTTAATGGCGGTTTTCCTCCTTGCTGAGCGGCCTGTCAGGTTATGTCAATATAGGACTCGTTTTACTGTGGATATAGATACTTTTGTATCTGTTTGCTCCAGCCCCTTCACAAGGTACTTTGCTGTTGTTCTGGGATTGATTTGCACTTTTGTCACCAAATTACTTTGATCTCTAGGAGACAGAACGCGTCTCCTTTCTGAGCGGTATGATGGCTGCGTGGTCCCATGGTGTTTATACTTGCGTACTATTGTTTGTACAGATGAATGTGGTACCTTCAGGTGTTTGGAAATGTTTTCCAAGGATGTACCAGACTTGTGGAGGTCTACAATTTATTCCTGAGGTCTTGGCTGATTTCTTTTGATTTTCCCATGATGTCAAGCAAAGAGGCACTGAGTTGAAGGTAGGCCTTGAAATACATCCACAGTTACACCTTCAATTAACTCAAATTATGTCAATTAGCCTAACAAGCTTCTAAAGCCATGATGTCATTTTCTGGAATTTTTCCAAGCTGTTTAAAAGCACAGTCAACTTAGTGTATGTAAACTTCTGACCCACTGGAATTGTGATACAGTGAATTATAAGTGAAATAATCTGTCTGTAAACAATTGTTGGAAAAATGACTTGTGTCATGCACAAAGTAGATGACCTAACCAACTTGCCAAAACTATAGTTTGTTAACAAGAAATTTGTGGAGTGGTTGAAAAACGAGTTTTAATGACTCCAACCTAAGTGTATGTAAACTTCCGACTTCAACTGTATATACAAAAGTACGTGGATACTCCTTTCAAATCAGTGGATTCTGCTATATCAGCCACACCCGTTTCTGACAGGTGTATAAAATCGAGCACAAAGTTATGCTATCTCCATAGAGAAACATTGGTAGTAGGATGGCATTACTGAAGAGCTCAGTGACTTTCAACGTGGCACCGTCAAAGGATGCCACCTTTCCAACAAGTCAGTTTGGCAAATTTCTGCCCTGCAAGAGCTGGACCGGTCAACTGTAAGCGCTGTTATTGTGAAATGGAAATGTCTAGGAAAAACAATGGCTCAGCCGTGAAGTGGTAGGCCACACAAGCTCACAGAACGGGGCCGCAGAGTGCTGAAGCGCATAGAGCGTAAAAAACGTCTGTCCTCGGTTGCAACACTCACTACCGAGTTCCAAACTGCCTCTGGAAACAACGTCAGCACAAGAACTGTTTGTCAGGAGCTTCATGAAATGGGTTTCATGGCCACGCAGCCGCACACAAGCCTAAGATCACCATGCAGGATTCCAAGCGTCAGTTGGAGTAAAGCTTGTCAACCGTTGGACTCTGGAGCAGTGGAAATGCGTTCTCTGGAGTGATGAATCACACTTCACCATCTGGCAGTCGAATCTGAGTTTGGAGGATGATAGGAGAACGCTACCTGCTCCAATGCATATTGCCAACTGTAAAGTTTGGTGGAGGAGGAATAATGGTCTGGGTCCGTTGTTCATGTTTCGGGCTATGTTTCAGCATGACAATTCCACCGTGCACAAAGCGAGGTCCATACAGAAACACCATTGCAATGAATTGGAACGCCAACTCAGTTTCCCATTACAAGAAAGCTTACACTGCTAAATCAATCCATACCTAATTTTTAATTCACCCTGAATAATGCATACATGACGTGGGGCATTTTAACATGTCATTTCCATGCTAGTCACCAGTAGGCTATTGATTCTCATTGTCCGTCTGCATATTGAAACATCACAATGATCTATGCGCCCCATAAAACATAGCATGCCAATAGCCTTCGCGGGTCCATTGCCTTCCCCTTAGCTTGCAGACTGGTCTGGCTCCACTCCCTATTTAAAACCCCGATAACCATCTTAAGAGTGAGGAGAACGAGAAAGACGAGATCCTGGTAAGGCTTTGGCAGAACCCTTGATCTAATTTGAGAGTTGAATCATTGACTAGGGCTGAAGAGGTGAAGCGTCAAATTGGTCAGCCATTTTCTACTTCTCTCTGCTCCACCACTTCTAAACTAGGTAGAGTAGTGATTGAGATGTTGAAGTGCTCTAGAGTCCCTGTGGGAAAGAAGGTGAAATGAAGGAGATGTAGATAACAGACAGTGTATCTCTCTAAAAAGCTAGGACAATATGTCCAAAAATGATTGAAAAATAACTCAAGTCATATTTAAAGTATTTAGGAAAAAATTGTTCAGGTATTTTTCATCCATCCCTTTCAGAGTGCTGTCGTATATCTCAAAAGTGGAACATCAAAGGTTGCCTTGTCATACCGAATGGAAATATCTTCCCAGAGATTTTTTGCCAATATTATGCTCTTTAAAGTGCATCTGATTAGAAATTTAATCACAGGCCCACCTCTTTATTTCTTCTGAAGATTGCCACCGTTCGTCTCCTTTCATTGGGTCTTAACGGTAGGGATATGTGGGTGATATCTAAATTAGCATCGGCAGTCCTACACAGATCTGGACTTCTTTTTGACGTGCTCCAGGGTTTCGCTTTTAAGTGTCCCTTCTAATCTTCAAGGGGAGACAGGTATGTATTAATCCGTGTTCCCAGTCAGGAATAAAATTGAGCCTTGCTCCACGTGTCTCCATTTGATCAAGCTACTGTGCAGACATTGAAAGCATGAATGCTAAAATGTAACCTGTGATATACAGTTGAAGACGGAAGTTTACATACACTTAAGTTGGAGTCATTAAAGCTAGTTTTTCAACCACTCCACAAATTTCTTGTTAACAAACTATAGTTTTGGCAAGTCGGTTAGGACATCTACTTCGTGCATGACACAAGTCATTTTCCAACAATTGTTTACAGACAGTTAATTTCACTTATAATTCACTGTATCACAATTCCAGTGGGTCAGACATTTACATACACTAAGTTGACTGTGCCTTTAAACAGCATGGAAAATTCCTGAAAATTATGTCATGTCTTTAGAAGCTTGACATAATTTGAGTTAATTGGAGGTGTAACTGTGGATGTATTTCAAGGCCGACCTTCAACTCAGTGCCTCTTTGCTTGACATCATGGGAAAATCAAAAGAAATCAGCCAAGACCTCAGGAAAACAATTGTAGACCCCCACAAGTCTGGTTCATCCTTGGGAGCAATTTCCAAATGCCTGAAGGTACCACATTCATCTGTACAAACAATAGTACGCAAGTATAAACACCATGGGACCACGCAGCCGTCATACCGCTCAGGAAGGAGACGCGTTCTGTCTCCTAGAGTTGAACGTACTTTGGTGAGAAAAGTGCAAACAAATCCCAGAACAACAGCAAATGACCTTGTGAAGATGCTGGAGGAAACCGGTACAAAAGTATCTATATCCACAGTAAAACGAGTCCTATATCGACATAATCTGAAAAGCTGCTCAGCAAGGAAGAAGCCACTGCTCCAAAACCGCCATAAAAAAAAACAGACTACGGTTTGCAACTGCACATGAGGACAATGATCGTACTTTTTGGAGAAATGTCCTCTGGTCTGATGAAAAAAATTGAACTCTTTGGCCATAATGACCATCGTTATGTTTGGAGGGAAAAGGGGGATGCTTGCAAGCCGAAGAACACCATCCCAACCGTGAAGCACGGGGTGGCAGCATCAAGTTGCTGGGTGCTTTGCTGCAGAAGGGACTGGTGCACTTCACAAAATAGATGGCATCATGAGGGAGGAAAATTATGTGGATATATTGAAGCAACATCTCAAGACATCAGTCAGGAAGTTAAAGCTTGGTCGCAAATGGGTCATGAACCCAAGCATACTTCCAAAGTTGTGGCAAATGACTAAAGGACAACAAAGTCAAGGTATTGGAGTGGCCATCACAAAGACCTGACCTCAATCCTATAGAAAATGTATGGGCAGAACTGAAAAAGCGTGTGTGAGCAAGGAGGCCTACAAACCTGACTCAGTTACACTAGCTCCGTCAGGAGGAATGGGCCAAAATTAACCCAACTTATTGTGGGCAGCTTGTGGAAGGCTACCCGAAACCTTTGACCCAAGTTTAACAATTTAAAGGCAATGCTACCAAATACTAATTGAGTGTATGTAAACTTCTGACCCACTGGGAATGTGATGAAAGAAATAAAAGCTGAAATAAATCATTCTCTCTACTATTATTCTGACATTTCACATTCTTAAAATAAAGTGGTGATCGTAACTGGCCTAAAACAGGGAATTTTTACTCGGATTAAATGTCAGGAATTGTGAAAAACTGAGTTTAAATGTATTTGGCTAAGGTGTATGTAAACTTCCGACTTCAACTGTATATACATAATCTGTACTACGATTGATCTCAGACATAGGATTGATATATAAATCTAAAGCTGTACTTGAAATTTGAAAGTAGATTTTGATATCCTGTAAGAACTGTGATTTGTCTTGCAGTGTATCGTATCAAAACTGTCTAAACAACTGTAATTCTAAAGCATTAACCGATTTTGTCTCTTTTCCAAAGTACAGCTAAGCATCGGCTTCGGTTGGCAGAGACGAGAACAGATTGCTGTATGTATTACATTTTGTAGCCATTGGAAATAACCGACGAGCCTGCCAGAATTAATGAATCTCAAAATGTAATGAAATCCTGATTATTTCAGAACCATTTCCCCGCTCTTTCCTCCTGAGGTCTTGCAGTCGTCACTGTGTGTCTCGCTGCCAACTTCCAGCACCAATCTGAGGCTCCATCCACTACAACCATAAATCATCCCAAAGCAAAGGTCTAGGCGCTAATAGAGAACAAGCGTGGCACTATTTTCAATTCACTGGGAGCTGTCTGCAGGGCCTATGACATGTCCCTGATACGTCCAACTTTACCCATCGCTGAAATTGCACACGGTTTGTGTAACGGTTCTTTGACATGTTTCCTTTTTGTTTGCTCTCCGATCCAATCCAGGTAGCCTTCACTCACTGTCAGACCAGGCCCAAGTGAGACTCCCTAACCGCTGTACGTACTCAGCCCATGTTCGAAGCACTGCTTTTGTTCCGTTCCTGAACGGTTTGGAACATTTCATCAGAGAAGATGGAAGCGCAATATAAAAGGGGTCTTTGATGTCCTTTTGAACCGTTAAGATGAAACATGCCAATTAATCCGATTTTTTTTAAACTTTGGTTCTTACCAGATTAAAGGTTAACGACTTGTTTCCGATTGCATTGTAAGCGTCTTCTTGGGTCACGACGCATCCACGAGCAATTATTTTCAGGACTGTCATGAAGTAGTCCGCATGAACTATTTAAACCACAGGTTTTTTCCATCAGATACGATAATAATTTTGATGTAACGGCATTTTACTTTAAAAACGACGATGTCCCAATAGTTACGAGCAACAAAACACCATCATACTTCTGTGAGCCTGTAGGAATCAAATTCCTCAAGCACTGTTTATGCTGACAAACCAGACGGATACAACAACAAAAAACTTCTCAACGTCTCAATAACATTCTCCAAAATAATTCCTCTGAGAGTGTGGATCGCTAAACCACCAAACAGGACAGCACTTGTGTTATACCATTGTTTTGAGAACTTCGCTCAAGAGCCTTAGAGAATAATACAAAGTGCCATGTTGACATCTGCCAAACCCCTCAGTGGTGAAACACGATTTGCGGTTTGTGTGGGATCATCAGACGGCTTCCCAACCTTTCCCTCCACTGCATGGTGACAGTGTTGGAACATGAGAGATAGAAGAGTGGGCTGAACGGCTTCTGATGTTGGTTCCTGTTCAGGGGACTGTTAATGAGTCCCTACACATCTCTTTAGGGTCCTAATGACAGAGAAGCAACAGCAGACGTACAGCTTTATTAGAGGTCTCTGAAACACACTTAAGGCTCAATGGGATCTAGCAACAGATCAAATCGCAGCCACAGGATGAGTCATAACATTGTGTTGTGCCAAGCTGTGGTTGTGTATGTATGCAACAAGTATCATGAAACAGTCACCTTATTGGTTGAAACGTGTCATTAGAACTGAGCAGGGCTCGGTTGGTGTCCCTTCGACGTGACACAATGGACATGACAACCCTGCCTAACCTCAACAAGCCCCAACTCCTTTCCCAGTGGGCACTGGGTTATTGTTTACTGCAAGACATGGGTATGGGTCTCTCTCTCTCTCTCTCTCTCTCTCTCTCTCTCTCTCTCTCTCTCTCTCTCTCTCTCTCTCTCTCTCTCTCTCTCTCTCTCTCTCTCTCTCTCTCTCTCTCTCTCTCTCTCTCTCTCTCTCTCTCTCTCTCTCTCTCTCTCTCTCTCTCTCTCTCTCTCTCTCTCTCACTCTCTCTCTCTCTCTCTCTCTCTCTCTCTCTCTCTCTCTCTCACTCTCTCTCTCTCTCTCTCTCTCTCTCTCTACCTCTCTCTCTCTCTACCTCTCTCTCCTCTCACTCTCTCTCTCTACCTCTCTCTCCTCTCACTCTCTCTCTCTACCTCTCTCTCCTCTCACTCTACCTCTCTCTCCTCTCGCTCTACCTCTCTCTCCTCTCGCTCTACCTCTCTCTCCTCTCGCTCTACCTCTCTCTCCTCTCGCTCTCCCTCTCTCTCTACCTCTCTCTCTACCTCTCTCTCTACCTCTCTCCTCTTGCTCTACCTCTCTCTCTACCTCTCTCTCCTCTCGCTCTACCTCTCTCTACCTCTGTTCTCCTCTCTCTACCTCTCTCCTCTCTCTCTCTCTCTCTCTCCTCTCTCTCTACCTCTCTCCTCTTGCTCTACCTCTCTCTCTCTCTCCTCTCTCTCTACCTCTCTCTCCTCTCACTCTACCTCTCTCTCCTCTCACTCTACCTCTCTCTCCTCTCGCTCTACCTCTCTCTCCTCTCGCTCTACCTCTCTCTCCTCTCGCTCTACCTCTCTCTCCTCTCGCTCTACCTCTCTCTCCTCTCGCTCTACCTCTCTCTCTACCTCTCTCTCTACCTCTCTCCTCTTGCTCTACCTCTCTCTCTACCTCTCTCTCCTCTCGCTCTACCTCTCTCTACCTCTGTTCTCCTCTCTCTACCTCTCTCCTCTCTCTCTCTCCCTCTCTCCTCTCTCTCTACCTCTCTCCTCTTGCTCTACCTCTCTCTCTCTCTCCTCTCTCTCTACCTCTCTCTCCTCTCACTCTCCTCTCACTCTACCTCTCTCTCCTCTCGCTCTACCTCTCTCTCTACCTCTCTCTCTCTACCTCTCTCTCTACCTCTCTCCTCTTGCTCTACCTCTCTCTCTACCTCTCTCCTCTTGCTCTACCTCTCTCTCTACCTCTCTCCTCTTGCTCTACCTCTCTCTACCTCTCTCTCTCTCTCTCTCTCTCTCTCTACCTCTCTCTCCTCTCACTCTCTCTCTCTACCTCTCTCTCCTCTCACTCTACCTCTCTCTCCTCTCACTCTACCTCTCTCTCCTCTCGCTCTACCTCTCTCTCCTCTCGCTCTACCTCTCTCTCCTCTCGCTCTACCTCTCTCTCCTCTCGCTCTACCTCTCTCTCTACCTCTCTCTCTACCTCTCTCCTCTTGCTCTACCTCTCTCTCTACCTCTCTCTCCTCTCGCTCTACCTCTCTCTACCTCTGTTCTCCTCTCTCTACCTCTCTCCTCTCTCTCTCTCCCTCTCTCCTCTCTCTCTACCTCTCTCCTCTTGCTCTACCTCTCTCTCTCTCTCCTCTCTCTCTACCTCTCTCTCCTCTCACTCTACCTCTCTCTCCTCTCACTCTACCTCTCTCTCCTCTCGCTCTACCTCTCTCTCCTCTCTCTCTACCTCTCTCCTCTTGCTCTACCTCTCTCTCTACCTCTCTCCTCTTGCTCTACCTCTCTCTCTACCTCTCTCCTCTTGCTCTACCTCTCTCTCTACCTCTCTCTCTACCTCTCTCTCTACCTCTCTCTACCTCTCTCTCTCTCTCTCTACCTCTCTCCTCTCTCTCTCTCTCTCTCTACCTCTCTCTCTCTCTCCTCTCTCTCTACCTCTCTCCTCTTGCTCTACCTCTCTCTCTACCTCTCTCTCTCTCTACCTCTCTCTCTACCTCTCTCTCTACCTCTCTCTCTACCTCTCTCTCTCTCTACCTCTCTCTGCCTTTCTTAATCATTCTATTTCTCTTTTAACTTTTTTCCCTCAGTGTATCTGATGTGCGTGTTAAAGGGCTGCCAGTCACAGAGGGGTCTGAGGTCCCAAGAGGTTCCGGGGCCAGGCATGTTCATTAGGCCGGAAGAAGCTTGGCCGCCCAGTCCTGACAGATGGAATGTGATGTAACACTAGTGGTAATGGGCAGTGGGTGTTTAACAATAGTGCACACAAGTACAGGTGCACACACACACAGCCTCCCGCACACTGTCCATCGGTGTTGATTATACAACACAATCGACATTGATTATACAATCATCCAGTCATAATTGCAGGTGCGCGTGTGTCTTCGCTACCGTAGTCTTGTTGGAGTTTTGCTCCCCACCTACCACAAACAGAGCTCTGAGGTGTAGAGCTCCATGAAGACCCATAAATAGCCCCAGTCTGTTCCCTCCCTCCCCTGGGTGCAGATCTAGGATCAGCTTTCCACTGAAGGATGATAAGGCAAAATGAATTTATGACCACCGGCCTAGACCACAGTGTGAAATGCTGTAAATACAGGATGCTCAAAATGCACTCAGAGTTGATCCCTGTTTTACAGACCCAGCAGATGGATCGACCCACAACTTATATTAGATGACACAGAAGTACTCAGAAATGTGAGGAGTCACTGTAAAACACTCGAGTGGGAAAGAGAAAAAGGATTTTGAGAAAAAGAATGGAAAAAACGTCATAAGAGATTAGGCTGCTCATCTATTTGTGACTGGGGAGATAATCTAATATAGGGCATTATTGTCAGTTGCCTGTTATGATGATTCATGGAGATTTTTCGCTGAACTCTCGGCACAAATTGCTTGTGAAAGCCTTCGCACTCTGTTGGATAAATCAAAGCTCTTCTGAAACCGAGAAAAGAGCTATATTGAATCAAACCTGCGTTGCAGTAGTTTTAGATAGTGGCAGGTAAACATCACTTTTTCAGAATAGCTATTTCAGACTAGCTTAGGTAGCAGGCTGACCTGCAGGCAGTAGTTACTATAGGCTATGTAAGCAAAGTTACTGAAAGTTAACATTGTCATATGGCAGGTTGTGTAGGCTACTTGCCTCTCCAAGTGAAAGTTCACTACCTTCGAACAATGTCATTTTCAAACAAAGTTAATGTAGCTTTTCATCTGTCAGTTTTATGAGGAATCTCAGGAGAGAGAACGCAAAATTCCAACCTCTACTGAAATCAAAACACAAATATTCATGAACATGAATTATACTGCAGAAAAAAAACGACTTGAGTTGCATTTTAGCATTTGAAATTAGAGTCCCAGATGACAACCAAACCTGGGTGCAAATACTATTTGAAATCATTTCAAATACTTGAACTGTGCTTGATTGAGTTCGACTGTAACCAATAGAACAGCAAACCCCGCCCACCTGCCACTCCGAGTGTATTTGAAACTGTTAATGTATTTGACAGGTTTCAAAAGAGTATTTCAACTCAGGTCTACTGATAATGCCACAGATTACATTCAGAGAACATTTGAAAACGTCATCAGAAAGTTTCAAAATGTCAGTATTTCTCCCAACAACTTTGGTTTGAATCTACACATTTCTAACTTGCAAGTAGCCCACATTAAATAGCAAACATAGTCCTAGAGATGAAGAAAAAAAACAGAATCCCTGCACACCGAGGATCTGTCACTTCACCATGGCAATGTCCGTCCGCGTGTTTATTCATTAGGCAGGCTTCTTCTGTAGCTGAATGCAGTCAGATACATGAAGAGAGCGAGATAGCGAGAGAGCTACAGTATACATCAGCACAAGCACATCTAGGTCATGGGAGGGGTGTGTGTGAGTGCATGTGTGAGAACTAAATGACTGCTCTATCAGAGTTTGTCCACACATACAAAACACACACACACACAGACTGGGCCTGTGATCTGACAATTACTCCATGCGGCGTCACAGAACAGGTGTCAGTGAGAAGCAGCTAGATCACAGCAGAGTAGCAGCAGTAGCAAGAGTCAGTGAGAAGCAGCTAGATCACAGCAGAGTAGCAGCAGTAGCAAGAGTCAGTGAGAAGCAGCTAGATCACAGCAGAGTAGCAAGAGCTAGTGAGAAGCAGCTGTGAATTATTCATCCTGTCTGCCACTCTCTGATTACACGCCACTGAGCTTCTGTTCACAGGAATTTGTAGAGACTCCCAGTTCAAGCTCTCTGCCCATGTACATTCTGATGCGCAGATCACCTACCATCTCTAACTCTCACTTGCTCTTTTCCACTCTCTCTCTCCTTCCTCCACGGCCTTTGTTCTCCCCCACACTCCTCTTTCTACATATGTTCCTCCTCCGTCTCTTCTTTCTCTCCGCTGTTCTCTTTTTTTCAGCCCCCTCCCTTTCTCGCTCTCCCTTCCCTTTTTCACTCCCTTCCCTTTTCACTCATTGCCACCTCCCTCTCTCCTACTCCCTCCCTCCATCTCTCCACCTCTCTCTCTCTCTCTCTCTCTCTGCTGTCCCAGGGAAGGCTATTTGATGTATTATCCCACTGCTCCAAAAGCGACAGGCAGCCGTAGGATGAGAACACGGGGTTTGAAATCTGCACGCCGGGACGCTGCCCGGCGTTCTGACTGCCGGCCCCGTCTACTTCTCATTACCTGGGTGCCTCTGTCCCGACGCACACTGCATACCATGATTTACAATACATCAGTTGCATCCGACACAAAGCTTGTCAAGCAGAGCAGTAACGTCAGATATGCTTTATGTTCTATGGAAGAAGGAGACATACTGTACTAATATTTTAAGATGATTTGAAAAGGAAAATTTTTTTGATGCCAAAACGTGTGGTATCCATAACTGAATTGAAAAGAAACACCGTATAGACTACAAAACTCATGCATGGCATCCATAATTGGTTTAAAGTTGTCATTCAGTGCAATGAGGTCAAGTTGGACATATATTATTGTGACACCACAACCCACAGTTTCCAGGATTTATTCGAAAAAGGACAACTTTTTAGCCACACTTCGTGTGCAATCCTCAATTGGTTTCAAGTTGTCATTTGGCTCAATGTGACAAATGTATAATTTGATTCCCTATTCATTTGCAGTAAACACACATTAATAAATACATGTTGAACTGTCGCAGCCGTAACAGATAAACAGCGAGGTGTTTTTCTACAAAAGGTTGTTCTCAGCACTCCGGCATAATTTCAATTTGCAATTTAATTCATTTAACATTTCCTGAGACACGTTCATTTCGTTCCATTTTAACAGACTAATTATTATAGCTGCAAAACAAATTGTCATTACTTTGTGTGGCGTACCTCTCTCCATTAAACCTGACTAGAAGCTGAGTGAGTGAGTGAGTGAGTGAGTAGGTGAGTGACTGAGTGACTGAGTGAGTGAGTGAGTGAGTATGTTATGCTAGTCTGTATCCCCCTCCAATCTGCAATGTGGAGCAAAGCCCAGACTCACATGTAGAAAACCTTTAATTTTCAGTGGCTGAATCATAAACATTGAAATATATTTCAGAGAGGGCTTGCTGTTGCAGAAAATGGGATGTTATGACAAGCTAGGACGGAGATGAGGCCAGTTTCAATGCAAAACTTATTTTGATGGATAGTTGTCTACTGGGTGCGTTTAGTGGAGTCGTGGACTATTTTGTCATTCGAGCTCTATTGGTTGACACATGCTATTTCAGGATTCATCGCCTAGAAAGTTGAACTCGTTCCAACTTGTGTTCTGAAAGCACCCTGACGCACTCGATCCATTCTGCTCGGACTCGTTTTGTCTGTCAAACGTGTGACAGAAGAAATACAGATTGCCTGTCCGCCGTCACCAACGTATGATCTCCATAGAAAAACCACTAGGCTCAATACCTTTTTTTATGGATCTGTATACTTCCCAGAGTGAAGCTAATCACTGTATGAGAAAGACATACATGATTCATAACCCTTCAGATGTATTGTCCACATAGGATTTTCTCAGTGCTGTAGGTCGGATGTTTTCAAGGTCAGACCTGAAGGACCCATGTGGTTAGATTTTCAATAGAGAAAGCAAAGCAAAAGAAACAGAACATCCTTTTAGAACATATTGAGCTATTTGTACAACAACCATAATGTGTGGTGAACTCAGGATTTTAGAGTTGATTACATCCATAATTAAACCACTGCAGCACATTTTGAATTATTACCATCCAATCAGGGACTGATTCAAACCTAGGACACTTGTTGTGCGGAAACCATGACCAATCAGTGACATTCAAAAAAGTAAGTATTCAGGAATGGGTGAGGGTCGAGTTTTTCATTCTCCCGAATTAGAAGCAAGTGTTTCGATGAATCCTTGACTGTTGGCTGGAAGGGATTCAAACTTCTATCCAATGGAAGCTGCTCCTAGACAGAGGTCAAAGGTTGATAGTGGGACAAACTGTCCTATTTTCACTTCAAACTTTGACCTCTGTTTAGAGACTCTAGACTGACATAGTTACCTTGTAACTTTTAGCGGAGGTCATGACTGACTTTGCCTTTTGTTGAGTCTGTCTATCTATCAGGTATCAAGGTAAGACCCAGATGCAGACCGTGTCGAAGTAACAATGTTTATTACAGCAACAGGGGCAAAGGTACAGGACTCCAGGCAGGCTCAGGGTCAGGCAGAGTGGTCAGGAGGGTGGGTACAGGGTCAGGAAAGGCAAGGGTCAAAAACTAGGAGGACAAGAAAAGAGAGACTGGGGAAAAGCAGGAGCTGACACAAACGCTGGTTGGCTTGACAAACAAGACAAACTGGCAACAGACACACAGGTATAAATACACAGGGGATAATGGGGAAGATGGACGACACCTGGAGGGGGTGGAGACAATCACAAAGACAGGTGAAACAGATCAGGGTGTGACACTGTCCTTCCTTTCTGTAATAGTAAAATGCAACAGAGAGGAGGGATGGGATATTCCTATCACCATATTGTAATAACTAGAGCTGATTGCCCAATTACCACATGAACAGACAAACGGCCACATTCATATGATGCTCAACACATTGAGACGCTTTCATGCATAGAGACGCTTTCACGCCTCCGCGTGCAAATTAGACTTTCAAAACATATTGTTGGCAATAGCAATCTACCAAAGGTGATTAAAGGGGGTAAGATAAAAAATAATAATTTGGGGAGTGTTTATATTTGTCCTGTTACACAGAAGTGTGTAATGGAAATGTATTTTTTGCATATCCCAGCTCTCCATGAGACACCAACAGGGAGCGGGGTCGCGGTCAGGGTCACCTTTGTAAAGCGCCCCCTGGGGCAATTAGGGTTAAGTGCCTTGCTCAAGGGCACATCGGGAGATTTTTCGCCTTGCCGGCTCCAGTATTCGAACCAGCAACCTTTTCGCCCCAACGCTCTAACCTCAAGACTACCTGCCGCCCTAGATAACAATGTTGAGATAAGAAGTCTCTCCCAGGCTATTTATCATATCAGAAAGTTAGAAATGGGGGGAAAGAACTTGAACAGAATGTAGGCCTTAATGCAACATCCTTCATTATGCGGTGAGATCACTTTATGTAGTACTGTGGCGGATTGCAGAGGATTGTCAAATCATCTGTATGTAATTGATGTGTATATGGACTGCATAGACATCAAGGCTATTCAATTACGTTAAAAGACCACATTAGCTTGTTTTCAGTCTTTAATTTATTATTTATTTTTCCAGTTCGTGAACTATCTTACCAATCAATTGCATTCATTGATCAATTAAACTACTAGGGAGAAAGAAAACCATCAGTACTTTGGTCCTTCAGGGATGGAAATAAATAGCCTTACCACACTCCATGAGAAGTACCACCTGACAGGATGATTGCACTGAGGTGAAGACTAGTGTGGATTTTCCCAATCTCTGTGTATATTGCATTGTTATAAATGCTCACATTAGTCTTCTACCTTTTTCTTTTTGCCTCACGTCATAAGCAGACTATTTTCTTTGACGGAGTCAGTCCGACTGTTATCCACAGAAAGTATCTAACATGTAAACATCTTTGATTTTGACCTTTGTTGAAAAGCCGCAATGAATCTAGACACAAGCTCTTTGAAAATCTGGACCGAGGCAGGTAGACTAAAGCGAGCGAAAAAAATGCAATGTATTTGTTTATGTTCTTTAAAATTGCATTCCTTCTCCTCTCATACATATTGACTGCAGTTACAATGGAACAGAGGTCTTATCTTTGGGCACTCATGAGTGAGAAACCACTCAGAATGCACTCGGAATAACAATAGTGCTGTTTGCTTTACTTGCCAGTGAATGCAGTGTGTGTATACCAACAGAGATGGATAAACAATGGATATTATACAGGCAATAATAATAATACCCATAAGTATGATTTGTTTTAGCTCATAACACATCCCAGAGATCCCCAGGAGCCACGGGGATGGTTTACAATACTCTACATGTTGTAGAGCATTGCTGTAAAAATCTATCATGCCTAAAGCACTGCTCATCAATGACAAAAGCGTTTGGTTGTTTGGATGTGAACAGGGTCGGTGTGTCCCCCGCGGGATGGTTGCGCTAACGTAGGCTAATGTGATTAGCATGAGATTGTAAGTAACAAAAACATTTCCCTGGACATAGACATATCTGATATGGGCAGAAAGCCTCACTTCTTGTTTATCTAACTGCACTGTCCAATTTACAGTAGCTATTACAGTGAAAGAATACCATGCTATTGTTTGAGGAGAGTGCACAATTATAAACTTGAAAATGTTTTAATAAACCAATTAGGCACATTTGGGCAGTCTTGATACAACATTTTGACCAGATATGCAATGGTTCATTGGATCAGTCTAAAACGTTGCATGTACACTGCTGCCATCTAGTGGCCAAAATCTAAATTGCGCCTGGGCTGGAATAATACATTATGGCCTTTCTCTTGCATTTCAAAGATGATGGTACAAAAAACTTTTTTTATCTTTTACCAGATCTAATGTGTTATATTCTCCTACATTTATGTCACATTTCCACAAACGTCAAAGTGATTCCTTTCAAATGGAATATGCATATCCTTGCTTCAGGTCCTGAGCTACACGCAGTTAGATTTGGGTATGTCATTTTAGGCGAAAATTTGAAAAAAAGGATCCGATCCTTAGGAGGCTTTAGCTTTGCTATACTCAAATACATTTTAGCCGGCTAGTGAGGTCAACAAATTATGCTCAATACATTTCTGTGCTACACGGAGCCAAGTATATTTTGAAGAGATGTCATAAACAATTAGGGATGCTGACAAAGTTGTGCCATGGGGTAAAGTTTAAGACTTTTATTCATGACTACACTATAGCCTTCAAAAACCAACTGGCAAGGTGTGGCAAAATGCAATGTGTGGCAATTGTCTGATTTATACTCAAACTGAGTTTCATGATTTGTTTAACTTCATGTCAAACTAATGTAATATCATCTCTGCCTTATTGATCCCCTGTGCTCGGTCAATGTCAGAACCCTGTCCTAGTGTTAAAACATTTAACTTTAAAAAACTGTTTTTAAAAAGGACATTTCAATTATAATGAGATTCCGCAGTCTAGCTGGGCCGTACTATAAGATCACAGATTATTTTTACCTCCCAATATTCTACTTAACACTTGAACCACCAAGATGGTCGATCTGACTGTTGTCAATTTTGTAATTTCAATAACAAAATTTCAATCACAATCTTGAACCCACCTGTCCCCGACTTTTCCTAAATATGTGTATTTTACGTTCAAGCATTATGTTGAGATAAATATCATAAAAGACAACAACTTTCTGAACATTTCATCCTCAAAGCGCCATGACAGTCAAAATGACCTCATGCATATTTAACAGTAGAACATCTGGGCCTCCGGGAGTACCAAAAGCCACCAGTCTAATAAATCCATTTAACTAGAAAAGCCTGGCCTCATTGGACCCCCCTCTTGCCAATGTCATTTGGTTGTGTTTATGAAGATGTTACGTAACATTAGAATAAGAAATGCAAATGTTTGAAAGAACATAATAACATTTTGATTTGTTTACGTTACTGTTGGCTAAATGTAAAAGCAAATACTAGTAACACAGAATTTCAAGTGTAAAATCAGTTTTATTCATGGAGTGCCTTGGTTACAACTTTGAAACAAAAAGCATGTGCATTGGAACACAGTAAAAAAAAATATCTATATAATGACAAAACAAATAAAAATACCCAAACTACAATGTAGAAAATATAAGCGATACTTTATCAGTAGCCTAAACATCAGTATAAGAGCCAAGCGTGATTGGGAATGGTGAAAATCATCACAAAGGCAATACTGGGTATTATGATGAATATAAGTGTTTATATGACAGCGGTTAAAAATAGTCTATTGTCAGTTATTGGACACCTTCATTGTGGCCGCTCTCGTGCTTACAGTATGGTGTCTTCAGGCAACAGCTGGATCTCATTTAGCTGTTATCCCTTGTCCTTACAGTCACCACAAATCTTTTTCACTTTCGCTTGATTGCCACACTTCTCACAAAAAACAGTCGCTTGCAGCTGAAACAGGTGTCATGGGTTCTGTTCTGATTGTATCTCCCCCACCTGGCAGTTTCTCCTCCGGAGCTGTGCATGACCAGACGCATGATGAAGTGTCTCCTGCTCGTGGTGTTGTTCATGCGCTGCTTGAACAACACGTGTGCCGTTGATAGCAGCCACGTCGAGCGTGTTGTAGAACGCCGCAACAGGCCAGCCCGGAGTAACTCCTTTCACCTTGAGTGATTCGAAACATTATCCGACACTCGCTCACCTGATATGGATCCTTTCGCAAATATGGAAAGCCGTTCAGCGTGAATCAGAAGAATTATCATCAGAGACGTCATGATTCATTTCTTCCCCGTCATCGGAGTCGTTTTCATTCAGATCCTGTAGCAACACTAACACAGCATGAGCATCCATTGGTCTTGGTCTGCCATTTGTAAATGATGCACGCTCTCACTGTGCAGCCTACTCCAAGTAGGGCTAGAGTAGTTAATACAACTACTTGGATTCGGTGGACTGATATAGGGTACACCGTTTTGAGGTTATAAATAGATGAGTACAGTAGAATGGCCCGCCCTGTTATTTCTTTATTCACAATTTGGTGATTACATAATTATGCATCGTTCGCTTCCCCTCACTCATCAACGCACCCATTCTCCCCATTTCTCCGCCATCATACTATACTTCATTTATTTCATATGTTGTTATATGTGTGAGATTAGTTTTACGCTCAATTTCGAGGCAATTATCTGGGTGATTATCAACTGGGCACGGCATTTTCAACTATTGGAAGGAGTGGAACAGGCCCTACTGTCAGGAACAGGAGGGACAACAGGGAAACCCGTTAAATAAATGATATGCCCTCATAAAACTGGTTTTACCACCAGTTCTATTTGTGATATTAAGAAGTTCTAGTTGTGATGTTAAGATTCTAACAAGCACAGTGTGTTATATAGACTTATTTGGGAAAAGTCAAGGACAAGGGGGACATTACATTAAAAGTGTAATTAAACATTTCCATTCGTCCTTATGAGACCATTTATTTCAAAAGAACAGAATAGCATGTTTTGAGTTGTATTTGTCTGTGCTTAGTAGCCAAGGCTATGGCTGTGCCATGCCAATGAAATCAACTTGTTCATTTAGCAGACATCACAGGTCCTGCCTTACCACAGTCAACACACATATTTTACAGTAAGAAGTTACTGGAATATAACAGAAGTAAATGGAACAGATATATTTTTTTTTATTGCTGATTGTCAGCAGTAGCCTACTCAAATGAGGAACTCACCGTGGTTATTTTAGTAAAAAGAATTATGAATTAGAAACCTTGGAATCTGCTCTTTCTGATAGGGTATAGCGATCAAAACGTCTGCCTGCATGGACCTCTGAAGGATGATATGGAAAAAGTGCTATTTGGTTAGCGCCTTGCTTCTTTGTCAATGCACTTGTCATCAGTCTCTTTATTCTTTATTATTAATTGATAATATTGTCACGCATCAGACTATTGTCAATTTAATCTGGTCTTTTAAGCCACATCTATTATTGTTATTATATATCGGTGAAAGTAGTTGTAATATACAGTCGTTTAGGTGTAGTTTGGATGGGCCAGCTGTCTTATAGTCAGAAAATACACTATCGTCTTATTATTGTATTTACAGTCTATGCGCCTCTGGATCCATCAGTAGAGTTTCTGACTGATTAAAATGTATATTGGGTGTCCTGAGGTTTCCGATTACCTATTTTACCATAATAAATGCATTCACTTAGCAATGTATTATTTATTATGGAATATTTACACAATTGAAATATCAACGGTCCTCATGGCCATTCTTGTAGTTATGGAATTACGGCGATCCGAGTGTTAAGAGTATACATGCTTTTACATGGAAGGATAGGAGTTGATCGATTAATCAAATTCAAACAAGTGTAGACCTTTACCATGAAATGCTTACGTATAAGCCCTTAACCAACAGTGCAGTTCAAGAAAGAATTAAGAAAATATTTACCAAATAAACTAAAGTAAAAAAAATTATAAAAAGTAACACAATAAAATAACAATAACGAGGCTATATACAGGGGGTAGCGGTACCGAGTCAATGTGTGGGGGTACAGGTTAGTCGTGGTAATTTGTACATGGAGGTAGGGGTGAAGTGACTATGCAAAGATTTTAAACAGCAAGTAGCAGCAGTGTACAAAACAAATGGGGGGGGGGTCAATGTAAATAGTCCAGTGGCCATTTGATTAATTGTTCAGCAGTCTTATGGCTTGGGGACAGAAGCTTAAGGAGTCTTTTGGTCCTAGACTTGGCGCTCCGGTACCGCTTGCCATGCGGTAGCAGAGAAAACTGTCTATGACTTGGGGGACTGGAGTCTCTGACAATTCTTTGGGCTTTCCTCTGACATGGTCTAGTATATAGGTCCTGGATGGCAGGAAGCTTGGCCCCAGTGATGTACTGGCCCGTACACACTGCCCTCTTCAGTGCCTTACGGTCAAATGCCGAGCAGTTGCCATACCAGGCGGTGATGCAACCGGTCAGGATGCTTTCGGTGGTGCAGCTGTAGAACTTTAAAAAAATAACAAAATGTAAAGGTCAGGAAAAGGTGTTGTCGTGACCTCTTAATGACTGTCTTGGTGTCAGTCATTGGACCATTGCCTGAAATGTCTTAGTCCACAACAACATGGCAACTCTCTACATCAGAGAACGCATTCTGCCTTCCATATACTTAAACTGTGATTGAGCTCGTCTGTAGCAATGGTAAATAGAACTGTCAATAGAAAGGGCCAACAAGTCCAAACCCGCCCACCTGACACTACAGGCAGGCTAAAGCAAACTTTCAAAATCGTAGGTGGGCCATACTAAAAGAGTGCTAATTTTACCTCCCATTATCCTACTTAATAGAGTATGCATGCTTTAACATGACTCGTCACAAATTGTAAAGGAAGCATCGCTTCAATATAAGCTTTTAGTCTTTTCATATTCATGCATATCATGGATAATTCAGGAACCACTTGCAGGCATATATTTCTTCAGCCTAAAACATAAATCCATCAAATGGAACCAGTGTCTCATTTGTGTCTCATCACAGCCAGTGTCTCATCACAATCTCTCAAAGTAGTACTGTAAGAACAGGTAGTGGTAGTGTTTGCTTGGCTTAAATACAACCTTAAACAGGGACATTCCTTGGGGTTCCACGGCCATTAAATCATTCAAAACTATTTAACTACAAAAATACAAGAAAAATCTCTTTAAAATTACAAGCCACCAGTGATATCCTGTCGTAAATTCACTCCTGCCGGGCTTCTCCATACTCCACTGTAGCTCTCTTATGACTCTGGCACAACTTCAACCTCCCCATAACAGACAATCCCCTGGAGAAGATGCAGCCGATTACTCAACACAATATGGTAATAAACTCCACATTTCAGCTGTAAACTCCGCTCTCACAGCCATAACACAACCTAGCTAGCTCTATCGTCAAACTTGTTCAATATGTATAAGCCCAGAGTGAGAATGTATGCATTATTTGCTCTTGTGTAAGTCTACAAGTCCACTGCTTATGGCTAATGAGGGCCATTTGTATGAAACGTTATCGCAGGCTGAGGAAGCGTCGAGGGATACGTCCAAGAGATACTGTCTGAAGGGTGACTGAAGGAGAGAGGAAGTTAAAATATGTCATTAAATGCCAATCAGACAGTGTTGTGGATAGATAAGCCGAGCCGTCTCGGGAGCTAGCACAAGCAGCAATCAATAGTTAAGGCTTCATAAGAATAATTTTACTTCCGTTGGTGGTGAGATAACAGGAGCTGTAAAACTACATCTCAAGGTTGGTGACAAACTGAGCAGTTTCTGCCAGGCCGGCCGAACATAGGAATTTATTGGTGGGCAACAGTGATGGATGACTCAACGTATAAATCAAGAGTTGCCCGATCAATCAAAGGAGGGCCATTGCCTGAAATGTCTTAGTCCACAACAACATGGCGACCCTCTACATCAGGTCACCCTGGAGAATGCATGCTGCCTCTCTTCCAGACCTGGGTTCAATAGTATTCCAAATCCTTCCATGTACTTAAACTGTGATTGAGCTCGTCTGTTGCAATGGGGGATAGAATGGGCAATAGAAAGGTCCAACAAGTCCTAATCCTGCCCACTTGGTGCAACAGGCAGGCTAAAGCAAACGTTCAAAGCATTTCAAATATTTAGTGTTTAAACCCAGGTCTGCTCCTCTCAAACACAAGAACTACTATAGGTGATTGAGATCGGTCATTGGTCATTCGACCTCTAAGCAAGTTATTTTAGCAGCAGTATATACTGTATCTGCCACTACTAATTGGGTTGTCAAGGAGTAATTAGTCAACAAACTCGGTGTGTTAGTCGTAAGTTACACGGGCAACAGTGTACGCAGAACTAATCAGTTATTGACAGGAAGTATAAGCCAGGGGTTTATGGGTATTGATGTTTTTCTCAGGTTTTGGGAGGATATCACAACTATGAGAATTACACTGCTCAACAAAGAAAAACATAGGTTCAGATTTGCAAAATCTGAAAAAAGAATTTCAATAATGTATTAGATTAGAATCTAGATAATGCCTATGGATTGAGTCAATGTGTCATGTCCGTTGAAAGATGGATTGGACCAAGGTGCAGCGTGGTAGGCGTACATTTTTTTTTTTTTTTAATGACACCGAAAAACAACAACGAACGTAAAGCTATATGCAGTGCAGAAAGCAACTACACACAAACAAGATCCCACAATCTAAGGTGGGAAAAAGGGCTGCCTAAGTATGATCCCCAATCAGAGACAACGATAAACAGCTGCCTCTGATTGGGAACCATACTAGGCCAACAAAGAAATAGAAACATAGATTTGCCCACCCAAGTCACACCCTGACCTAACCAAATAGAGAATAAAAAAGGCTCTCTAAGTTCAGGGCGTGACACAATGGAGGTTAATAGCAGACCCCTCTTTGATTAACTTTGACCCTCCCGCCCATATCGCAACCCTAATCTCCACATGCGAATCGGGTAATTCCACCAATCAAACGGAGCGGCTGAACTCTGACATCACGGCTCGCCGGCCTTAATCATAGGAGACGTTAAGCACTTCTCTGTCCATTCAGTGGGCTAATGTTGCCATTAGAAAGTCATTACTTACCAGCAAGATGCTTAGCTCTGTCACTCCAGACAGAAACACGACCAGATCCCTCTTCCAACCGCACGACGGGATAATACCATGTGTAGCACCCAAAAATGGAACGCTATGGGCCGATTTTGAATCACTGGGTGCAATGTACACAGAGACATAAGTCAACTTGGGAACCATTAATTAAGCATGTCAATATGCATCGACCCTGTGTGTGCGTGTAAGTGAGGGTGTGTGTGGCGTGTGTGTGTGTGTGTGTGCATGTGAATGAGTGAGGGTGAGTGTGTGTATCTGTATGTGTTTGTGTACACTGTATTGCTAAATTATGTTTAAGAAAATGAAATAACTCAATAATCAGATAGATGCATTCATGTTCTGTAGCAGACAACTGTGCTTGAAGACGTGATGTGAGTGATATCACTTCCAACAGGCAGAGAAGCTCAGAGATTTGCTGACTTCTCCCACACAGCAGGTACAACCATATTAACCATATTTCACAGGAAATATCATAAAGCTGCCACTCTGAGAGTGTGATTGATGTAAGTGTGTTATTTTGGGCTGGAGATAGAACAGGAATATAGTGCCAGACAGGGTCTCCGTCATAAGACCTGATCTGACATCAGATTAATGGGGTGGGTGGGTCAATGGAGCGGTGGTGCAGAGTTGGATGAGTTACAACTGTTGCCCCTAGATGATGATCTCGGGTCAGTTAAGTATTTCCCTCCGCAATGGAAACGATTAACAATGAGGAAATTGTAGAACAGATCCCCAGGTCTGGGTTTCGATGACAAGCACTCCCTCACTAGGTCTGGTTGAGAAATACAGCAACCATACACCATCAAAGGAAGGGAGTACATTTAGACATATGCTCATGCCAATCTGAAAGAACTGGGTAGCTGTAAGCAATATGGGGGAAGCTCAAAGATCCAGCTACTGTATCTGGCCCCTTCAGATTAAAAAAAAACAACCTTTATTTAACTAGACAAGTCATTTTTTTAAACCTTTATTTAACTAGGCAAGTCAGTTAAGAACAAATTCTTATTTACAATGACGGCCTACCGGTGAACAGTGGGTTAACTGCCTTGTTCAGAACGACAGATTTTTACCTTGTCAGCTCGGGGGTTCAATCCAGTAACCTTTCGTTTACTGGCCCAACGCTCTAACCACTAGGCTACCTGCCACCCCAGATCTGACAATAGCAAACGGGAAATGAATAAAAGTTAGATAACTAAAATCGTAGAGCAAAACGGAGAAAGCCAACCGTTTGGACGCTACAGACGATTTTGTGAGATGTCTGACAAACACCACACTAGCTCGGTCACCTTTTCCTACAGATGCGGAAGTGTGACATAGGCGGATGTGGTGGATTGAGACTCATCCAATGCAAAAAAAACAGATATCTCTATCTTAAATTGATGGATTTGTATTATGCTAATTTGATTTCCACAGGGTCACAGACCCTTAGGAGGTTAAGCATGGTCAAGATAATAATTATGCTGTGGATGATGTATTAAACCACCCAGACACATCAACGATGCAGTCGTCATTCTGAACTGAGCCTCAAGACAGGGAGAAAACTGCTTAGGGACGTCACCATGAGGCCATTGGTGATTTTAAAACAGCTGCAGAGTTCAATGGCTGTGATGGGAGAAAAGTTTGGATGGATCAACTTGTGACTCCACAATAATGACCTAAATGACAGAGTGGAAAAAAAGAATACAAATATACCGAATATATGCGTATGTATGCATATGTAAGCAACAATGCAACAAGTCACTTAAGTAATACTGCAAAAAAAACACAACAAAGGAATACACTTTTTGGCCTAAATGCAAAACTTTATGTTGGGGCAAATCCAATACAACACATCACTGAATAACTGCCTCCTTATTTTCAAGCATGGTGGTGGCTGCATAATGGTATGGATATTCTTGACATCGGCAAAGACTGGATAGTTTTTCAGGGCTTAAAGAAACTGGATGAAGTGAAGCACGGGCAAAATCCTAGAGGAAAACCTGCTTCTCTCCGCTTTACACCAGACACTGGGAGAGGAATTCACCTTTCAGCAGGACGATAACCTACAACACAAGTCAAAATGTACACTGAAGTTGCTTACCAAATAGATATTGAATGTTCCTGAGTGGCCAAGTTTCAGTTTAGACTTAAATCTGCTCGAAAATCTATGGCAAGACTTGAACATTTCTGTCGAGCCATGGTCCCCAACACCTTGATATAGCTTGAAGAATTTTAAAAAGCATAATGGGCAAATACCCAAGTACCCAAGAAGACGGACAGCTGTAATTGCTGCCAAAATTGTATTGACTTAGCGGGATGAGGTCTTTGCTAATCAAGGTATAAGTGTTTTATGTTTCATTTATCTTAAAAAAAAAAATGAATTTTTCTTCTGCTGTGACATTAGAGAGTATTTTGTGTAGATTGTTGATAAAACATGACAATTAAACACATTTTAATCCCACTTTGTAACACAATAAATTGTGATGTTATCCAAAGGTGGTGTAGACATTCTACAGGCACTGCAGGTGACTGACTGGTATAGATCAAGGGCCCTAACCAATCAATAGGTCAGAAAAACAACTAACTCTACTTAGTTCAAATCACTATCTGCTCATTGCTGTGTCATTGTAAACAAGTAGAATCAAGTGCAAGCCAAACAAATACCGCTCTGTTTACCACAAGCCCAAACAGCAAAGATTCACTTCCTTAACTGGCATTCCAGAGAAATATTATGGATTTGTAACTCTTCTACAATGGCAACAGGCTGACAAGACAGACTCATTGAAACCTTCCGTCATACAAACGTGGTTCACACAGGATCAAAAATAGGTCACCAGGTCATACCCTAAATATTTGTATTTAGCACAGTACATATTGGTTCCTGTAGGTCTTTGGTTACCAAACTTGTTTTAGATGTGTCTACCCTATTGGACCAGTTACACTTTGACACTCTTCACTAAAATATACCCTTTGCTATTGCCCATAAGTTTCACTGGCATGCTTTCCTTATGTTAGCTAGGCCTATACCCAACTGACAGTAAAGGCTTTTATTAATGAGCATCTTCTTGTACACTGCAGAAGGTGTTTAAAATTAGACTCTGGGGGTGTTTTTGCTTCAACATTTAAGCACCATCAAACAAACTGTTTTTTTGCACGCAGAACTCGTCCGGGTTTTGTGTGAAAACCGCTGCAAGTAGAGAGGCTGTCAAATAGTTATTAACATCAACACTCCTGTGATTAACGTAATAAAAAAAGTGATTTAGCGAACACAAACACTAGCAAACGGTAAAAATGAGCCGGTTCATCGAAGTCGTTTGTGTTTCAGGGACTGAAACTCCCTGACTCTCTCAAGCTCATTAGCAGTTTTGAAGATTGTATTTTCTCATTAATCTGCGTAATTGCTTAGCAAACCCTTCTCTGTGTCGGCCGCCATCCTCTTTCGTGCTTGAGGGGGTGGGTAATTTAGATAGCATTTCACATACATATATTGTACATACTAGCCTCTTATTTATGCAAATCTAGGCTGGATGTGTTCCGTTTATTTGAGTCTAATGTGCTGTTTTTAGAGGATTAGCAGGAGTTGTTGTGATGGTCATCAAATTTATGGAGATAAAAATATGTTTGTTATCTTCTTTGTTAGGGAGTGACAGATGGGGTTCTGGTGTGACTGACTGGGGTTTGGACCTGGGTCTCCTGCATGCCACAAGACTGTGAAAGCATTAGCCTTCTGAGCTAAAGCCTAGCAATTTGCTCTGGGAGCTAACGCAAAACTTCAGGTCTCAAAATAATAGTATTTACCATGCCAGCGTGGTTCACCAAACCACCTCGGTTACACTCAAATCAAATCAAACGTTATTAGTCACATGCGCCGAATACAACAGGTGTAGACCTTACAGTGAAATGCTTACTTACGAGCCCCTAACCAACAATGCAATTAAAAAAAAATATATGGATAAGTATGAGATAAAAGTAACAAGTAATTAAAGAGCAGCAGTAAAATAACAATAGCGAGACTATATACAGGGGGGAACCGATACAGAGTCAATGTGCGGGGGCACCAGTCGGATTTGCCAAATGGAGGGCAAGGGAGAGCTTTGTATGCGTCTCTGTGTGTGGAGTATAGGTGGTCCAGACATATTTTTCCTAACATTCAGGTGATACAATTCAAGGTGAATTGTTAAATACTTGTGGAAAGGCAGTGGAGGGTTGTGTGCTGTTACCTTGTGTTATGTTATGGCGGGGGGAATTTATCTCCCATTAAGCATTTTCTGTTCCAATATGGTCTCCTGGGTGTCCCTGCAGGCCACCTCTATCCCTCCATCTCTCCATTCTCCACACCTCCACCGTCTCTAATAAAAGTATAATATCCTTAAATCGAACAGAATTTACTGGGCATCTCAGCAAACACCAGCTCAAATTGAACAGAATTAAAATGCCTGCCAGCATTATAGTCTGCCTCGATAGGATTTTGTACACCGATGTAGGCGAACAGCAGGCTTGAAATGGATAAATGGGTCAACATGAGAGGGTGACACATGTGACCTTGAGTTAATACACCAAGAGCTAGGCATAAATGGACTCAAAATAAGGCTCAGTGACAGAGTCTGCTGTGTTGTTTTGTCACAAATAAGAAATGAAATGAAATGTTCATGAATTTACATGGATTTTCCACTTAGCATTCACCACCAAAGAACACGTACAAGGATGAGTGTAAATGGTCTTAGTCATTCAGTTGTCTCTTGTTGTTGTCGTTGAAGGTCGGTCTACGTGTAGACAGGGAACTGTAGTAGAATATGAAATTAAACTTGGGGCATTTTTCTATTTATGATGCGCCTTTGGTCGTCAAGGGCAACTGTGACATCCCTCCGCACTGTGCTTTCATACTGATGTGATTAGCCTCCCAGTCATGTATTCGTGTTATTTAACGCAGGACGAACTGATGGCTGATGGGAAAGGTGGTCCTTGGTGAAACCGCAGAGCACCCGGGTCCAATGACACCTCTCTGACGCAAGGCTAACTCTGAAAAGGAAAGTTCGCTTAGATGAGAAACAGTGGCGTGTCCAGGCCCCCCCCCCCCCTGAAATCTGATTGGCCACCCCAGTGAAATTCTGAGATCTAATTGGTTGATAATTTTTCCCAAGACACACACCGACAGCAAGACTCATCCATCACAACGTAGAACGCATCCGAGTGAGAGAAACAGCGCCCCCGCTGTCTTAGTACTGTGTGTGTATCTGATGCTGTCTGGCCAAAAAGAGTATGACATGTTGATACCTTGGACTATAAGGTTCTGTCTGACATTTTAGTCAAAAATGTGTTAGTCACACATAATTGATCTTTAGATTGTTCTTCATATGTCTGTGTAGTTAGATTTTTTTTAAAGCAAATTTTAGGTGTAAAAAATGTAAAACTAGAAGTTCTATCTGCAATCCAATCACAAGCCTGATTAAATACAAATGGGTCAATCAGAACATGTATCTTTAACATCTCCCTCATAGCATGAAGCATTAATATAATGATATTTTATTAACACAAGTTATGTTTCAACAAGTAATTATACTTTTTACTTTTAACTCTACCACGTTATCATCATTCAACTACACCAGTTGTCAGCGTGACATTCATTCATATCACTCTGTCTGTAAGGGCGGCGCACAATTGGCCCAGCGTCGTCCGGGTTAGGGTTTGGCCAGGGTAGGCCGTCATTGTAAGTAATAATTTGTTCTTAACTGACCTGCCTAGTTAAATAAAGGTTAAATAAAATAAAAAGATCTAGATATATAAATTAGCATACTGAAATGGGCTCATTCCTACTTTGTAAGGACATTTGGAAAAATATTGCTGGCACCACCTTTCCATTGCACTGGATCCTACCTCCCCTGGTCTTCTCCCACTTCCTCTTCTTCAAAGCACTGGCACACCACCCTCAGACGGCTAGGGAAGTAGAATCTGCTTATTTAACTCTCAGCAGTGATCTTTCACTGTTGCGTTTTCATGATTTACCCAGCATGAAAAAAAATATATATATATAGGTAGCATCTCTACCGGGCAAAGAGGACCACTTCTCATAATTAGGGTTAGGGAAACCCCAACTGATAAGTTTGATGTCAAGTTAATTTTCAAATATTTAGCAACAACATCCAGAAAATTCTGTTAATATTCTTATTTTCCAATGAGGTGGATTCATAATACCAAAGTAGTCGAAGTGAATGATTTTGATGGTGGATGCTTTTGATGTTACTCGTGACAGAGAGTTTTAATGTTCATTTCCTGCAATTCTGCCATGGGGCGTAGAGAAAATGTAGCAGTTTTAAAGCAGATTTGTTGCAATTGTAAAAATGTTTGTTGACATGGGCTAATTGAGTGACTGCTGATGTACAACTACATTTCGAATTTGCACCTTGTATAATCTATTATTTAAATCTCCAAGGTAAATTGAGACCCCGACCAAGTTATTAATACACTGCCTTCGGAAATTATTCAGACCACTTGACTGTTCCACATTTTGTTAGGGTACAGCCTTATTCTAAAATGTATTAAATCGTTTTTTTCCATCATCAATGTACACACAATACCCCATTATGGAGAAAGCAAAAACAGGTTCAGACAATTTTGATAATATACACTGCTCAAAAAAATAAAGGGAACACTTAAACAACACAATGTAACTCCAAGTCAATCACACTTCTGTGAAATCAAACTGTCCACTTAGGAAGCAACACTGATTGACAATAAATTTCACATGCTGTTGTGCAAATGGAATAGACAAAAGGTGGAAATTATAGGCAATTAGTAAGACACCCCCAATAAAGGAGTGGTTCTGCAGGTGGTGACCACAGACCACTTCTCAGTTCCTATGCTTCCTGGCTGATGTTTTGGTCACTTTTGAATGCTGGCGGTGCTTTCACTCTAGTGGTAGCATGAGACGGAGTCTACAACCCACACAAGTGGCTCAGGTAGTGCAGCTCATCCAGGATGGCACATCAATGCGAGCTGTGGCAAGAAGGTTTGCTGTGTCTGTCAGCGTAGTGTCCAGAGCATGGAGGCGCTACCAGGAGACAGGCCAGTACATCAGGAGACGTGGAGGAGGCCGTAGGAGGGCAACAACCCAGCAGCAGGACCGCTACCTCCGCCTTTGTGCAAGGAGGAGCACTGCCAGAGCCCTGCAAAATGACCTCCAGCAGGCCACAAATGTGCCAGTGTCAGCAGATGGTCTCACAAGGGTTCTGAGGATGTTCGATTGGGTTCAAGTCCGGGCTCTGGCTGGGCCACTCAAGGACATTCAGAGACTTGTCCCGAAGCCACATGTGCGTTGTTTCTGCTGTGTGCTTAGGGTTGTTGACCTGTTGAAAGGTGAACCTTCGCCCCAGTCATAGGTCATGAGTGCTCTGGAGCAGGTTTTCATCAATGACCTCTCGGTACTTTGTTCTGTTCATCTTTGCCTCAATCCTGACTAGTCTCCCATTCCCTGCCACTGAAAAACACCCCCACAGCATGATGCTGCCACCACCATGCTTCACCGTAGGGATGGTTCCAGGTTTCCTCCAGACATGACACTTGGCATTCAGGCCAAAGAGTTCAATCTTGGTTTCATCAGACCAGAGAATCTTGTTTCTCATGGTCTGAGAGTCTTTAGGTGCCTTTTGGGAAACTCCAAGTGTGCTGTCATGTGCCTTTTACTGTGAAGTTGTTTCCGTCTGGAAACTCTACAATAAAGGCCGGATTGGTGGAGTGCGGCAGAGATGGTTGTCCTTCTGGAAGGTTCTCCCATATCCACAGAGGGACTCTAGAGCTCTGTCACCTCCCTGACCAAGGCCCTTCACCCCTGAATGTTCAGTTTGGCTGGGCGGCTAACTCTAGGAAGAGTCTTAGTGGTTCCAAACTTCTTCCATTTATGAATGATGGAGGCCACTGTGTTCTTGGGGACCTTCAATGCTGCAGAAATGTTTTGGGTACCCTTCGCTAGATCTGTGCCTCGACACAATCCTGTCTCGGAGCTCTACGGACAATTCCTTCGACCTCATGGCTTGGTTTTTGCACTGACAACTGCTGGACCTTATATAGTTAGGTGTGTGCCTTTCCAAATCATGTCTAATCAATTAAATTTACCACAGGTGGAATCCAATCAAGTTGTAGAAACACCTCAAGGATGATCAATGGAAACAGGATGCACCTGAGCTCAATTTCAAGTCTCATAGCAAAGGGTCTGATTACATACACTACCGTTCAAAAGTTTGGGGTCACTTAGAAATGTCATTGTTTTTGAAAGAAAAGCACATTTTTTGTCCATTAAAATAACATCAAATTGATCACAAATACAGTGTAGACATTGTTAATGTTGTAAATGACTATTGTAGCTGGAAACGGCAGATTTTTTAGGGAATATCTACATAGGCGTACAGAGGCTAATTATCAGCAACCATCACTCCTGTGTTCCAATGGCACGTTGTGATAGCTAATCCACGTGTATCATTTTAAAAGGCTAATTGATCATTAGAAAACCATTTTGCAATTATGTTAGCACAGCTGAAAACTGTTGTGCTAATTAAAGAAGCAATAAAACGGGCCTTCTTTAGACTAGTTGAGTATCTGGAGCATTAGCATTTTTGTGGGTTCAATTAAAGGCTCAAAATGGCCAGAAACAAAGACCTTTCTTCTGGAACTCATCAGTCTATTCTTGTTCTGAGAAATGAAGGCTATTCCATGCAAGAAATTGTAAGAAACTGAAGATCTCGTACAACGCTGTGTACTACTCCCTTCACAGAACAGCGCAAACTGACTCTAACCAGAATGGAAAGAGGAATGGGAGGCCCCGGTGCACAACTGAGCAAGAGGACAAGTTTATTAGAGTAACTAGTTTGAGAAACAGGCACCTCACAAGTCCTCAACTGGCAGCTTCATTAAATAGTACCCTCAAACACCAGTCTCAACGTCAACAGTGAAGAGGCGACTTCGGGATGCTGGCCTTCTAGGCAGAGTACCTCTGTTCAGTGTCTGTGTTCTTTTGCCCATCTTAATCTTTTATTTTTATTTGCAACTCTGCCTAGAAGGCCATTATCCCGGAGTCGCCTCTTCACTGTTGACGTTGAGACTGTGAGGCCGGTTGGACGTAATGCCAAGTTCTGTAAAATGACGTTGGAGGTTGCTTACGGTAGAAAAATGAACATTAAATTCTCTGGCAACAGCTCTGGTGGACATTCCTGCAGTCAACATGCCAATTGCACTCTCCCTCAACTTGAGACATCTGTGGTATTGTGTTTTGGAATAAAAAATTATTGTCCACATCACAAGGTGCACCTGTGTAATGATCATGCTGTTTAATCTGTTTATTGATATGCCACACCTATCAGGTGGATGGATAAAAATAAATGGAATAGAGCAAGCACAGGCAAAGTCCTAGAAGAAAACTTGTTTCAGTGTGCTTTCCAGCAGACACCGGGAGACAAATAAACCTTTCAACATGACAATTACATAAAGCACAAGGGCAAATATACACTACATTTGCTTACCAAGAAGGCATTGAATGTTCTTGAGTGGCCTAGTTGCAGTTTTGACTTAAACCCGCTTGAAAATCTACGGCAACACTTGAAAACGTCTGTTTAGCAACGATCAACCACCAACATGACAGAGCTTGAAGAATTGTTAAAATAATAATGGGCAAATATTGTACAATCCAGGTGTGCAAAGCTGTAATCTCTGCCAATTGTGATTCTAACGTATTGATTCACCGATATACAAGATTTACAGAATTAGTGTTTTATTTTCCATACATGTTTTTGAAATGTTAGTTTTCCTTCCACTTTGACATTCGTATTTTGTGTAGATCGTTGACAAAAATTACAATTAAATTCATTTTAATCCCACTTTGTAACACAACAAAATGTGGAAAAAGGTCAAGGGGTGTGAATACTTTCTGAAGGTTACTGTAAATATCCCCTCCCCTCTCCTCCTCTTGTCAATATTTATCATGATTCCTGTTGAGAGAATTCAGAGATAAGACTAGTATTTCCCCCTGGTCATTCATCAGACTTCAGGCAGCTTCTCTTCCTCTCCTTGATTATACAGGAAGAGTATAACCAGAGAGAATGGAGACAGAGCTTCCCTACTATCTGCACGATGCTTTATCAACCTGATCACTGTCATTAATCTCCTGTCAGGGTGGTGATTTACTGTAACCATCGACATAGCAGAAATACGATTCCACTGTCTCCTTGCTTTTGTAGAGAGAGTCCCTTCCTGTATAACCAGGATGTAAACAGAAAGTAGAATAACTTCTCTGAGGAGAGAATCCAAAACATCAGCGATACAAATGAAGCAATATGTCAGTTAGGATATACAGAAACCGCTAACAAAAGCATATTGGGATTTCAGTGAAAAGGAAGGACAAAAGGAAGTTGAGGATGCTGGCTTGGCGTTGGCTGTCTGGCAACAGATGGTTCAGAGACGTTCCCTGTCTGTTTGGTCTGAGCCTCGTCAGCACTGATGACTGTTATAATGGTGGCGGAGACAGGTTCTCAAAATCACCCTTAAAGTTTTCCTTTCGTAGCAGTTGATGCTGACTGCTCTGCAGTGGGAGAATTTGTCAAGGGCGATTAGCTCAGTGGCAGTAATAGCCGGCACTAGCGTTAGAATTGCTCCCCATCAAGTCTTCCTCTGATCCAAATATTTAGCAAACACATGAAGGAAATCCATTCCTCACCCCATGTGGATCTCTACACTGATGCATCTCTCTACCTTTCAGCCTGAGTGATTTCTTCTTCACCAGAGTGGCTCAATCACATCACAACCCACACTACTTCTCCTTGCCCAGGTATACAGAGAGGAAGAGGTAAAGCGAGAGGGTTTAATCTACCCAAAATCTGTCCATGAAAATAAGACTAGGATGTGATTTTTTTTTTGTGTGGAGGTCAAAGAGAGTGTCAAATTTGGTAAACAAAAAATATAATTGCTAATTTGCTATGGCTTATTTGATCAATTAGACTACTTCATATCGGAGTTGTGACTGTTTTTTATGCCTTCTCTTTGGCTAGAACGGTACCACCTGATCTCGCCTCCTTCTGCCTGCCTTCCATATTTGAGGACATGTATTTCCATTGATAGAGCGGTCACTCAACTATCTTGTCAATATAATAGATCATCTTTGCTGTTGCTAATTTATTCGTTCGTCCGTTCGTTCGTTCCTTCCTTCCTTCCTTCCTTCCTTCCTTCCTTCCTTCCTTCCTTCCTTCCTTCCACCTACACTTTTGCTGTCCACCTTAATGCTTGGGGCAAACCCAATCGACTCCACTCATTGTGACCGAATCTGGTGTCAAACCGAAACATTCACGACATCCTCCCCATTTACCATCTGCGTCCCAAATTGTACCCTATTCCCAATTGATGCACTACTATAGGGTGGCATTGTGTGACGAAGCCACCTTATCTGTTTTGTTGTGAAGGAGTGATGGAGTGATTCCAGCCCATGTCTAATTGGTGACATGTGTTGAGCGGTGTATGAAAAGTTGGTGTCTTTCCGTCTAAGTGCCTCCACAGCTTTGATCTACTCTCTGACTTTCCAAAGCTTTCAAGTCTTTTACTCTGCCGGTGTCGGAGAAAAACTGGCACGGGGTGCGTTAATTATGAACTCCTGAAACTGCAGGAGGCTGCTCTCCCTCGGAGACCTTTCCACTCCACCAGCTGGTTGCCTTGTGCAGCAGTTTTTGATGGGCTAGGACGCCATGAATCGTCCATGTGGTAGATGAGAGCGTGTGGAACAAAAGCAATCGTCAAAAGGCATTTAGGATGAAGACATGATTGGGCCGATGCTGTTTTACCAGCTGCACAGCACAGTGTTAGCAGCTATGGGTTATGGGTCATGATATGACTACTGTTACAGTATCGTAGAGAGTTATCTTTGCTCTTTTTAGATGAGTCATCAGCGCCAACTAACCCGTTCTAGAACATAACTACGTCACTTGCTTTGCACGTTTTGAAGTTTATCTCAGGGTGCACTTATATTGACACATTTGAGAAATATACCGAGATATATATATATATATATGAGATTGTTTGTATTCATGTTCAATGAATCTGGGCCAGTGTGGTAGAAGGTTATATATGGAAACCCTATGGGCTGAGCTGTGGGTTTTCCCTGGTGTGCTCCTCCTCTCCAGTGGCAGTCTCTGTTGTGCCTGCTGCTCTGTGGATGAACAGATGGCCAGCCTCCAGCCCTGTCAGTCCAGCACCTCATTCTGTTCCTGCTATCTCTCCCTGGTCAAAGCCTCATACACTTTATATGCAAAAGTATGTGGACACCCCTTCAAATTAGTGGATTCAGCTATTTCAGCCACACCGTTGCTGACAGGTGTATAAAATTGAGCACACAGCCATGCAATCTCCATAGACAAACATTTGCTGTAGAATGGCCTTACTGGAGAGCTCAGTGACATTTAACGTGACATCGTCACAGGATGCCACCTTTCTAAAGTCAGTTCGTCAAATGTCTGCCCTACTAGAGCTGCCTCGGTCAACTGTAAGTGTTGTTGTTTTGAAGGGGAAACGTCTACGAGCAACAACAACTCAGCCATAAAGTGGTAGGCCACACAAGCTCACAGAATGGGACTGCCGAGTGCTGAAGCGTGTAGTAATTGAAAGAAATTCATTAGGCCCTAATCTATGGATTTCACTTGAATGGGAATACAGATATGCATCTGTTGGTCACAGATACCTTAAAAGAAAAATAGGGGCGTGGATCAGAAAACCAGTCAGTTGATCAGGCTGTTGGTTGTGGCCTGTGGAAGGTTGTCCCACTCCTCTTCAATAACTGTGAGAAGTTGCTGGATATTGGCGGGAACTGGAACACGCTATCGTACATGTTGATCCAGAGCATCCCAAACATGCTCAATGGACATTTTCAGCTTCCAGGAATTGTGTACAGATCCTTGCGACATGGGGCTCTGCATTATTATGCTAAAACATGAGGTAATGAAGCGGATGAATAACACGACAATGGGCCTCAGGATCTCGTCACGGTATCTCTGTGCATTCAAGTCGCAATCGATAAAATACAGTTGTGTTCATTGTCCATAGCTTATGCCTGCCCGGACCATAACCCCACCACCACCATGGGGCACTGTCACACCCTGGCCTTAGTTATATTTGTTTTCATTATTATTTTAGTTAGGTCAGGGTGTGACATGGGGAAGTTTGTGTGTTTTTTGTATTGTCTAGGGCACAGGTGTCAAACTCATTCCACGGAGGGCCGAGTGTCTGCGGGTTTTCGCTCCTCCCTTGTACTTGATTGATGAATTAACATCACTAATTAGTTAGGAACTCCCCACACCTGGTTGTCTAGGGCTTTATTGAAAGGAAAAACCAAAAACCTGCAGACACTCGGCCCTCCGTGGAATGAGTTTGACACCCCTGGTCTAGGGTGTTGTATGGTTTAGGGGGTTTAGTAGAGGAGATGGTTTAGTGTTCAGTGTAGGTGTCTAGGAAAGTCTATGGTTGCCTGAATTGGGTCTCAATTAGAGACAGCTGGTTATTGTTGTCTCTGATTGGGAGCCATATTTAAGGCAACCATAGGCTTTAGTTTTTTTGTGGGTAATTGTCTATGTTATACGTTTGTAGCCTGTGTGTGCACTTCGTTCATAGCTTCACGGTCGTTTGTTTGTTTTGTTAGTTTTTTGTAAGAGTGTTTCTTTTCGTGTTACGTCTTCGTCATCAATATTAAAAGGAAGATGTATTTCTCACACGCTGCGCCTTGGTCCAATCTCTCTTATCAAGACGATCGTGACAGAATTACCCACCAATCCAGGACCAAGCGGCGTGTCAAGCGGCAACAGGACCCACCTACACAGGATTCATGGACATGGGAGGAGATACTGGATGGTAAGGGACCTTGGGCACAACCGGGAGAATATCGCCTCCCTCGTGAAGAGCTGGAGGCAGCTAAAGCCGAGAGGAGGCGATATGAGGAGGCAGCACGGAAGCAAGGCTGGAAGCCCGTGAGTACAACCCAAAAATTTCTTGGGGGGGGCCTTAAAGGGAGTGTGGCGAAGTCAGGTAGGAGACCTGCGCCTACTCCCTGTACTTACCGTGGAGAGCGAGAGTACGGGCAGACACCGTGTTACGCAGTAGAGCGCATGGTGTCTCCTGTACGCGTGCATAGCCCGGTTCGGTACATTCCAGCTCCACGTATCGGCCGGGCTAGATTGAGCGTTGAGCCGGATGTCATGAAGCCGGCCCAACGCATCTGGTCACCAGTGCGTCTCCTCGGGCCGGCTTACATGGCACCAGCCTTACGCATGGTGTCCCCGGTTCGCCTACATAGCCCGGTGCGGGTTATTCCACCTCCCCGCACTGGTCGGGCGACGGGGAGTATACAACCAGGTAAGGTTGGGCAGGCTCAGTGCTCAAGGGAGCCAGTACGCCTGCACGGTCCGGTATTTCCGGCGCCACCTCCCCGCCCCAACCCAGTACCACCAGTGCCTCCTCCACGCACTAGCCCTATGGTGCGTGTCTCCAGCCCTTTACCACCAGTGCCTAAACCACGCACCAAGCCTCCTGTGTGTCCCCAGAGTCCTGTGCGTCCTGTTGCTGCTCCCCGCACTAGCCCTGAGATGCGTGTCCCCAGTCCGGTACCACCAGTTCCGGCACCACGCACTAGGCCTAATGTGCGCTCCCAGGGTCCAGTATGCCCTGTTCCTTCTCCCCGCACTAGCCTGAAGGTGCGTGTCCTTAGCCCGGTGCCTCCAGTTCCGGCACCACGCACCAGGCCTACAGTGCGCCTCATCCGGCCAGAGCCATCCGTCTGCCCAGCGCCATCTGAGCCATCCGTCTCCCCAGCGCCGTCTGAGCCATCCGTCTGTCCAGAGCCATTAGAGCCGCCCGTCTGTCCCGAGCCGTCAGAGCCGTTAGTCAGTCAGGAGCCGCTAGAGCCATTCGTCAGTCAGGATCTGCCAGAGCCGCCAACCAGACAGGATCTGCCAGAGCCGCCAGCCAGACAGGATCTGCCAGAGCCGCCAGCCAGCCATGAGCGTCCAGATCCGCCAGCCAGCCATGAGCGTCCAGATCTGCCAGCCAGCCATGAGCGTCCAGATCCGCCAGCCAGCCATGAGCAGCCAGATCCGTCAGCCAGCCATGCGCAGCCAGATCCGTCAGCCAGCCATGAGCAGCCAGATCCGTCAGCCAGCCATGAGCAGCCAGATCCGTCAGCCAGCCATGAGCAGCCAGATCCGTCAGCCAGCCATGAGCAGCCAGATCCGTCAGCCAGCCATGAGCAGCCAGATCCGTCAGCCAGCCATGAGCAGCCAGATCCGTCAGCCAGCCATGAGCCGTCCAGCCAGGATCCGCCAGAGCCGTCCAGCCAGGATCCGCCAGAGCCGTCATCCAGCCAGGATCCGTCCCTCAGTCCGGCGCTGCCGTCCCTCAGTCCGGAGCTGCCCCTTATCCTGGTGCTGCCCCTTATCCTGGTGCTGCCCCTTATCCTGGTGCTGCCCCTTATCCTGGTGCTGCCCCTTAGTCCGGTGCTGCCCCTTAGTCCGGTGCTGCCCCTTAGTCCGGTGCTGCCCCTTAGTCCGGTGCTGCCCCTTATTCCAGTGGGGTTAAGAAAGCGGGTAGTGACTATGGTGGGGTGGGGACCACGACCAGTGCCAGAGCCGCCACCGTGGACAGACGCCCACCCAGACCCTCCCCTAGACTTTATGCTGGTGCGCCCGGAGTTCGCACCTTAAGGGGGGGGGTTATGTCACACCCTGGCCTTAGTTATATTTGTTTTCATTATTATTTTAGTTAGGTCAGGGTGTGACATGGGGAAGTTTGTGTGTTTTTTGTATTGTCTAGGGTGTTGTATGGTTTAGGGGGTTTAGTAGAGGAGATGGTTTAGTCCTCAGTGTAGGTGTCTAGGAAAGTCTATGGTTGCCTGAATTGGGTCTCAATTAGAGACAGCTGGTTATTGTTGTCTCTGATTGGGAGCCATATTTAAGGCAACCATAGGCTTTAGTTTTTTTGTGGGTAATTGTCTATGTTATACGTTTGTAGCCTGTGTGTGCACTTCGTTCATAGCTTCACGGTCGTTTGTTTGTTTTGTTAGTTTTTTGTAAGAGTGTTTCTTTTCGTGTTACGTCTTCGTCATCAATATTAAAAGGAAGATGTATTTCTCACACGCTGCGCCTTGGTCCAATCTCTCTTATCAAGACGATCGTGACAGGCACTCTGTTCACAACGTTGACATCAGCAAACCGCTCTCCCACACAACGCCATACACATATTCTGCGGTTGTGAGGCCGGATGGACGTATAGCCAAATTCTCTAAAACGGTGTTGGAGGCAGTTTATGGTAGAGAAATTAACGTTAAATTCTCTGGAAACAGCTCTGGTGGACATTTCTGCAGTCAGCATGCTAATTGCATGCCCCTTAAAACTTGAGACATCTGTGGCATTGTGTTGTGTGGCAAAACTGCACATTTTAGAGTGGCCTTTTATTGTCCAAAGCACAAGGTGCTCCTGTATAATGATCATGCTGTTTAATCAGCTTCTTGATATGCCACACCTGTCAGGTGGATGGATTATCTTGTCAAAGGATAAATGCTTAATAATAGTGTTGTAAACTAATTTGTGCACAGAATTTGAGAGAAATAAGCTTTTTCTGCATATGGAACATTTCTGGGATCTTTTATTTCAGCTCATGAAACATGGGAACAACACTTTAAATGTTGCATTTATATTTTTGTTCAGTGTACATACTGTAGTACATTGATGATAATTCGGTCAAAGCCCTGACCAAATAGGCAACTCCAGAATACCTTTTTCACAGAATTCTCATATTATTTAGAAGGGTTTTAGTACTGTAAGTACAGTACTAAAGTAGTATTCAGTAAACAGTATGTAGTATGACAATCCAGTCACAGCCCCGGCAAAATAGGCAGCTGGAGTGTAGAACACACAAGAACACCTTTAGCGCACTCCTCTTTGCTAAAACGAGCTATAAGCTGCTATGAGATAGTAAATATGTTGATGTGCCCTTAAGCAAGGCTAGTCACCTTATTTGCTCCTGTAAATCGCTCTGGATAAGAGGGTCTGCTAAATGACTCAAATTAAATGAAAGTATGGAACTGCTTCGACCCCATATCACATTTGATGGTATTTGGTATTTGAGGACAGGTGAAGGCCAGCCTTGGGTATCAAATCCTAGCTTGCACAAAGAACATCCCAATGACATCTGTATTTGGAGGGCCTTTTAAAAATGTCTGTTGAAACGGAAATGTACTTTCTATCAAAACTGCTACAAATACACTAACTCATTCATCACCCTGTGGAAAACACGTGCGACACAGTATCACCCTTTAGTTGTAGTGTGGTGTACCGTTAAAACCCTCAGGGTCTGCTTTAAAGTCTCTTTTCGCCTGTGTTTCGCTGAACAAGCACCTTGAGAGGTGGTGAGTAACACCTTGGAAATGTAATTAACCACCTCCCCTGAATGCCAAATTGTCTGGATCAGACCTGGGTTCAAACACTATTTGAAATCGTCAAAATCCTTTATACGTTTGCTTTAGCCTGCCTGCAGTTCTAGGCGAGGATTACAGTTGTGGGACTATTCTATTGGTCCATTTAAGACAGGCAAACTCGGTCAAGAACAGATATTTACAGTTATTTTGAATAGCATTTGAACCCAGGTCTGCTGTGAATGCATTGCAGTCGGTTTTAAACGTCAGCTGTGACTCACAATCAAAGAGCCTGTCATGATACTGGTGACACTTTCTGCTAAGTGTTTTTTTTCTTCATCTTACAATTTTGTATGACTTCTGGGGACGGCTGTATGACGAGCAATTGATTTGACAGCGGCTATTCAACGCTCCCAGCGACACTTGAATGTGAAAGTATTGACACGTCTGCAGTGAGAGGATTGTTTTTTTTTTTGAGCCTGGGTGACATGTTATTTCCTAGTTCTCTTTCTGACAAGTTAGCTCTCCCTCCACTTTCTCTCTCTCGCCGGTGGTCTCGTTCTACGGGTCAAACCACAGAGTCAACGCGGTTTCTGTTGTGCGTCACTGGGGTAGTGTGGTCAGTTAGAGGTGGAGACGGTGACCGTGTTATTTTCAGGAAGACTATTCGATTCTGAGTTAGGGCATGAAGTTTGCATGTGAAAACTAAAACTAAGATGCACACTTTCAGGTTTTCCAAACTCACTTCACTCAGACATATGGGAGGCTTGCCCTACCTGGTGCTGGTACATGCACAGATCAAACACACCACTGGAATGCTGATTAAGCTGTTTACATCTCCTAATAATTCACTTTATTTTCATTTAACTAGGCAAGTCAGTTAAGAAGAAATTCGTATTTAACATGGCGGCCTAACCCGGCCGACGCTGGGCCAATTGTGCCAATTGGGACTCCCAATCACAGCCAGATGTGATGCAGCCTGGATTTGAACCAGGGACTACAGTGACACCTCTTGCATTGAGAGGCAGTGCCTTAGACCTCTGCGCCACGGGAGCAATTTGAAAAAGCGTGCTCAGAAAACCAGGTGTTTTGACCGGCGTATGCTTACTTTGATCATGACATTATGCCGATTAAGGCAAGCAGAGTAAGGTGTTTACATGACTATTTTCATACTCTGCCATAATCAGTTTAATATCGAATCATTAGTGTGCATGTAAACGTACCCAGTGATTCAGCATGTTTTGTCACAACAAGTGACTCTGTGGGTGGTGTTCTCCTGTTATGAACATTGACCTTATCTGAAAAGTACCTATAATCACTACATAATTACTTTAGGATATATACAGCCATGGGTTTCCCACATAGATATTCATGGGGTTCAGCATGTTTTACAATACGTTTATAGTGACTGTAGTTTACATTGATTCCCAGTTTATATTGACTGCGTCCCCAAAAGTGTCTGAAATGTTTTAATGTCACACATAACATAATATAATATACACCATTTAGCAGGTGTCCCCAGCGGGAAACAAACTGACATTGTGAGCACCGTGCTCTACCAACGGGGCCACACAAGACTTGCGCATTACAATGCCTTGAGGGATGCGTTCTTCAGGTCATGCTCAGGCCATGGAAAAGGGAAAATTCCATTTTCATCACACATCGTCATTGTTGAATGATCCACAGTAAGATGCATTGACTGAAAAAGACACAGCAGGTTTCTGACCTGGGCCACACAATCTGTACAAACAGAAAGCAGTCATGGGGTGTAGATTCACTGTTTTATAGAATGACCTACAGAAATAATTCATACATTCCCTCAACACAGCAACCACCAACATCCTCTGCTGTGTTTTGCAGACAAGTACAATAGTGTGTGAGGGCGAGTCGCTGCTTGCTTCTCACCTGTCTGTCCAACAAGGGTTGACTGACTGTGTGTGTGCACACGTGGGTGTGCGTGAGTGTGTGTATGTGGGCGCATGCACACCTGCGTGCATGCGTTTTCTCGCCTGTCTATCCAACAAGGGGTGAGTCACTTGGTTTGTGTGTATGTGTGGGCCTATGTCCTGTGTAAAGGACGTCACGCTTGCGAGTACCACTTCCTCCTGACTCGGCCCATACCTGCTGCAAACTCGTGCTAGCGCACGTGGCAAACCTCCTGAAGCATCTTACCAGTCGGCGCCACGCGAAAAGCTAACTACTCGCTGACACAAGTTTTATTTGATTTATTTCACCTTTATTTAACCAGGTAAGCTAGTTGAGAACAAGTTCTCATTTACAACTGCGACCTGGCCAAGATAAAGCAAAGCAGTGTGACACAAACAACAACACAGAGTTACACATGGAATAAACAAGCGTACAGTCAATAACACAATAGAGAAAAAAAGAATGTATATATACAGTGTGTGCAAATGGGGTGAGGAGGTAAGGCAATAAATAGGCCATAGTAGCGAAATAATTACAATTTAGCAGATTAACACTGAAGTGATAAATGAGCAGATGGTGATGTGCAAGTAGAGATACTGGTGTGCAAAAGAGCAGAAAAGTAAATAAAAACAATATGGGGATGAGGTAGTGAGATTGGGTGGGCTATTTACAGATGGACTTTGTACAGCTGCAGGGATCGGTTAGCTGCTCAGATAGCTGATGTTTAAAGTTAGTAAGGGAAATATAAGTTTCCAGCTTCAGCGATTTTTGCAATTCGTTCCAGTCACTGGCTGCAGAGAACTGGAAGGAAAGGTGGCCAAAGGAGGTGTTGGCTTTGGGGATGACCAGTGAGATATACCTGCTGGAGCGCGTGCTACGGGTGGGTGTTGTTATCGAGACCAGTGAGCTGAGATAAGGTGGAGCTTTACCTAGCATAGACTTATAGAACCAGTGGGTCTGGCGAAGAATATGTAGCGAGAGCCAGCCGACTAGAGCATACAGGTCGCAGTGGTGGGTGATATAAGGGGTTTTGGTAACAAAACGGATGGCACTGTGATAGACTGCATCAAGTTTGCTGAGTAGAGTATTGGAAGCTATTTTGTAAATGACATCGCCGAAGATGAGGATCAGTAGAATAGTCAGTTTTACTATGGTAAGTTTGGCGGCGTGAGTGAAGGAGGCTTTGTTGCGAAATAGAAAGACGATTCTAGATTTGATTTTGGATTGGAGATTTTAATTTGAGTCTGGAAGGAGAGTTTACAGTCTAGCCAGACACCTAGGTATTTGTAGTTGTCCACATATTCTTGGTCACAACCGTCCAGAGTAGTGATGCTAGTTGGGCGGGCGGGTGCGGGCAGCGAACGGTTGAAAAGCATGCATTTGGTTTTACTAGAGTTTAAGAGCAGTTGGAGGCCAGGGAAGGAGTGTTGTATGGCATTGAAGCTCGTTTGGAGGTTAGTTAACACAGTGTCCAAAGAAGGGCTAGATGTACACAGATTGGAGTTCGGGGAAGTGGGGACACTTAAGGCCGACGAGTAAGTTTCACACATCCCCATGTGCTACACCTGCGCACATGTATTCTCGACTGTCTACCCAACGATAGCTGTCATTGTGTCGTGCATGAATTGTGTCGTGCGGTGTGTTTTCTGTGTTTAGAAATGATTTGCCAAAAGAAATGAAATAGTTAAATATTGGAGTGAGATATGATGATGAAGTGCTAAGTATCTTTTTGTATGCTGATGATATTATTTTGATGGCAGAAACTGAACAAGACCTGCAGAACATGTTATTATGTGCAGTCAATTGGTGTGAAAGATGGAGACTCATGATCAACCAGACAAAAACACAGATAATGACTTTTAGAAACCAGGTACTAAGAGAAGTGTTTTTCTTGAGTTTACTAGCAAGTATAAATATTTGGGCATTTTTATTGATGAACATATTACCTTTCTATACGGAACATCTGTCCTGGCTGACTCAGGAAGTAGAGCTCTTGGGGGAGTTATAGGGAAAACAAAAACACTGAAAGATATTGGTTATGTTACGTATTTCAAACTGTATCAGACATGCGTGTCCTGTTCTGGACTATTCAGCAGGAGTGTGGGGTGCTAAGAGGTCTTTTATAAATGAACATGTCCATAACAGAGCTGTACGTTACTTTTTACCGGTACCACGCACCAGGCCTACAGTGCGTCTCAGCCGGCCAGAGTCTGCCGTCTGCCCAGCGGCGCCTGAACTGCCCGTCTGCCCAGCGGCGCCTGAACTGCCCGTCTGCCCAGCGGCGCCTGAACTGCCCGTCTGCCCAGCGGCGCCTGAACTGCCCGTCTGCCCAACGCCGTCTGAACTGTCCGTCTGCCAAGCGCCGCATGAACTGCCCATCTGTACTGAGCCTTCAAAGCCGCCCGTCTGCCATGAGCCTGCAAAGCCGCCCGTCTGCCATGAGCCTTCAGAGCCGTCCGCCAGACAGGAGCCGCTAGAGCCTACCGCCAGACAGGAGCCGCTAGAGCCTACCGCCAGACAGGAGCCGCCAGAGCCTTCCGCCAGACAGGAGCCGCCAGAGCCTTCCGCCAGACAGGAGCCGCCAGAGCCTTCCGCCAGACAGGAGCAGCCAGAGCCTTCCGCCAGACAGGAGCAGCCAGAGCCGTCCGCCAGCCATGATCAGCCAGAGCCGTCCGCCAGCCATGACCAGCCAGAGCCGTCCGCCAGCCATGACCAGCCAGAGCCGTCAGCCAGCCATGACCAGCCAGAGCCGTCAGCGAGCCATGACCAGCCAGAGCCGTCAGCCAGCCATGACCAGCCAGAGCCGTCAGCCAGCCATGACCAGCCAGAGCCGTCAGCCAGCCATGACCAGCCAGAGCCGTCAGCCAGCCATGACCAGCCAGAGCCGTCAGCCAGCCATGACCAGCCAGAGCCGTCAGCCAGCCATGACCAGCCAGAGCCGTCAGCCAGCCATGACCAGCCAGAGCCGTCAGCCAGCCCTGACCAGCCAGAGCCGTCAGCCAGCCATGACCAGCCAGAGCCGTCAGCCAGCCATGACCAGAGCCGTCAGCCAGTCCGGAGCTGCCGTCCCTCAGTCCGGAGCTGCCTTCCCTCAGTCCGGAGCTGCCGTCCCTCAGTCCGGAGCTGCCCTTATCCCGGTGATGCCCCTTAATTTAGGTGGGTTTATTTGGAGGGTGGTCATTGAGAGGGGGATACGGAAGCAGGGAGTGACTATGGTGGTGTGGGGACAGCGTCCGGAGCCGGAGCTGCCACCGTGGACAGATGCCCACCCAAACCCTCCCCTTGAGGTTGAGTTTTGCGGCCGGAGTCCGCATCTTGGGGGGGGGGTAATGTCACGTTCCTGACCTTGTTTTCCTTTTGTATAGTTGTGTTTAGTGGGTCAGGACGTGAGCTGGGTGGGCAGTCTGTGTTGTTTGTTCTATGTTAAGTGTCAGTGTTAATTGACCTTGTATGGCTCTCAATCAGAGGCAGGTGTTTTACGTTTTCCTCTGATTGAGAACCATACATAGGTAGGTTGTTTCACATTGTTTGTTGTGGGTGGTTGTCTTCCGTGTTTGTGTCTGTGCACCACACGGGACTGTTTCGTTTGTTCGTTCGTTTATGTAGTCTGTACCTGTTCATGCGTTCTTCGTGTTTATGTAAGTTCTCTAGTTCAGGTTTGTCTGCATCGTTTATTTGTTTTGTAGTTTGTTGAAGTATTTTCGTGTTTCGTTTTTACTTTAATAAATATCATTATGTCTACATATAACGACGCTGCGCTTTGGTCCAATCCCTACTCCTCCTCTTCGGACGAAGAGGAGGAGGACAACCGTTACACCATCCAACTACAAAGCATCACTGAAACACTTTGGTCCGTTGTGTAGGTGGGTAACTCCGGTCTTAGTGTGTGCAGGCTTTTGTTCCAGCCCAGCACTAACACACTTGATTCAACTGAACACACTGCAGCCTGTGTTGCACACAGCTTATCTGTAAAACCGTTAAGAAGACCCCTTATTGATCATTCTTGACCCTATTTTAATAATGTTTTATTTACATGTATTATATTAAGTAGCTTAGAATAACCTGGAGCTGGAGTTTAAGAACATCTAACTTGAGAGTTCCATGAGGCTGTTACACCATACATCAAACCACACGATACATAGCTCAGCAAATTCAACACAGCTTGATGTGACACATCCATTGAGAAATCTGCACGTGGTCATTCCAAAATGTGCCCTTTTAAATTATTTCCTGCGGCTAGGGGTGGCAATATTGTATCATTTTTTTTTTTATTACCTTACCTCCTCTAACACACATCTCTTCCTCTGTATCAAAAATAAAGGGGATTCTCTTGAGGAGAATGCATCAGGGGGTGCAGGAAATTTGAGTTTGTGCTCCATGTGCTAAGAATATCAGTGTGTCTCGGATGAATACAACGGCATAAATGCTCACAACGGGGTGGAACATGTCATTTTAGATCTGGGGGTGATGATTGATAGAATTAGAACTATATGACCCGGGCCCACCACTTATTGCTCCTACTGGGTGGGATATGATATGATTTAATAACGCTATATTACTTGAGCCTTGTATCTCGCTCTGTATGCATGTTGTTGTTGGGTCGAGCTAAGGCTAGCTAAGTGGGTTAAAGGGACAGTCCATTCAAAATAAAAATAAAAATTGTTTCTATTCAAACTTTTGTTTAACCAGGTTAGTCTAGTTGAGATTTTAAAAAACATATTTTTCAAGAGAGACCTGGAATGAACAATGACCATTGCTTTCCACGTATCACTCATGCTAGATGGTATCTGACATGAATTAATGCTGAAGTATTACACTTGAGAATTTTAGCTTGTATATCTGACCATGTGTTTTTGGTGGTGCAAGTTGCGCAAACTGAGTAGGTTTAAAGGGATAGTCCACTCAAAATAGAAATTAGCAGGATTTTCCACTTACCTATGTAGTTTATTCACAGAGAGTTTTTGGATATATGTTTACCTTACTTATTAGAAAGATACGTCTTCGTTACTTGACTACAGTCAAGGTAAGTGGCACATCATGTTATTTGTATTTTGATTGGACTATCCCAGCTGGTTGAGTCAATAGGCAAAAGTGTGATCATTTCTAGAATGTTTGCGGAACACACTGTAACATGTTTTTTTACAAGTGTCCCAGGGGCCATAATTTTTTTTTCCTGAGTATGTTCTTCTCAGGCACAAGGGGAACAGAAGATAAGTTCCCGTTTACATTCTTGGACCATGTCTTGTTAGCTGGATAAAAGCAATATCAACAGCTATCATTTAATCGGTTAGTTACTAATGTACTTACTCTTACACAGTGTTACTAATTCTTCTTCTGCACATCTCCGTACATATTCCTCACCATATACATCCAGAGATAAACCAGTCTGCCACAGTTCATTATCTACTTATGGATAGTGAGTGGTGCTAAAGTTCACCTACGTACAACATAGTTGACAGTTTGTTGCGTTGAAACTGAATCCTTGACGATCTCTATTTAGCGGTGGAAGGTTGCTATGTGTGTAACCTAGGCGGAACCTCAGGGCCCCACGTAGGGAGGACATGCCAGGGCCATATCGATTTCTTCCAGTTGATGTGTGATGCGCCTCCTCACTTTTCTCTCCGTGACATTTCCGTAGGGACTCCGGCGGTATGTTCAGCGATGTGGAGTGGCGGTAAGGGCACTGCACTCCTAGCGCTCCTTACAGTCACGTCTGTAAGGATGAGAAGCAGGAGAACAGCATGTACCGGTTTATCTATGCGAGAAGTTTGATAAAGGGCAATTTCCACTGAACATCTTACAAAACACATTAATAAGAAAATGCAGTGCTATGTTACCTTAACAGAATGACGGCATAAACCGCAGACACCGTCATTCTGTTACCAAACTTTGCATCTGACAGTTCTTCAAGTAAATGTGGTTTTGTAAAAAGTTTTCTGTGGAAATTGTTCAAGGTAATCATTGTGCATAGAGTTGTATGGTTTGTCTGTCTTTGCAATCATTGGCTTTTGTTTGACAAACATTTTAAAGTTAGAAATCTTTGTCTCCGCAGCACTCGTCACCGGGGAATTGCCCTAAAGCAACACGAGCGATACATGCTTCAGAAAAGGCATTCTTATCTCATTGGCTGAAGAAAAAAAGCTTTGTTTGGCATTTAAACACGGCATGTCCTAAGACAGGAAAATCTACAACTCCAGGCCTTGAGGGGCATCTGTCCTGTTGATTGTCTCTTCCCTCAGGCACGTAATTGATTTGTTAATGTCACTGATTGCACAGAGAGTGCACACAAGCTTTTGCCCAGGTCTGAATCAGTCAATAACCGGCAAGAGCAAAAACAAGCCGACACTGCAGCCCTTGAGGACTGGAGTTGTTCACCATTCGTATCGTATTGAGGCCCTGGGGATGTATTGAAGCCAACTTGTTTAAATTCCCTTAGTTGGTGAACTTGGTGTGTGTGTGTGTGTGTGTCAGGGTTGGGCTCAATTATAATTAAAGGCAGCTAAATCAGGAAGTAAACAAATGGAATAATTGAAGAAAGAGCATTTATTTTCAATGACGTCTCAATACGTGTGTGTGCGTGCGTGCGTGCTTGTATGCGCACGTGCGCACGTGTGTGTATCAACATGTACAGTATGGGCTCTGCGGATCCTCATTCAATCACGACTGAGTACAAATGCTTACCGTTGAAGCTTATTTATTTTCTCGACTGATCCGTCGGAATGTATTTGTGACGGTTATATTCCCAGGGCCCTCCGGTGGAGCATGTGACTGCAATTACTCCAAATGATTTGCTCACAGTGTGATGTCCTGTTGAAAAGACCATCACACTGTTGGGTTTTTCCCCACGGTGCGTTGACGGCGCACCAGCTTGACACCTGTTCATAGTGTTGTGATAAAAGCTGTGGGTTAGCAATGTAAGGCAGCTTAGGCGAAGGAGTCTACACACTCTACAGGGATAGTAGGTACGGAGCGCAATGTTGCCTTGGCGCTTTTCGTCACAAAAGGGGCGGCTCCTTGTAATACGCTCCGGCATTCAACATACTTTTGTGCTACCTGAAAATTCAGACTCGCCGTATCATTCCTTGGCGGATCCTTGGGGGTAGTGTCGTCGCTTGGTTGATCTGATCTATAGGCTATGCATCAGAGTAGCCTATTCTGCATTGATAACCAAATATAATCTCAGCGACTGTTCAAACAACAAACCAAACAACATTGTAGACTTATTAGAATCCCCCTAACAAGATATTTTGTTGAGAAGTAATAATTACTGCTACACGGTAAAACAGCTGGTGGCCATGAGCCCTTTTCCGTGATAAGATAACATTCTATTTTTAGCTGATATGGGAGCGAATATATTGAAGCAGCATATCAAATTGGGATAAAGTTGTAGGTTACACTGGTGAGTAAACTATACGAATATTTACCGGGGCAAAATAATCATATGGTTTCAAATGGGGGAGATGTGGGAAGCTAAAAGGCTAGCTTGCTTGCTGTTTTTAGCCAGCTAGCTAGCGAGCTGCTAGTGCAGTAACCTGCAGCCTGCTGGCAGACACAAAATAAAGTAATGTAAATCAAACCTAAACTTTCATTACATGTAATGAAAGTGCTTCTACACCTGCATTGCTTGCTGTTTGGGGTTTTAGGCTGGGTTTCTGTACAGCAACTTGAGATATCAGCTGATGTAAGAAGGGCTGCATAACTACATTTGATTTGATGTAGGCCTAACTATTATTTAAATATGCAGTTGGTTTTCTTTTAATTTAGCTTACAGTAGTGATAAGGTTTTCAAAGTTATTCTCCTTTGCATACCTCAAATGGAAAGACAACTACAGAAAAATCTCTGCTATCGCCCCCCTTTCTGAACATTACTGTTTGTGAGTCTAGAAATGCTTCATGTCAAATCAAATCAAATTTTATTGGTCACATACACATGGTTAGCAGATGTTAATGCGAGTGTAGCGAAATGCTTGTGCTTCTAGTTCCGACCGTGCAGTAATATCTAACACGTAATCTAACAATTTCACAACAACTGCCTTTTACCCACAAGTGTAAAGGAATGAATAAGAATATGTACATATAAATATATGGATGAACGATGGCCGTGCGGCATAGGCAAGATGCAGTAGATGGTACAGAGTACAGTATATACATATGAGATGAGTGTAGGGTATGTAAACATTATATAATGTGGCATTGTTCAAAGTGACTAGTGATACATTTATTACATTCCATTTTTTATTATTAAAGTGGCTAGAGATTTGAGTCAGTATGTTGGCAGCAGCCACTCAATGTTAGTGACGGCTGTTTAACAGTCTGATGGCCTTGAGATAGAAGCTGATTTTCAGTCTCTCATCCCAGCTTTGATGCACCTGTACTGACCTCGCCTTCTGGATGATAGCGGGGTGAACAGGCAGTGGCTCGGATGGTGATCTTTTTGGCCTTCATGTGACATCGGGTGGTGTAGGTGTCCTGGAGGGCAGGTAGTTTGCCCCCGGTGAATCGTTGTGCAGACCTCACTACCCTCTGGAGAGCCTTACGGTTGTGGGCGGAGTTGCCATACCAGGCGGTGATACAGCCCGACAGGATGCTCTCGATTGTGCATCTGTAAAAGTTTGAGTGTTTTCGGTGACAAGCCAATTTTCTTCAGCCTCCTGAGGTTGAAGAGGTGCTGTTGCGCCTTCTTCACCACGCTGTCTGTGTGGATGGACCATTTCAGTTTGTCCGTGATGTGTACGCCGAGGAACTTTCCACCTTCTCCACTACTGTCCCGTCGATGTGGATAGTGGGGTGCTTCCTCTGCTGTTTCCTGAAGTACAAAATCATCTCCTTTTGTTTTGTTGACGTTGAGTGTGAGGTTATTTTCCTGACACCCCACTCCGAAGACCCTCACCTCCTCCCTGGAGGCTGTCTCATCGTTGTTGGTAATCAAGCCTACCACTGTAGTGTCATCTGCAAACTTGATGATTGAGTTGGAGGCGTGCATGGCCACGCAGTCATGGGTGAACAGGGAGTACAGGAGAGGGCTGAGAACGCACCCTTGTGGGGCCCCAGTGTTGAGGATCAGCGGGGTGGAGATGTTGTTTCCTACCCTCATCACCTGGGGGCGTCCCGTCAGAAAGTCCAGGACTCAGTTGCACAGGGCGGGGTCGTGACCCAGGGTCTCGAGCTTAATGACGAGTTTGAAAGGTACTATGGTCTTAAATGCTGAACAGCATTCTTACATAGGTATTCCTCTTATCCAGATGGGTTAGGTCAGTGTGCAGTGTGATTGCGATTGCATCGTCTGTGGACCTATTGGGGCGGTAAGCAAATTGGAGTGGGTCTAGGGTGTCAGGTAGGGTGGAGATGAAATGATCCTTGACTAGTCTCTCAAAGCACTTCATGACGACAGAAGTGAGGGCTACGGTGCGATAGTCGTTTAGCTCAGTTACCTTAGCTTTTTTGGGTACAGGAACAATGGTGGCCCTCTTGAAGCATGTGGGAACAGCAGACTGGGATAGGGATTGATTGAATATGTCCGTAAACACACTAGCCAGCTGGTCTGTGCATGCTCTGACGACGTGGCTTGGGATGCCGCCTGGGCAGGCAGCATTGAGAGGGTTAACACGTTTAAATGTTTTACTCATGTTAGCTGCGGTGAAGGAGAGCCCACAGGTTTTGGTAGCGGGCCGTGTCAGTGGCACTGTATTGTCCTCAAAGCGAGCAAAGAAGTTGTTTAGTTTGTCTGGGAGCAAGATGTCGGTGTCCCCGACGGGGCTGGTTTTCTTTATATAATCCGTGATTGACTGTAGACCCTGCCACATACATCTCGTGTCTGAGCCGTTAAATTGTGACTCTACTTTGTCTCTATACTGACGCTTAGCTTGTTTGATTGCCATGCGGAAGGAATAGCTACACTGTATTCGGTCATGTTTCTGATCGCCTTGCCATGATTTATTAGCAGTGGTTCGCGCTTTCAGTTTTGCTCAAATGCTGCCGTCAATCCACAGTTTTTGTTTGGGGAAGGTTTTAATAGTCAACGTGGGTACAACATCACCGATGCACTTTCTGATAAACTCGCTCACCGAATCAGCAAATACATCAATGTTGTTGTCTGAGGCTATCTGGAACATATCACAGTCCACGTGATCGAAGCAATCTTGAAGCATGGAATCAGATTAGTTGGACCAGCGTTAAACAGACCTGAGCACGGGCGTTTCCTGTTTTAGTTGGGCGCAACAAAATTGAGTCGTGGTCAGATTTGCCGAAAGGAGGGCGAGGGAGGGCTTTGTATGCGTCGCGGAAGTTACAGTAGCAATGATCCAACCCGGGTCGGGCATTTGATATGCTGTTAAAATCCCCAGCTACAATGAATGCAGCCTCAGGATATGTGGTTTCCAGTTTACATAGAGTATAAAACATATAATCGAAGAGAATTCTCTTGGTAGATAATGCGGTCGGCATTTTATTGTAAGGAATTCTAGGTCAGGTGAACAAAAGGATTTGAGTTCCTGTATGTTGTTATGATCACACCACGTCTCGTTAATCATAAGGCATACACCCCCGCCCTTCTTCTTACCAGAGAGATGTTTGTTTCTGTCGGCGCGATGCGTGAAGAAACCGGGTGGCTGTACCGACTCTGATAATGTATCCCGGGTGAGCCATGTTTCCATGAAACAGAGAATGTTACAATCTCTGATGTCTCTCTGGAAGGCAACGCTTGCTTGAATTTCGTCTACCTTGTTGTCAAGAGACTGGACATTGGCGAGTAGTATACTCGGGAGTGGTGAGCGATGTGCCCGTCTACGGAGCCTGACCAGAAGACCGCTCAGTCTGCCAAAAGGTTACCGCTACTCCAAAAATCAGACACCACCAAATGCCACACACTCATGGGGGGCGTTATGTGGTTAGTGCGCTTGTGTATGTCCAAATCTGTGGGTGTATGTTGTGAGAAAACAATGCATTTTCCCAGTCCATCTTCTGTAATGTAGTAATCTTAGCATGATTTCACTCACTAACTACTGTCCTTACCCTGTCCTTGTGTGACTGAGTAAATATATGCTCCTTTTATTCTCCTTCTTCTCCTCTCCTTCTTCTCCTCTCCATTCCTCTCTACACAACAATAATATGAAAACCAACTCACAGTCTCTACAAGGATCAATGTAATGAAGTACAACAAAGAGTCTCATACAGTCTAACATAAAGAACTCACTATGGAATGCTAGTTGCTGGTCATCAGGGCTGTAAATCAGGGCCACGTACAACCATCACATGAATGGTCTATAGAAACTCCAGTTGATAAACTCCAGGTTTTCTGAAACCAGTATGATAGGGTCCTGTTGCACTGCAACAAGTACTAGTCCCAGTATGATGTTGGGTTCAGTCCCCCTTAGGGTCTGGTACAATGCAGGAGTGCTGACCTACTGAATCTCCTGTAACATACATGGTCCTTCTCTCTGTGCCGAACTAATTGTTGCTGATGTATATACTCTATATTGAGATGCAGAGTCACCAGAATGCCCCCATCAGTGATCTGACAGTCTGGACAAGTACAGCTCCATTACTCTCTTCGTTTCTTTTCTCCTCTCCAATCACAGCGTTTCCTCTTCCTCAATCCCCTCATTCATTACCATTCTGTTGTTCTGAGACTTTGTCTGGGATCAATGTGCTATTTACTTCCTAATGAAAGGCTGCAGTGGCCCCAAATGAAGACGGAGAAGTAAGGCTTGAATTGACACACTTTGCATTGATCTGTTAGGCCTTGTTCACACCTGTGTTAATAACGTTAAGCAGGCAGACAGACAGGCAAACAGACTGGCAGACAGGCACACCGGCAGACAGACAGGCATACAGACAGGCAGGCAGGCATACAGGCATACAGTCAGGCAGGCAGACAGACAGACACAACGGGCTCAATCTACAGGGTAGGGAAATTGTATCTACTGTACTGGATATCTTTCATGTTTTTGATACATATTAATGCATTCTAGGAAAAGACACCATTGTGCTGTCATGCTGTCTAGTAGACGCACACTTCACACTGTTAAATCTTGAATTTTGCAACAGATGTCTAAGGGCCTACAACCTAAGAAAATCGTATTCCTTTTTGATATTGCGTGCTGTCATGAGTCATTGATGTCTGCCTTAGATGTATATTTAATTGCCCATCGCCATGCACTCAGTTATGTCTTTCTTAGTAACATCAGGAAAACGACATGTGAATTGCCATTGAACACAGAAGAGAGGACATGGTGGATCATGTTGTTTGTCAGTGAAAGGCAGCGCATTCACAGTTTGAACAGCCCTTTTTGGGGGTTTGATGAAACGTTCATTTATTCATCATTTGGTAAGCCAATGTCGTGTGCGAGTGCTTTTATACATACAGTATGTGTGTGTGCGTATGTGTTTGTGCTGGTGCATATGTACGTGTATGTGTGTGTCCACACGTGGGTCCAAGTCATAATCAGAAGAGCACAAAAGAACCTCAGAACACACTCACAGCCACAAGGTAACCAGGTGATAGATGACTACCTCGTGAAAATGACTGCTGACCGTTAATCATATAGTCTCGTCGGTGCGTCCCAAGTGGCACCCCATCTATACCCTTTAGCACTTTGGTCCAAAGTAGTGCACTACGTAAGGATTAGGGTGCCATTTGTGACACATCTAGTCTCGTAGTCTGCTCTTTGTGACTAGCGTCTGACCGGGGAATCATTAACGTTCCCGTTTTGTCCCCACGTGAGGAGCAACATGTGGCAATGAGATCTGTATAGCTCTTTCTTCACCATGACATAAGGTGTAAGCCAGGTGGGCTTTTAAACAATAAGCACATAGCGGGTAAATAAATACGTTTGATGTTCCATGTCCTTATTTACATGTCAGAAACTCCTCTTCTATTGCACCTCACTGCCCATGAATCCATGATTGGAATGGGTAATGCCGATTGGAGCCGAGATGTCCTGAGGCCTGAAGCCACAGCGGGTTGGCTGGATCTCAGTTCCACTCCCATTGTGATGAGTCGGATCTAGCAGATGGATTCTTCTCCCCGTTGTGTCTCAGCCTTCCTCTGCCTTGGTTCTGCCTGTGTTCCATGTGTTACTGCTGGAACCGGAACAACAAGCCCACAAGACAGTCCAGAACACACACACACACGCACGCTGAGTCACAGTCACGAATCACACCCATTTCTCAAACATTAGAGCAACGCTACCTTGCCATACCAGAAGACACCAGCACAGAGCTGTCTTTCAGGAGAGATCTCTATTTCACTGTCTCTCCTCAAACCCCAAAATGAGACTTACAAAATGAGTGTCTTTGTCTTCAAGATCAAACATGTTGGCCAGAGTTTCTTATCTTCGCCTCTGTACTGCAGTGGACTCCCCTGTTAAAACTTAGCCATTAGCTGATTAGACTGCAGTGGAGCAGTCACAATACCTGCTGTCCAGGAGAGACACTGTGGTCTCTTTCCTGTGACACAGCCTGGGAGGATGCGTGATGTATGCGTCACTGTGGAGTCCCACTGCAGGTAGAACAGACCAGATGGCTGGATTAGAGCTGCTCCTTCTCTAATGTTTTAGAACTATCTGACCACCCTTTCAGTCTGTCTGTCTGCTTCTCTACCTTCCAGCCTGCCTGTCTGTATGCCTGCCCGGTTGCCAGTCTGTGTGTCTGTCTAATGTTTCATAACTATCTGACCCGAAGGTATATATCACCTTCCTGCCTTTCTGTCTGACTGTCTGCCTAGCTATCGGACTCCCTGCCTGTCTGGGTAAAGCTGGCCTGCAGCTTGAAGTCTACGGAGCTGTTTTGGGATGCAGCTCAACACTCCCCTAAAGCCAGAGGTCTCAGTCTTTGGACAGGAGATTAATTTAGTTTGGTCAGATTACAATGCCTTAGAGGGCACACATGCAGTGACTGTGACCAAAACAAAGGACACAGCAAAATGTCTGTGTGTGTGCGTGTGCATGTGTGTGTGTGCCAAGAGGCAGCAAAACATTATAATAAAAAATAAATAAGGAAACACATATATTTTGTACTTTTTTTACTGCAACCGCCAACCACAGGAAGACTCAGGAGCCCGCTCTCAATGAGTGTAGACAGCCTGTAGACAATGTCGACAGATGGGGGAAGGGGGACACTGTCTTCATTTGGTAACTGATTAATAAGTCATTATTGTTTTTTAAAAAAACGTAATAAATAGATGGGAATGGTCAAATATGTGAGTCAAGGGCTGGGCCCAAGCCTATAAGGGGGCCCAAGAGGCCAAAATATATATATTTTTTATTATTATATATTTTTTTATCCAACCACAGAAGCCCGCATCTCAACAGGTAACTGCCACTATAGAGGAAAAACCAACATAAAAGGGTGTTAGGCCACCAGGAGCTGCCAGAAAAGGAAAATGTACCCCACACCATAACATATACTTTGTATCCCTCATTTGCTCAAGCGTTTCCTTTATTTTGGCAAATACCGGTATGCCTACAGTCAGGAAGGGAGCAGTTTGGGCAGCATGTGCGCCAAATATACAGCTCGTTGCGTTGTGACTATAGACATATAATCCATAGAAGGGTTTTGGAACCTTTTACCCTAGCAATTTGACTCTTAATCTCATGGGTACTTTAGCAATGGCTGCAGGTCCTGATTTGAATGGGAACTGCCATCTATGGATTCTACTTCTATGGTTGGTTGTGGCTGTAGGTTTGCCTTTTGCAGATTTCAAAATACAATCGCAGGAAAAACGTACAATTTGGAAATCAAATTGTACACAGCGTTGTACGAGATCTCCAGTTTGTTGGCAATTTTTTGCATAGAATATTCTTCATTTATCAGAACAAGAATAGACGAGTTTCAGAAGAAAGGGCTTTGTTTCTGGCCATTTTTGAGCCTGTAATCGAACCCACAAATGCTGATGCTCCAGATACTCAACTAGTCTAAAGAAGGACAGTTTTATTGCTTCTTTAATCAGAAAGACAGTTTTCAGCTGTGCTAAAAAAGGGTTTTCTAATGATCAATTAGCCGTTTAAAATGATAAACATGGATTAGCTAACACAATGTGCCATTGGAACACAGGAGTGATGGTTACTGATAATGGGCTTCTGTACGCCTATGTACTGTATATATTCCATAAAAAATCTGCCATTTCCAGCTACAATAGTCATTTACAAAATTAACAATGTCTACACTGTATTTCTGATCAATTTGATGTCATTTTAATGGACAAAAAAAGTGCTTTTCTTTCAAAAACAAGGACATTTCTAAGTCACCCCAAACTTTTGAACGATATTGTGTGTAAATATGTATACATATATATATATATATATATATATATATATATATACGGGTGGGGCTATTTAAAGAAACAGGAAAGCCAGGGGCCTATGATTTCTTAATCCGGCCCTGTGTACGTGTATGCATGTGCTTGTGTTTCTGTGTATTCGCACGTGTGTACAAGCATACTGATTAAGGGAACTAATATGTACAGCAGAATGATGATTGATATAGATCAGATTTTAATACCATGATTTGTTTCAGTAAACACCATTTATTAGATATAATATATAAATAAAACCATGGCAGAAAACACATGGTAGATTCATCTGATAGATATTGTGTTGTTTTACCTCATGCCGAGTGCTGAATTGAAATTAATAAGGTGAGTTGAGTTCCAGATGTCACATTTAAACTGGAATTATTCAGTTAGTTTAAAGTGAAGCTGCATGCGACTAGAGCTAGTTTCATTTCATGTTTGTGATTGTGTGTACCTGCAACAGCTCTTCTTATGTCATTATCTGCAAGTGTTTATGACTGCATTAAAATGTGGCATGAGACACAAATATGGCCTGAAGATCCTTCCATCCATCAAGCCATCCAGGAAATACGTCATCTATTCATCCATCCATCCATCCATCTTTACAAATGTACGTACTCTCAGTGGCCAGTTTATTAGCTACACACATCTAGTATTTGGTCGAACCCCCCTTTGCCCCCAGAACAGCCTGAATTCTTCGGAGTATGGGTTCTATAACGTGTGGCGTTCAAATGTTGCTCAATTGGTATCAAGGGACCTTATTTGTGCCAGAAAAACATTCCCCACACGATTACACCACCAGCCTGTATCGTTGACACAAGGCAGGATGGGGCCATGGATTCATGCTGCTTGGATTCAATTGTCCAGTGTTGTTGATCGTATGCCCACTGGAGCCACTTCTTCTTGTGTTTAGCTGATAGGCAAAGTGGTGTCCGACACGGTACTATATGTCTGTATCTAATAACTAACTGCATATTGCTCATTACTAAGCTTTTAAAAAAAGTATATTTAACCTTTATTTAACTAGGCAAGTCAGTTAAGAACAAATTCTTATTTACAATGACGGCCTAGGAACAGTTGGTTAACTGCCTTGTTCATGGGTAGAATGACAGATTTTCACCTTGTCAGCTCAGGGATTCGGTCTAGCAACCTTTCAGTTACTGGCCCAACGCTCTGACCACTAGGCTACCTGCCACCTCAAAAGCTTTAACCACACATGTATTTAATTTGTCACGTATATCTGAGGGCTAGAATGCCTAGGACCCCATTCGTTACTACACGTACGGTAGTATGTGGATTGAGGATTTTTATCCATTCAATAACCAATGCCTGACGCCATTAGCCAAACTGTAATAATCCCTAGCGAAAGGACAATTAACTGGCACAGGCCATATGGTGCCCGACACTGAAAACCTCCCATGCTTAATTAATTGTAAATGTGTCCTTTTGCCTTGGGCACCAAATTCATTTTGGGTAATGAGATAATATAATAATACCATGAGCAGTTTTTAATGCGACCAAAAGTCCCTGACACATATGTGCCGAATTTGTTAATGATATAATAAGGCTAATGATGGATGAAACTAATGAATGGAATGTTATGGGTATATTTCAGTTGGAATGAGTCGCACGGCTCAATGATGGGTGTTTTAATTTTTCTGTTTTAACTAGTTGTCATATTTCAAATACCATGCCAATGCCACGTCTGTTTATGCAGTGTCTACCCACGCACACACGTTCTGAATTCAGGAAACATCTACCTGTGAGTGGAGTGTAACTGGAATTTTTATCACCCAAAATCCTTCCCTTATCTTATTTGACCATGTGAGACAGGGTATCAAAGGTACTATATGCTAAGGTTTAAACTCTGCAATGTGACGTTCCAAGTATAACAAGAAGAACCCAATTTGTAGCAGTGCTATTCCATGTCTATCTGAATCCTTCGATGCCTTTGGAAACTCCATGGCACAGTGTGAATTATCTGAAAGGGTTTTCAAGTGCAAAAGGAACGTTACGGAACACTCTCAATGTGTGTGAGTCTCACTATCATTGCTCCGTCTTGCACATCTGACGCCCCTCACCTGATATGTTTCTAAAATCGGGGCATGTGTTTGATCAAGTAAAAATTGGTTTGACACTCTTCTATCTGACATGAAGTGTAAAATAAATGGATTGAGGGAAGAGAATATTTCATGTGTCTGAGAGAGACTGTGCTTGTGAGAAAAAAAAAGAGCTACGGACTAGAATCTAGGCGTTTACATCAAAGAAAATGTTTATTTTACATTTTCCGATCACTGTCATTTCGCTGGTGCCATCTACACCGGACATAGTTGTTGTTCAATCTAAATCTCTGATAATTGAAAATGTATAACTGGTCGTCTTCATTGGCTGCTGAAGGCTTGAGATTTTGCCATTTTGGGATACGCTCATCAGGGGCTCCTGTAGATTTCGATCAAATAACATTTTATTTTAATATCTTAATAAACTTTGCAATAATTTCGATGCTATCACGGAAAATAAAAGTTAGCACCAATCACAGAATTGGTGGAATCCTAGAAGTAACGTTAATATGGTGTCCATATTAGGACATAAACAACTTCCAAGAACGTGATGCTGTCCTAATCTGACCACCGTAGACATAAACGCCCACACCAGTAGAAATCCACTTTTTCGAGCTGAAAGACGATGGCAAGAGCTTACCCATAATTTTGCACGATTTAAGTCAATAACTCATCATTTTAGTCAAAGTATGATATATTTTGGCTTAAAGTGACACATCCAAACTGCCCACTTCATGCAAATCCGTGTAAATGCAGAGTATTGTCCTATGACATGACATGCAAATTATTTTCAGCCGAAATTTTGTTTCAGGGTTGGGTATTATTTGAATGTTACCACCCACCAGCATGGCATTGTTAATTAATCAGAAACAGCTGCAAAGATATTCCTCTTCGCGACTGCCTTGTGTCCGCTTGGGCCATGATGCAAATTATAATAGGGAATGCAAATGTGTGTTTTTGTACCAGACAATTATACATTGGATAATTTGTCAATTTTCACTTATTTTTTAGCTAGTCTGTGTTAAAATAAATATATATATGAATATTTTATAAATTGCAAAATTGCTCCCCCCTGTCGCCCCAAGATAAATGGTTTTGACCAAAGTTTTGCTTCACTACACGATCCACTGTTTTGATTGGTGTAACGTTAGCTAGAAACCACAAGTGTCTATCTATATAACGAAATGGAACCGCAATAGAAAATTCAAGGAACTTACTATAAGTCATTTGCGGCGTGCATGATCATGAGCAAAGTCATTGTAGCCTATCATTCCACTTACCCTGTGAGAACCATGAGCATAGGCTGACTTGGCTTTGCTGTACTGTAGTCTACCTACCAAAGGTTGTCCATTGCAATTTAGAGAAACGCATATCAGCTATTTTATCGGAGCTTCATCTTATTCTTTCTAAGTATTTCTATGACTATTTATACTAAGCTACATGGAGTTGTTTTAAGAAGGTTATACCAATGATAATTGTACTATTTTCTTCCTAATTTTAAGAATTCTTGAAGTATGATAAAAATATTAAAACAAATATTTGATGAAAAATGTACTTTGGCCTTACTGCTATTAGCCCATACAAATGCATGGAATAACATATTCCCTACATGGAACAACAAATAGTCCCCCAAAAAGAAATAAAAGGGAAGATTGTTCTGAAGTGTCTGTCCTACATCTTAGAATTTTTTTATGGTAACATGTGAAGTGCTGGTCCCATCTTTCATGAGCTGAAATAAAAGATCCCCAAAATTTTCCAGAAAGCTTATTTCTCTAAAATGGGTGCTGAGGAGTATTTCCATCTGTAATATAGCCACTTTTGTTGGGGAAAAACTAATTCTGATTGTCTGGGCCTGGCTCCCCAGTGGGTGGGTCTATGCCCTCCCAGGCACACCCATGGTTGAACCCCTGCCCAGTCATGTGAAATCCATAGATTAGGGCCTCATTTATTTATTTCAATTGACTGATTTCCTTATATGAACTGTAACTCAGTAAAATCGTTGAAATTGTTGCATGTTGCATTTATAATTTTGTTCAGCATACAAAGAACCTTTGAGATTGAGAAAGGTTCTTTATAAAACCATTCTCCATAAAGATTCTGTAAAGAACCATAAAAAGGTTCTTTATGGAACCTCAGGAAATGGGTCTTTATAGCACCGTACACGTTCATTTAGAACCTTTAAAACGGTTCTATATTGCATCAAAGAGGGTTCCACTATGGTTACGAGCCAAATAAGCCTTATTTAGCACTATATAGAACCATTTTGTGTGTGTGTGTGTGCAGTGACCACAGCTCTCCACTGCTTACTGCCAATAAGAGCAGTCAACTGCCAACAGTCTGTCAGTTTCTGTGGATCCACGGAATCTTAACTGCCTTCCAAATACATCTGTGAAAATAGTTGGTACTTCTTTATCCCAGTGGCTCGTTCCCAAGGGAAATCCATAATTCACGTTATTGTACTAACATTTATTTAGGTTCTCTTGTGGCAATTTAGCACTTTTTTCTTGACTCAAGGCCTCTTATGCAGCTGATGTTAATGTTTTATAACAATTGCTTCCTAGAAATGGATGATTTACGTTAAGATGACATCTCAAGACACACAAAGTTGCGCTCTCTAGTTAGAGTGAGCTCTTACGATAACCCCATACGCTTCCGAGTCACTTGTGACAGAGCCCAGAATTGTGATACACTGATTTGTTACTTCTAAATAAATTGTATAAGGATCTTTCTTTATGCCAGTAAACACACAGTGTTTCATAATATCCAATAGAATAGTCGGTGCATTAACATGTTTAACATAGATATTGGCATTACTATCATTAACATCGGTTTTTATGCGGTGATCATATTAGGACATGCATTTGCATTTGGGTATTGCTTCTTTCATTGCCATTGGCCTTTTTGCCGAAGGGCTGTTGGTAATTTCCATGTAGAAGGACCCATGACCACCAACACGTGAAGGCATATATAAATCTTTCAAACATTTTCCATCCAGAATTTTGGGGGAATAGGCAAAGGCTTATTCCCCGAAAATATATTGGGGGAATAAGATATTATAAATACATCAAAACACGATACTGTTGAAGTAAAGGCACCTGCCTACTAATATCAACACTTACAGTATATTTAGTTGTGGAGAAATGTTTCTGCCTTCTGTAAGTTTAAGAAACGTTGCCTCGTGCCTTGAAATTCCGTTACCAAAAACCCACATATCTTTAAGATATTTTCAAATTTCTCTCCCTCATGAGGGAGGATAATGAAAGTTCACAGAAGTAACAAGTAAAGATAGACCTACCAATTAGGTATAATGGTTTTATTGATATCAATTTTGTTTATGAATTTGTAAGTGATTAAAACGTGACATTTCTGCAATTGATTGGCTACAATGGGAAATCATAGTAATCACAAACCACAGTTGGGTTCACAAATTTGTACAGTACAGCACAACAGAGTAAAGTAAAGAATGTATAATTCAGTATAGTACATTACTGTACAGTAGAGTCCAGTTCAGTACAGCACACAGTAGAGCACACTATAATCTACTGTACTGTACTCTACTGTATTCCACTGCAGTGAACTCTACTCTACTGTACTGAACTTACTCTAAAGTTCTGTGCTGTGCTGTACGGTACTCTACTGTATTCTAATAAACTCTACTGTGCTGAACTTTGATGTACAAACTTGTGAAAGATAGATGTTTATGATTGGTTCAGATTTGGTCTGGTCCGGACCAACCAAATTTGGTCTTGTTCGGGGTAAGCGCTCATTATATAATATCCAGTGTGTAGAATAATACCCAATTATACAAAGGAGGATATTGCATATCTTTGTGCACCTATTGAGGATACAAGACCATGAAGAGAATGACATGCATATACATAATTATGCATTTCTGTGTAGCACAGATTAGGGACCCATGATGTAATTCCGTTACCATAATTCTGTTACCGGCTGTAAATCCACTTCACTTACTGTAGTTAAATAACCATTTTTTTCAAACTCAAGGTATCATGTCATAGCTGACACCCCATTCTTTCTCCAGACATTGTTGAATCTTATTTTGGAGCAGATATTTAACAGAGTTTTTAGAAAACGTGGACACGTAAAAAAACGGAGGGAGATTTTACCGAAATTCTGTTACCAAACTTTGCATCTGCACAGTTCTTCCAGTAAAAGTGTTTTTGTAAAATGTTCAGTGTAAATTGTTAAAAGTAGTCCTGGTGCATATAGTTGTATTGTTTGTTAAACTTTGAAATCAATGTTTGGCATACATTTTAAGTGAGAAATCAGAGTTTCAGCACAATTCCATTACTGTGGAATTGCCCTGTTCAGACATACCATGGGACCAGCATTAAGTTTGATATAATACATTTCCGTTTTGTACATATCACTTTTTTTTTAAACTACTATTTAAGCCATGTTGGGCATTTAAACAGCTGCTCTTGTATCTAAACTTTCCTCACACAGCTATATAAAGTTTTTGGGTATCATATATTTCGATTTGGTATAGTGCTTTTTACAGCCCAAAGTGATGGGATGCTAATGATGCAGATTGAGACATTATTAGCCTGTGATTATGTTGCTAATCTTGGCTGGGCCAGATGGATTTATGGGTATCACTGGGTAATTTGTCTTCCTGTTGATCTGCTGTCAGATGGTCAAAGTAGGTGGCCAGTGGACCAAGCATCACCATCGTCACCATCACCATTATCCCCATCATCATCATCATCATCACTATCATCATCATCATCATTACCATCACCATTATCATCATCATGCAGCAACAGCCTGCTTTCCTCCAGAGGCTTAAGAGTTAAAGCTGAGAGAGAGAAAGTCTGCTAATCCCTTGACTGAAACACTTCCAGGACGTCCTGTTCAATAGGCACGTTGTCCCAGTACCCTAGCTACCTGGCTGGCATACAGAGAGAGGGGACCAGGAGAGGAGTGGGCACAGGGCAGGGCTTTGACAGCCAAGGAACAGCCTTTGTCTTCATTTGGGTGGTAGTGCCAAAGTAACAGAGATGATTCGGTGACCTGCTTTAGCTTCCCGAATGCCCAGACTTTAGCTGGCTTAGACAGTCTTGTGGTGAGCAGGATACCTGTCTTTGAACCCAGTCCATCACACCAGCACTACGGCATGCTAGAAGGTAGACCAAGCTGTAGAGTTGCCCTAATCCGTACTATATGACAATAGGAACCATACATAGTTCAAGATATATTTAGGCCACGACTCATTGATAAGCAAATGGGATGCAGATAAGAGCATTCCTGATAAGGGTTTTCATTCAGAATGTTTACATTGTGTCAGAGGACCTTATTCAGAATGTTTACACTGTACCGAAGGCCTTAACCACAGAGAGAGTGACAACAGGGGAATTTCAAATCACCTTCCCCTTCAACTTCTAAGATCTCAAACCCAGCTTTCCAAACCCAGTTTATGAACTGTATAGTTCTGGTTGTAGTGTTAAAAGGTTAAAAAGCCATTTCTGATACTGTATGTGGCCAAATTAACTGGTGCAGAACTCTGTCTTACTGGCTCCAGGTTTACTGGATGAGATGGGGAGAGCTCTGACTCGGTAGAGAGCACTGACCCTCAATCAGCGCTGATCGATGCAACAATCAGGCTTTAAGAGGACAATTGGCATTGACTTTGGATCAATGCCTTATTTATCCTTCCTCTCATATGGTTATAAGGACAGTTCACAGTTCAGAGCCATACCCCCCATTGTGTTAGAAGGACAGTTAATAGAAGAGCCATAACCCCAACGTGTATTAGATTAGAAGGACAGTTAAGATCCCTAACCCTCTGTGTATTAGATTAGAAGGACAGTTCAGATCCCTAACCCTCTGTGTATTAGATTAGAAGGACAGTTCAGATCCCTAACCCTCTGTGTATTAGATTAGAAGGACAGTTCAGATCCCTAACCCTCTGTGTATTAGATTAGAAGGGCAGTTCAGATCCCTAACCCTCTGTGTACTAAATTAGGACAGTTCAGATCCCTAACCCTCTGTGTATTAGATTAGAAGGACAGTTCAGATCCCTAACCCTCTGTGTACTAAATTAGGACAGTTCAGATCCCTAACCCTCTGTGTATTAGATTAGAAGGACAGTTCAGATCCCTAACCCTCTGTGTACTAAATTAGAAGGACAGTTCAGATCCCTAACCCTCTGTGTATTAGATTAGAAGGACAGTTCAGATCCCTAACCCTCTGTGTATTAGATTAGAAGGACAGTTCAGATCCCTAACCCTCTGTGTACTAAATTAGAAGGACAGTTCAGATCCCTAACCCTCTGTGTATTAGATTAGAAGGACAGTTCAGATCCCTAACCCTCTGTGTACTAAATTAGAAGGACCGTTCAGATCCCTAACCCTCTGTGTATTAGATTAGAAGGACAGTTCAGATCCCTAACCCTCTGTGTATTAGATTAGAAGGACAGTTCAGATCCCTAACCCTCTGTGCATTAGATTAGAAGGACAGTTCAGAGCCCTAACCCTCTGTGTACTAAATTAGAAGGACAGGTCAGATCCCTAACCCTCTGTGTACTAAATTAGAAGGACAGTTCAGATCCCTAACCCTCTGTGCATTAGATTAGAAGGACAGTTCAGAGCCATAACCCATCAGTGTATTAGAAGGACAGTTCAGTCCTTCAGGTCCTCACTAAGCAGTGAACTGGCGACTGCCATTATTTCCCCTCCGGGCCATTCTCTCCCAGGTTTGCCGCAACCTTCCCACAACCATTAATAACGCACTCTTTCAGATCCCGAGATGGCCACCAGTCAGTTATAAATCATAGGTGAGGATGTGTGGGCTTCAGTGGAACCTTTGTTCATCACCTAGTGGGACAAAGATCAATGGTGACTTCCAAATCTGGGCATTGATGTTCCCTTTTTCTGCACCGTTAAACTGCTTTCATGAAGTCAGCAAATTGCTTTGGCCAAGATTGATGTTGCGGTGTGTGTGCGTGTGCGTGTGTGTAGGTGTGAAGGTGGGTGCGTACGTGTGTGGACAATAAGAGAAAAACTCATCCATACCCTGATTTAATCGGTGGTAATCATACCACTGTGCAGTGACGGATCTGTAGTGCATCAAGTTACTTTACAAATCAGGCTATGTAACTAAATCTCTCTCTCTCACACACACACACACACACTCACCGCTTTCTTCTGTGACTTCACAGCCTATGGTCAGTGAGCTCATGCTCGAGGGACTTACCGGCTACCCACTGCAGTGCGTGTTGACTGCATCGATGCTCACATAGTGGCTATGCACATTGTGCTGTACAGACATTCTCATCAGAATGTCACGTTCCTTTGTGCTGAAATAGGCACCCATCTCACACCTTGTGGAAGCGGGGAATATAGGCTTCTGGCCAAACCGATTGCTACCGCACCAAGTTCCTTATACTATTGCCATATAACCATATTACAACCAGGTAAAGATCTTAGACCAGGTTTAAGGACTTTTTTTAATGTTGTTTTATTTTTCAGACCTCAAAAAAAAAAAAACGTCCTCTTACAACCATTACACAACCTGACCGTGATGTCACAAAATACTTCATTTAGCCGGATGTCATTGTAACCAGTTTTGCCCACTGGGAGGTAAGTACAATGTAAAGTACTATAGGCTCATGAGTAGCATTACTTAGAATACATGAATATAAAGAGGTTTTTCACTCCAGGGATCCATTTCAAAGTGATGTTCAATTGAAGCAACTCAGTGTGTGATCACATTACACTCAAAATGAAAACATCATAATTACCTTAAGGAATTCAAGAGTGTATTTCTAAAAAGCTATATCCACACATTTTTCACGAGCAATGATTGGATTATGAGTACCTGTTCTCAGATTTTTTTCTCAGCTTTTTCATTCATAGATTTGAGATATGTATTGTTATAATGTTTTGCAAAATGCTATATATCCATTGTTTAGCTGGAATGGAATGTTTGACTACTGTATATTTTCACTGTGACATATAGTTGTGTCACGTTCCTGACCTTGTTTTCCTTTTGTATAGTTGTGTTTAGTGGGTCAGGACGTGAGCTGGGTGGGCAGTCTGTGTTGTTTGTTCTATGTTAAGTGTCAGGTTTAATTGACCTTGTATGGCTCTCAATCAGAGGCAGGTGTTTTACGTTTTCCTCTGATTGAGAACCATATATAGGTAGGTTGTTTCACATTGTTGGTTGTGGGTGGTTGTCTTCCGTGTCTGTGTATGTTGCACCATACGGGACTGTTTCGGTTTGTTCGTTCGTTTGTTGTAGTCTGTACCTGTTCGTGCGTTCTTCGTGTTATATGTAAGTTCTCATAGTTCAGGTCTGTCTACGTTCGTTTGTTATTTTGTAGTTTGTTGAAGTGTTTTCGGTTTTCGTCTTTACTTTAATAAACTTCATTATGTCCACATTCCACGCTGCGCTTTGGTCCAATCCCTACTCCTCCTCTTCTTCCGAAGGGGAGGAGGATGACCGTTACAAGTTGCCTCACCTAGATATCTTACTGTAGGATATAGCGTAAGCAAAAAAAAATACATTCACTGTACATTCAGTGTATAGCGTTAGCAAAAACAAATTTGTACATTCAAGTGTATAACGTTATCAAAAAAAAAATTGTACATTCAGTGTATAGCGTCAGCAATTTTTATTTTTGTACATTCAGTGTACAGCGTCAGCAAAAAAAGAAATGTGTACATTCAGTGTATAGAGTCAGCAAACATTTTTTTTTGTACATTCAGTGTATAGCGTTAGCAAAAAAAAAACATGATTATCTGTCTCTCTGGAATGAAACCATCAAGTGATAGATCCCAGGAATAGTAGCAGCTGCTTTTGCAACAGCTAATGGGGATCCTAATAAAATACCCAAATACCAATACCAAACAAATATAGTACATGATTAGATAGTGAAAAAACACACCAATCTGTTTCATAAATTCTTTAAACAATATAAGCTAATTTACCCCCCAAAAAATGTAATGGATACGTTTTGGAATGAAACTCTTATTATCATCAAAATAATTGATTATAGTCATGACACAATCGCTAGATTTAAAACTGAGCCTTTCATTATTAAATACAATATAAACGTTTGCTTATGGTTCATAATAAGGTTCTTTGAAGATCCATAGATCTTCTAGATGATGAGTAATAAAGACTGTCTAAATATCAGATTAAAGACATGACCTGACAGTGTTGAAAACGGAGTGAAACTGGTCATGTTAAGTAGGGCACACTGTAGCATAACGGTGCGGCAGGTAGCCTAGAGGTTAGAGCGTTGGGCCAGTAACCGAAAGGTTGCTTGATCGAATCCCTGAGCTGACAAGATAAAAAGCTGTTGTTCTGCCCCTGAACAAGGCAGTTAACCCACTGTTCCCTGGTAGGCTGTCATTGTAAGTAAGACTTTGTTCTTCACTGACTTGCCTAGTTCAATAAAGGTTAAAATAACACCCAGCTGGTTTTCTTCCATTTGGTGCCTAAATGAACAGGACTCCTGAGAGCGGATGTCTTAATTGACTTCAATGTGGTGTGTTGTTCATGCAGCAGGTCGGAGCAGGTACAGTGCAGTATAATTGTTTTAAAACCATTCATGTTACTGCAGTAGCTTTATGACAGCTTGTCGATGAGCCCTGAGGATTACTCATTCACCCTTGATGTCCTTGTGACGCATAATGGCCTCCCAAAGCACAAGTTTAAGGGAGAAAGTTCTAGAATACGGTGTCCATATTAGGACAGAGGTTCAGTTAGATCAGTTCCTTCCAGCCTCTGAAGTTGCAGTCTAACACTAGAAGCACTGAGGCAGCCATTTTGACAGCATATGAATGTAAATTAGAAATATCTCTGCCATTTTTTTAAGTCATGCCCGCCTCCGTCCTGGACCTTACCTAAATACGTCTACTTAACACACATATTTTGTTTGAATTTCGATGTCACAAACATAATTTGTGTCATAAGCCACTTTAAGAGGACATGTCATGTCACAGAGGCAAGGAAACGGAGTGCCAAAAGACCAGATTCTGAGGTTTCCAAAAAAATTACTAAAAAAATTGGAGCTCAAGACATGAGCTCTAATTCAAGATATCACTTTTTCTAAGAATAACTGCTATTCCATGTGCTCCACAGATGAGCATGTGGCAGAAAATAGCCCACAGTAACATAAACTAATGAAAATTCTATTGTGTTCTTTGGAGAGAAAAAAAATCTAATGTTACGAGAGACGTTCAAAAAACACAACCAAAGGATTATTTTTGGTGACTTCAGTAACCCAGGCAGAGTGATAAATGAGTCATCTGCTGTCACCTAGCTAGCTAACATAACCAGAGCAGACAGGCAGCTTTGCAGTGAGTAGAACTACTCCATAAAACATGGCCGCCATTTCCCCCTTTGACCTCAATTTGGATCAGATGAGACCCTGTCTCTGGATTATCCCTGAGAGTGGTGGGATTTGTTTTCATTTCCATACACTGTCCGCATGGCTAGTCAACCAGTTAGCTGTGGTCGTCTCCCACGGATTGTCTTCAAAGCTAATATCATGATCAAAACAACTGTCAGCAAATAGATTATTATTGCCTAACCTGGTCCGGTACTGTATGTGCTGTTGCCAACTCTTCAATCATTGTCATGTGATAGAGGAGTTGGTTGCAGCACAGTAGTTGGGTAAAGCACAGTAGTGTGCTACAGCACATACAGTATTTGGCTACAGCACATACAGGAAGTGGCTACATCACAGTATTTGGCTACAGCACATACAGGAAGTGGCTACAACACAGTAGTTGGCTACAGCATATTCAGGAAGTGGCTACATCACAGTATTTGGCTACAGCACACACAGGAAGTGGCTACAGCACAGTAGTTGGCTACAGCACATACAGGAAGTGGCTACAGCACAATAGTTGGCAAAAGCACAGTAGTTTTCTAAACTCAGCAAAAAAAGAAACGTCCCTTTTCAGGACCCTGTCTTTCAAAGATAATTTGTAAAAATCCAAATAACTTCACAGATCTTCGTTATAAAGGCTTAAAACACTGTTTCCCATGCTTGTTCAATGAACCATAAACAATTAATGAACATGCACCTGTGGAATGGTCATTAAGACACAAACAGCGGGCCTCCCGGGTGGCGCAGTGGTCTAGGGCACTGCATCGCAGTGCTAACTGCGCCACCAGAGTCTCTGGGTTCGCGCCCAGGCTCTGTCGCAGCCGGCCGCGACCGGGAGGTCCGTGGGGCGACGCACAATTGGCATAGCGTCGTCCGGGTTAGGGAGGGTTTGGCCGGTAGGGATATCCTTGTCTCATCGCGCTCCAGCGACTCCTGTGGCGGGCCGGGCGCAGTGCGCGCTAACCAAGGGGGCCAGGTACACGGTGTTTCCTCCGACACATTGGTGCGGCTGGCTTCCGGGTTGGAGGCGCGCTGTGTTAAGAAGCAGTGCGGCTTGGTTGGGTTGTGCTTCGGAGGACGCATGGCTTTCGACCTTCGTCTCTCCCGAGCCCGTACGGGAGTTGTAGCGATGAGACAAGATAGTAATTACTAGCGATTGGATACCACGAAAATTGGGGAGAAAATGGGATAAAATAAAAAATAAAAAAAATAAAAGACACAAACAGCTTACAGACGGTAGGTAATTAAGGTCACAGTTATGAAAACCTAGGACACTAAAGAGGCCTTTCTACTGACTCTGAAAAACACCAAAAGAAAGACGTCCAGGGTCCCTGCTCATCTGCGTGAACGTGCCTTAGGTATGCTGCAAGGAGGCATGAGGACTGCAGATGTGTCCAGGGCAATAAATTGCAATGTCCGTACTGTGAGACGCCTAAGACAGCGCTACAGGGAGAAAGGACGGACAGATGATCGTCCTCACAGTGGCAGACAACGTGTAACAACAGCTGCACAGGTTCGGTACATCCGAAAATCACACCTGCGGGACAGGTACAGGATGGCAACAACAATTGCCTGAGTTACACCAGGAACGCACAATCCCTCCATCAGTGCCCAGACTGTACGCAATAGTCTGAGAGAGGCTGGACCGAGGGATTGTAGGCCTGTTTTAAGGCAGGTCCTCACCAGACATCACTGGCAACAACGTCACCAATGGGCAAAAACCCACCGTCGCTGGTCAAGACAGGACTGGCAAAAGTGCTCATCAGTGACGGTTTTGTCTCACCGGGGGTGATAGTCAGATTCGTGTCGAAGGAATGAGCGTTACACCGAGGCCTGTACTCTGGAGCGGGAGGTGGAGGGTCCGTCATGGTCTGGGGGCGGTGTCTCACAGCATCATCGGACTGAGCTTGTTGTCATTGCAGGCAATCTCAATGCTGTGCGTTACAGGGAAGATATCATCCTCCCTCATGTGGTACCCTTCCTGCAGGCTCATCCTGACATGACCCTCCAGCATGACAATGCCACCAGCCATACTGCTCATTCTGTGCGTGATTTCCTGCAAGACAGGAATGTCAGCATTCTGCCAATGGCCAGCGAAGAGCCCGGATCTCAATCCCATTGAGCACGTCTGGGACCTGTTGGATCGGAGGGTGAGAGCTAGGGCCATTCCCCCCAGAAATGTCCAGGAACTTGCAGGTGCCTTGGTGGAAGAGTGTGGTAACATCTCACAGCAAGAACGGGGAAATCTGTTGCAGTCCATGAGGAGGAGATGCACTGCAGTACTTAATACACCAGATACTGACTGTTACTTTTGATTTTGACCCCCCCTTTCTTCAGGGACACATTATTCCATTTCTGTTAGCCACATGTCTTTGGAACTTGTTCAGTTTATGTCTCAGTTGTTGAATCTTGTTATCTTTGCTGAAAATAAACGCAGTTGACAGTGAGAGGACGTTTCTTTTTTTGCTGAATTTATAGCACATTAGGTATGGGACAGTGTTTCCACATCCTTTTGTAAAAAAAAATATATATTGTAACGACCCTGGGTTTATAAGCGCGGAAATCGACTCTTCCGTTCGAGCATGCTTTTGCGGCCCATCGATGGCGTGCCGGACTTCGGGCTAGAAGGTCGAAGGTTCGAGACCTGCTCCCTGCTGTTTCATTACAATATATATATTATGTTGTTGAATCAACGTGGAAAGCTAATTTGGATCTGCAAAAGGTCATCAACATAAAGGATATTTGGGAACCGCTGCCATAGAACACCAGGTACTGTACAGTAGCAAAAACAAGCGGATTGAGTTGGTAAGTCAGTGCTGGGCTGAGCCCTGATTACCTCCCCATAAACCTTAGTTTGATGCCCATATGATGACCTCACAGACTGAGAGTCCCAAAGAGGATCTTCATAATCCACTTTATTTGGTGACTAGGATTTCTTTAAACTCATCTCTTTACAGGTTATTGCAGATAGATTAGCTCATGTTTGGCAAAATGTAGCAAAACGTTTTGCAACCGAAACCAAAAGCGAGCATTTCTCATTGGACAAGTTGAAGTTGTCCCTCCTTGTTTCAGAACGTTTTCCTCTGTTTGGTGCCTTGTGAATATGACCCTGTTATAGATCAAGTGTGTAGAGTGGAGTTCCCTGCATGGCGATGATTTAGTAGCAGGAAGAGTCAGGACTCTTGGCCAACTGTGTGACATATTAACTAGATTATCCTGGATAAGACATAGTCTAAGTCTGGATAAGAGGTAGCCTATATTCCCCATTTTAGCCGACAGTATCCTCTTGATGCTCTACACTTAGGTTGCAATCACCTGCTGGAATTGTATAAACAGTACGTCTTATTTTTTATGTGTCATTTTTTTATTCAAAAGGCACTTGCACCTCGGAGCTATCTTTTTTGCAGGTGTAAGGTAGCAGTTGAATAATATGAGAAAAAAGAAGAGAAACCCGCACACTGCTCTTGATGGTATCGCTGCTCTTTAAATAAGCTTTACGTGTCAGTCTCAAGGCCTTCGTCAGAGCTTTGTACATACTTTATTCGAATTTTTCTGAAATGCACATTGTTATATTTGGTAAGAAGTACTTAGTTTCCTTTGACTCCAACCCCATTTGACGCATGGAACGGATGTGGGTGGAGCTATGTCTACATAATACAAAAAAGGTATTGAGGCCGATATATAAAGCTTATTAAAGTGATACTATCAAGAGCAGTGTGCGGATATCCTCTGTTTTCTCCATTTGTTATTATAAGAAAGCATAAAATACAGAAATCCATTTTTAAAAAAGGATGCTGTCTTACAAATAAGTGCAGTGGCTGTGTCAGCACAATCTTGTTAATATCCGTTTTGAAAAGTAATTTGAGGCTAGACTTTTCACCAACGACTAAAACACAACCCTGACCCAACGTAAAAGAATCAGAACCACAATAGTTGCTGATGAGCTGCCGAAATCCTGCATGAGCTGATGAGCATCATTTTGACTGTGAATATTAATAACTGCCCAAGCTGTCATGTGCAGTGGTGCTCAAACACAGGATGATAAGCAAGTCATTCATTGTCAGTCAGTTGCTGGGGAACTGCAGTAAGACTTATCATAGGATATTGCTATAATTGGGGGAGACAGAATTTCCAACAAAGTTTGATTCTACTTCAAGGATCTCGCTGTGTGCCCGTTTCGTTAACAGATACTTAAGTCAATTTACAGGCGTTGATCTTTATTCATGATTGATTGAATTTATTTAAGAATACATAGCCATTACATCAGGAACAAGCAGTAGATAGGCCTTCGTTCAGGAAAGGACGAGGATAAACATAGACACATTGTATCCATCTTTATGTATCTGTTTTAACTCTGTCATTCACTTGTATTCACAAAAAGTATAAATACAAATTCATGTAAATAACAGGTCAAATAATTGTTGCAAAGGTCAAGAGTTTTTACACCTTTTTTTGTAGGAGTGTTAGGATAGATTTGAGCATTAATTTAACCCTCAGTCGCACAATGGAGAACAATAAGCGTGGCTGTTGTGAGTGAAGTTAATTATACTGTGATCTCGCAGAATATCAAACTGACATTTAATCGTTGAATGTGTTTCCTAATTACCAACAAATTGAGGTCAAACTAACTCAGTTTGGTCTCCTATAATTGGGGTCGAATCTCAATTTTAATAAACATCCTCTTGAATGTCAGAATCGTTTTTCTTTCAGTTTTATATTCCACCACCTACCCACGCCACATGAACTATGCAGACATACAAATAAAATATATGTTTAACCAATTCCAGCAGTGCAATACTACTGCTTCTATAAAAACAACAACTGTTGAGCTTATATTGTACCACTGAAACAGTGTGTGTGTGTTTGCATGTGTGTATCTGTCCTTCCATCAGTGTGTGTGTGTGTGTGTGTGTGTGTGTGTATGTGTGTGTGTGTGTGTGTGTGTGTGTGTCTACACCCCACCATGCAAACACAGCAGAAGATGCCAGAAGTCATGCAGTGTGTGGAGGCAGCAATAGCTCAAAGGGAGATTCATTTGGTGTTTGAGCTGGCAGAGATCACAGTATCCACCACAAGCTGGGCGACACAGGGGTCAGCAATGTCAGTTTGATCCCAGCCAGAGATCTAAAATCACATTATACTCAACGCAATGCAATGTGACAAGCCATGAACAATAGGACCCAGAGCAGGGGAAGTTGCACAATGTGCGTACTGTACAGCAGTAGTGTTTTCCCACTCCTGATTCTACCAGGTCCTTGGGACCCAAAGTGGTGCACATTTTTCATTCTAGCCTAGCAATAACACATCTGATTCAACCAATCAAAGCCTTGGTGATACATTCATTAGCTGAATCCCGGATCTTAGCGCTGGGTAGGAAGAAAAAGATGCAACCCTTTGGGTCTGTAGGACCAACGCTGCTGGTACAGTAATATAAAACTAAGAAGGAACACTTTATAATAATCTACCTTAAAAATCATTTATATGGTATTTGTTATTATAAAGCGTTACCGACTAAGAGGGAGAGACAGTTCTGAGCTGTTGGATTTTTGCTCACACATAGGCATACAGTAGCAGGTGGAGCTGCTGGAGGTCTGCCACTTAGCCAGAACCGCTCATTTGCTCTCAGTGTGATGTGAGCAAATTATAACCAGGCAATATGAAGTGGGGCCTCAGGGGTCCATTATTACCTGTGCCTAGGAGCTTGTCTAATGATGGCCCCTACAGACATAACCCATAGCTACTTTTCTCTAATCTAGATCTGAAAGACTTTGAAAGGTATAGTGAATACTTTAATAGCTCCATATTGTCCCCTGAAATGACATTTTACCATATTGCTCACACCTATCCAATCCTGTCAGAAATACACAATTGTCTTGGAGTAGTGTTTGGTCCCTGGATGCAGCCATGCTCTCATGTCCAGGCAGAGGTAAGCACTGCAGTGGATTGCATGTGGCGGACATTTTTAGTTTGTAGACCAATGCAAGATGTCCCTTGATACAAAATTAGGGACAATGAAGTCCCGAGACCGCCCTAGACGATCCCACATAAACGCTCCCACCTTGATACAGGGGTGAGGGATTTCGCCGATACTCAGATACGACAGTTCGCTCATCCGCAGATATCCATCAGTTGGATTAAGCACCATTGCGTCCCAATGCGCCATCCCTTCATTATTCCCTTACCAGTTGGTCCCTGTTGGTCCCTGTTTTTTGTGTTACATAAAAGATCTGTGAGCAGGCCGGGAAAAATACACTAGAGTTTATAAATCACTGGAGTCTTGTTTTTTTCAGACTGGGCCACATTGAGGTCGCTAGAAGGCTAAGCTCTGTTCCCGGGATTTAGGGAACTTTAGGGGACAGAAACTGAGAAATTTGATTTTGCCTGAGATAAGAGTAGGGTATCTCTCAGCTCAGTAGTCCATTTCTGAGCATGAACTGACCGTAAAGTGTGAAGCACACAAGTGTACCAAATGGCACGAAAACACACACATTTTGGTGTGATTCGTGTGAGATAGAGGTAGAGATATCTCTCAACTCAGCAGTCTCTCTCTGTCCACTGTCTGTCGGTGCAGTTTATGTGTGTGTTTCCCAAGATTAAGTTAAGCTAGCTGCTGTTATTATGTTCTCTGGTGTGAAGTGGCCATAAACTGCGATCGGTTTCAAATGGTATCAAGAATATGCATATCCTTGCTTCAGGTCCTGAGCTACAGGCAGTTAGATTTAGGCGAAAATTGATAGAAAGGGTCCAAAATGTAAGATTTCTTTTTTTTTTTTTTTTTTTCTTGAACCTTTATTTAACCAGGTAGGTAGGTTGAGAACAAGTTCTCATTTACAATTGCGACCTGGCCAAGATAAAGCAAAGCGGTTCGACATATACAACAACAGAGTTACACATGGAGTAAAACAAACATACAGTCAATAATAAAGTAGAAAAATAAGTCTATATACAATGTGAGCAAATGAGGTGAGATAAGGGAGGTAAAGGCAAAAAAAAGGCCATGGTGGCGAAGTAAATACAATATAGCAAGTAAAACACTGGAATGGTAGATTTGCAGTGGAAGAATGTGCAAAGTAGAGATAGAAATAATGGGGTGCAAAGGAGCAATTTTTTTTTATAAATACAGTAGGGGGAGAGGTAGTTGTTTGGGCTAAATTATAGATGGGCTATGTACAGGTGCAGTAATATGTGAGCTGTTCTGACAGCTGGTGCTTAAAGCTAGTGAGGGAGATAAGTGTTTCCAGTTTCAGAGATTTTTGTAGTTCGTTCCAGTCATTGGCAGCAGAGAACTGGAAGGAGAGGCGGCCAAAGGAAAAATTGGTTTTGCGGGTGACCAGAGAGATATACCTGCTGGAGCGCGTGCTACAGGTGGGTGCTGCTATGGTGACCAGCGAGCTGAGATAAGGGGGGACTTTACCTAGCAGGGTCTTGTAGATGACCTGGAGCCAGTAGGTTTGGCGACGAGTGTGAAGCGAGGGCCAACCAACGAGAGCGTACAGGTCGCAATGGTGGGTAGTATATGGGGCTTTGGTGACAAAACGGATGGCACTGCATCCAATTTATTGAGTAGGGTATTGGAGGCTATTTTGTAAATGACATTGCCGAAGTCGAGGATCGGTAGGATGGTCAGTTTTACAAGGGTATGTTTGGCAGCATGAGTGAAGGATGCTTTGTTGCGAAATAGGAAGCCAATTCTAGATTTAACTTTGGATTGGAGATGTTTGATGTGAGTCTGGAAGGAGAGTTTACAGTCTAACCAGACACCTAGGTATTTGTAGTTGTCCACATATTCTAAGTCAGAACCGTCCAGAGTAGTGATGTTGGACGGGTGGGCAGGTGCAGGCAGCGATCGGTTGAAGAGCATGCATTTAGTTTTACTTGTATTTAAGAGCAATTGGAGGTCATGGAAGGAGAGTTGTATGGCATTGAAGCTCATCTGGAGGGTTGTTAACACAGTGTCCAAAGGGCCAGAAGTATACAGAATGGTGTCGTCTGCGTAGAGGTGGATCAGAGACTCACCCGCAGCAAGAGCAACATCATTGATGTATACAGAGAAGAGAGTCGGTCCAAGAATTGAACCCTGTTGCACCCCCATAGAGACTGCCAGAGGCCCGGACAACAGGCCCTCCGATTTGACACACTGAACTCTATCAGAGAAGTAATTGGTGAACCAGGCGAGGCAATCATTTGAGAAAACAAGGCTATCGAGTCTGTCAATGAGGATGTGGTGATTGACAGAGTCGAAAGCCTTGGCCAGGTCAATGAATATGGCTGCACAGTATTGTTTCTTATCGATGGTGGTTAGGATATCGTTTAGGACCTTGAGCGTGGCTGAGGTGCACCCATGACCAGCTCTGAAACCAGATTGCATAGCGGAGAAGGTATGGTGGGATTCGAAATGGTCGGTAATCTGTTTGTTGACTTGGCTTTCGAAGACCTTAGAAAGGCAGGGCATGATAGATAGATATAGGTCTGTAGCAGTTTGGGTCAAGAGTGTCCCCCCCTTTGAAGAGGGGGATGACCACAGCTGCTTTCCAATCTTTGGGAATCTCAGACGAAACGAAAGAGAGGTTGAACAGGCTAGTAATAGGGGTTGCAACAATTTCGGCAGATCATTTTAGAAAGAAAGGGTCCAGATTGTCTAGCCAGGCTGATTTGTAGGGGTCCAGATTTTGCAGCTCTTTCAGAACATCAGCTGACTGGATTTGGGAGAAGGAGAAATGGAGAGGGCTTGGGCAAGTAGCTGTGGGGGTGCAGTGCTGTTGACCGGGGTAGGGGTAGCCAGGTGGAAAGCATGGCCAGCCGTAGAAAAATGCTTATTGAAATTCTCAATTATAGTGGATTTATCGGTGGTGACAGTGTTTCCTGTCCTCAGTGCAGTGGGCAGCTGGGAGGTGTTCTTATTCTCAATGGACTTTACAGTGTCCCAGAACTTTTTTGAGTTTGTGTTGCACGAAGCAAATTTCTGCTTGAAAAAGCTAGCCTTGGCTTTTCTAACTGCCTGTGTATATTGGTTTCTAGCTTCCCTGAAAAGTTGCATATCACGGGGGCTGTTCGATGCTAATGCAGAACGCCATAGGATGTTTTTGTGTTGGGTAAGGGCAGTCAGGTCTGGAGAGAACCAAGGGCTATATCTTTTCCTGGTTCTACATTTCTTGAATGGGGCATGCTTATTTAAGATGGTGAGGAAGGCATTTAAAAAAAATAACCAGGCATCCTCTACTGACAGGATGAGATCAATATCCTTCCAGGATACCCCGACCAGTTCGATTAGAAAGGCCTGCTCGCTGAAGTGTTTCAGGGAGCGTTTGACAGTGATGAGTGGAGGTCGTTTGACCGCTGACCCATTACAGATGCAGGCAATGAGGCAGTGATCGCTGAGATCTTAGTTGAAAACAGGAGAGGTGTATTTAGAGGGCAAGTTGGTTAGGATGATATCTATGAGGGTGCCCTTGTTTACGGCTTTGGGGTGGTACCTGGTAGGTTCATTGATAATTTGTGTGAGATTGAGGGCATCAAGCTTAGATTGTAGGATGGCTGGGGTGTTAAGCATGTTCCAGTTTAGGTCGTCTAGCAGCACGAGCTCTGAAGATAGATGGGGAGCAATCAGTTCACATATGGTGTCCAGAGCACAGCTGGGGGCAGAGGGTGGTCTATAGCAGGCGGCAACGGTGAGACTTGTTTTTAGAGAGGTGGATTTTTAAAAGTAGTTCAAATTGCTTGGGTACAGACCTGGATAGAAGGACAGAACTCTGCAGGCTATCTTTGCAGTAGATTGCAACACCGCCCCTTTGGCCGTTCTATCTTGTCTGAAAATGTTGGAGTTAGGAATGGAGATTTCAGAATTTTTGGTGGTCTGCCTAAGCCAGGATTCAGACACGGCTAGAACATCCGGGTTGGCAGAGTGTGCTAAAGCAGTGAATAAAACAAACTTAGGGAGGAGGCTTCTAATGTTAACATGCATGAAACCAAGGCTATTACGGTTACAGGAGTCATCAAAAGAGAGCGCCTGGGGAATAGGAGTGGAGCTAGTCACTGCAGGGCCTGGATTCACCTCTACATCACCAGAGGAACAGAGGAGGAGTAGGATAAGGGTACGGCTAAAAGCTATGAGAATTGGTCGTCTAGAACGTCCGGAACAGAGAGTAAAAGGAGGTTTCTGGGGGCGATAAAATAGCTTAAAGGTATAATGTACAGACAAAGGTGTGGTAGGATGTGAATACATTGGAGGTAAACCTAGGTATTGAGTGATGATGAGAGAGATATTTTCTCTAGAAACATCATTGAAACCAGGTGATGTCATCGCATATGTGGGTGGTGGAACTGAAAGGTTGGATATGGTATAGTGAACAGGGCTAGAGGCTCTACAGTGAAATAAGCCAATAAACACTAACCAGAACAGCAATGGACAAGGCATATTGACATTAAGGAGAGGCATGCTTAGTCGAGTGATCATAAGGGTCCAGTGAGTAGTGAGGTTGGTTGGGGTAACGGCGATTCAGACAGCTAGCCGGGCCATCGGTAGCAAGCTAGCATAGGATGGAGGTCTGTTTTTAGCCACCTCGTGCGTTTCCGATGGTAGATTAGTGGGGTTCCGTGTGGTAGAGGGGATCAATCCAATTGGGAAAATAGATATAGTTATAGTGACCCAAGACAAATTGTCCGACGGAGGGGCCAGTTGGATAAATAATGTTTAATGTGAAGCACTCAAAGTGACCAAAAGGACAGCCTCATAAGGAAATGGTTGAGACTGGCACTTCTTGTGAGGCGGAGGCTGTCCTACGGACACCGTAAACCAAAATGATTTGTGTGAACCTGGCTTTATCGTCGAGCTTTCTGTATTCACAGCCTCAAACGCATCCTGTGAAAAATGTCTCTCTCAGTAAGTAAAATGCCAATTGGTTTGGGTGATTAAGGGAGAAGGTTACAGCTGATTGTTGTTTGAATATTATGTTCAATTACAAAGCATGAACAGGATTAATTAAGAAATGACTTTTGATCATAACTCACTCGTTACACATAGCATATGGTTGTGGATTTGTCGCCGGGCAGTTCTAAAACAGACACCGAGAGATAAAGTCAAGATAAAGGAAATATGTCGTTTACGGTGTGTTGTCTCTACGCCAAATGGCACCATACTGTTTGGTTTCATGTCCGTTGGTGTCTGGTGAGCAAAACATGACGTGAAAATGTGTAATCCGCAATGTATTTTTCAACACCCTGCTGAGTTAACGTACAGTGAGGGCCTTAGCAATATTTTTAATGGGAATGTTTTTATTCAGGAACAGATCTTTCCTATACCTTAACAGAGAAAACTCTGTCGGAGACTTTTTGCTGTGTGTCAACAAGAAAAAAAGTCCAAGACTATAGTCTGCTGGTCTGTCTAGTCAAAGTCTGACAACTGTTTGGTGTGTGTCTGCATCATTTCAACCCGTGGTGAACATTTTAAATTGGGTTATTTGCTTAAATTCAGTGTAGGCAACTCCATCTTGATTCAAATGTAAAAAGCCTTATTGTCCGTCAATTATTCATACGTTGGAAAATGGTCTTTTTCATGTGGTTAATGCACAGCATATCAACGTCATTGATATCGACAACCTTTGACTGTGATTCCATTCTGGGTGTTGAGGAGTATAGAGAGTTCCAATTTCACAACCAGACAAGTTACAGTCAGATCACAGTCCAATTACACACTCAGGGAGATGCATTTCATTTGTCATCATCTGCTCACATCATTCTAATTAGCAGTCAAAAATAAAGCATTATTGGAAGTGGAGAAGAGACCCAACAAAAGTGCATTCGGAAAGTATTCAGACTCCTTCCCTTTTTCAACATTTTTTTTCGGTACAGCCTTATTCTAAAATGTATTAAATTATGTTTTCCCTCATCAATCTACACACAATACACACATAATCACAAAGTGAACACAGGTTTTTAGAAATGTTTGCAAACGTATTAAAATGTTTAAACATAAATATTGTATTTACATAAGCATTCAGACACTTTGCTATGAGAAATTGATCTCAGGTGCATCCTGTTTCCAATGATCATCCTTGAGATGTTTCTACAACTTGATTGGAGTCCACCTGTGGTAAATTCAAATGATTGGACATGATTTGGATATCCACCTGTCTATATAAGGTGTCACAGTTGACAGTGCATGTTAGAGGTTGAAGGAATTGAGGTTGAAGGTTGAAGGAATTGTCCATAGAGCTACGAGACAGGATTGTGTCAAGGCACAGATTTGGAGAAGGGTAAACCAAAATGTCTGCAGCATTGAAGGTCCCCAACAACACAGTGGCCTCCATCATTCTTAAATGGAAGAAGTAGGAACCATCAAGACTCTTCCTAGAGCCGGCCGCCTGGCCAAACTGAGCATTCGGGGGAGAAGGACCTTGGTCAGGGAGGTGACCAACAACCCAATGGTCACTCTGACAGAGCTCCAGAGTACCTCTGTGGAGATGGAAGAACCTTCCAGAAGGACAACCATCTCTGCAGCACTCCACCAATCAGGCCTTTATGGCAGAGTGGCCAGACGGAAGCCACTCCTCAGTAAAAGGCACATGACAGCCCACTTAGAGTTTGCCAAAAGGACTCTCAGACAATGAGAAACTAGATTCTCTGGTCTGATGAAACCAAGATTCAACCTTTGTCCTGAATGCCAAGCGTCAAGCCTGGAGCTAACCTGGCACCATCCCTACGGTGAAGCACGGTGGTGGCAGCATCATACTGTGGGGATTTTTTTCAGCGGCAGGGACTGGGAGGCTAGTCAGGATAGAGGGAAAGATGAATGGAGCAAAGTACAGAGAGATCCTCCGGCCCTCAGACTGGGGCAAAGGTTCACCTTCCAACAGGACAATGATCCTAAGCACACAGCCAAGACAACGCAGGAGTGGTTTCGGGACAAGTCTCTGAATGTCCTTGAGTGGCCCAGCCAGAGCCCGGACTTGAACCCGATCAAACATCTCTGGAAAGACCTGAAAAAATCTGTGCAGCGACACTCCCCATCCAACCTGACAGAGCTTGAGAGGATCTGCAGAGAAGAATGGGAGAAACTTCCCAAGTACAGGTGCCATACCCTTGTAGTGTCATATCCATTTCTTATGTTTAATAAATTGACAAAAATGTCTATAACCTGTTTTAACTTTGTCATTATGGGGTATTGTGTGTAAATTGATGAGGAGAAAAAAACAATTTAATCAATTTTAGAATAAGGCTGTAACGTAACAAAATGTGGAAAAAGTCAAGGGGTCTGAATACTTTCCGAATGCGCTCTAGGTGTCATAGGTGTTCCTGATTCAAATGCCCATTGTCTAGGTAGCCCTTTAGAACTGGTCTGTTTCCCAAATGACAACCTACTCCCTACATCGTGCACTACTCTTGACCAGAGCCCATGGGACCCGATCAAAAGTAGTGTCCTACAAAGGGAATAGGGTGCCATTTAGGACAGGGAACTGATTAATGACTTTGGCCATTAAAATATTCAACCTCTTCAATGGCTACTGAACAGAGCGGTCATGTCAAAGTAACACACAGTGATTGCCTTGCCAATATGATGTGTGATAATCATGAAAATCTAAGGCGCTCAACAGAATTCAGAAGATGGCTACCGATGTTCTCCAGAGAGTACACACTAAGGAAAAAAGAGTTCCAAATGAGTTCTTCGGCTGTCCCCATAGGAGAACCCTTCTTGGTTCCACGTTGACCCCTCTGTGGAAAGGGTACTACATGGAACCTAAAAGGGTTCTACCTGGAGCCAAAAGGGTTCTACCTGGAACCAAAAAAAGGCTCTTGAAAGAATTATCTTATGGGGACAGCCGAAGAACCATTTTAGGTTCTAGATGGCACCTTTTTATCGAAGCTTATAGGCAATACATGTTCTATATACGTTGAACCCTAAATTAATACATTTTAAATCAAAATAGCCATTGTGCTATGCCTATAGTCCTTGCGTGAATGCCATGAATACATTATTGAAAGGTGTTTCCAATCAACCAGCGTGGGACAGATGGTATGGTGTACATTTTAGGACATCCCTACTGTCTGAAATAAAGCCAATACTTCCTATGACAAATGTACCTATTTCCTATGAAAAAACTCCATAGGGAGTATGCATATCCTAAAATGTGCACCGTACATATCAAATCACTTGCACCGAATACAACAGACCTTACAGTGAAATGCTTACTACACGCCCTTAACAAACAATGCAATTTTAAGAAAAATAAGAGTTAAGAAAATAAATAAACTGAAGTCAAATAACGCAATAAAATAACAATAACAAGGCTATATAGAGGGGGTACCGGTACTGAGTCAACGTGCGGTGGTACAGGTTAGTCGAGGTGATTGAGGTAATATGTAGACGAAGATAAGGATAAAGTGACTGTGCATAGATAATAAACAGCGAGAAGCAGCAGCGTAAACAAAGGGGGGGGGTGGTCAATGCAAACATTCCGGGTAGCCATTTGATGAACTGTTCTGCAGTCTTATGGCTTGGGGGTAGAAGCTGTTAAGGAGACTTTTGGACCTAGACCACCTGCCGTGCGGTAGCAGAGAGAACAGTCTATGACTTGGGTGGCTGGAGTCTTTGACAATTTTTAGGGCCTTCCTCTGACACCGCCTAGTATAGAGGTCCTGGATGGCAGGAAGCTTGGCCCCAGTGACGTACTGGGCTATTCGCACTACCCTCTATAGCGCCTTGCAGTCGGATGCCGAGCAGTTGCCATACCAGGCGGTGATGCAACCGATGCACTTATTGGGCTCCCTAGTGGCGCAGCGGTCTAAGGCACTACATATTCATGCTAGAGGTGCCACTACAGACCCAGGTTCAATACTGGGCTGTATCACAACCGGCCGTGCCTGGGAGTCCCATAGGGCAGCCCAAAATTGTCCGGGTTAGGGGAGGGTTTGGCCGGGGGGGATTTACAAGTAGGCCATCATTGTAAATAAGAATTTGTTCTTAACTGACTTCACTAGTTAGACAAATAAATAAAATACAAAATGAACAGTCCTGTAAAACAGTCCTATAGCTTAGCATCTGCATCATCTGACCACTTCCATATTGAGCGAGTCACTGGTACTTCCTGCTTTAGTTTTTGCTTGTAAGCAGGAATCAGGAGGATAGGATTAAGGTCAGATTTGCCAAATGGAGGGTGAGGGACAGCTTTGTACGCGTCTCTGTGTGTGGAGTAATGGTGGTCTAGAGTTTTCTTTTCTCTAGTTGCGCATGTGACGGGCTGGTAGACATGAGGTAAAACGGATTTAAGTTTTCCTGCATTAAAGTCCCCGGCCACTAGGAGCGCCACCTCTGGATGAGCATTTTCTTGTTTGCTTATTGCCCCATACAGCTTGTTGAGTGAGGTCTTAGTGCCAGCATCGGTTTGTGGTGGTAAATAGAACAACGAGAAATATAGATGAAAACTCTCTTGGTAAATAGTGTGGTCTACAGCGCATCATGAGGTACTCTACCTCAGACGAGTAAAACCTTGAGACTATTTTAATATTCGATTTTGCACACCAGCTGTTATTGACAAATAATCACACCCCGGAGGTAGTGGTTCTGTCTTGCCGATGCATGAAAAACCCAGCCAACTGTATATTATCTCTGTCGTCGCAACAACTCAGTGAAACATAAGATATTACAGTTTTTAATGTCCCATTGGTAGGATAGTCTCAAATGGAACTCATTCAGTTTATTCTCCAATGATTGTACATTGGCCAATAGGATGGATGATAGAGGTGGGTTACCCACTCGCCAACTAATTCTCACAAGGCACCAGGATCTGCGTCCCCTGTATCGGCGTTTCCTCTTCATGCGAATTACGAGGATTTGGACCTGGTCCGGGAGCAGCAGTAAATCCTTCCCGTCCGACTCCTTAAAGAAAACATATTTGTCCAGTTCGAGGTGAGTAATCGCTGTTCTGATATTCAGAAGCTCTTTTCAGTCATAAGAGACGGTGGCAGAAACATTATGTACAAAATAAGTCACAAACATGCGAAATAACACACTAACTAGCACAATTGGTCAGGAGCGCGTAAAACGGCAGCCATCCCCTCGAGGGCCATTCTCTGAAAAAAAAATATTTTAATAAATAAAAGGGATGTGAAGTAGAGCTAGATTCTGCATTGGAGATATGAGTTTGCATTTTTTCTCAAAATGCTTGTTGAGAATTAAGCATGAAGATGGTCTCTCATTTGCAGCCACGATTAATGTATTTGTGAAAATAGCACTGCTCTGACAGTGGGAGGTGAAAGGTTGGTGATCTCTTTTCCTCAGGAGACCAAACAGATCGTTTAAAAAGCAATTCAATTGTATTTTTTTTGCAGTTGTGCTCTGTACAGTTTGTCTTTTTAAGACTGTGTGCATGCGTGATTGGTGCAGCTGTACACAGTGTGTTAGGGGAACAGCGTGGCCTCTGATAATGGCCCCCTGTGGTTCCTCCTGACCCCTCTGTCTGTCAGACACCTCAACACCTGACAGCTCTGCTCTGCTCACAACCCCACATTACTGCCATCAACCCGTCACTGGGCCTGGGAAGGCTTCTTCAAGCTCTCTGTACGTCTGTTCAAAGCAATGTGTCAATCTTGCACAGACACAGAGATACAGTGGGGAGAACAAGTATTTGATACACTGCCGATTTTGCAGGTTTTCCTACTTACAAAGCATGTAGAGGTCTGTAATTTTTTATCATAGGTACACTTTAACTGTGAGAGACGGAATATAAAACAAAAATCCAGAAAATCACATTATGATTTTTAAGTAATTCATTTGCATTTTATTGCATGACATAAGTATTTGATACATCAGAGAAGCAGAACTTAATATTTGGTACAGAAACCTTTGTTTGCAATTACAGAGATCATACGTTTCCTGTAGTTCTTGACCAGGTTTGCACACACTGCAGCAGGGATTTTGGCCCACTCCTCCATACAGACCTTCTCCAGATCCTTCAGGTTTCGGGGCTGTCACTGGGCAATACGGACTTTCAGCTCCCTCCAAAGATTTTCTATTGGGTTCAGGTCTGGAGACTGGCTAGGCCACTCCAGGACCTTGAGATGCTTCTTACGGAGCCACTCCTTAGTTGCCCTGGCTGTGTGTTTCGGGTCGTTATCATGCTGGAAGACCCAGCCACGACCCATCTTCAATGCTCTTACTGAGGGAAGGAGGTTGTTGGCCAAGATCTCGCGATACATGGCCCCATCCATCCTCCCCTCAATACGGTGCAGTCGTCCTGTCCCCTTTGCAGAAAAGCATCCCCAAAGAATGATGTTTCCACCTCCATGCTTCCCGGTTGGGATGGTGTTCTTGGGGTTGTACTCATCCTTCTTCTTCCTCCAAACACGGCGAGTGGAGTTTAGACCAAAAAGCTCTATTTTTGTCTTATCAGACCACATGACCTTATCCCATTCCTCCTCTGGATCATCCAGATGGTCATTGGCAAACTTCAGACGGGCCTGGACATGCGCTGGCTTGAGCAGGGGGACCTTGCGTGCGCTGCAGGATTTTAATCCATGACGGCGTAGTGTGTTACTAATGGTTTTCTTTGAGACTGTGGTCCCAGCTCTCTTCAGGTCATTGACCAGGTCCTGCCGTGTAGTTCTGGGCTGATCCCTCACCTTCCTCATTATCATTGATGCCCCACGAGGTGAGATCTTGCATGGAGCCCCAGACCGAGGGTGATTGACCGTCATCTTGAACTTCTTCCATTTTCTAATAATTGCGCCAACAGTTGTTGCCTTCTCACCAAGCTGCTTGCCTATTGTCCTGTAGCCCATCCCAGCCTTGTGCAGGTCTACAATTTATCCCTGATGTCCTTACACAGCTCTCTGGTCTTGGCCATTGTGGAGAGGTTGGAGTCTGTTTGAGTGTGTGGACAGGTGTCTTTTATACAGGTAATGAGTTCAAACAAGTGCAGTTAATACAGGTAATGAGTGGAGAACAGGAGGGCTTCTTAAAGAAAAACTAACAGGTCTGTGAGAGCCGGAATTCTTACTGGTTGGTAGGTGATCAAATACTTATGTCATGCAATAAAATGCTAATTGTTTACTTAAAAATCATACAATGTGATTTTCTGGATTTTTGTTTTATATTCCGTCTCTCACAGTTGAAGTGTACCTATGATAAAAATTACAGACCTCTACATGCTTTGTAAGTAGGAAAACCAGCAAAATCGGCAGTGTATCAAATACTTGTTCTCCCCACAGTACATACACACACACACACCACAGTCTGCACCATTAGTTCCTATATTTATTCAGCCTCACCTAACACGTTTCAGCTAGGGCTTTTCTCTGACTGTTGGCCACATAGAGCTATATAATGTTGTATTGAATTCTGTGGTTGGTCGTCTCGTATTCCTCCTCAGGCAGCTCCAGCCTCATGATAAACAGCAGCCTCCCCAAAGTGTGAATGTTCCCCATTCTAGTTAACCTCCAGTCACACCTGGAGTGTGGACAAATCAGCACAGCCAATCAGTGTCTGTCTATAGCTCCTGGCATTGTCTTCCCTTGGGTTCGTGACGTGTGTGTGTGTGTGTGTCGTATTCCCGTCGAGAGTGTGTGGGGTGGGTGGGGGGGACTTCAACCATGATGCATTGTGAATAAGGCTAAACTCATTACATTCTAGGCATGCAGACGCTTCCCCCCTGGTTTCCCTCCAGGTAGAAGCAAGAGAAGAGAATATTGCATTCGGTTTAGCATGCAAGCCCACTTTCGTAAACGCTTCTGCCATGGCATATGAAAGTATAAGATGAGTATAAGATTTCCTTCTAGGGCCCTAACAGCATGGCAAAGAAATGTCTGTTTTTCAGAAAAGCTGTAACCATGTGTATCAAGGGGACATAATAACATTATAGTTGTGTGGAAACAATCTATAGCTCTGAATAGAAGCTAATGGTATGGAAATGATTCCCTCCTTTTGACAAAGTAACCTGGAATGACTATTTAACAGCTTTGCTCTCTCCCATTGATGTCCTGCCTTCCCTCACGTCAAGAACAGGTGTATGAATGAGAGTCAGAGGAGGATGACGACGGAAGAGAGGAGGAGAAGGAGGAGGAGAAGAAGGGGAGAGATCAGGGTCAAACAAGGTCAGTGCACCTGCAGTTGATTATTCTAAAGCTTCTATATGAGCTCTTTCATATCTGCTCTGGTGAAGAATCCTCCATTTTAACACCTCAGTTAATATACATCTCTTCCTTATCACAGTGTCTATATTGAGGCTTTTTAGTTACAGTGCCTTCAGAAAGTATTCATACCCCTTGACTTATTCCACATTTTGCTGTGTTACGGCCTGAATTAAAAAAAAATATATATGTTTTTTTAATGATCTTACTCATCTACACAAAATAACCCATAATGACAAAGTGAAAACATGTTAATGTTTTTTTAGTTTTTTAAAAATGAAAACGAAATACATAAATATCTAATTTACATAAGTATTCACACCCCTGAGTCAATACATGTTAGAATCACCTTTGGCAGTTTTTATTTATTTGTAGATTATTCTTTTTTTTAATTCTTCAAGCCCAGTCAAGTTGGTTGTTGACCATTGCTAGACCATTGCTAGCCGATTAAAGTAAAAACTGCAACAAGGCCACTCAGGAACACTTAATGTCGTATTGGTAAGCAACTCCAGTGTATATTTGGCCTTTTGTTTTAGGTTGTTGTCCTGCTGAAAGGTGAATTTGTCTACCAGTGTCTGTTGGAGCTTAGATCTATTCTATTCATTTTTATTCTAAAAAACTCCCTAGTCCTTGCCAATGACAAGCAAACCCATAACATGACGCAGCCAACACCATGCTTGAAATATGAAGAGTAGTACTTGGTGATGTGTTGATTTTGCTCCAAACATAACACTTTGTATTCAGGACATAAAGTTAATTTCTTTGCCATTTTTTTTACAGTTTTACTTTAGTGCCTTATTGCAAACAGGATGTATTTTTTGAATATTTTTATTCTGTACAGGCTTTCTTCTTTTCACTTTGTCATTTAGCTTAGTATTGTGGAGTAACTACAATGTTGTTGAGACATCCTCAGTTTTCTCCTATCATAGCCATTAAACTCTGTAACTGTTTTAAAGTTGCCATTGGCCTCATGGTGAAATCCCTGAGGTGTTTCCTTCCTCTCCGGCAACTGAGTTAGGAAGGATGCATGTATCCATGGTGAAGTAATTCATAACTTCACCATGCTCCAAAGGGACATTCAATGTCTGATTTGTTTTTACTCATCTACCAATAGGTGCCCTTCTTTGCGAGACATTGGAAAAACTCCCTGGTCTTTGTGGTTGAATCTGTGTTTGAAATTCAGTGCTCAACTGAGGGACATTACAGAAAATTGTGTGTGGGGTACAGAAATGAGGAAGTCATTCAAAAAATTATGTTAAACACTATTATTGCACACAGAGTGAATCCATGCAACTTATTATGTGACTTGTTAAGCATATTTTTACTCCTGAACTTATTTAGGCTTGCCATAACAAAGGGGTTGAATACTTATTGACTCAAGACATTTCAGCATTACAGTTTTTATTAATTAAAAAAAATGTCTAAAAACATAATTCTACTCTGACATTATGGAGTATTGTTTGTAGGCCAGTGACACAAAAATGTCAATTTAATCCATTTAGAATTCAGGCTGTAACACAGGAAAAAGTCAAAGGGTGTGAATACTTTCTGAAGGCATTGTACATGACAAGAAATAAGCTTATTTCATTCCAGGTATTTTGATAGATTTTGGTAGGTATTCATGTAGGAGACGTACTAACTATCCTGGTACAAGGTCAGTATATAGGCTATTCCACTGGCAATTCATCATTTTGAAGATAGATTTTCCTAGAATGACTGTGATATGTGGTTGTTTATCATATTCTAGTTGAATGCACTGATTGTAAGCCGCTCTGGATAAGAGTGCCTAGTAAATTACTCAAATGTCGTAAACATTTGGCCGTAATGGCTATTTAAAGTTGAAGCATTTTCCCTGCAGGTAGATAGACAGACAGTTTTGGTATTGAGTGACATGCTGTTAATATCCAGGTGTTCACGTAGCGAGAGGGATATAAGCTGGACTGCAGGCCTCCTCCCTCCTACTCTCACTTCAGGGGAAAACGACAACAAGCGCCAGATGAAACCCATGATTGAGGAGAAGACAGCGGCAGATGCTCTCTCTCTCTCTACACAGATAATTCCGTTTTAATCTGAGCTCTGCAGGTGTGCAGCGGACACAGAGGGAGCAAGGCGGTGCACCACCATAAAGATTTACTCCCAGCAGACATCTGCCACGGTGAAAAACACACACCTCAGCTGAGAGAAATCTCTAAATGTGGCCAGAATTACACCAGCATTACCACAGGAGTTAGTCTCGATAAGGATCAATCAATCAATCGAATGTATTTATAAAGCCCTTTTTTACATCAGCCGATGTCACAAAGTGCTGTACAGAAACCCAGCCTAAAGCCTAAAACAGTAAGCAATGCAGACGTAGTGTCACGCCCTGATCTGTTTCACCTGTTCCTTGTGATTGTCTCCACCCCCTCCAGGTGTCGCTTATTTTACCCAGTGTATTTATCCCTGTGTTTCCTGTCTCTCTGTGCCAGTTCGTCTTGTATGTTTCCAAGTCAACCAGCGGTTTTGCTGTTCTCCTGCTTTTTGCGTTCTCCTTTTTCTAGTCCTCCCGGTTTTGACCCCTGCCTGTTTCTTGACTCTGTACCCGCCTGCCTTGACCACGAGCCTGTCTGCCACTATGTACCTCCTGGACTCTGATCTGGTTTTCACCTTTTTTGCCTTCCCCTTTGGATTAATAATATTGTAAGACTCCAACCATCTGCCTCCTGTGTCTGCATTTGGGTCTCACCTTGTGCCTTAATGTGTAGAAGCATGGTGGCTAGGAAGAAACCTAGAGAGGAACCAGGCTCTGAGGGGTGGCCAGTCCTCTTCTGGCTGTACCGGGTGGAGATTATAACAGAACATGGCCAAGATGTTCAAACGTTCATAGATGACCAGCAGGGTTAAATAATAATAATCACAGTGGTTGTAGAGGGTTCAGCAGGTCAGCACCTCAGGAATAAATGTCAGTTGGCTTTTCATAGCCGATCATTCAGAGTTAGAGACAGCAGGTGCGGTAGAGAGTTCAAAACAGCAGGTCTGGGACAAGGTAGCACGTCCAGTGAACAGGTCAGGGTTCCATAGCCGCAGGCAGAACAGTTGAAACTGGAGCAGCAGCTTGACCAGGTGGACTGGGGACTGCAAGGAGTTATCAGGCCAGGTAGTCCTGAGGCATGGTCCTAGGGCTCAGGTCCTGATAGAGAGTGAATACTTAAATTCAAGGACTCCTTAGAATATTCTGTTTACTTCGGGGACAGTGATAAATATAAGGAATCAGTAGATCATAATAGCAATTGGCTTGCAGCGAAATGGGTTTGGATAAAAATACAATTGGGGGACAAGCTTTTACTTTTTTTGTAAAGTAGCTTCTCAAATACTTCAAGCCAAGCACTTCACACAAGACACTTTCATTTTTTTGGAATGCATCCTTCCAAAAAAATATATACCACACGTGACATTTTCCCTCTGACCCAATGTTAGGTGAAAACGAGTGTTTCTTATTCAACAAATTCAGATGGACCCTTCCCAGTTTTGGCCAGTTTGGTTCCTAGTGAATACAACCCCTGGTTTGTCCATCAACTGCTGCTGAATCGTCTCACTACAAATTGGATCTGTGTATGTGCCTCCCTTGAAGCGTTAGTGCTGTAATGCTAAGGTGAGGTATGTCCTGTCCAGTCCACCCCTGTTGTCTCAACACACACACACGCGCATGCACACACAAACACACCACTATAGCAGACTCAGTGGGTCACCTCTCCCCTGAGTTTATTTTCACCACAGTCTCCTCCAGTCCCCAGCTGCTGCTTTCTGCAATGAAAATGACTGAGAGCCATATTGTGTGTGTGTGTGTGTGTGTGTGTGAGAGAAAGAGTGACAGAGAACAAAAAGAGAAAGTTCTGTGATTTATTTTCCTTCATGTGCAACCTGGAACTAAACAAACTAACAGTGTTGGGGAAGCTACTCTGAAAATATAGTGTATCAAGCTAGCAATTTCTTCACAATGAAAGAAGTTAAGCTACAGCTTCCTTAACTAAAGCTATTTTTAAAAAGTAGTTCACTACATCCAAACTACTTTGTGAAAGATTGTCTTATCTAAATATGACATTTCATTGAATGCAAATTGCAATAACAGATCACTCTGGATTCAGATGTTAACAGAATGTGTAATTTAGCCTCTTAAACTCAAAAACGATGTTTTATATGAGAATTAGGCAGGTCTGATGCTGAAAAAGGAAATACAATCATTGCCTACTTCACCCCTATTTATTTTTGCCAAACAAAGTTGTGTGTAGTTCCAGTAGTTAGCGACACCGCTCCAAGGCAAGAAGTCATTAACTACTGAAAACACTATCAAGATGTGAATGTTTTTGCCCTGCCTCCAAGCTAATGCGTTTAATTACTATAAAGTTGAACTGCATGCAGTTCACTACTCACCAACACTGCAAACTACCTGTGTTAAAATCATTCAGTCACAATAACGGATTGCTTTTGGAGCACTTTGGTAAACATTGACCTTGAATAGCATTTGTCCCTCTGCTACCACAGAACTCCAGTGTCCCTCCTGAGTTGTATATACTCTATTATGATTTTGTGTCACATTTAGTGAGATGAACGATCAAAACAATATATTCATCCCCACTACAGCCATCCATCAGATGGCAACAGATTCAAGGATAGAGATTCCCTAAAGATATGCTCACACAGGCTGTGTCCCAAATAGTACCATATTCCCTATACAGTGCACTACTTTAGTACTTTAGTAGTGCACTACAAAGGGAATAGGGTGCCATTTTGGGATGCAGATCACACTCCAATACTTCCTCTCAGGAAAACATAAATTCTACCATTACCCAACACGTATCCAAGACAACCGTCAAGTATACTATGAATATACATCAGACATCTGAATGCCGGAGAGAGTGCTCTGCTTACTAACACTCTCCCATCCTCATTTGTTGCGGCTTTGTTCAGGAACAAAATCCTAGCCTCTTCTTCTTAGGCACTTCATGTAGATCTGAGGTTGGATAAATGGAAACAATATTTTATTAGGTTGAACCTTTATTTTACCAGGTAAGTATGGTTGTAGCTCCACCTTCATTAACCATCAGGTGAAACTCTGATGAAGACAGCATAGCTGTCAAAACGTTGGTATCAATTAATTCATTGCGCCGGACCCACAGAGTATACGGTATTTATTTTATTGTCTAAGTGCAACTGCACCCAGACACACAAACTCTATTTCTCACACACTTTCTCTCTCACACAAACACACAAATATTGTTGATTAGATTTCCTGTTTACATGTATATATTACCATTAGTAGAATGTGTATGGACCATATTAGTGGTCCTTTGTAACTCAGTTGATGGAGCTTGTAATGCCAAGGTAGTGGGTTCGATTCCCGGGACCACCCATATGTAAAATGTACGTACGCATGACTGTAAGTTTCGTCTGCTAAATGGATTATATTATTAGACCTAAGTATGTATATACGTGTATTCTTGCTACCCAGTCACTTTTCAGCCCTGTTTACATGTAATCTTACTACCAGTTACGTTTTATGTATAAACCAACCTCGACCACTCGAGTATCTCTGCACATGGAATAAGGTACTGGCACTGACCTGTACATACTTTTCGCATTCTCGTGTTTCTTTAACTCTCATCATAGTTCTTGTGTGGTTTGTATTCATACTTTTATTTTATATTCTATATTAGTATTATTATTATCACTGCATTGTTGGACAGAGCTCTCAAGGTAAGAATTTCACTGTACTGTCCTACAACTGTTGCATCCTGTGAACGTGGTGAATAAACTTTGAAACCTTGGCTGAGTCATTTAGACGAGCAATGTACCCTTGAAAACAACGTTCATGCCATGTATTGACTCACATTCACTTATTTCCAAACCACTCCTCCGAACCCCTATTCCAAGTCTGGCACTCTGGCTAAGAGCAAACTCCTAACAGGTACACCGAATAGACCAGGCACTGGGTGCTACTGGGTGGTCCAGGGGTATCTAATGCAATGCTCAATACCATAACATAACATTCTGTCCACAGAGTAACCGGAGTGGGTTCCTCGCTGTGTCTGTGATTGACAGGACGTGGTCAGAACTAAGAGCAGCCTGACCCTGTAATTGTATCAATTAGATTTGCTCAACCCCTTGCGTCTTCTCTCCTCCATCCTCTCACGCCTCCTTTTGAAAAAAGGTTCAAGGTGATCGAGAAGAGGCGGCGAGGAGAGTGAACGTGGATGAAAATGTGCTTGTATGAAATGAGAAGCTCCTTCTCCACTCGCCGCCTCCATCAGGCAAATGACGTTTACAGGGGTGGATCCCAAAATAAATGTGTAAGGTGATTAAGACAGTTGGGCAAGACATTTTATAGATAAAAGGATAAGAAGCATATCGTTTTTAAATGTATGCATGCTTTTCTCCTACAGCTGATTCAAAGGGCTTGTGGCAGATATAAAAAAAACAACAATTCTGTGGTAGGATACACTTGTGCTTCCTCGCCAAAAGGAGGCTATCAAGGATGGACTGTATTTCGTTTGCCTACTAATGAATTGACACACTCCTCGACCACCTAACCACTTATTGTTTCCCCGGTCACGGAGGAGAGAAGACGGAGAACGGACTTTTGCCCAAATGAGAGAAGGCCCCTCGTTGGTCAGAAAGCATCACTCACCCGAGTTGTCAAACGCTATCTGAAATGCAAAAAGAGAAAAAGTAGTCAAAGGAGCTTAGACATTTTAATCGACTACTTGAATCTAATGTGGAGGGATTTTAGTGGAAGTGTTATGTAAGAAAATGCATTAAAACTTCAGAAAGTGGGAGATTTGCGTCAGGGGTATTAAGTTGGAACTTACAGAATCATACAGCAAGTATAAATACAGGGAGAAGAAATAAATATGATTTGAGTTCAGCTCTCAGCAAGCTATCCGGAGAGTGGCAAACTCCTGTTGAGACTTTATACAGAATGAGAGTTGGTGATTTTCAGCAAACAAAAAAACTAAAGCTCCTTTGGAAACAAGGTTTTGGAACACTATATCTACCGTCTATTTAGAATAGAGTAAGAAATTACTGGGAGAGGTATGAATGAGTGTTATTCATGGGTAAATGTTTCAACTTTCAAGTTTTAATTTCATATGCACAAGTACAGTAAAATGCCTTTCTTGCAAACTCAACTGTGTTTAATGTACATCCTTAAAAAAAGTGTGATGAAACTAATTGCTTTTTCTGTATGCAAAGAACATTTATGTGAACACCAGACAATAAAGTATATCTAATCTAATGTTTGTGATTTGTTAGATTGGCAATATGCTTCTGATATATTGTGGCTGTCTGTACAGTCTCCATATTAGGACTGTATCAGCAGAAGTTCTTCCAATCTTAGCAGGAGTTTCCATAGTCTCAGCAGGAGTTATTTCAGTCTGCGTGATATGTGCGATGTTTTGTATGATATACAGGGATACACTACCGTTCAAAAGTTTGGGGTCACTTAGAAATGTCATTGTTTCAGAAAGAAAAGCTATTTTGTCCATTAAATACCATCAAATTGATCAGAAATACAGTGTAGACATTGTTGATGTTGTAAATGACTATTGTAGCTGGAAACGGCACATTTTTTATGGAATATCTACATAGGCGTACAGAGGCTAATTATCAGCAACCATCACTCCTGTGATCCAATGGCACGTTGTGATAGCTAATCCAAGTTTATCACTTCAAAAGGCTAATTGATCATTAGAAAACCCTTTTTCAATTATGTTAGCACAGCTGAAAACTGTTGTGCTGATTAAAGAAGCAATACAACTGGCCTTCTTTAGACTAGTTGAGCATCAGCATTTGTGCATTCGATTACAAGCTCAAAATAGCCAGAAACAAATAACTTTCTTCTGGAACTCGTCAGTCTATTCGTGTTCTGAGAAATGCAGGCTATTCCATGTGAGAAATTGCCAAGAAACGGAAGATCTCGTACAACGCTGTGTAATACTCCCTTCACAGAACAGCGCAAACTGGCTCTAACCAGAATTGAAAAAGGAGTGGGAGGCCCCGGTGCATAACTGAGCAAGAGGACAAGTACAGTAGAGTGTCTAGTTGGAGAAACAAACGTCTCACAAGTCCTTAACTGGTAGCTTCATTAAATAGTACCCATTAAATAGACACTGGACAGAGGAACTCTGCCTGAAAGGCATAGAAGGCCATTCCATGATAAATGGGCCTCTGTACGCAGTCCATTAAAAAACAGCTGTTTCCATCTACATTAACAATGTCTACATGTCACGACTTCCACCGAAGGTGGCTCCCCTGCCTGTTCGGGCGGCGCTCGGCGGTCGTCGTCGCCGGTCTATTAGCTGCCACCGATCCCCTTTTCCTTTTCTGTTTGTTATGTCTTATTGGTTGCATCTGTTTCTTGTTTGAGTTTTGTTTCAGGGCTATTTAAGCCTGTTAGGCCAGCCTGCTTTTGTGCGGGCTTGTTCTCTGTTTGTCTAGGTTGGTTGCGTGTTATGTTCACTGATGTCACTGGTGTCCACTTTTGGGTTGGACATATTTATTTTCGCCTGTCGTTTTTGGCGTTACTTTTGGATACCGTTAATAAAGCTTGGTTTTCCCCATTATTCTTTGCGCCTGACTCCGCACCCAGAAGCCCGCACCATTTCCCATGGAGTCAGCAGGAGCAGCTGCACCCCCTCTCCCATCCATGGAGGAGCGTGTCCTCCATCATACGGCCATTCTCCACCGAATCGGGTCAGCAATGGATCAGATGATGGAGAGAATAGACCGATGGGAGAGGAGTGGTCTCCCTACCTCACCCCCAGCTCCTCCTCCGCCTGCTCAACCTACTTCTCCGGTGGCGTCCGGATCCAATGCTCTTCGTCTCGCGCTCCCCAGGGAGTACGATGGAACGGCGGCTGGGTGCCAGGGGTTCTTGCTACAGCTTGAGCTGTACCTGGCTACCGTTCGTCCGACTCCCTCTGGTGAGGAGAGCGTGAGGGTCCTCGTCTCCTGTCTGATGGGTTGAGCCCTAGAGTGGGCCAATGCAGTGTGGAGACATTGACTTGAGCCAAGCACCCGGGCAGCGAGGAGATTGAATCTGCATCAGGCAAGGTGGGCCATGTTTTTTACCAGATTTCGGTTCATTATCTCCTATAGGCCAGGCTCCCTTAATACTAAGGCCGACCCGCTGTCCCGTCTCTATGACACCGAGGAGCGGTCCATCGATCCTACTCCCATCCTTCCAGCTTCATGGCTGGTAGCACCGGTGGTATGGGAGGTGGACGCGGAAATTGAGCGGGCGTTACGGTTGGAACCTGCACCTTCTTGGTGTCCAGCGGGTGTTCAGTACGTGCCGCTTAGTGTTCGTGATTGTTTGATTCGATGGGCCCATACGCTACCCTCTTCGGGTCATTCTGGTATTGAGAGGACAGTGCGGGGTCTTAGGGGGAAGTACTGGTGGCCCACTTTAGCCAAGGACCTGAGGTTTTATGTCTCCTCCTGCTCGGTGTGCGCTCAGAGCAAGGCTCCTAGACACCTGCCTAGAGGGAAGTTACAGCCCCTCCCCGTTCCACAACGGCCGTGGTCTCATTTGTCGGTGGATTTTCTCACCGACCTTCCCCCGTCTCAGGGGAACACCACGATCCTGGTCGTTGTGGATCGCTTTTCTAAGTCCTGCCATCTCATCCCGTTGCCCGGTCTCCCTACAGACTGCGGAGGCCCTGTTTACCCACGTCTTCCGGCACTACGGGGTGCCTGAGGACATCGTTTCTGATCGGGGTCCCCAGTTCACTTCCCGAGTTTGGAAGGCATTTATGGAGCGCCTGGGGGTCTCGATCAGCCTGACCTCGGGTTTTCACCCCGAGAGTAATAGGCAGGTGGAGAGAGTGAACCAGGATGTGGGTAGGTTTCTGCGGTCGTATTGCCGGGACCGGCCAGGTGAATGGGCGAGGTACGTCCCATGAGCGGAGGTGGCTCAGAATTCACTCCGCCACTCCTCCACTAACATGTCACCTTTCCATTGCGTGTTGGGCTACCAGCCGGTCCTGGCACCATGGCATCAGAGCCAGACCGAAGCTCCTGCGGTGGAGGAGTAGGTGCAGCGCTCAAAGGAGACCTGGAGAGCCGTCCAGGAATCACTCAAGCAAGCTGGTGGATGGCAGAAGAGGAGCACTGACCGTCACCGCAGTGAGGCCCTCGTGTTCGCACCGGGGGACCAGGTCTGGCTCTCGACCCGAAACCTGCCCCTCCGCCTGCCCTGCCGGAAGCTGGGGCCGCAGTGTGTGGGGCCATTTAAAGTGCTGAGGAGGATAAACGAGGTGTGTTATAGGTTCCTTCTTACTATCGTATTAACCCCTCGTTTTATGTGTCTCTCCTCAGGCCGGTGGTAGCTGGTCCCCTGCAGGAAGGTGAGGTGCCGGAGGTCCCCCGCCCCCTCTGGACATTGAGGGGTCCCCGGCGTACACGATACGGGCCATTCTGGACTCTAGACGCCGGGTGAGGGGCCTACAGTACCTCGAGAAGTGCTGGGTACAGGTGGAGGACATCTTGGATCCATCACTGCTGAGGGAGTTCCACCGCCTCCATCCGGATCGCCCTCCGGGTCGCCCTCGAGGCCGGCGGCGGTAAGCTGCAGGAGCCGCGCGTCGGGGGGGGGGGGGGGGGGGGGGGGGGGGGTACTGTCACAACTTCCACCGAAGGTGGTTCCCTTGCCTGCTCGGGCGGCGGTTGTCGTCGCCAGTCTACTAGCTGCCACCGATCCCCTTTTCCTTTTATTTTTGTTATGTCTTTTTGGTTGCAACTGTTTCTCGTTTGAGTTTTGTTTCAGGGCTATTTAAGCCTGTTAGGCCCGCCTGCTTTTGTGCGGGCTTGTTCTCTGTTTGTCTAGGTTGGTTGCGTGTTATGTTCACTGATGTCACTGGTGTCCAGTTTTGGGTTGGACATATTTATTTTCGCCTGTCGTTTTTGGCGTTACTTTTGGATACCGTTAATAAAGTTAGGTTTTCGCCATTATCCTCTGCTCTTTGCGCCTGACTCCGCACTCACCACTCCTAGCTGTGTGACACTACACTGTATTTCTGATCAATTTGATGTTATTTTAAGGACAAAAAAATTCCGTTCTTTCAAAAACAAGGACATTTCTAAGTGACCCCAAACTTTTGAACGGAAGTGTATATACAGTTGAAGTCGGAAGTTTACTTACACTTAGGTTGGAGTCATTAAAACTCGTTTTTCAACCACTACACAAACGTCTTGTTAACAAACTATAGTTTTGGCAAGTCGGTTAGGACATCTACTTTGTGCATGACACAAGTAATTTTTCCAACAATTGTTTACAGACAGATTATTTCACTGTATCACAATTCCAGTGGGTCAGAAGACTACATACACTAAGTTGACTGTGCCTTTAAACAGCTTGGAAAATTCCAGAAAATGATGGCCATGGCTTTAGAAGCTTCTGATCGGCTAATTGACATCATTTGAGTCAATTGGAGGTGTACCTGTGGATGCATTTCAAGGCCTACCTTCAAACTCAGTGCCTCTTTGCTTGACATTACGGGAAAATCAAAAGGGAATGTGGTGAAAGAAATAAAAGCTGAAATAAATCATTCTCTCTACCATTATTCTGACATTTCACATTCTTAAAAAAAAGTGGTGATTCTAACTGACCTAATACAGGGAATTTTTACTGGGAATAAATGTCAGAAATTGTGAAAAACTGAGTTTAAATGTATTTGGCTAAGGTGTATGTAAACTTCCGACTTCAACTGTATATACTATAATATATACAGCACCACTCAAAAGTTTGGACACACCTACTCATTCAATGGTTTTTCTTTAGTTTTACTATTTTCTACATTGTAGAATAATAGTGAAGACATCAAAACGATGAAATAACACATATGGAATCATGTAGTAACAAATAAAGTGTTTAACAAATCAAAATAGATTTTATATTTTTGATTCTTCAAAATATCCACCCTTTGCCTTGATGACAGCTTTGTACACGTGGCATTCTCTCAACCAGCTTCATCTGGAATGCTTTTCCAACAGTCTTGAAGGAATTCCCACATATGCTGAGCACTTGTTGGCTGCATTTCCTTCACGATGCGGTCCAACTCATCCCAAACCATCTCAATTGGGTTGAGTTCGGGTGATTGTGGAGGCCAGGTCATCTGATGCGACTCCATCACTATCCTTCTTGGTCAAATAGCCTTACACAGCCTGGAGGTGTTTTGGGTCATTGCCCTGTTAAAAAACAAATGATTATCCCACTAGGCGCAAAGCAGAATGCAGAATGCTGTGGTAGCCATGCTGGTTAAGAGTGCCTTGAATTCTAAATAAATATCTGACCGTGTCACCATCAAAGCACCCGCACACCATCACACCTTCTTCTCAATGCTTCACGGTGGGAATCACACATGCAGAGATCGTCCGTTCACCTACTCTGCATCTCACAAAGACACGGCGGTTGGAACCAAAAATCTCAAATTTGGATTCCCACCGTTCTCCTGTCCATTGCTCGTGTTTCTTGGTGCAAGAAAGTCTGTTATTTTTATTGGTGTCCTTTAGTACTGTTTCTTGGCAGCAATTCGACCATGAAGGCCCGATTCAAGCAGTCTCCTCTGATGTTGAGACGTGTCTGTTACTTGAACTCTGTGAAGCATTTATTTGAGCTGCAATTTCTGAGACTGGTAACTCTAATGAACTTATCCTCTGCAGCAGAGGTAACTCTGGGTCTTCCTTTTCTGTGGCGGTCCTCATGAGAACCACTTTCATCATAGCGTTTGATGGGTTTTGCAACTGCACTTGAAGAAACTTTCAAAGTTCTTGATATTTTTCATATTGACTGAACTTCATGTCTTAAAGTAATGATGGACTGTCATTTCTCTTTGCTTATTTGAGTTGTTCTTGCCATAATATGGACTTGGTCTTTTACCAAATAGGGCTACCTTCTGTATACCACCCCGACCTTGTCACAACACAACTGATTGGCTCAAACACATAAAGAAGGAAAGAAATTCCACAAATTAACTTTTAACAAGGCACATCTGTTAATTGACATGCACTCCAGGTGACTACCTCATGAAGCTGGTTGAGAGAATGCCAAGAGTGTGCAAATCTCATCAAGGCAAAGGGTGGCTACTTTGATGAACCTCAAATATAAAATAGATTTTGATTTGTTTAACACTTTTTTGCTTACTACATGATTCCATCTGTGTTATTTCATAGTTTTGATGTCTTCCCTGTTATTCTAGAATGTAGAAAATAGTAAAAATAAAGAAAAACCCTTGAATGACTGGTACTGTATATGATTTGTTTTTTTAATGTAGCGACCCGTGCGCAACTTTGAGGCCAAACAGGCAGGTTTGGCTTAAATTACTTTCAAAATATAGAAATCATCCCTGTATGATGCATTTATTATGAAATGATGATGCATCGTACGGAATGTTTTCTTTATTTTGAAATGTACATATCTTGAATGAGTAGATGTGTCCAAACCTTTGACTGGTACTGTATATACAGGGAGGTCCAACTGTGGTAATTGTATTTTAGAACAGTGACCTCACCCTCCAAGCCATTTTCTGCAGGTGAACACACAGACCCTGCTAGTCCACATTATGACTCACTTTACCTCTCCAGATCTGATGCTACTAATATGCTCTTGTATGTGTCTACTGGACTGAATTGAATCCATGTTAAACAAAGACCTGAAGGAGAGGAGGAGAGAGGCAGAAGGAGAGAGAAAAAGAGAGAGACAGTGCAAGAGAGAGAGAGGGGGGGGGGGCAGAGAGAGAGGTGAGTAGAATGACGAGAGTGAAAAGAAAGAGAGACGGAAGGACAGAAAAGAGAAAAAGGAGAGACCGGTGCATTCCTGGTGTGTCTGATATCAGGGGGATAGAAGGGAAGGAATCCAATCTTTGGACCACTCTTTTTGTGTGTGTTTTCACATATAGAACCAGTCAAACAATGTAGCTGCCACTCATCCGGGAGAGAAATGTTCCCTCGCTGACCCATAATGGAAGGGCAAGGAGTCTTGTTTTTGCTGCTGCGGGCAAATAAGATATATCACTTTACATAGGCATTGGATGTCTCCCAAATGGCACTCTTCCCTATATATTGCACTACTTTTTAGAAGGGCTCATAGGGCTCTAGTCCAAAGTAGTGCACTATATAAATCAAATCAAACTGTATTTGTCACATGTGCCGAATATAACAAGTGTAGACCTTACCGTGAAATGCTTACTTACAAGCCCTGAACCAAAAGTGCAGTTCAAGAAAGAGTTGAGATAAGAAAATATTTACCAAATAAACTAAAGTAAAAAGTTATCAAAAGTAACACAATAAAATAACACTATATACAGGGGGTTCCGGTACCGAGTAGTCAAGATCTTTTGCCTACGAATTCTCAGAAGGCAGCCCGACCTCCGTCCCCTTTTTCTCTGTCTTTTCTTCAGCAAATGACAGGGATTTGGGCCTGTTCCCGAGAAAGCAGTATATCCTTCGCGTCAGTCTCGTCGGGCTCGTTAAAGGAAAAAGCTTCTTCCAGTTCGAGTTGAGTAATCTCTGTTCTGATGTCCAGAAGTTATTTTCGGTCATAAGAGATGGCAGCAGCAACACTATGTACAAAATAAGTTACAAACATAGGGTGTAGTGTGCCATTTGGGATGCACTCATTGTATGAGCAGACCGCAGTAGACGACAAGTTGCCATTTCAGCAGATGCCAGACAGTGAAATGTTGGAGGCAATGGTGAAGAGGGAAATGTCCGACAATGTACAAACTGCACATAATGCACACAATGTCCTAGAATTCAATATGCGCTGAGGCATTCATAACTCTCTTTTCATAGCTCCTGCCCGATAACGCATTATTCATTCAATTATAATTGCATATAATGTGGGGCTGGTTGTCACAAGTTGACAAGGCCTGTTCAAGCCTATAAAGTATTTTAATCTCGACATAAACAATTATTTTACCCTTATTTTACCAGGTAAGTGGACTGAGAACATATTCTCATTTACAGCAACGACCTGGGGAATAGTTACAGGGATGAATGAACCGATTGTAAGCTGGGGATGATTAGTTGGCCATGATGGTATGAAGGCCAGATTGGGAATTTAGCCAGGACACCAGGGTAAACACCTCTACTCTTAAGGTAAGTGCCATGGGATCTTTAGTGACCACAGAAAGTCAGGACACCTGTTTAACAGCCAATCCTAAAGACAGCACCCTACATAGAGCAATGTCCCCAATCACTGCCCTGGGGCATTGGGAAATGTTTTTTAGATGAGAGGTTGCCTCCTCCTAGCCCACTTCCAGCAGCATCTCTTCCAGCAGAATCTGGTCTCCCATCCAGGGACAGACCAGGACCAAACCTGCATAGCTTTAGAAGCAAGCCAGCAGTTGGATGCAGGGTGGTATGTTGCTGGTCAAAAACCAATGTCGTGAAAGAATATAGACATTTCAACATGAACTCCTGTCTTTTTTCAATTAATGAATAGAGGCTGAATAAAATAGGCAAAAAAAATGTGAACTGTTGAGAACCAGACTTGTTCTCCACTACTGTATACTCTGATACACAAGGATTAGGATTCAACAAGTGGCAGCAATTTGTTTTTAAAACAGCTTATTTACACCCCCCAGGAAGCCATTTCTCTGTGATGATGACTACCTTGGTATGTCCCAGACAAGGATTCTGGGACCGTGATAAAAAGAGGGAAGTTCTGAGGGAAGTTCTGCTGATCTACGATCGGGTCCCATCTGACCATTCAATATCATTTAAAAGGCAAAACTGATTCTAGATCAGGACTCCTGCTTCATGAATATGGGCCCTACAGTGGTTAAGTATGACTATGAGGCTGGGAAATACCTGGTTTGGTGGGAAAGTCATAAGCTTCCACCACTGGGGCGCTCTGAACCAGTGAACTTCATTCAGAGGAAGGGGAAATGTCACTGGCCTCCGGCACACCATTCTACAGAGGAACTTGGTCTGTTTCAACAGAACCCTAAACACGGAGCTATACAGTACAACCCCAGGGATAGAGGGAGAAGGGCACAGATGCACACACAAACACACGTGCGCGTGCACACACACACACAGCTTAAATGCACTGAGGATAGGAATAAATAATACATCCACGATCATCGAGAATTTCAATAAGCATTTCCCTACGGCTGGCCATGCTTTCCACCTGGCTACCCCAACCTCGGCCAACAGCGCTGCACCCCCAACATCAACTGGCCCAAGCCCCCCCGCTTCTCCTTCACCCAAATCCAGACAGCTGATGTTCTGAAAGAGCTGCAAAATCTAGATCCATACAAATCAGCTGGGCTAGACAATCTGGACCTTCTCTTCCTAAAATTATCCACCGCCATTGTTGCAACCCCTATTACTCATCTGTTCATCCTCTCTTTCGTATCGTCTGAGATTTCTAAAGATTGGAAAGAGGCCGCGGTCATTCCCCACTTCAAAGGGAGAGACACTCTAGACCCAAACTGTTACAGACCTATATCCATCATGCCTAAGGTCTTCGAAAGCCAAGTGGACAAACAGATCACCGACCATTTTGAATCCCACTGTACCTTCTACTCTACCGGTTTTCGAGCTGGTCACAGGTGCACCTCAGCCACGCTGAGGTCATAAACGATATCATAACTACCATCGATAAAAGACGGTACTGTGCAGCCGTCTTCATCGACCTGGCCAAGGCTTTCGACTCGGTCAATCACCATATTCTTATCGGCAGACTCAACAGCCTTGGTTTCTCAAATGACTGCCTTGCCTTGTTCACTAACTACTTCTCAGATAGAGTTCAGTGTGTCAAATCAGAGGGCCTGTTGTCCGGACCTCTGGCAGTCTCTATGGTGGTGCCACAGGGTTCAAATCTCGGGCCAACTCTTAACTCAGTATATATATCAATGATGTCGCTCTTGCTGCGGGTGATTCTTTGATCCACCTCTACACAGACGACACCATTCTGTGTACATCTGGCCCTTCTTTGGACACTGTGTTAACAAACCTCCAAACGAGCTTCAATGCCATACAACACTCCTTCCATGGCCTCCAACTGCTCTTAAAAGCTACTAAGATGAAATGCATGCTCTTCAACCGATCGCTGCCCGCACCCGCCTGACCAGGATCACTACTCTGGATGGTTCTGACTTAGAGTATGTGGACAACTATAAATACCTAGGTATTGTAACTGTAAACTCTCCTTCCAGACTCACATTAAGCATCTTCCATCCAAAATCAAATCTTAAATCGGCTTCCTATTTCACAACAAGCCACCTTCACTCACTCCTACCGATCCTTGACTTTGGCGATGTCATTTACAAAATAGCCTCCAACACTCTACTCAGCAAATTGGATGCAGTCTATCACAGTGCCATCCGTTTTGTCACCAAAGTCCTATATTCTACCAACCACTGCGACCTGTATGCTCTCGCTGGCTGGTCCTCGCTACATATTTGTCGCCAAACACACTGGCTCCAGGTCATCTGTAAGTCTTTTCTAGGTAAAGCTCCGCCTTATCTCAGCTCACTGGTCACCATAGCAACACCCACCCGTGGCACGCTCTCCAGCAGGTATATTTCACTGGTCATCCCCAAAGCCAACACCTCCTTTGGCCGCCTTTCCTTTCCGTTCTTTGCTGCCAATGACTGGAACGAATTGCAAAAATCACTGAAGTTGGAAACTTATATCTCCCTCACTTTAAGCATCAGCTGTCAGAGCAGGTTACCGATCGCTGCAGCTGTACACAACCCATCTGTAAATAGCCCATCCAACCGACCACCTACCTCATCCCCATATTTGTTTTTGTTTATTTGTTATTTTGCACACCAGTATTTCTACTTGCACATCCTCATCTGCACATCTATCACTCCGGTGTAAATTGCTAAATTTTATTTACTTCGCCACTATTGCCTATTTATTGCCTTACCTCCTTACCTTATTTGCACACACTGTATACAGATTTTTCTATTGTGTTATTGACTGTACGTTTGTTCATCCCATGTGTAACTCTGTGTTGTTGTCGAACTGCTTTGCTTTATCTTGGGAAGGTCGCAGTTGTAAATGAGAACTTGGCCTACCTGGTTAAATAAAGGTGAAACAAAAAAATGTGTGAGAATTCATTTAACTTGATGTCTTAAAACTCCATCAAACACATTAAAACTGTTTTCAAACATGTCCACCAGTTGATTTCACACTGTCTGACATTTCGTGATATTTCAGTCAAAAGTCACAAAGCAGACGGTGACGGCCAGTTTATAAGATGGCCTTGAGAACTAGAAATAAATTAAAACATCCCTCATTTGAATTTGACTTTTTATGTCTTAAATGTAGTTTTGTTTGTGCCAGTGGTCAAATATCAAATCGTGAGCGCTAAAACGTTGTGACCTTCACATTACAGTAGAATCCATGTGCGGCTGTTTAATAGAAATCAGGCAATGACATGCAATGGCATATAGTTAGTAAGATGTCTCCAATAATTGGCTCCTTGGGGGAGTTCATGAAACACAGCTAGCCTATTGTAAATCTAAGAGAGTCATGTGCTCATGCATAATCATGAGGCACCGAAGGTCTTTCAAATGAATTATGTGTAAAATAAGCTAATTCTTGTGCATTTTGTGCTACAAACGTATATAATTGTGACCTCTCAGTCTCTCTACTATGTACACGACGACCTATGTGCAAGGTTGTTTTAACTTATATAGGTTACTTTAAGGTTGTTCTGCTATTGCCATGCATACTGTACACATACTGTAATACAGCTTCTGCATAAATCAACAGAATACTACTACAGTGTGTTTCCATCAGCGATGTAGTGGTAAGAAAAATATGCGGTTAAATGGTGATCGCCGTTCATGGTGAGTAAAATAACGCGCCCATTTTTCTGAATGAACTCATTAATTAATTAAAACAAAGATGAGCCTTCGACTAGCATCAGCTGTTTGGGATGATAAAGCTTTGTCTCTGTAATAACATCTGTATCCAAGAAATTACAAAAATAATTATGCATCCTTAGAATAGGAAATAATTCCACTTACACAAAAAAAAGAAATAGATTTTTCCGAAAACAAAAATTCCCCCTTGGTTTGTTAGTGTTGCAGCTCTTTTTCCAATGTTTTTCAGACCCAGGGGATGATACTAGTTGAAATAATACGAGAAGTCAAAACACAGAGGTCGTATCCTCTGTATATTCTCTAATAAGACACAGTGTTGAAGGGCATTCTCTCAGGACAAACCAGGTGAGAGAGAGAGAGAGAGAGCAATTTCTTAGAAGACTACTGCAACAGAATGAACTATCAACAACATAGAGAGAATGCAACACAAGCCATCACACACAGATACAGATAAAGATCAGTGTGTTCCCAGTGCGATCATGTGCTCGATGTGTTTCAAGCTCTCCGACATTCCTGAGGTCATTTCTGTGCGTATAAATAGTCTTGTTTGTCTCCTGACGATGACAGCAGGCCACAGAAGAAGAGTGACGTCAACCTCTGATGTGAGGTTGTGTTGGGTTACACAAAACAGACACAATTGGGTTTGTTTAAATGGAAATGTGCTGAACGTGTCATTTGTTGAATTACGGTCGGGAAAAAAGGATATACACCTCAGGACAGCCACACGTCCGTGGAAGTTTATAAATGTTTAACCATTTATAAACTTGTCTTTTCACTCTGACATTATGGTGTATGATGAAAAAATCCCAATGAAATCCCACTTTGTGACACAACAGCACGTGAAAAAGTCCAAGGGGTGAATACTTATTATGTACATGTACATTATATATTACTTACTGTACATGTCCTAATATGGACACTGTATAGGTGAACGTCTGATGTGAGGTTTTACGTATACAGACATTGGGCTTGTTGATATAATGGAAACCAGAGGTGTAGTGGAGGGTGAATGCACATCAACACTGTTGATTTAACATTTTTATTTTGCTCTAGCGTTTAGCCACCTTTTTCAGATTAGTGTGCTCGTTGTGATGAATGTGTCAGTTTAGGGAATATACATGTGTTTGTTTATAAGTAATATGTAATTGTCTTCTTTACCTCATGGTGATAATCCAGATACTTTGAGAAAAATATGAATGGCACAGAGGTATACTGTACAAGCATATTTATAGTAGACAAAGAAGGAAAGAATTTGATTAAAACATGCTGTTGGTATCCTCTTCTGTTAAGATAAGGAAGGAGGGAATGAGGTCCTTTTATCTATAACATGTCTAGCACAACTAGCTACACTTCTTTCTACCACTACACAATAGACATGTATTTTGGGATTCCACCCCTGGGCAATTCCACAGTAACATAATTGTGCTGATAATTTTTCACATAAAATGTATGCCAAACAAAAAACATGAATTTCAAAGTTTAACAAACCATGAAACTCATGCACAAGCACTACTTTTAATAATTTAACCTGAACATTTTACAAAGACACATTTACTCGAAGAACTGTGAGAATGCAAAGTTTGGTAACAGAATTTCGTTTTTTTTTCTTATGTGTCCACGTTTTCCAAAAACAATGTTAAATATCTGCTCTGAATTAAGATTCAACGACGTCTGCAGAAAGAATGGGGTGTCAGCTATGACGTGACGCCTTGAGTTTGAAAAAATCTATTTTGGTTATTGAACTACAGTAAGTGAAGTTGATTTACACCCAGGAAACAGAATTGCAGTAACTGAATTTCATCATGGGTCCCTGATCTGTGCAACACAGAAATGTATAATTATGTATGTGAATGTCATTCTCTCAGGGAGAGAAGCACAAGAGAGAATCTCTTCTAAAATAAATAATTTGTCTGTCAGATTAGGGACGATCAGAACATCAAGATAGAAAGAGAAGATTCAAGCAGTTCTCATAAACAAACCGCTTTTTCTCAATTTGTAGTCATTTTGTATTTCAAAATGAAATCTGTTTAAACTGCCACTCATAAACAAAACACAAATAACAGAGCTCCCCTTGGCTTTACAAAGTTAATTTAATATCTGAACAGCTTCCATTGCGAACATTTCAGACACGGACCGGAGCTTGAGGTATAGGTCAAGGCCCACAGAAAATTGATGTAATTTACTTAAATAGCCATTCCAGCCTTTCAATTTATGGAGACACTTCCAGGTAAAATATGCACTCTTTGGTCTGTACTGTACAATTCATAGCTCCACGTCACGCTTTTCTTCTGCCAATTACCTCAAGACATTGACAGCAAAGGCGGTAGCTACATTCCATCATACTGTAGGTGAGATGCATCCCACAAAGCTGGAGGTAAATAGTGTTATTAAACGTACAATGTCCATATTAGAAATGCCTCATTCTCAGCAGGATTTGAATACCACATACTTGAACATTCTTAGTAAAAAAATAACAATTTACAGGTGTGGGTTTTAAATTGCCCTATGCCCACCTACGCAAATATTCACTTCCCCCATCTCACCTGTCAATCATTGGAGAGCTCAGTGGGTTCCTCTCATTGTTCGAGAAACAGCGATGGAGTTAAGTGACATGTGACTAAGTCAAGGAAGTCTATTAGAAGCTGTTAAGGGCCACCAGAAGTCACTCCCGTGGGTGAAATCCAGATTCATTACAATCATTTCTCAGCCATTAGGCAGAAAACACACATTGGAGCGAGCCCTATGTTTTTTTTGAGAACCTACAGTCCCTTCCCATGCAGTGATAATGAAACATTCAGAGCCACGTCACTCAGTTATTTCTTTTGGCTCAGTCCTCAGATATAATGGGTGACATTAGGCGTCCATTTTGGCTCTTTCCCCAGTTGTATGCTATTTTTTCACTGTCAGCCCTGTCACACATGGGTGACCCAAAGTTTCTTCTCAGAACTAGCGTGGAGACTGTGGACTTAATTCTGGATTGGTTCTATTCAAGCTCATTCAGGTGGCTGTCAGGCACTTTTTGAACTGAGTGATCTCTACCTTGGGACTGATGGATGGATGGCTGGATGGGAGCCTGTGCCAAATGGACACAGAGCCAAAATATGTCTCTGGTGGTTCAGGGAGAAAAAAGGCATCATTGTTGTTCATTCTAGTCTCCCACAGTGGTGGGTTCTGGGTCTGTTCCATGGCTAGTGCTGGGCTATTCAGCTCTCTGGCTCCGAGGTCTGACACACACATCTCAGCAGCAGAGGCTCCAGAAGTGCTTGGACACGGGTTTCTTTGTGCTTCTACTCAGGGGTCTGCTCTTGTCTGTACCTGTAGCTTTTTCCTTGGTTGCTGACAGGAAACTTATGGGGCAGAGTTCAATGTACTCACATGACGTACATTTTTAGTGTTGCACTATGGGGAGAAGGTCAAGGTGCACAGTACTGGGAGAGGAGAAAATACAAATTTAAAAAATGAAAATGAACAATGATGCAAATAGGGGAGCTTTTTTACTCTGGCTTAAAACCTGTTTCTTCATGACATTTGACCTACATTTCACTGACATTTCAGTAGTTCTCAAAGTTTTGTGGAAATGTAAAAAAAAAAAATACACAATTTGTTGTGTATTCGTCTGGCAGGTTTCCAACTCTGACGGATCAGTGACGGATCCTGAGAATCTCATGAACATATCAGAGACTATGAAACCAGTTTAAAGATTGCATGCATGCACTCCAATTATGACAACGCAAATAGGACCGTAAATAAGAAGCGAGTGAGAAGAAAAAGGTTTGTGAAACTAGAGAATAAAGCTTTGGAAACACCGAAGCAATCTTTATGTAACAGTAGTGGTTCTGTGAATCGCACTTATGTGGTGCATTGGCTTTAGCTCAGTGGACGAACACAGTCTGGTGGTATATGCCTTGGCTTTAGCTCAGCGGGCAAATATAGCCTTGTGGTGGGTTCTTGGGTATTGTACTGCTTTCTACCATAACATCCTGTCAGACCATTAGAGAACAGTGTCGTTGCTGCAGGAAGCAGACTTTCATTTACACCGCAGCCGAGAGCCAGAGAAGCAATTGATGAGATAAAAAACAGTGACGCCTTATCAAGGTCGTAGAAACTTATTTTGTACTCGGACCAGGTTTCTAGACTTTCAGTCTGTTCCACGATGACAACAAGTGCTATTTTCAGCCTCGCTGTTATTTTGATGGTTTACCACTAATCGTGTGTCTAAATGGTTTTCTGTGTGGAATGAGCAGAATTACGCATTAGGTTTCGCTTGAAAAGGGTTTATTGACCTTCCTCTCGGATTTGACTGTTTTCACATGTGGATTTGATTGCTTTCAAATGAATCCCAGCTCTTCTTTCAATCTTTTGGTAAGGCGTCAGCGTTGAAGTGTCATTTTCTGTCATGCCGACAACAACTGTGATTCACATAAACGTCTCGTCAAGTGACAGCTACAGATTGTTATATTCATTAAGCTTTTCAATCCAAAACAAACACTTCATAACATCAAAATAACCTCACTGCGTCTGACCATAAAACTTAACAGTCCTTTGATGAACGTTCAGTGTAATATACCTTACTGTTTGATCTATTCATCTAGTGCCATAATGAGAACTGACAGTCTGTACGAGCTGAAATGAGACACATCAGAGAAAGGTGCCATTTCCCTCTGCAGTGATTATGTGATTTGGTGGGATGTGAAGCGTGACCTTACTGGAGCTTTGTGACCCAAACAGTTTGCCCTGATAAACCATCTGGGGCTGCAGCTCTGCCCCATCCACAACTACAGTCTGGGAAGGCAGGGAACCGACCCGTGAGCATGTCGCCTCACGTTGCCTCTTCAACTCCATCAGTCACTAGTAAACAGAAACATAGTTGCACCTGAAGCTACACATTGGAAATCAAGAGTTTTTTATCAGAAATTCATGTTTGCTTGTGTAACACAGAAGATTTAGGTCAACTCTGGAGCATGTTGAGCTGACGAAATCGCCATTCAATAAACATAACGGGGCGATATTTGTCTCTGTAAACTTTCACACTTTCACACACTCTCAGTTTTGGTTCCGCAGGTAACCGGAAAATATGACATTTCTGACATTTCCTCAGTGCCCTGTTTATAAAAAAAGAAACAATGTGACCTTAAGACATTCTGGGACTGAGTTCTGCACAGGTTTAAACCCTCTGAACTACTTCTTGGAGGTCAAAATATGCAAATGCAACAGAAGAGGCAGAGAAGATACCACGAGAAATGGGAGCATTCAAACATTGTCAATTGAAATGTACCTCTATTTGAGGCCCAAATAACGTTAAAGAATTCAAACACAAAATAAAGAGAAGATTCCACGCAAAAATGGTAGCGTTCAAAGAGTGTCAACTGAAATTAACCACGTTTATTGAAAAGACAACGCAACCATTTTCAGGGGCTTGTGTATGCTCCTGCATTGCCTTGAAAGAGCCGACTCTCTCTCGTGCCTGTTTGCGGTAGCTCTTTCAGAGATAATTTTTCAGTGAAAAACAACCACTTAAAACAGAGAAGTCCACACAGTGGCCGCTCAGATTATTCAGCAGCACGTGAAAAAGCCTGGTGCCGCTGCATTAATTATTAGCCCACGTCACACTATACCCATTGTTTTCTTCCCCGTTGTGGAACATTTCTGAGAAGCACCGACCTTGCTATACGAAACAATGAGGGCTCAAATTGTATAACATTTACACTCCCCTACTGTATGTCTTATTTTTATTTTTATTTCACCTTTATTTAACCAGGTAGGCAAGTTGAGAACAAGTTCTCATTTACAATTGCGACCTGGCAATGGATCTACATAAGTGTGAAACAGGAAGTGTAAATAGATAAGGAATAGGAAACTACTTTTCTTAGACACAACAAATGGAGACTGACAATAAGAGACCAAGCAACAATGGCACAGAAGACTATCCCACATACGGTACATGTTTGTATACCGGCATGGCACGTACGGCATCCCAATCAATAAGGAATAGTATACTACTTTTCTCGGACGCAATAAAATAAAAGAGTGTTTTCAGTCTGTGAAGCCGAAGCCTTACAGATTCAGCGATAGAAATGTAAAGGTCCTTTCCGATTGAGTCGGAGTTCACCCTGAATGCAGTCTCCGCTAAAGCAGGAACGTTGCCTTTGAAATTTGACTCGCGCTGTAAAGCTGAACTTCCACGATGCAGATTGAATAGAGCCCTGAGAGAACCGGCAACAATGGCACTTGAAGACTATCGCTCACACGGTATCCCAGTGTGACACGTACAGTATCCCGTTAGGTTAGGAATAGTACAGTAAACAGCTTTTTTTTCAGATGCAATAATGTCAAGATAATGGAGACTAAAGAAGAGAACAAACAACAATCATTGGCCACAGAAAATGAACATTCCTGAAGAAAACAGAAAGCGCTCTATTTATTACTACCCTGTCTCGTGGCTACCAGAGGTCACTGAACCAATTGCAAAATGTTTTTGTTTTATCGTGACCCTCGTATGCACCATTTTCATGACGTTGTCAGCCCACCCATTTATAAAATGCGTCCCTATTCCCTATGTGGTGTACTATTTTGGACCATAGCCCTATGGGAATAGGGCACCATTTGGGATGTCGAACAAGTCTTCAGTGATAAAAAAAAACAATCATATCTTAAATTGACCATTTGTTTTTGTCACGTTCCTGACCTGTTTTCTGTTAGTTTTTGTATGTGTTAGTTGGTCAGGACGTGAGTTTGGGTGGGCAGTCTATGTTTTGTGTTTCTATGTTGGTTTATGGGTACCTGATATGGTTCTCAATTAGAGGCAGGTGGTTTTCATCTCCTCTGATTGAGAATCATATTAAGGTAGGTGTTTTCATTTTGTTTGTCGTGGGTGGTTGTCTCCTGTGTCAGTGTCTGTGTATGTTACGCCACACGGGACTGTTTCGGTTTTGTTTGTTCGTTCGTTTTATGTAGTCATTTTTCCTGTTCGTGCGTTCTTCGTGTTTCATGTAAGTTCGTCGTCCAGGTCTGTCTACGTCGTTTATTGTTTTGTAATTATTCAAGTGTTCGTCGTGTTTTCTGTTTTGTTTATTAAATATCATGTCTTATCACAACGCTGCGTCTTGGTTCAATCCATGCTCCTCCTCTTCGGATGAAGAGGAAGAGGAGAATCGATACAGAACCACCCACCTTACCAGAACCAAGCAGCGTGAATTCGAGTAGTGGCCTGCTACACAGGATTATTGGAGTTGGGAGGAAATATTGGACGGAAAAGGTCCATGGGCACAGCCGGGAGAATATCGCCGTCCCAAAGCTGAGCTGGAGGCAGCGAAAGCAGAGAGGCGGCGATATGAGGAGGCAGCAAGGAGACGTGGCTGGAAGCCGGAGAATCAAGCTCAAGACCGGAGTTATGAAGGTACGCGGCTAGCACGGAAGCCCGTGAAGAAACCCCAAAAATGTCTTGGGGGGGGGGGGGGGGGGCTAAGAGGTAGTGGGCCAAGGGCAGGTAGGAGACCTGCGCCCACTTCTCAGGCTAACCGTGGAGAGCGGGAGTACGGCAGACACCGTGTTACGCAGTAGAGCGCACGGTGTCTCCTGTACGTGTGCATAGCCCGGTGAGGGTTATTCCACCTCCCCGCACTGGTAGGGCTAGATTGAGCATTGAGCCAAGTGCCATGAAGCCGGCTCTACATATCTGGCCACCAGTGCGTCTCCTCGGGCCGGCTTACATGGCACCAGCCTTACGCATGGTGTCCCCGGTTCGCCTACATAGCCCGGTGCAGGTTATTCCACCTCCCCGCACTGGTCGGGCGACGGGGAGTATTCAACCAGGTAAGGTTGGGCAGGCTCAATGCTCAAGGGAGCCAGTACGCCTGCACGGTCCGGTATTTCCGGCGCCACCTTCCCGCCCCAGCCTAGTACCACCAGTGCCTACACCACGCACCAGGCTTCCAGTGCGTTTCCAGAGCCCTGTTCCTCCTCCACGCACTCTCCCTATGGTGCGTGTCTCCAGCCCAGTGCCTCCAGTTCCGGCACCACGCACTAAGCCACCTGTGCGTCTCCAGAGCCCTGTACGCACTGTTCCTTCTCCCCGCACTCGCCCTGAGGTGCGTGCCCTTAGCCCGGTACCACCAGTGCCGGTACCACGCACCAGGCCTATAGTGCGCTTCGAGAGGTCAGTGTGCCCTGTCCCTGCTCCCTGCACTCGCCCTGAGGTGCGTGCCCTTAGCCCGGTGCCTCCAGTTCCGGCACCACGCACCAGGCCTACAGTGCGCCTCATCCGGCCAGAGCCATCCGTCTCCCCAGCGCCATCTGAGCCATCCGTCTCCCCAGCGCCATCTGAGCCATCCGTCTCCCCAGCGCCATCTGAGCCATCCGTCTCCCCAGCGCCATCTGAGCCATCCGTCTGCCCAGTGCCGTCTGAGCCATCCGTCTGTCCCGAGCCATTAGAGCCACCCGTCTGTCCCGAGCCGTCAGAGCCGTTAGTCAGTCAGGAGCCGCTAGAGCCATTCGTCAGTCAGGATCTGCCAGAGCCGCCAACCAGACAGGATCTGCCAGAGCCGCCAACCAGACAGGATCTGCCAGAGCCGCCAACCAGACAGGATCTGCCAGAGCCGCCAACCAGCCATGAGCGTCCAGAGCCGTCAGCCAGCCATGAGCGTCCAGAGCCGTCAGCCAGCCATGAGCGTCCAGAGCCGTCAGCCAGCCATGAGCGTCCAGAGCCGTCAGCCAGCCATGAGCGTCCAGAGCCGTCAGCCAGCCATGAGCGTCCAGAGCCGTCAGCCAGCCATGAGCGTCCAGAGCCGTCAGCCAGCCATGAGCAGCCCCTCAGCCCGGAGCTGTCATTAATCCAGAACTGCCCCTCAGTCCAGAGCTGTCTCTCTGTCCGGAGCTGCCCTTCAGTCCGGAGTTGCCCCTCTATCCTGAGCTACCTCTCTATCCTGACCTACCTCTCTGTCTTGAGCTATCTCTCTGTCCTGTGCTACCTTATCCTGGTGCTGCCCCTTATCTTGATGTTACCATTTAAATTAAGTGGGTGTAATAGGAGGGTGGTCATTCTAAGGGGGAGACGTAAGCTGGGATTGACTATGGTGGGGTGGGGACCTCGCCCAGAGCCTGAGCCACCACCGTGGTCAGATGCCCACCCAGACCCTCCCCTAGACTTTGTGCTGGTGCGCCCGGAGTTCGCACCTTAAGGGGGGGGGGTTATGTCACGTTCCTGACCTGTTTTCTGTTAGTTTTTGTATGTGTTAGTTGGTCAGGACGTGAGTTTGGGTGGGCAGTCTATGTTTTGTGTTTCTATGTTGGTTTATGGGTACCTGATATGGTTCTCAATTAGAGGCAGGTGGTTTTCATCTCCTCTGATTGAGAATCATATTAAGGTAGGTGTTTTCACTTTGTTTGTCGTGGGTGGTTGTCTCCTGTGTCAGTGTCTGTGTATGTTACGCCACACGGGACTGTTTCGGTTTTGTTTGTTCGTTCGTTTTATGTAGTCATTTTTCCTGTTCGTGCGTTCTTCGTGTTTCATGTAAGTTCGTCGTCCAGGTCTGTCTACGTCGTTTATTGTTTTGTAATTATTCAAGTGTTCGTCGTGTTTTCTGTTTTGTTTATTAAATATCATGTCTTATCACAACGCTGCGTCTTGGTTCAATCCATGCTCCTCCTCTTCGGATGAAGAGGAAGAGGAGAATCGTTACAGTTTTACCGTATGTTGCAAATGTGGCCCTTTCTTTTGAAGGGTTTAAAGGAATATTCCACCCAAAAACTATATTTTGGTATTTGTTTCATTAGTCCATTGTTGACATAGTCCCAAAGAGTTTTGCTTGTCAGCAATAAAGTTTGAAAGTTAATGTCATTTTCAAAATACGATGCTAAATGCATCATATGGGGAAGATTTCTATGTTTTGAAAGTGATCTAAGCCAACCCCGCCTGTTTTGCCCCATAGTTGTGAACAGGTCTTTTTTTATATTATATACAGTACCAGTCAAAAAACATAATGGACACACCTACTCATTCAAGGGTTTTTCTTTATTTTTACTAGTTTTTACATTGTAGAATTATAGTGAAGACGTCGAAACTATGAAATAACACATATGGAATCATGCAGTAACCCAAAAAATGTTTAACAAGTTTAACATTTTTCAAAGTATCCACCCTTTGCCTTGATGACAGCTTTGCACACTGTTGGTGTTCTCTCAACTAGCTTCACCTGGAATGCTTTTCCAACAGTCTTGAAGGAGTTGCCACATATGCTGAGCACTTGTTAGATGCTTTTTCATCACTCTGCGGTCCAACTCATTCCAAATCTCAATTAAGTGCAAACCAGATGGGATTGCATTTCGCTGATGAATGCTGTGGTAGCCATGCTGGTTACGTTTGATTTAAATAAATCACTGACAGTGTCACCAGGAAAGCACCCCCACAGCATCACACCTCCTCCTCCATGCTTCACTGTGGGAACCACACGGACATCATCCCTTCACCTACTCTGCGTCTCACAAAGACATGGCGGTTGGAACCAAACATCTCACATTTGGACTCATCAGACCAAAGGACAGATTTCCACCGGTCTAATGTCCATTGCTCGTGTTTCTTGGCCCAAGCAAGTCTATTCTTATTGTTGATGTCCCTCAGTAGTGGTTTCTTTGCAGCAATCTGACCATGAAGGCCTGATTCATGCAGTCTCCTCTGAATAGTTGATGTTGAGATGTGTCTCTTACTTAAACTCTGTGAAGCATTTATTTGGGCTGCAATTTCTGAGGCTGGTAACTCTACTGAACTTATCCTCTGCAGCAGAGGTAACTCTGGGTCTTCCTTTCCTGTGGCGGTCCTCATGAGAACCACTTTCATCATAGCGTTTGATGGGTTTTGCAACTGCACTTGAAGAAACTTTCAAAGTTCTTGATATTTTTCCCGCATTGACTGACCTTCATGTCTTAAAATAATGGACTGTCGTGTCTCTTTGGTTATTTGAGCTGTTCTTGCAATAATATGGACTTGGTCTTTTACCAGGTAGGGTTACCTTCTGTATACCAACCCAACCTTGTCACAACACAACTGATTGGCTCAAACGGATTGGCTCAAACGTAACGAAGGAAAGAAAATTGACAAATTAACTTTTAAAAAGGCACACCTGTCAATTGAAATGCCTTTCAGGTGACTACCTCATGAAGCTGGTTGAGAGAATGCCATCAAGCTGTCAAGGCAAATGGTGGCTGCTTTGACAAATCTAAAATATTATATATTTTTTATTTGTTTAACACTTTTTTGCTTACTATATGATTCCATGTGTGTTATTTCATGGTTTTGATGTCTTCCCTATTATTCTAGAATGTAAAAAATAGAAAAAAATTAAGAAAAACCATGAATGAGCAGGTGTGTCCAAACTTTTGACAATTTCAAAGTATATACTTGTCACGTTCGTCGTATTGAGGAGACCAAGGCGCAGCGTGGTATGCGTACATTCTATTTATTTAAACGAATGAACACTGACCAAAACGACCGTGACGCTATATAAACCGAGTGCTGACAGGCAACTACACATAGACAAGAACCCACGAAACCAAAAGGGAAAATGGCAACCTAAATAGGATCCCCAATCAGAGACAACGATAAACAGCTGCCTCTGATTGGGAACCAATTCAGGTCACCATAGACCTACAATACCTAGATCTACAAAAACCGTAGACAAGACAAAACACACATACCCACCCTCGTCACACCCTGACCTGACCAAAATAATACAGAAAACATAGAAAACTAAGGTCAGGGCGTGACAATACTGAACCAAAATATAAACGCAACAATTTCAAATATTTTACTGAGTTACAGTTCATATAATAAATCAGTCAATTGAAATAAATTCATTAGGCCCTAATCTAACCGAATGGTTGCTGGATCGAATCCCCGAGCTGACAAGGTCATAACCTGTTGTTCTGGCCCTGAGCAAGGCAGTTAACCCTCTTTCACCAGGCGCCAATGATGTGGATGTCGATTAAGGCAGCCCCCCGTACCTGTCTGATTCAGAGGGGTTGGGTTAAATGCGGAAGATACATTTCAGTTGAATGCATTCAGTTGTACAACTAACTAGGATATCCCCCGTGCCCTATTACAGACAAAAAGTACTCCTCAGCACCCTCCCTCTCCTCACCCGCCAACCCCTCTTTACGCTACTGCTTCTCTCTGTTTATCATATATACATAGTCACTTTAACCATACCTACATGTACATACTACCTCAATTAGCCCGACTAACCGGTGCCTGTATATAGCCTCGCTACTGTTATTTTTCACTGTCTTTTTACTGTTTTTATTTCTTTACTTATCTATTGTTCACCTATTTTTTACTTAAGAATTGCACTGTTCGTTTGGGCCTGTAAGTAAGCATTTCACTGTAAGGTCACACGTGACAAATAAACTTTGATTTGATTTGATGATACCGCAGGGGAAGGAGACAGATCTGGAGGTCCTGGGCTGGCATGGTTACATGTGGTCTGCGGGTTGTGAGGCTGGTTGGACGAATTCTATAAAATTACGTTGGAGATGGCTTATGGTAGAGAAATTAGGAGTCAATTATCTCTGGCGGACATTCCTGCAGTCAGCATGTCAATTGCATGCCCCCTCAAAATGAAATACATGTGTGACAAAACAGAACACTTTAGAGTGACCTTTAATTGTTCCCAGCAGAAGTTGCACCTGTTTAATGACCATGCTGTTTAATCAGCTTCTTCATATGCCACACCTGTCAGGTGGATGGATTATCTTGGCAAAGGAGAAATGCTCATTAACCAGGATGTAAATAATGTTGTGCACAGAATTTCAGAGAAATAAGCTTTCAGCCCTTGAAACATGGGACCAACACTTTACATGTTGCGTTTATATTTTTGTTCAGTATATATACACTACATGACCATGAGTAAGTGGACACCTGCTCGTCGAACATCTCATTTCCAAATCATGGGCATTAATATGGAGTTGGTCCCCCCTTTGCTGCTATAACAGCCTCCACTTTTCAAATCAAATTTATTTATATAGCCCTTCTTAGATCAGCTGATATCTCAAAGTGCTGTACAGAAACCCAGCCTAAAACCCCAAACAGCAAGCAATGCAGGTGTAGAAGCACGTGGCTAGGAAAAACTCCCTAGAAAAGCCAAAACCTAGGAAGAAACCTAGAGAGGAACCAGGCTATGAGGGGTGGCCAGTCCTTATCTGGCTGTGCCGGGTGGAGATTATAACAGAACATGGCCAAGATGTTCAAATGTTCATAAATGACCAGCATGGTCAAATAATAATAATCACAGTAGTTGTCGAGGGTGCAACAAGTCAGCACCTCAGGAGTAAATGTCAGTTGACTTTTCATAGCCGATCATTAAGAGTATCTCTACCGCTCCTGCTGTCTCTAGAGAGTTGAAAACAGCAGGTCTGGGACAGGTAGCACGTCCGGTGAACAGGTCAGGGTTCCATAGCCGCAGGCAGAACAGTTGATACTGGAGCAGCAGCACGGCCAGGTGGACTGGGGACAGCAAGGAGTCATCATGCCAGGTAGTCCTGAGGCATGGTCCTAGGGCTCAGGTCCTCCGAGAGAGAGAAAGAAAGAAAGAGAATTAGAGAGAGCATACTTAAATTCACACAGGACACCGGAAAAGCCCCCCGACACATAAACTACTGCAGCATAAATACTGGAGGCTGAGACAGGAGGGGTCAGGAGACACTGTGGCCCCATATGATGACACCCCGGACAGGGCCAAACATGCAGGATATAACCCCACCCACTTTGCCAAAGCACAGCCCCACACCACCAGAGGGAAATATTCAACCACCAACTTACCATCCTGAGACAAGGCCGAGTATAGCCCATAAAGATCTCCGCCACGGCACAACCCAAGGGGGGGGCGCCAACCCAGACAAGAAGATCACGTCAGTGTCTCAGCCCACTCAAGTGACGCACCCCTCCTAGGGACGGCATGGAAGAGCACCAGTAAGACAGTGACTCAGCCCCTGTAATAGGGTTAGAGGCAGAGAATCCCAGTGGAGAGAGGGGAACCAGCCAGGCAGAGACAGCAAGGGCGATTTGTCGCTCCAGAGCCTTTCCGTTCACCTTCACACTCCTGGGCCAGACTACACTCAATCATATGACCCACTGAAGAGATAAGTCTTCAGTAAAGACTTAAAGGTTGAGACCGAGTCTGCGTCTCTCACATGGGTAGGCAGACCATTCCATAAAAATGGAGCTCTATAAGAGAAAGCCCTGCCTCCAGCTGTTTGCTTAGAAATTCTAGGGACAATTAGGAGGCCTGCGTCTTGTGACCGTAGTGTACGTGTAGGTATGTACGGCAGGACCAAATCGGAAAGATAGGTAGGAGCAAGCCCATGTAATGCTTTGTAGGTTAGCAGTAAAACCTTGAAATCAGCCCTAACCAAAACAGGAAGCCAGTGTAGGGAGGCTAGCACTGGAATAATATGATCACATTTTTTGGTTCTAGTCAGGATTCTAGCAGCCGTATTTAGCACTAACTGAAGTTTATTTAGTGCTTTATCCGGGTAGCCGGAAAGTAGAGCATTGCAGTAGTCTAACCTAGAAGTAACAAAAGCATGGATACATTTTTCTGCATCATTTTTGGACAGAAAGTTTCTGATTTTTGCAATGTTACGTAGATGGAAATAAGCTGTCCTTGAAACAGTCTTGATATGTTTGTCAAAAGAGAGATTAGGGTCCAGAGTAACGCCGAGGTCCTTCACAGTTTTATTTGAGACGACTGTACAACCATCAAGATTACTTGTCAGATTCAACAGAAGATCTCTTTGTTTCTTGGGACCTAGAACAAGCATCTCTGTTTTGTCCGAGTTTCTACTTTTAAAGTTAGCAGCCATCCACTTCCTTATGTCTGAAACACAAGCTTTTAGCGAGGGCAATTTTGGGACTTCACCATGTTTCATTGAAATGTACAGCTGTGTGTCATCTGCATAGCAGAGAAAGTTAACCTTTTGTCAATAGGGGGAGCAGTTAGCATTTTTTTTTTCCGGGTGTCGCCAAATTAAACTGCCTCGTGCTCAATTCTTGATCGTACAATATGCATATTATTAATTCTATTGGATAGAAAACACTCTCTAGTTTCTATAGCCGTTGGAATTTTGTCTGTGGGTGACCCAGAACTCTTTCTACAGCGAAATCCATGACAGGTACTGCGATGGTCTGAGAGCGAAGCTCTGATTTCAGATCAGTTTTAAAAGTCTGTGTATATCCTATGGAACGACATGAACTGCACCCGCCTTCCCCTGGATGTCAGTAACCAATGAGAAGTGGAATGGGCTTTCTGCGTAGCTCTCAGAGGTTATAAAAGACCAAGGAGTGAGAGTAGCCCCCTTTTCGACGCTGGCCATTACGCAGGAAGGGACCTCCGGATGCCATTTTCAAAGGCTCGGTTATCAACGTGAAATGTATCCGTCTGTAATTTAATTCGATATAGGAGTTAGAAACATCATAACGTAGTTAATTTAAACCGTTTTATAGCAATTTATATCCGTTTAGTGCGATTTTGAGGAATTTATATGTGATGCTCTTTGAAGCTTTGGGCACGTTTCGGGGTCCCGGTCGAACGTTAGTGGGCATTTCGACGGACAGAGGACATCTTTCGACCAAAAGAAGATTAGACCCAAGAAAGGATACATTGCCCAAGAATCTGATGGAAAATCACCTCATAGTAAGAAATATTTAATATGATAAATCGTTGTTCTGTCGAAATATTTTAAACGCATAATCCGCCATTTTGTTTGCTATAGCTTCGCTTGGCGAACCCTGTATTGCACAGTAAGGATAATTTTAGAAATGTAAATCAGCGATTGCATTAAGAACTAATTTGTCTTTCGATTCCTGTCAACCCTGTATTTTTTAGTCAAGTATATGATTAGCTTTCGATTAAACTAGATCACTATGAAAGATGGCGTCCGACATGTTGAGGCTTGATTTGCTACTATTTTCATTGTATAACCACGTTTTTTTATGGCTAAATATGCACATTTTCGAACAAACAATATATGTATGTTGTAATATGATGTTACAGGAGTGTCAACGGAAGAATTCTGAGAAGGTTAGTGAAAAAATTTATATATTTTGGCGATGATTACGTTATCGCTCTCTTTGGCTTGAATCGATGCTCTGGTAATGTTTGCACATGTGGTATGCTAACTTATCGATTTATTGTGTTTTCGCTGTAAAACGCTTAGAAAATCTGAAATATTGTCTGAAATCACAAGATCTGTGTCTTTCCATTGCTATGCTTTGTCTATTTTTATGAAATGTTTTATGATGAGTAAATTGGTCATACACGTTGCTCTCTGTAGTAATTCTAGTCGCTTTGGTGAGATTTGTGTTGGTGGCTGCAATGGCAAACTATGATTTATACCTGAAATATGCACATTTTTCTAACAAAACCTATCCTATACCATAAATATGTTATCAGACTGTCATCTGATGAGGTTTTTTCTTGGTTAGTGGCTATCAATATCTTAGTTTAGCCGAATTGGTGATAGCTACTGGTGTTGAGAAAAAATGGTGGACAAAGAAAAATGGTGTCTTTTGCTAACATGGTTAGCTAATAGATTTACATATTTTGTCTTCCCTGTAAAACATTTTAAAAATCTGAAATGGTGACTTTATTCACAAGATCTGTATCTTTCATTTGGTGTCTTGGACTTGTGATTTAATGATATTTAGATGCTACTATTTAAATGTGACGCTATGCTAGTGATGCTAATCAGTGTGGGGGGGTGGGGGGTGATCCCGGATCCGGGTTTCTGAGGCAGTAAAAGTTAATGAACTTCTTCGAGGAAAAGATCATGATCATTAGAAAGCAAATTACGGACTCCTCTTTAAATCTGCGTGTTCCTCCAAAGCTCAGTTGTCCTGAGTCTGCACAACTCTGCCAGGACCTAGGATCAAGAGAGACACTTAAGTGTTAGTACTATATCTCTTGACACAATGATGAAAATAATCATGGCCTCTAAACCTTCAATCTGCATACTGGACCCTATTCCAACTAAACTACTGAAAGAGCTGCTTCCTGTGCTTGGCCCTCCTATGTTGAACATAATAAACGGCTCTCTATCCACCGGATGTGTACCAAACTCACTAAAAGTGGCAGTAATAAAGCCTCTCTTGAAAAATCCAAACATTGACCCATAAAATATAAATAACTATCGGCCTATATCGAATCTTCCATTCCTCTCAAAAATTGTAGAAAAAGTTGTTGCGCAGCAACTCACTGCCTTCCTGAAGACAAACAATGTATACAAAATGCTTCAGTCTGGTTTTAGACACCATCATAGCACTGAGACTGCACTTGTGAAGGTGGTAAATTACCTTTTAATGGCGTCAGACCGAGGCTCTGCATCTGTCCTCGTGCTCCTAGACCTTAGTGATGCATTTGATACCATCGATCACCACATTCTTTTGGAGAGATTCGAAACCCAAATTGGTCTACACGGACAAGTTCTGGCCTGGTTTACATCTTATCTGTCGGAAAGATATCAGTTTGTCTCTGTGAATGGTTTGTCCTCTGACAAATCAACTGTAAATGTCGGTGTTCCTCAAGGTTCCGTTTTAGGACCACTATTGTTTTCGCTATGTATTTTACCTCTTGGGGATGTCATTCGAAAACATAATGTTAAGCATCAGCTGTCAGAGCAGGTTACCGATCGCTGCAGCTGTACACAGCCAATCTGTAAATAGCACACCCAATTACCTCATCCCCATATTATTACTCACCCTCTTGCTCTTTTGCAGCCCAGTATCTCTACTTGCACATCATCATCTGCACATCTATCACTCCAGTATTAATGCAGTATTAAATTGTCATTATTTTCACCTCTATGGCCTATTTGTTGCCTACCTCCCTACTCTTCTACATTTGCACACACTGTACATAGATTTTTAAATTTTTATTTTATTTTGTGTTATTGACTGTACGTTTGTTTATGTGTAACCCTGTGTTGTTGTTTTTGTCGCACTACTGCTTTGCTTTATCTTGGCCAGGTCGCAGTCTCAAATGGCCTACCTGGTTAAATGAAGGTGAAATATATATACTGTATATATTTTTTAATGATAGTTTGATGGTGATGTGGACACCAAGGAACTTGAAACTGTCAACACGCTCCACTACAGCCCAGTTGATGGGAATGGGGGTGTGTTCGGCCCTCCTTTTCCTGTAGTCCACGATCATCTCCTTTGTCTGGCTCTTGTTGAGGGAGAGGTTGTTGTCCTGGCACCACACTGCCAGGTCCCTGACCTCCTCCCTATAGGTTGTCTCATCGTTGTCTGTGATCAGGCCTATCACCGTTGTGTCGTCAGCAAACGTATTGATGGCGTTGGGTTCGTGCTTGGCCATGCAGTCGTGGGTGAACAGGGAGTACAGGAGGGCATTAAGCACGCATCCCTGAGGGGCCCCGTGTTGAAGATCAGCGTGGCAGATGTGTTGTTGCCTACCCTTACCACCATGGGGAGGCCCGTCAGGAAGTCCAGAATCCAGTTGCAGAGGGAGGTGTTTCGTCCCATGGTCCTTAGCTTAGTGATGGGCATTATGGTGTTGAATGCTGTGCTGTAGTCAATGAACAGCATTCTCACATTGGTGTTCCTTTTGTCCAGGTGAGAAAGGGTAGTGTGGAGTGAGGTTGAGATTGAGATTACATCATCTGTGGATCTGTTGGGGCAGTATGCAAACTGGAGTAGGTCTAGGGTTTCCAGGATGATGGTGTTGATGTGAGCCGTGACCAGCCTTTCAAAGCTCTTCATTGTTACAGACGTGAGTGCAATGGGGCGGTAGTCATTTAGGCAGGTTACCTTCACTTTTTTGGGCACAGGGACAATGGTGGTCTGCTTGAAACATGTTTGTTTTACTGACTCAGTCAGGTTGAGGTTGAGAATGTCAATGAAGACACTTGCCAGTTGGTCCGCTTATGCTCTGAGCACACGTTCTGGTAATCCTTCTGGCCCCGCGGCCTTGTGAATGTTGACCTGTTTAAAGGTCTTGCTCACATTGGCTATGGAGAGCATGATCACACAGTCGTCCGGGAACAGCTGGTGCTCTCATCCATGCTTCAGTGTTGCTTGCCTCGAAGCGAGCATAAAATACATTTCGCCTGTCCGGTAGGATTGCCTCACTGGCCAGCTTGCAGCTTTGTTTCCCTTTGTAGTCTGTAATAGTTTGCACGCCCTGCCACATCCGACAAGCGTCAGAGCCGGTGTAGTAGGATTCAATCTTAGTACTGTATAGACACTTTGCCTGTTTGATGGTTTGTCTGATGTTTGTGGTGGTAAATAGACGGCTATGAAAAATATAGATTGGTAGATAGAGAACCTTATGATAAGCGGTAGACCGCACTATCTCAGGCAAGCAATACCTCGAGACTACTTTAATATTAGACATCGTGCACCAGCTGTTATTGACAAATAGACACAAATCCCCTCGTCTTACCGGACTCAGCTGTTCTGTCCTGCTGATGCACGGAAAACCCAGCCAACTGTACATTATCCGTGTTGTCGTTCAGCCACAACTCTGTGAAGCATAAGATATTACAGTTTTTAATGTCCCATTGGTAGGATAGTCTTGAACAGAGCTCATCCAGTTTATTCTCCAGTGATTGTGTGTTGGCCAAATAAACGGATGGTAGAGGTGGGTTACTCACTCGCCAACGAATTCTCACATGTTACCCTGATCTCCGCCCCCTGTATTTCCTTCTTTTCTTCATGCTAATGACGGGGATTTGGTACTTGTCTGGAAGCAGCATTATATCCTTCGCGTCAGACTCATGAAAGAAACATTTTTCGCCCAGTTCGAGGTGAGTAATCGCTGTTCTGATATCCAAAAGATATTTTCGGTCATAAGAGAAGGTAACATCAACATTACGTACAAAATAAACAATGCGAAAATACGCACAATTGGTTAGGAGCCCGTAAAACGGCAGCCATCCCCTCCGACATCATTTTTTCCAACTACATCCCAAATGGAACCCTATTCCCTACAAAGTGCACTACTTCTGACCAAAAGTAGGGCACTTAATGGGGGAAAGGGTACCATTTGAGACATAGCCCTTGACTCCTATAAAACAATGGAATCTGAACCAAAAGGCTCAATACCAGTAAGAGGGGTGATTGAGTTATATTCGCTAAAAGTATAACAAATTGCTAGCATTGTCTGATTTCTTGTTTTTGAATCACAAACTATTCCAAACGTTCTCACAATGTCACACTGTGCATTTTGCACCCCCATCACAATGCAAATGTGTTAGTGTTAAAACCTCTTGTTAATAGGGGCCGCTGTTTTCACTTTGGGAGAAAATCGTGCCCAAATTAAACGGCCTCGTACTCTGTTCTAGATCATACGATATGCATATTATTAGTACTATTGGATAGAAAACACTCTGAAGTTTCTAAAACAGAACTCATTTGGCAGCAAACTTCCAAACAGGAAGTGAAAATTCTGAAAATGGGTCTCTGTGTAAGGCCTTGCCTATTCAATTGCCTTGTATTTATGGATCTGTATGCACTTCATACGCCTTCCACTAGATGTCAACAGGCAGTAGAATGGTGAATGGGGTGTCTAGCTTGATGTGAGACCGAATGAGAGCTATTGGAGTGACAGGTCCGCCATATTGGCAGTATTTTGCTGCGCACCTGGGACCACCATATTATTTTCTGCAATGCGTTAGGTAGACACGAAGAAATGCTCCGTCTTGGACGTTATTGGATAGATATGAGAAAAACATGATAAAGATGGATTTTCAACTGAGTTTGACCAGTTTATTCGACGTTTATTATGACTTTTGGAATTTTTCGTTCCATGCGCCAAGCGTTCATGGACATGTGCGCTCCACCCTGCTAGCCAAAGCTGCTAATTCGACAGAAGAAATGGACATTCTAAAACAAAACAACGATTTATTGTGGAACTAGGACTCCTTGCACTGCTTTCTGATGGAAGATCATCAAAGGTAAGAGAATATTTATGATGTTATTTCGTATTTTTGTTGAATATGTTGGCTCCAACTTGGCGGAGAATGGCTGGGCGCTGTCTCAGATTATTGCATGCTGTGCTTTGTACTAAAGTTATTTTTTTCAATCTAACACAGCGGTTGCATTAAGAACAAGTGTATCTTTCATTTGCTGTACAACATGTATTTTTCAGCAAAGTTTATGATGAGTTTTTTGGTTAGATTACGTCGCTGTGTAAAATTTCTCCGGACAATTTGGTGTTATTTGTGACGATGGCTGCGTTGTAAAACCAGGATTTGTAGCTATAAATATGCACATTTTCGAACAAAACATAAATGTATTGTATAACATGATGTTATAAGACTGTCATCTGATGAAGTTGTTCAAAGGTTAGTGATTCATTTTCTATTTGTGGGTTTTGTGAAAGCTATGTTTGCGGTGAAAAAATGGCATGTGTGTTTGGCTATTGTGGTGAGCTAACATAAATATATATTGTGTTTTCGCTGTAAAACATTTTAAAAATCGGAAATGTTGGCTGGATTCACAAGATGTTTATCTTTCATTTGTTGTATTGGACTTGTGATTTCATGAAATTATATTATATGATATTCCCTGTGGCGCTAGGCTAGGCTATGCTAGTCAGCTTTTCTGATGAGGATGATCCCGGATCCGGGAGGGTGAATAAGTAGAGTTAAACTAGTTGTACTTGGTGGGGATTTCAGGCAATTTCATAAGCGTTTATGGGGAATAACAAAAGTGCAACATTTTTCCTCCTGCAGCTAGTGTGAACGACTGCTGTGCGCCAAATACAAATTCCCTCTTCTCCCTTGAGCGAGGCCAGAAGATTAATCCTCATGGTTGGAGCTCTACTTGTAATTACCCACCAAAAATGATAGAACAGAACCGCGCTCTCAAAATTTTAAACAAACTGCTATGAGAGAATTGACAGTCAGGGTATACATTATGCATTATTTTATATCTGTGTCAGACACAACACTGTCCATAGGGTCATTTTGTATGGGGATCGCAGCTTGCTTGCTTTAAAGGCCCAATACAGACATTTTTATATCAATATCAAATCATTCCTGGGTAACAATTAAGTACCCTACTATAATACATTTCCATTAAAATGGGAAAAAATGTTTTTTTTTGCAAAAAATATTTCTCAAGCAAACATTTTGCTAAGACTGTCTGGGAGGGGAAAACTAGCTGTTATAGGCAGAGAGGTTTGGAACTCTCTTTGTTATTGGTCTCTTAACAAATTTACCGCATGGTGATGTCACCATGGAAAGCCGAAACTGCCGCCCATGCAATACTGCTGATTAGAAGGTCCTGAATAGATAGTATTTTCAACCAGCAACAATCAGGAAATAACACTGATCTAATTTTTGCACACTTTTAAAGTGTTGATTTCATAAACTGTTGTACAATATGATATAAAACACAGGAAAACCACCTTTTGACTGCATTGGGCCTTTAAGCCATGGCAGTGTCTGGAATAATGCACTTCTTCCCACCAGACTTCTTCTATGTCTGTCCGTCTTAGAAATATCCACATATGCTCTCTGAAAAGAAATATATAGCTCATAACCTTTAGATCTGCCAGTTTGACTCATAACAGAAGTTGTTGTTTGATGAAGGCCATTGCTGTTCAGTTGGCTCTGAAAAATAATTGAACATACAATGAAATCTGATCTTAGAATATCTTTGACTCAGAAGTTGTTGTATGTTGAAGATCACTGCTATTCAGTGGACCTCCTACTAGCCAGAAACATTTATCCTGGTTGAACCAGACTGAATGCTGTGAAACAATGGTTAATGCAGTGTTCAGTCTGGTTTACCCAGGCTAAGATAGTGTCCCAGGTGGATCACATTGGAACATAGGATTGGATCCATTAGCTTCATAAACAAGCCGGCGCAGTCTCATTAAACTCTGAAAATGTGTTTTGTGACATACCCCTCTGGCAAACTTGACAGGACCCATCAGACCCTCAACATTTCAGACTATCCACCTGCAAACCAAATGAGTCCAGCCTTCTAAACCACATTATAGATCCAAATGAGCAAATCAATGGTTCATCTTTAGCCGCGTGGGGCCTAGTCTTTTTGAGGTATTCTCTGAGGTGCATTGTCATCGGCTCTGCAGAAAGAAAGGAGGTCAGTGGAGGTGAGCCATCAAGCGTGAGGGCAGGAAGAGTTAAACACACAAAAGGAGAGATATAGAGAGAGAGTAAGCCCAATTAATTATAAATACTCAAAGAATCAGAAAGACAAAGAGAGGGGTGTGGTGTGAAAGGTAATGCGATGAGGGAGGTAGATATAATCACACTATTATAATAGAGTGTCAATGGAATTCATTGGATCTAATGCAGGTACATGTATTTAAATATGAGAGTGATGGGAGCATAGGATAGCAACTAGCCTGTTATGGCTGCAGCCCGACACCGGTACACCTATGACAACATCCAGCTGTGCAGGGCGCGAAATTCAAAAGATATTTTTTTAAAATATTTAACTTTCACACATTAACAAGTCCAAGACACCAGATGAAAGATACACTTCTTGTGAATCAAGCCAACATGTCCGATTTTTAAAATGTTTTACAGGGAAGACAAAATATGTAAATCTATTAGCTAACCACGTTAGCAAAAGACACCACTTTTCTAACTCCATCAGTTTCTTACTCCATCAGGTGCTATCACAAATTCGACCAAATAAAGATATAAATAGCCACTAACCAAGAAACAAATTCATCAGATGATAGTCTGATAACATATTTATTGTATAGCATATGTTTTGTTCGAAAAATTTGCATATTTCATGTATAAACCATAGTTTACATTTCAGCTACAATCAGAAATTGCACCGAAAGCAGCCATAATATTTACAGACACCAACGTCAAATAGCTAATTACTCATCATAAAACATTTCTGAAAAATACATAGTGTGCAGCAATTGAAAGACAGGCATCTTGTGATTCCAAACAATATTTCCGATTTATTAAATGTTTTACAGCGAAAACAAAATGTATCGCTATATTAGCGTAGCCACAATAGACAGAAACACTTGGGCGCCCACGGCCAGTTCACATGCACGACAGATATATGAAATAACATCATAAAATGGGTCTTACTTTTGCTGATCTTTCATCAGAATGTTGAACAAGGTGTCCTCTGTCCAGATGAGTCGTTGTTTGGATTCAGAATGGCAAATTTCCCTCTTCACTTAGCATTGGCACTAGCCGAGTGGCACAAATTTCTCCAACGTAAACACAGTCAGAGGACGGAACACGGCAAAACTCCCGAAAAAATTTCAATAATCTGATTAAACTATATTGAAAAAACATACATTACGATGATATGGTCACATGTATCAAAAAAAATTCGAGCCGGGGATAGTTGTCGTCCGTTACGGCAGCAAAACAGAAGTCAATCCCACTTCCTTCAGAGTACCGGAAGTGGACGGTCACGTCAAAGAAATAGGTTTTTTTCCACCACAGACCAAGATGAGCACAAAATTTCTTCTCTCACATCCTCTTGACACCAATAGGAAGGCGTATGGAGTGTAAGTAGACTCCTAAGTGGCAAGACCATGTATAGGCATCAAGTTGAAAAGAGCATCGATTTCTGACATTTCACTTCCTGGTCAGGAAAAGTGCTGCAGAAGGACTTCTGTTTCACTCAGAGAAATAATTCCAACTGTTTTAGAAACTAGAGAGTGTTTTCTATCCAAAAAGAATAATAATATCCATATTGTACGAGCAAGATTTGAGTAGGAGGCCGTTTGAAATGGGCACGATTTCACTGGCTACTCAACACTTTGCCTTGCAGCCATAAGAAGCTAGCACACTACATAACATTACTGTCCTTTAGCATCCAAAGTGACTTACAGTTCATATGACACATATTTAATATATAGTATGTGGCCCATGCCAGAATCAAACCCACAACCCTGGAGTTGCCAGCACCACTCTCTAACCCACTGCACCATTTGAGCCATTATCAACCCTGCATTCAATATTAGGTAGATTATTGGAATGAATAAGCCGTTATTATCTTAGCTCAACACTGGGAAGGGGAAAAAACTAAGGAACTTGTCTGTCGGCCCTGCATTAACAACCAGAAATGGTTAAAGAAAATTGTGATAAATAAAAATATATACCAGTTTCATTTAAGGACAAACAAATTGACAGTTGTGCCATATAAATTGCAAAATAGTTGGGAAGAGATTTGATGTAACAATTCCATGGCACATGGTTTATGAACTGACACGCAAAACGACGCCGGATTCAAAACTTCAAATTTTTCAATTTAATTTATTATACAAAATTCTTGCAATCAATAGAATGTTACATACAGTTGAAGTCGGAAGTTTACGTACACCTTAGCCAAATACATTTAAACTCAGTTTTTCACAATTCCTTACATTTCATCCTAGTAAAAATTCCCTGTCTTAGGTTAGTTAGGATCACCACTTTATTTTATTTTATTTGGAAGACCCATTTGCGACCAAGCTTTAACTTCCTGACTGATGTCTTGAGATGTTGCTTTAATATATCCATATAATTTTCCTACCTCATGATGCCATCTATTTTGTGAAGTGCACCAGTCCCTCCTGCAGCAAAGAACCCCCACAACATGATGCTGCCACCCCCGTGCTTCATGGTTGGGATGGTGTTCTTCGGCTTGCAAGCCTCCCCCTTTTTCCTCCAAACATAACGATGGTCATTATGGCCAAAGAGTTCTATTTTTGTTTCATCAGACCAGAGGACATTTCTCCAAAAAGTACAATCTTTGTCCCCTGTGCAGTTGCAAACTGTAGTCTGGCTTTTTAATGGTGGTTTTGGAGCAGTGGCTTCTTCCTTGCTAAGCGTCCTTTCAAGTTATGTCGATTAAGGACTCGTTTTACTGTGGATATAGATACTTTTGTACCTGTTTCCTCCAGCATCTTCTTAAGTGTCACACACCGACCGTAGAGATCTTTTTATGTCTCTATTTTGGTTTGGTCAGGGTGTGATTTGGGTGGGCATTCTATGTTCATTTTCTATGTTTTGTATTTCTTTGTTGTTTGGCCGGGTGTGGTTCTCAATCAGAGGCAGCTGTCTATCGTTGTATCTGATTGAGAACCATACTTAGGTAGCTTTTTCCACATGGTTTTTGTGGGTAGTTGTTTTCTGTTTTTGTGTCTACACCAGACAGAACTGTTTCGTGTTGTTATATTTTGTTATTTTGTCTCAATGTTCAGTTTTTTAAAATAAATATCATAAACACTTACCACTTAAATATCATGAACACGCTGAGCTTTGGTCCGATCCTTCTTCCTCTTCAGAAGACGACACCCGTTACATTAAGGTCCTTTTTGCTGTTCTGAGATTGATTTGCCCTTTCCGTACCAAAGTACGCTCATCTCTGGAATGATGTGTGGTGTGCTTTTAATTAAGCTTTTGTGGTGTGCTTTTAGCACCCGTAAGGGCAGCAAAAGAAGCATCACACAAGTGGGTGCTACACATCGCTTGAGGAGGAGTCATCCAGTCGCTATAGAGGGAGCTGAGGATTTACGAGAACAACGTCTGAGGAGAGGACAACTCCAGCAAGCCAACTCCATTATCACCATCATCCCTACCACTCGGCTGCCAGAAAAACAGAGCCTTCCAGCCTTCACCAGGAGCAGGCACTCTCTGAAGCTAGTGTTGACATGGACGCTCTCCATTTCTGTTTTCTTCAGCTACTGTTCTTTCTTGTTTATTTTTCATCTTTATACTGCACTTCCGAATTTAAAGGTGAATTTGTACTTGACAGCCTAACCAATAACACAATCCTTTATGTATTTGACCAGTTATTTTCCCCCTTCAATCCTAATCCCATGGGAATTGCGTTGGGATTATACACAAAATGTACATTTTGGACATGGATTTGCATGTTTGGATTAGTAAAGCCGTGTAATAGATGCTCGTGGTTGTAGAAAAAGTGCCTCCATCTTGTTCTGACACAGCGATGCTCGTCTCCTTTTCACAAATTTACATTACTCATCTGCGACTCTGCGGTCACTGATCATTTTGCTTGAGAAAATTTGCTTGGCTCTCTATATCAGGCAGAAACACATGTCAAAGTCTAGAAGACTCCCAAGTCCACATTTTCTGCATCAGAAGAGAAGCTCCGCACTGCCGCCTCGACGAGCAACTCTCAACAGACATCCGATCCTCTGTGTTCATTCATTTGCATCACAGGATTGAAGAAGTGAGTGTAGAGAGATACAGTGGATTGTGAATTCTTTGAGCCTTTAAGCACCATACATGGCTCCACATATCCAGTTGATTCTCAACCTGCCTACATGTTTCCTTTCACATATCGCAGCAAATGTTGAGTAACAGAACATGATATTCTCTTCTTCTCCTCCTCTTCCACTTCACTCCTCCTTCCTCCTTTTCTTTGACAAAAACAAGCCAAACGTACAGTACTCCTCTGGGCGATCATTTATTATGTATCTCCGCACACATTTGCTTATCTAATAGGAGCGTATTGTCTCTGTTATTTAGGAAGCTTAGGGAAGAGAACGCCCCTGGGCCTTGCCTGGTTCTAATCCTCAGATCTGGCCCATGATGTCACATCGCTCCTGGGAACGGGAAGATACTCAGCGGCTCTAGGCGACGACTCTCGTCTCGTAGCTCGACATGGAGAGGCTTTGTGTTCCTTGAAGTTACAGTCTGGAATTTGAAACACAGCGAAAATGGTAGGCCCACCACTTGTTTTTGTATATCACTGAGAGATGGGTCTGGGGAAATGTAACCCCTCTCAAAGAAATAAAGAGCGCACTAATCCCAAACTGTAGCTTTGAGGCTCGGAGGGAAAAGGCTCTGAATGGCCTTGGCAGAGACAGTACAGATAATGGGTGTTTTAGTACTTAAATGCCTGTAGGGCCAGAAAGTACTACACTCTTGGTTATTCGGCTGTCCCCATAGGAGAACCCTTTTTGGTTCCGGGTAGAACCAAAAAGGGTTATTTAAAGGGGACTCCTATAAGGACAGCCCAAGATCACTTTAAGGTTCTAGATAGCACTTTTTTTCTGAGAGTGTACTCACCGTATAATAACAGCTAGATTAAAGACAAGCAGCATATTGGCATTACAAAGTGTTTCCAAAGCACTGGTTAGCCAAGATTAAGGGCTAATGTCTGGATTCAGTTGAGATTCCAAATCGTTTCAAATGATTCATGCTTTGAAAGCACAAAACTGTGCACCCTTCTGTACGTATTGTAAGAAGAAACGGACTGAAACGGAAACGGACTGTTAGGGCAAATGCCAGAAGAGCTGGTCCATCTTTAGCCCAGTGGGCCTGTCTAAATTGGGGGTTTTGCACAGAATTATTATATATTTGGCATGGGGGTGGCCTCGACGGAAAGAATGGGCCGATGTAGGGGGCCTTGAGAACCAATATGGGCCGGTGTGTTAGAAATTCTTGGGGCCCAGTCTGTCCCTCATTCAGTAGAGTATGTATAAGGATACTCAGTGATGTCTCTACAATAGTGGTCCTTTACAGTAGTAATGCCAGTCAACGGCGTGAGAGTCAGTCGCTTTAAAATGCGTGCAGTGGAGGGGACAAGTCCCAGTATATGACCCAGCGCTAGAAATCACAACGGGGACAGAGAGACAAATCAGTGGAGCAGCATGGAGACGGTGGCATTCATCAATGATAGATGGTCCTCACTCCCAGCCAGCAGCCAGCACACTGTGGAGACCACAGTACAGTACGCTGAGATGCACAGAGAAACGAATGGGAGTCAGAAGACACACACATACTGCTCTTTCTTGTCTTTTTTTTCTGCCTCTCTCTCTCACACACACACACACACACACACAAACACACATACATCTGACACATTCACACACATCTGCTGTTCTGTCGCACGCACCATCCACCCATCTACCTAAAAAAAAAAAATACAATTCTTTCAGATAAATTATAATTAGATCTATTCACATACAAAAGTGTTTTACCTCACATAGCTCAACCATAAGGCCCCAATTCAAATCAACACACAAGCTGTTCCTCTTGCAGACATTGTCATTGTATATTGATGCGAAACCACACCTGTGCTTGGCTAAAATACCGTACATGAAGCTGCAGTGTGGTTTTCCTTTATATGCAATTGATTGACTTTAGGCCATATTGTATTCAATGGTTAATATCAAGGTACTAACTCAAATGTTCAGATGTCAGACAAGATTCACTGAACACCTCCGTTACAATAGGACCACTCCAACTCAAGCTGCTAAGCAGGCTAAGCCATGCATAATTGCCAACTTGCTCTAATTGTTCTTATGGTTAAACATATGGTAAGACATATTCATATGCAGAATTGAATTGCTCAGAGAACACCCAGAGGGAGCCAATCAAAGCCCAGCGTGAGGGTCAGTGTCCATTATGTGAGAGCACAACTCTAATTAACATTCAGATGTGATCAGACAGCAGGACACTACAGGTTCGATTAATTATTTATTTCATAATAGGCTAAGGTTGCCCCTAGACTCTGATTTTGGGTCAGTTTTGTATATCCCCTACTAATGGTAAAGGTTTGGATTAGGGGAGGGTAATCTGATCCTAGATCTGTACCTAAGGGAAACGTCACGCCGGAGCATAAAGTTGCCCATTGATCAGCTAACCATCCCCAAATCCTGATCATAACCATTAGGGGCTAAATGAAAAACTGACCTTATCAGCTTCTAGAAAGCCTAAGTGCAACTTTACCTTACCTAGCAACATTACCTTACCTAGCAACATAACAGCAGACGTCAGTGATTTTTCCATCTGCTGTTCACATCGGAGACGTTAGGGACAACAAACACAGACGGACTCATCTCATATTTATGAGTTAATTGTCTGTTGCTCTTTCTCTCCCTCCATCCATCTCTTCCCGTCATCTCCCTTGTCCGTCGCTCTCTCGTTTGAAACCTTTCAGGACGCTAATGTTATGCGGTTGACATGTGGACTGACAGATTGGAGAGAGAGAGAGAGAGACATTCTGATCCCACACCTGTCTCCCATGTGGCGTCTCCACTATGGACTCCTATTTGCAATTCAGCAGCCATTAAAAATTGCCTTCATCAGTGTTAAACTCCCACACGAGCAAAAATTCACCTGTTTTAGCTGAAAGACGATGCCCAGAGCTTACCGATGATGTTGCACAACAATTTAAGTAAATAAGTCATAATTTTAGTCAAAGTATGATATATTTGGGCTTGAAGTGGGAACTTTGTGGAAATTGGTGACCTGTAAGTTCTTTCTGACTACGTGTCAGTTATAGGGCTGGCTTTAGTTAACCACCAACCTACAAATATGTTAGAGCTATCATGTGTTGGCTCCTTACTTCCTGTTTACAACCTGATGCTACTGTGGTCTGTAATGCACTTCGACTGTTGGGAGATGTTGGATGGGCTGACGCCGGTGAAATGGTGACTAACAAAATAGTAGGGATGCACGATATATCGGTGAACATATCGGAATCGGACGATATTAGCTAAAAATGCCAACATCGGTATCGGCCCGATGTCTAGTTTAACGCCGATGTACAAAACCGATGTCAAAGCTGACGTGCATACGTAATGATGCCACGTAAAGTTTTGCGCTACACGTGCAACACAGCATTCCTAACCTAGCCCACAACGTCTGCTGTGTGGATCGAGCAGTCATCAAGTCGAGCAGTCATTTGAAACAGTAAGAACATTTCAGTGAGACAACTCAAAGGTGAATCCATTAACGCCAAGATAATGGAATTCATTGCCCTTGACAATCAACCGTTCTCTGTCGTGGGTGATGTTGGCTTTCGCCGACTGGTCGAGCACCGGTACACACTACCAAGCACGTTATTTTTCAGATGTTGCCCTACCGGAGTTACACATTGATAGCATCACTGCTATTAGCTTCACAACTGACATTTGGACCAGCGATATCAGCCCCATGAGCATGTGTAACAGTTTAACTTTAGTCCGTCCCCTCGCGCCCCGACCCGGGCGTGAACCAGGGACCCTCTGCACACATCAACAGTCACCCACGAAGCATCGTTACCCATCGCTCCACAAAAGCCGCGGCTCTTGCAGAGCAAGGGGAACCACTACTTCAAGGTCTCAGAGCAAGTGACGTCACCGATTGAAAGGCTATTAGCGCGCACCACCGCTAACTAGCTAGCCATTTCACATCCGTTACACATGCTGAGTCTGACAGCACAGTGGGCATTCGAGGATTTCATACTGAGAAAAGTCGTATTGCATGCTCATGAATGTGTTGGTTGTCATACCACTGCTGCCATTTCAATGGCATTTGAGAACATGTTTGAAACTTGAAAACATGAACACACTAGCTAGCTCCATTCGAACAACTGACACGAGACAATCTCATCAACTGCGCCTGCAGCAGATGTGATACCCTCTGTCATGGCATTGAAACGCCTGCTCAACAAATTGCAGACAGAATGCCACCGAATCGCTTGTTCACAGCCTCTCTTTACTGTGTCGCCACCATGCTCGATGCTATGTACAAGGATCATTACTTTGATGCAGACAAGAAACAGGGTTTATGTGAAATGTTACATACAGAGCTGGGCAAGATGGAAACGGACACAGTGACAGTGCGCATCGAGGAAGAGAGGCCACGGACAGACAGAGCTGAAACTTCACTGCTTGACATGTATGATGAAATCCTGTTTGAGAATGAAACGACTGAACAAATGAACCACGAAACAGCACAGCAAGTAAGTGAAAGAAATAGGTTTTGATTATCTTTTACTGGTAATGGGGACATACGTAAATGCCAACAAAATAACTTTTTGGTCAGTGTGGTGTGTGTGTAACCTTTATTTAACTGGGCAAGTCAGTTAAGAACAAATTCTTATTTACAATGACGGCTTACCCCGGACGACGCTGGGCCAATTGTGCGCCGCCCTATGAGACTCCCAATCACGGCCTGATGTGATACAGCCTGGATTTGAACCAGGGACTGTAGTAACGCCTCTTGCACTGAGATGCAGTGTCTTAGACCGCTGCGTCCATGTGTGTGTGTGTTAACTATTTAACTGTACTAGAATACTTAAAAGGCCGCACATTTTTTTAATGCCAGTTATCGGTATCGTTTTTTTTTTTAAAGGAAATATTGGATATCGGTATCGGCCAAAGATGTCATATCAGTGCATCTGATTAGTGGATGAAGTGGATAGGTGAAATGTAAACACAGCTGGGACACCTCGTCGTTTCTGGAGAGATGTGCAGGGCCGCGCTACAGCAAGAGTGTAGCGAGCAAGTAGCAGTTACTCGCTTAATATACACGTAAGGCTATCTAGAGCATAGCTAACTGTGCAGTGAAGTAAATCCATACGAAGCAAGTTAATATTTTGCTCATTGGGTAAATCGCTGCTTTTAGCTTTTAGTCTTTAGCTTCACCGGTAAAACTGCATTATTACCACTAAATTCTGTATTCATCCTTGATCATTCAATTCCATTGCAGAAGAGGGAGGAAGAGGGTGGATGGTCCTCCTCCTTTTTGTAGCTGGCTTTGCTGTGATCTGTAGCGATTAGTGAAGAAAGTTACCATGGCTTTTTGGTTTGTTTACAATTTGCGGAGTGTGGGCTGTGCCAGAGACCATATGGGCTGTGCACACGGAGGAAAGGTGGAAATGTGCATGCCCAATTAATCAATATTTATAAGGAGCCAAACGTGAGTGTTTGTAGGGTGGAACTAAACAAGCATTTCCGAACTAGGGCTGAAATCCAAACACTATCCCCTCAGTCCTCAAAATAAGTGGACACTTCTGATCATGCCGTCCCTAGGAGGGGTGCGTCACTTGAGTGGGTTGAGTTACTGACGTGATCTTCCTGTCTGGGTTGGCGCCCCCCCTTGGTTTGTGCTGTGGTGGAGATCTTTGTGGGCTATACTCGGCCTTGTCTCAGGATGGTAAGTTGGTGGTTGAAGATATCCCTCTAGTGGTGTGGGGGCTGTGCTTTGGCAAAGCGGGTGGGGTTATATCCTTCCTGTTTGGCCCTGTCCGGGGGTATCATCGGATGGGGCCACAGTGTCTCCTGTCTCAGCCTCCAGTATTTATGCTGCAGTAGTTTATGTGTCGGGGGGCTAGCGTCAGTTGGTTATATCTGGAGTACTTCTCCTGTCTTATCCGGTGTCCTGTGTGAATTTAAGTATGCTCTCTCTAATTCTCTCCTTCCTTTCTCTCTCTCGGAGGACCTGAGCCCTAGGACCATGCGTCAGGACTACCGGGCATGATGACTCCTTGCTGTCCCCAGTCCACCTGGCCTTGCTGCTCTTCCAGTTTCAACTGTTGTGCCTGCGGCTATGGAACCCTGACCTGTCCACCGGACGTGCTACCTGTCCCAGACCTGCTGTTTTCAACTCTCTAGAGACCGCAGGAGCGGTAGAGATACTCTTAATGATCGGCTATGAAAAGCCAACTGACATTTACTCCTGATTATTATTTGACCATGCTGGTCATTTATGAACATTTGAACATCTTGGCCATGTTCTGTTATAATCTCCACCCGGCACAGCCAGAAGAGGACTGGCCACCCCTCATAGCCTGGTTCCTCTCTAGGTTTCTTCCTAGGTTTTGGCCTTTCTAGGGAGTTTTTCCTAGCCGCCGTGCTTCTACACCTGCATTGCTTGCTGTTTGGGGTTTTAGGCTGGGTTTCTGTACAGTACTTCGAGATATTAGCTGATGTACGAAGGGCTATATAAAATAAACTTGATTTGATTTGATGACGTATCATGACGTCTAATGAGTATAGACTTGCAAATTCGTCACTCGTTCATCCCGCGATGATTGTGTTTTCAGCCACCGGTATCTCGTGGGTGCTTTATATGCGCTACAGTCTACTGATATTAACTATATAATTATTAACATATGCCTACTGTATAATAGCTAGCAAATTAATTAGCTAACTAACGTTAGCCTGCCTATGTTATATCTGCCCCTGCCAAGCCCTCTACTTCTCCTCTTGTGTCTCATCTCTCCCTCTCTCTCTCTGTGTGGGTGTATCTGATTGTGTGAGTGGAGACAGGTGTGCTGGAGTCAGAGCAGATCCCCACCAGCTGCAACCTGTTCCATAATCAAGACCTCTACAAATACTCAGCCCTGCCACTTCCATGCTGCCAGATTGTAGCCTCTGCTCAGTCAGTCTGCATTTCAAGCTGTTTCTTCCTGCATAGATCTTGTGGTGCCTGTTTTCCCTAGCCTGACGCTGCTTTTCTCTCCACTACAGTTCCGTCCACTCTGACTCTGGTCCCTGTTGCCAGTCAGCATTAGCGCAATGACTGGAAGTCTATGCGTATCTGCTAGCTTGTGCTAATGCTAGTTAGCATTGGATCGCAAAATTACCTCTAACGTCCTTCTTACTGGACACAGAGACATAAACATGGAATCCATGAGTCCATCTGACTCTGGGGAAGTAGTTAAAGGGCCTCATTGGCAAAATCCCGAAGTATCCATTTAAGCTGCTCTGGAGAAGAGCATGTGCTGCTAAATTTATAAAATGCTATATAAACAACAGCATAATAGCGATAAGCTAACCTAATTAAGCTTTCATTTATTTGCCTTCTCTCTTCATGGATGAAAGTTAATTGTGTTTTCTCTATGTGCCTAATAAGAATTACCCGAACTGTCAAGCATGCAACCTTCTTCTGACGGCCGAAATCGATACATACTTGCCCATGAAACTGCAAACAAACTACTGTTTACTTTACGCTGTAGCATCTCTCACTCAGAAAGGTCAATAGACTCCCTGTTACTGATAGGATGAGAGAGCTGGCCCCTGTCCTTTCCACCGCAGATAGATCTAGTGGGGACATCTTTATGTACTGTACTCTCTCTTTACTCTCGCCCGTCTCTCTCTTTCTCTTTCACTATTACACTCTCTCTCTGTGCCTCTTTCGATCTCAATTAAGCTAGATAACCTGTTAGTGTGTGTGTGAGTGTGGATGTGTTTGGATGTGTGTCTATAGAGTGTGTTTGCACTGCACCCACCCCATCATATGGTTCACCTACAGTATCCTTCCTCAAAGAGACAAGTCCAAACACAGCTTTATCAGGGAACGGGCGGCTCCCCTTTGAAGGCCTAGAGAATGTGCCGGCGCAAAGCAAACTGCCCCCATCTCAGCCCTCTCAGGGTTTGTGTACAAAACACCCCAGCTGAGTCACTGTGGGGAAAGTGGTAACAGCGGAAGCCATTGAACTGTGAGGAGAATGATGTGGTAATGGCTGGAGCGGGATAGGTTGAAAGGTATCAACAACATCAAACACATTGTTTCCAGGTATTTGATGCCATTCCAGGCGCTCCGTTCCAGCCACTATTACGAGCCGTCCTCCCCTCAGCAGCCTCCACTGGTGTATGACTGCACCCGGGAACAAGATGTACTAACATAAACTAGCCACCTGAAAAACCATGCTCATGTTCATTAGACACAACACAGGAGAAAACTCTCTCAACTTGTGCAAATGTTCTGCTGCAAAACGTTTGTGACGGTGTGCACTTAGGAACACAAGCAAGGATCTCATCTCTGCCTGGCATGGTTCACAGGGAAGACGGCAGGGTCAGAGAAAAATCAATGATTATAGGTTTAACATTTGGCATGCTTTGTAATGATATACTTCTAACCTCAACAAACTTTATTTATCCCCTGTAATTAAAGCTGTGGGTTTGTCGATCTGACTTAGAACACTATATTCCCATTAGATAATGTTCAGTTTTAGCCATTTCTATAAGTTAATTTAGCAACCACTTTTACCCAAAGCGACTTAAATAACTTACAGTCTATTTAATATGTGTGGGCCATGGGGGAATCAAACCCACAAGCCTGGTGTTGCCACCAACATGCTCTAACTAACCCCAAAGCCCTGGAACCATATCAGAGGCATTTCTAACCTATTGTATATAACTACATTTAAATGCATCTCCAAACCTGTCTGGAACGATTCCCCCTCAGTCCAATAGTCATAGAAGGCATATCCAGGTCCCCCCTTCACATATACATTTTTTTGCTATCTGGCAATCTGCACAGAATCTCTGTTCCTCTGTGCTCTCTTGTAATCTCAGCTCAGACTGTAAATATGTATTTACTCTGTTGTGTATCAGGGAGGCAGCTCTGATCTCCCCAGAGTGGAGCATCTCTAACTGTTCTCATCTCCCCAGAGTGGAGCATCTCTAACTGTTCTCATCTCCCCAGAGTGGAGCATCTCTAACTGTTCTCATCTCCCCAGAGTGGAGCATCTCTAACTGTTCTCATCTCCCCAGAGTGGAGCATCTCTAACTGTTCTCATCTCCCCAGAGTGGAGCATCTCTAACTGTTCTCATCTCCCCAGAGTGGAGCATCTCTAACTGTTCTCATCTCCCCAGAGTGGAGCATCTCTAACTGTTCTCATCTCCCCAGAGTGGAGCATCTCTAACTGTTCTCATCTCCCCAGAGTGGAGCATCTCTAACTGTTCTCATCTCCCCTTGAGTGGAGCATCTCTAACTGTTCTCATCTCCACAGAGTGGAGCATCTCTAACTGTTCTCATCTCCCCAGAGTGGAGCAGTTCTAACTGTTCTCATCTCCCCAGAGTGGAGCATCTCTAACTGTTCTCATCTCCCCTTGAGTGGAGCATCTCTAACTGTTCTCATCTCCCCTTGAGTGGAGCATCTCTAACTGTTCTCATCTCCCCTTGAGTGGAGCATCTCTAACTGTTCTCATCTCCCCAGAGTGGAGCATCTCTAACTGTTCTCATCTCCCCAGAGTGGAGCATCTCTAACTGTTCTCATCTCCCCAGAGTGGAGCATCTCTAACTGTTCTCATCTCCCCAGAGTGGAGCATCTCTAACTGTTCTCATCTCCCCAGAGTGGAGCATCTCTAACTGTTCTCATCTCCCCAGAGTGGAGCAGTTCTAACTGGTCCTTTATCTGGCCTGGCTGCTGTCTGGATGGCTGGGTCCTCAGCTGCCACAGGGGTAGATGGATTCATCTGGAGAGGAACTTGTTCGGAGAGAGATTGGGGTTGAGGGGTTGGGATAGAAAGCAAGAGAGAGAAGGGAGAGAGAGAGGAGAGGGGTGGAGAAGGAAAGCGAGAACAAGGAATATGACACACAGCGAGAGGAAAGAGAGAGAAGGAGGAAGGGAGAGATGTAGAAATAAAAAGTCGGAGGCAGATAGAAAGATAAATACAGGGCTGACAGATGTGGAAAGAGAGAGAGAAAGAGAGACGAAGAGAGAGAAAAAAGAGAGATGCAACTGAGTGTGTGCTGGTGTGGCTGTAGGCAGATGAAGACCTGGGACCAACTACATACACTATAGCTCCCATCTACTCCCATCTATTTTAAGGTCTAATCAAAGCCCAATCTATTTATATTGATAGAAACTGAAGCATGACATGAAATCTCATTTAGTAACTCATTACCATAAACCATCATGTAGCTAGATAAGGCTATATGAAATGTGTGTGTGCTTTCCTGTGTACGGGTGTATTAAAGAGAGAGTGAGGGGGGAGAGAGAGAGAGAGAGAGAAAGTGAAAAGAGAGAGATAAATGTGGGTAACAGAGAGAGGGAACAGAGAGAGGGATGAGTGTTGCAGGGATGTAGTGGGAAAATGAGAGAGAAAGGAACGCGAGGAGCGCGAAAGAGGGGAACTCTCACAACATGATTTGTGTTTGCACTGCATACTTAAAATCATACTTTGACATGTGGGCGCCGGAGTAATATCTAAAATCAATATTTTCATAAAGGATCTAATATATCTGACCAAGGAGAATTCCCGGCTGAAATGGATAGAACTATGAGTGGACATAAGTAGATAGGTAGAACAGTAAGAGCTCACATAATTCATACTGCGGCGTTATATGCAAGGGCGTATAAATCTGCAGCAAATTGGCAGGTAGCCTAGTGGTTAAGAGCATCGGGCCAGTAACCGGAAGGTTGGTGGTTCAAATCCTGAGCTGTCTAGGTAAAAATCTGAACAAAGCACTTAAAAAAATCAATTGCTCTTGTAAGTTGCTCTGCTAAATGACTTAAATGTAAATCTACTGTAGAATGCATGAGGGACGAATCTCAAAGGCTCTGGAGAAGGTTTTTATCCAGTAAGATGGATTGGTAGATTGGTCATCAACAGAAGGTTAAAGTATGTATGATCTTCTAAGATATTTCTGTTCACTGGATTGCACCTAGGGCACCACTTACGTAGCACATGCACATGCACACGGTTAAGGACACATGCGCACACACACATAGTAGAGTAATGTGAGCTTGTGTTCAGGCAGAGGCTCTTAGAGGACAACAACACACTGAACTAAACAAGCTCTTCACTCCATGAGAGTAAATACGCTCTCCATGTTTTGTCTCTGTGTAGCAAAGCTTCATAATTGTTGAGGTGCTGCACTTTCAGGGCTGCCTTCTCTGTATGGGGCTCTGTATTAATGTGTGTGTGCGTGTGTGTGTGTAAGTGCGTACCTGCATGGTGTTCTGTGCTAGTGCTGCCAGCGTCAAGGTGTTGTGACAGTCAACTCCCTGCTGTGGAAGACCACTCTGTATTTAACTTCAATTCAATGGGCTGTATTGGCATGGGAAACATATGTTTACATTGCCAAAGCAATTTCTCTCAATTTAAGAGAGCAACGCTTAGTTTCCTATCTCCCAGGTCGCCACAAATAACAACAACAATATTTCCACTCCTCGTCGTCTTGTTTTCCCTCGAAAAGACGCCAGTACCCCTCATCCTTTCTACTCGGAAGAACGAGAAAAAAAGACAATATCAATAGCAGAATATTGGATTGGAGTGAAGACCAGGACAGAACTTGTTTAGCGATGAGTCATTGGCGTTAGAGAAGAGGAACGTTCCTGGAGGAGGGAAATTCAATAGAGCCGTAAATATCCCAGGAGCATCAGGGTCAAATCATCTCTGGACTGTTGGTCTGTTTGTCTGCTGCAAATGAAGAGATATTGAAGGAGCCCAGGACCACAACCGTAGAAGATACGATCAGTAGATGCATCATATAAAGCGGATATCAGTACAATTCTAACAGCAGAGATGGCAACAGTGATAGCAACAATAGAAATGAGCTGTATATTTACAGTGGTATAGTAGGCTACTATAGCATAAATTATGGGATGTCAGTAGTACATGCTGTATTGATCAGTACAATTCTACCATTGAGGAGATTTCAGCAGTAGATTTCTAGTATGGAGGAGATATCAGAAGTACTATACCCGAACAGTACTACTGACATCCCATAATTTAGGCTAAAGTATCCTACTATACTCCTATGAATATACAGCTCAATACATCAATAGTACATTGTTAGAGTTTTCACACATATATATTAGCAGTAGATTTACAGTAGTGTAGTACTGTAGCATAACTTAGGCCAAGGGATATCAGTACTGTATGCCATGTTGAGGAGATATCAGCAGTACCTGAAAATCAACAGTAGATAGTCTGGTGACAGTGTACTCCCAAAGAGCTATAAGCAGTAGATTGATAGTGTTTCACCAGAGAGATCCATCTGATAATGTAATATTTTACCTGAGGGGAAAATAGCTGGAATTTGCAGCTCTATCAGCAGTAGATATAGTTAGGTCGTGTTACTGATAGGATGTCTCCCTTAAAGCTGCAACATGTAACTTTTTGGGCGACCTTTTTATTTTTATTTTTTATTTTTATTTCACCTTTATTTAACCAGGTAGGCTAGTTGAGAACAAGTTCTCATTTACAACTACGACCTGGCCAAGATAAAGCAAAGCAGTTCGACACATACAACAACACAGAGTTATACATGGAATAAACAAACATACAGTCAATAAAACAGTAGAAAAAGTCTATATACAGCGTGTGCAAATGAGGTAAGATAAGGGAGGTAAGGCAATAAATAGGCCATGGTGGCGAAGTAATTACAATATAGCAATTAAACACTGGAATGCTAGATGTGCAGAAGATGAATGTGCAAGTAGAGATACTGGGGTGCAAAGGAGCAAGATAAATAAATAAATACAGTATGGGGATGAGGTAGTTGGATGGGCTATTTACAGATAGGCTATGTACAGGTGCAGTGATCTGTGAGCTGCTCTGACAGCTGGTGCTTAACTTCTTCTTAATAGGGGGCGCCATTTCCACTTTGGGAAAAAATAGTGCCCAAATGAAACGGCCTCGTACTCTGTTCTAGATCATATGATATGCATATTATTATTACTATTGGATAGAAAACACTCTGAAGTTTCTAAAACTGTTTGAATTATATCTGTGAGTAAAACAGAACTCATTTGGCAGGCAAACTTCCAAACAGGAAGTGAAAATTCTGAAATGGGTCTCTGTGAAGGGCTGCTCCTATTCAATTGCCTTGTATTTATGGATATGTATGCACTTCATACGCCTTCCACTAGATGTCAACAGGCAGTAGAACGTTGAATGAGGTGTCTAGCCTGATGTGGGACCGAATGAGAGCTTTTGGAGTGATAGGTCAGCCATATTGGCAGTATTTTGCTGCGCACCTGGGTGCACCATATCGTTTTCTGCAATGCGTTAGGTAGACACGAAGAAATGCTCCGTCTAGGACGTTATTGGATACATACGAGAAAAACATCCTAAAGATGGATTTTCAACTGAGTTTGACCAGTTTATTCGACTTTTATTATGACTTTTGGAATTTTTCGTTCCATGCGCCAAACTTTCATGGACACGTGAGCCCCACTATGCTAGCCAAAGTTGCTAATTCGACAGAAGAAATGGACATTCTAAATCAAAACAACGATTTATTGTGGAACTAGGACTCCTGTTACTGCATTCTGATGAAAGTTCATCAAAGGTAAGAGAATATTTATGATGTTATTTCGTATTTTTGTTGAATATGTTGACTCCAACATGGCGGAGAATGGCTGAGCGCTGTCTCAGATTATTGTATGCTGTGCTTTTTACTAAAGTATTTTTTTTTTAAATCTAACACAGCGGTTGCATTAAGAACCAGTGTATCTTTAATTTTATGTCCAACATGTATTTTTCAGCAAAGTTTATGATGAGTTTTTCTGTTAGATTACGTGACTCTCCAAAATTTCTCCGGACAATTTGGAGCATTTTTGCGCCATGTTCACAATGTAAAACCAGGATTTGTAGCTATAAATATGCAAATTTTCGAACAAAACATAAATGTATTGTATAACATGATGTTATAAGACTGTCATCTGATGAAGTTGTTCAAAGGTTAGTGATTCATTTTATCTCTATTTGTGGGTTTTGTGAAAGCTATCTTTGTGGTGAAAAAATGGCGTTGTGTTTTGGACTATTGTGGTGAGCTAACATAAATATATGTTGTGTTTTCGCTGTAAAACATTTAAAAAATCGGACATGTTGGCTGGATTCACAAGATGTTTATCTTTCATTTGCTGTACAACATGTATTTTTCATAAAAGTTTTATGATGAGTATTTCTGTATTTCACGTTGCTCTCTGTAATTATTCTGGCTGTTTTGGTGCCATTTATGATCATGGCACCAATGTAAAACCAGGATTTGTAGCTATAAATATGCACATTTTCGAACAAAACATAAATGTATTGTATAACATGATGTTATAAGACTGTCATCTGATGAAGTTGTTCAAAGGTTAGTGATTATTTTTATCTCTATTTGTGGGTTTTGTGAAAGCTATCTTTGTGGTGAAAAAATGGCGTTGTGTTTTGGACTATTGTGGTGAGCTAACATAAATATATGTTGTGTTTTCGCTGTAAAACATTTTAAAAATCGGACATGTTGGCTGGATTCACAAGATGTTTATCTTTCATTTGCTGTACAACATGTATTTTTCATAAAAGTTTTATGATGAGTATTTCTGTATTTCACGTTGCTCTCTGTAATTATTCTGGCTGTTTTGGTGCCATTTGTGACTATGGCTGCAATGTAAAACCAGGATTTATAGCTATAAATATGCACATTTTCGAACAAAACATAAATGTATTGTATAACATGATGTCATAAGACTGTCATCTGATGAAGTTGTTCAAAGGTTAGTGATTCATTTTATCTCTATTTGTGGGTTTTGTGAAAGCTATCTTTGCGGTGAAAAAATGGCGTTGTGTGTTGCGCTATTGTGGTGAGCTAACATAAATATATGTTGTGTTTTCGCTGTAAAACATTTTAAAAATCGGAAATGTTGGCTGAATTCACAAGATGTTTATCTTTCATTTGCTGTATTGGACTTGTGATTTCATGAAATTATATTATATGATATTCCCTGTGGCGCTAGGCTAGGCTATGCTAGTCAGCGTTTCTGATGAGGAGGATCCCGGATCCGGGAGGGTGATTAAGTAGAGGTTGAGGGAGATATGTGTATCCAGCTTCAGTGATTTTTGCAGTTCGTTCCAGTCATTGGCAACAGAGAACTGGAAGGAAAGGCGACCAAAGGAGGAATTGGCTTTGGAGGTGACCAGTGAGATATACCTGCTGGAGCGCGTGCTACAGGTGGGTGCTGCTATGGTGACCAGTGAGCTGAGATAAGGCGGGGCTTTACCTAGCAAAGACTTGTAGATGACCTGGAGCCAGTGGGTTTGTAAATTTTTGTAAATGACATAGCCGAAGTCGAGGATCGGTAGGATGGTCAGTTTTATCGAGGGTTAGTTTGGCAGCATGAGTGGAGGATGGTTTGTTGCAAAATAGGAAGCCGATTCAAGATTTAATTTTGGATTGGAGATGCTTAATGAGAGTTTACAGTCTAACCAGACACCTAGGTAATTGTGGTTGTCCACATATTCTAAGTCAGAACCGTCCAGAGTAGTGATGCTGGACGAGCTGGCTGGTGCGGGCAGTGATCGGTTGCATTTAGTTTTACTTGCATTTAAGAGCAGTTGGAGGCCACGGAAGGAGAGTTGTATGGCATTGAAGCTCGTCTGGAGGTTAGTTAACACAGTGTCCAAAGAAGGGCCAGAAGTATACAGAATGGTGTCGTCTGCGTAGAGGTGGATCAGAGAATCACCAGCAGCAAGAGCGATATCATTGGTGTATACAGAGAAGAGAGACCTGGCCAAATTAACATTGAAAGCAAGTCTAAGATGGGGTAGATCTGTTCTATGTTTGCTATTTCTATGCTTCCCGTGCTTATGTTTTCTTTTTGCTTTCGGTTTTTCAAATAGCTGAAAATACAATATTTTGGGTTATGGAAAAGATATTTCACTGCGGTTTGGATGGTACAATGACTCTCTACACTAAACTTGTTTGTTTTGTCACGTAAACTGAAATTATTGAAACTGTTAGAATTTTAGCAACCAGAAAATGGAAGAGCGATTTTTGCATAGTGTACAGTATCTTTAAGAGTGATGGAGATGGGGTAACGGGTTCCAAACAAGGCTCAGAAGGTTCCTGGTCAGTGAAACACGCACACACACAAACGCGCGCAAGCACACACCCACACTTTCCCCTCTCATCGAGAGTCAATGTAATTTAATCCTTCAGAAGTAACGTGCGTCTGGTTTGCAGATTAGAGATTTAAACTGATAAGGGAGGGACAAGGAAAGACAAGGTGAGACCAACATAGCACCGCATATTGACTGTATACGGCCATCAATCCGCCTATAGTCCTTCTAATGCGAGAATAGCTCGGCCGTACTTAGGTCGCCAACTAGAGTCGTCGTATGGCGTATCATAAAAGACCAAGGGTATACGACAGGGGGTTGCAGGTGCACGCTGAGACAACTATGTGGAAATTGCATATACATTTATTCATTTCACAGATGCTCGTATCTCCGATGACCCAGAAGTCAAGGTGAGGTTAGTTCATAGTCAATGTCATATGTTAGGCCATATGCCACATGGCATATGACTGTACATGAAAAGTCCTTGGGAATGTTTACATAATAAATGAGCAGCGGAGCAAAGTGTTGTGTTGACCATTTCTACAAGCCAATGACAGAGTAGTAAGACAGAGTAGTGACTAGATAGTATTGGTGACTTGTATAGGGGACTCAATGAAATTGTACTGTGGAAAAACCCATGCCACAGCAGTTTGAATTGCCGTAAATGGAGGTATTCTGTGAGGATTGGTGGTCTAGGACCGTTTATTCTACTCCCATGTTGCCTCTTTCTCCCTCTCATCTATCTTCTCCCAACTCTTATTGGTAATTCAAAGTAAAAAATCTCTGGGACATCACAAAACGCCTTTAGTACAAAGTAATCCGCTACCCTATCAGTGATCTATTATCCCACTGACCGCAAAAGAAAAGTTCCCTAAAATATTTTTTCTCTCTGATTCTCAGTGATATCTTTATGTTGTCTTTATTCGCGCTGAGGTGCCTTTTAAAAATCATTTGTTTACTCTAAAACGAGATTTAAAGGGCAAGGTTTTATCAAGATTACTTCACCTAAATTATGTCTGCACCATCTAGGAAGTGAAATGTTTGTGCTATTAGAGTTTCCCACAGTATCACCCGATAAGAATCTCAAATTAAATCTATAGCGAATTGCTCCATTTCCGGGAGACAAGAAGATTAGTGTTGTTTGCTTTCCACAACATGAAATCTCCCCGGTACCAAATACTGTTGCAATTACACTGCTGCCAACCTTAACATGCATACATACATTCACCCACGTATAGAACATTTCTTGACTCCCTAAAGATACATGCTTTCTTTCTCAGACTCATTATTTCTCCAACCAGACCCTTCCCTCTATAAATCTATTTTTAATCTTCTTCGCTTATTTCCATTGATCGGTTTTGTCGCTAATTACAAGAAACATGTGGGCGTATCATGGGGACTATTTTTGCACCCGAAGGAGACAAATTCATATAATTGATTTTGTGGAACTAGCGTTGGACATTTATCTCTAAAACGACCATCTTACAACTTAGTGGAACTTTTGCCCTGGGCCAGCTCTTTCTACGTGAATATCGCATGGCCCTTACAGGTAAAGGATGTATACACAGTATCTTAGCTTGGATTGAACCGCCATAAAGCTAAAATGGGAAATACCCACGTGAAATCATACCACCTAAGAGGGGATATATTTGTTTTTATAAGCCTATAGCTGTTTTATATCTGTCTTCACAACTCACTGTGGCAGCCATTTTAAAACAATGTTTATAGATAACGGAGGTTAAATGGGAGTAGCTTCTGGATTGATGGGAATCAAATGTGAATATCCACATTAAACCGTACCACCTATTAGGGGTTACATTTGTTTTTATAGCTCTACAACCTAGTCCCCTTTTGTCTCCGTCTTCATGACTCACTGTGGCAGCTCTTTTGCAAATCTGCTTATAGGCAATGGAGGTTAATGGAGAAGAAGCTTCTGGATTGATGGAGGGACCACCCAGAATGACCTAGACTGCCGACGGAGGTTTATGAGAGCTTCCTCCTGAACTCATGGACCAGTTGTCTCCTTCTCCGAGGTGACAGGTACGTCGACGTTATCCGCTATTGACCCCCGTGCCACTATCCTGGTGAATCACTCACCCTCATGGACTGGTTAACTGACGGAAAGGTCAACCGGTGTCTGTGAGTGGGCGAGTGCCACTGGAAGGAAAGCTTCAGAGCTCCGGAGCTTCGGGAGCCTCTCACCTCGGCACCCTGAAAGGCTGGAGTCATCTGATACTTCCACAGCTGCGGCAGCTACTGTAATAAAACAGTTAATCTCCTAGGTAGGCAACTGAAGAAAATGGCCCAAAACAGCGGGTGTGTTTCCTTCATTCACTCAAACCGGTGAGTGGTGAGCCAGATTTTCCTTGACACTGAACAGAGACTCAGCTTTCTCCGCCTTCAAAGAAGAAGGGAGTTCTGGTCTGTTCTGAAGTCAATTCAGACCAGGCGATGAGTATTTATGAGTGAAAACAATGTTTGTGAGATGAATGGTTTGGGGGAGGACCCTGTCCTGCAGAATTTCTCTTCAGATGGAGAGATAGATAAAACAGAGGGGGAGAGCTTTGGCTAAAGTACATAGACCACCCGCCAACCCCCCGGGCAACGGAGCGTAATATGTCTCTTCAAAGAGCAAGCGAACACGACATAGTGAATTTATTGAGACATGCGAAAAATGGAGAATAGCCCAAAAAAGATGTCCGCCAGAGTGCTGTCACAGCATGTGAATTATGAATGTTATTGCATTTGAATAAAGTTGCATTCTTACGGACATAATCTCCTCAAATCCATCATCTACCGACAAGACACATGGAGGGTGAGACCCAAGGACAGCTGTGTGTGTGTGTGTGTGCGTGCGTGCGTGCGTGCGTGTCTGTGGGCTTGCTTTCGTGTCTGCACACACACAAACACACACACACACTTTTGTGTGTCTGAGAGTGTATGTGGATATGGCAAGGGAATTTAAAGAGAGAGAAAATAGGCCGTATATGAGATGAGGTTGGGACCATTGCTAGCACACACATAAAATACATTACAGCACTGCAGGGCAACAAAGAGGCAGTAAAGCACCCTGCTTCCCATTACAAACATAGCGGCACTACCCATGTGTCCATGACCACAGCTGTAATCTCTCATATCCCCCGCAGCTATAGGCTGTGTCCCAAATGATACCCTATTCCATACATAGTAAACTACTTTTGACCAGAGCCCTATGGGGAATAGGGAATAGTGCTATTTGGGATGCAGTAAAAGCCTGCCACCACGGCCTATTCTGCTTGCATGGCTTTTTTCATGACTGATTCTTACCGCGGGTCGTCATAGTAAAGCTGCCTAACAAGTCATCATAGTAAAGCTGCCTAACAAGTCATCATAGTAAAGCTGCCTGATAAGTCATCATAGTAAAGCTGCCTGATAAGTCATCATAGTAAAGCTGCCTGATAGGTCATCATAGTAAAGCTGCCTAACAAGTCATCATAGTAAAGCTGCCTGATAGGTCATCATAGTAAAGCTGCCTGACAAGTCATCATAGTAAAGCTGCCTGACAAGTCATCATAGTAAAGCTGCCTGACAAGTCATCATAGTAAAGCTGCCTGACAAGTCATCGTAGTAAAGCTGCCTGATAGGTCATCGTAGTAAAGCTGCCTGACAGGTCATCATAGTAAAGCTGCCTGACAAGTCATCATAGTAAAGCTGCCTGATAGGTCATCATAGTAAAGCTGCCTAACAAGTCATCATAGTAAAGCTGCCTGATAGGTCATCGTAGTAAAGCTGCCTGACAGGTCATCATAGTAAAGCTGCCTGACAAGTCATCATAGTAAAGCTGCCTGATAGGTCATCGTAGTAAAGCTGAGTTGAGCGGGAAAGTAGATACAGGCATTTGGTAGGGGTGCTTTGTGGCTCATAGAAACTGATCCAGGGCTGGTAGGGTAGAAATAGCTGATCTGTAATCAGTTTTGAGGATACAAACACTCATCAGCAATGCTAGATGATAACGAGTAGCTCTTTAGCCTTTCGTTATGGTGTGTGTGTGTGTGGCTTTCAGTAGTACATTTTTGAGAATCAACAGAAGTGTTAGAGAGAGCAAGATGCAGACGTTTGGCTTGTGTACGCGACAGTGACCTGTGAAAAACCACTAGAGGACATCGCCACTGACCTCTATTCATCTGTAGTTCTACTGGGCACATCAGTATACACACTGAAACTCAAGCGAACACACACACACTTTGTAGGTCAAATAGACAAACACTGGTACTACTCACACATAAGGAGACACACGCACACACTCACACACACAATTGTTTTACTGTGTTTGTGGGGAACAAGCAATTCATTCCCATTCAAAATCCTATGTTCCCGAACCCCTAACCCTAAGCCTTAACCTAACCCAAACCTAACCTTAACCCTATGCTTAACCCTAACCCTAACCTTGACCCCAACCCCCTAAACCTACTTGTAACCCTAAACCTAATCCCTAAGCCTAAAACTAATCCTAGCGCCTAACCATAACCTTAAGCCTAATTCTAACCCTAACCTTAAAGCATTTACTATGTGGGGACTAACAAAATATCACCAGTTGATAAAATGTTTGTTTGTTTACTATTCTTGTGGGGACTTCTGGTCTAGTTAAACACGTCCACTGGAGAGAGAGACTCAAACACACACACACACACACACACACACACACACACACACACACACACACACACACACACACACACACACACACACACACACACACACACACACACGAGAGAGATACACACACACATGCACTAAAGAGAGATGACAATGTGCACTGAGAGAAATCTAGAGAAAAAAACAGTGCTCTGTGGTATCATCAACTGATGAATGTTCTAATGTCCTGGTTGTTTTCCACCTCTAAATGTCAGGATGGAACAGGCATGAAATCAATGTTTTCCTATCCGTTCATTGGGGGTCAAGATTTTCTTGAGCTATTTTGTATACTGGAAGCATCTACCTGTGAGGGGAGTCTACTAGTACCCAGACTGTGGGTCAGATCTTACCACGCATCATATGACCCAGATCTGGTCCGAATGCACACTGAAGGGTTGGGCCTTTGCTTATGAGCCAGCCCTTTATTGAGGTATGTGGTCCCCTAGTTGCTGGTCCACTAAATGAGGGATACATCCACCGTGCCTGGAAGATGGTATGGCAACCAGGCCCACTTCTGGAACGTAATTCCAAGTGGTATGTGACAAGTGTTTGGGCCATAAAAATGTAGCAGTCAGGGTATGTACCCCAAACAATTCTGCAACAACTAAAAAAGGTAAAATGGTAAAAGGTATGTATATATGAAACTGTTGAAATGTGTCAATGCAGGTTTGAATGAATCGAGGCCCGAGCGAGAAGCACAATATAGATGCAATCCCTTGCTATCCTTTTAAAATCTCAGTATGAATGATCAATGCATATCCTTAGAGACGGTTCATCCAGATCCCTTGAAGTCGTTTCCGTAATCACTCGTTTAGCTCCGGACGAAAAGAGGGCCTGTTAGAATAGAATGAGTCTTGCGGGACGTCGTTCAGACTCATTCTAAAGTGGCACAACCCCACCATTGTTTTCCAGGGCGACTTACTGCCAATAAACAAGTGTAATTGATGCCCACCTATGCTGCGGCAAAGAAGATTATCGGCAGTGTAATTGTCTCATTGGGTTGGAACAGGGATCTCAGAGGGAGAGTTGGGCTGAATAGATTGGAGGAGCGTTCAAGATCATTTGAAAGCAGAGCAACCGCAACAGGATCTTATGTTGAACAAAACATGCAAACATCACTTGGTTTCAATGGAATCATCCACTTGTGACAATGGTAGATTTGTTTAAAGTGGAACTGACAGCGTTTTAACTAACTGCAGATATGAAACAAACAGACAATCATTTCAAAATATCAAATTCCCAGTTTACGCTACAAAACCAACTATATAAGAGTTTTTAAAAATATGTTATACTCCAAATTCCATGATGTAAGCCATTGTTGGCAGAATATACGGATGCAGTTCAATGCATGATTAATATGGTAGTCCAAAAAATATTGCTATCAGGTTGTAAATCACATCTGCCCTGGTTGATTGCTTGCTGACTCCACCCATTCCTGTTTCAGTTTCAAATGACTATATTTTGTACAAAAATGGACGAATATAACTAAGGCTGGGAATGTCAATACAATCAAACTAGATGATGTTGCAGTAGTATTTAGATGACTAATAGGCTAGCATATCTTCATCCTTTGTCAAGATAATCCATCCACCTGACAGGTGTGGCATATCAAAAAGCTGATTAAACAGCAGGGAGAGTGCAATTGGTATGCTGACTGCAGGGATGTCCACCAGAGCTGTTGCCAGAGAATTTAATGTTAATTTTCTCTACCATAAGCTTCCCCCAATATTGTTTTAAAGAATTTGGCAGGACATCCACATGGCCTCACAACCCAGCCCTCCACATCCAGCTTCTTCACCTGCGGGATTGTCTGAGACCAGCCACCCGGACAGCTGAATAGACTGAAGAGTATTTCTGTCTGTAATAAAGCCCTTTGTGGAGAAAAGCTCAGTCTGATTGGCTGAGCCTGGCTCCCAAGTGCCCTCCCAGGCCCACCCATGCCTGTGCCCCTGCGCAGTCATGTGAAATCCATAGTTTAGGGCCTCATTTATTTATTTCAATTGACTGTAACTCAGTAACATCATTAATTGTTGCACATTGCATTTATATTTTTGTTCAGTATATGTAGCTATTTATTTAGCAAGGGAAAAAAACAGCCGAACATTAGCTAGCTAGCTGCTGGGAGGATGTCATGTCATTGGAGGAGTGGGTGAGTGACCGACTTTGCCCCTTCATCTAATTTTCCGGTGGCTACAGCTAGATATGCAGGTGTTATTTGGTTACCTAGCAAGAAAAATTGAGTTATGTTGAACTTAAACGACAGTTTTCCAGTTAGCATATCTTTTGAGTTCATAAATTCACTCTGGCTATCTACTCTGATTTCAGAGCACTCTTGCCTGAGTGTGCCAGAGCGCTGAATAACTGCCTAATTTACAAACGCGCAACACCCTCTGAATATTACCGGTATCAGTATAGTTATTAAATTGTTGCCAGCAGCAAAGTTAGTCACTAATGTTCTATATAACATGTAAACAGCCTGACCAGCTCTGCTAGGGCGAGTGAGGTGTCATTTTTAGCCAGTTAGCTTCGGTGATTGACTACCATTGTGAGGAATGCTCGGATCAACCCTACTCCTCAGCCAGAGAGTCCAGTGTCAATAGTGCAGTGTCCTCTCAGAGCGCTCGGAGAGCGACACACTCAGAATTTACGAACCGACAATTTGACAACGCCCTGCATTTACAAACGACCCAGAGCGCACTCTGACACACTGGAGGAAATTTACGAATGCGCCCTTAGTTAGGGATAGCAAGATGGCGCCGGCAGAGATAGTCGCCTCGCTTCGAGTCCTTAGGAAACTATGCAGTATTTTGCTTGTTTATGTATGATTTTTTACATTTACACCAGAATCTTAAGTATTATTACATACAGCAGGGAATAACTATTGGATATAAGAGCAACGTCAACTTACCAACATTACGACCAGGAATACGACTTTCCCGAAGCGGATACTCTGTTTGGACCACCACCCAGGAGAATGGATCTAATCCCAGAAGCCAAACCGAAACAACGGCCCCGCAGAAGGGGTAGACGGAGCGGCCTCCTGGTCAGGCTCCGTAGACGTGCACATCGCCCACCGCTCCCGAGTATACTACTCGCCAGTGTCCAGTCTCTAGACAACAAGGTAGATGAAATTCGAGCAAGGGTTGCCTTCCAGAGAAACATCAGAGATTGTAACATCCTCTGTTTCACGGAAACATGGCTCTCTCGGGATAAGTTGTCGGAATCGGTTCAGCCACCGGGCTTCTCCATGCATCGTGCCTACAAAGATGAACACCTCTCTGGGAAGAGGAAGGCCAGGGAGTATGCTTCATGACTAATGACTCAAGGAGTAATAATACAGGAACTCAAGTCCTTCTGCTCGCCTGACCTAGAATTCCTTACAATCAAATGCCGGCCATATTACCTCCCAAGAGATTTCTTGTCAGTTATTGTCACAGCTGTGTACATTCCCCCTCAAGCAGACACCACAACGGCCCTAAAGGAACTTCACTGGACTCTATGTAAACTGGAAACCGTATATCATGAGGCTACATTTATTGTAGCTGGGGATTTTAACAAAGCAAATTTGAGATCAAGGCTACCTAATTTCTATCATCATATTGATTGTACTACTTACGGGGGTAATATGTGCGATCACTGCTACTCTAACTTCCGCGATGCGTACAACGCCCTCCCCCGCACTCCCTTCGGCAAATCCGACCATGACACTATCTTGCTCGTACCGTCTTATAGCCAGAAACTCAAACAGGATGTACCAGTGATTAGAACCATTCAACACTGGTCTGACCAATTGGAATCCACGCTTCAAGATTGTTTTGATCATGTTTTGATCCACGCTTCAAGATTGTTCTGAGGCTGACTGGAATATGTTCCAGTCAGCCTCAGAGAACAACATCGATCTACGCGCTGACTCGGTGAGTGAGTTTATAAGAAAGTGCATTGGAGATGTTGTACCCACTGTGACTATTAAACCTACCCTAACCAGAAACCATGGATGGATGGTGGCATTCGGGCAAAACTGAAAGCGCGAACCACTGCATTTCGCATAAAAAGAGGTCTGGGAATATGGCTGAATATAAACAGTGTAGTTATTCCCTCCGCAAGGCAATCAAACAAGCAAAATGCAAGTACAGGGACAAAGTGGAGTCGCAATTCAACAGCTCAGGCACAAGATGCATGTGGCAGGGTCTACAGGAAATCACGGACTACAAAAACTAAACCAGCCACGTCACGGACACCGACGTCACGCTTCCAGACAAACTAAACACCTTTCCCACTTTGAGGATAATACAGAGCCACCGTCGTGGTCTGCTAACAAGGACTGCACCCCCCCCCCTCCTTCTCCGTGGCTGACGTGAGTAAAACATTTAAACGTGTAAACCTTCGCAGGGCTGCTGGTCCAGACGGCATCCCTAGCCGCATCCTTAGAGCATGTGCAGACCAGCTGACTGGTGTGTTTACGGACATATTCAATCGCTCCGTATCCCTGTCTGCTGTCCCCACATGCTTCAAGATGGCCACCATTGTCCCTGTACCCAATATGGCAAAGATAACTGAACTAAATGACTACCGCCCCATAGCACTCACTTCTGTCATCATGAAGTGCTTTGAGAGACTAGTCAAGGATCATATCACCTCCACCTTACTGGCCACCCTAGACCCACTGCAGTTTGCATACCGCCCCAACAGGTCCACAGACAATGCAATCACCATCACACTGCACACTGTCACATCTGGACAAGAGGAATGCCAATGTAAGAATGTTGTTCATTGACTACAGCTCAGATTTCAACACCATAGTACCATCCAAGCTCATCATCAAGCTGGAGGCCCTGGGTCTCAACCCCGCCCTGTGCAACTGGGTCCTGACTTTCTGATGGGCCGCCCCCCCCAAGTCGTGAAGGTAGGAAAGAACATCTCCACTTCGCTGACCCTCAACACTGGGGCCCCACAAGGATGCGTGCTCAGCCCCCTCCTGTACTCCCTGTTCGCCCACGACTGCGTGGCCATGCACGCCTCCAACTCAATCATCAAGATTGCAGACGACACAACAGTAGTGGTCTTGATTACCAACAACGACGAGACGGCCTACAGGGAGGAGGTGAGGAGGTGTCAGGAAAGTAACCTCTCACTCAACGTCAAGAAAACAAAGGACATGATCGTGGACTTCAGGAAACAGCAGAGGGTGCACCCCCCTATCCACATCGAAAGGACAGCAGTGGAGAAGGTGGAAAGTTTTAAGTTCCTCGGTGTACACATCACAGACAACTGAAATGGTCCACCCACACAGGCAGTGTGGTGAAGAAGACGCAACAGTGCCTCTTCAACCTCACGAGGCTGAAGAAATTTGGCTTGTCACCCAAAACCCTGACAAACTTTTACAGATGCACAATCGAGAGCATCCTATCACAGCCTGGTATGGCAACTGCACCGCCCTCAACCGCAAGGCTCTCCAGAGGGTGGTGCGGTCTGCACAACGCATCACTGGGGGCAAACTACCTGCCCTCCATGACACCTACAGCACCTGATGTCACAGGAAGGCCAAAAAGATCATCAAGGACAACAACCACCTGAGCCACTGCCTGTTCACACCGCTACCATCCAGAAGGTGAGGTCAGTACAGGTGAATCAAAGCTGGGACCGAGAGACAGAAAAACACCTTCTATCTCAAGGCCATCAGACTGCTAAACAGCCCATCACTAACTCAGAGATGTTGCTGCCTACATTAAGACCCAATCACTGGCCACTTTAATAAATGTCTCACTAGTCACTTTAAATAATGCCACTTTAATAATGTTTACATATCTTACATTACTCATATCATATGTATATATTGTATTTTATGTCATCTATTGCACCTTGCCTATGCCGCTCGGCCATCGTTCATCCATATATGCATATTCTCATTCAACCCTTTAGATTTGTGTGTATTAGATAGTTGTTGGGAATTGTTAGATTACTTGTTAGATATTATTGCATTGTCGGAACTAGAAGCACAAGGATTTCGCTACACTCGCATTAACATCTGCTAACCATGTGTATGTGACCAATACAATTTGATTTGATTTGAGATGTCAATCAAATGTATTTGTCATCGATCAAATGGGCGGGCAGGCAGGCAGGCAAGTTCCCATTCAATTGTCAAAACATGGGTTGGGACAAGCATGCATTGGCAGGCAAGCTGCAGAACGAGGAGCAGACTATTAGTCCCCATCGTTTATCAGTGCAATTTTGACGGCCAACTAGCTGAAAAGGTTTGAGAGGGTTTATCTAATGTTCCCTCGTTAGATTTGAGCTTATCTCACTCTGGCTAGAATTAGTTGTTGATCTTGTTGTTGATGTGCATAACTGAGGGCGAGAGAGCCTACCTTGTCATGGTTGTTTGATCAATAGGACAGTGAAGTACCCAAATGTAAAAGGACCCCGGTGGTATTTGCATACTGTATTGCGGAAATTCATTCAGATGTGCTTTCTAATGATCGAAAGTCACGCTGTTGCTACTGCCTAAAAACACACAGTCCAGTTCAAAGTGAATGATGGCAGGCCTGTGTGGCGAATGGCTTATTTGCATAAAGGCCTTCTATAGCTCTGATTGGCTATGGCGCAGCGGTGGTCTTGGACAAGATAGATGTTTTATTTACTGCAGTGTCTATTAACTGTCCAATCGCATGTCCGCTTTCCCACTCTATATTGCTATAGAATTTTCTCAAATGCCTTACTATACGGCATTCCCGAACATTCTATGAATTTATAAAAACGTGAAAATGACCATATCTAAGCTCTTGCTTGTCAGAAAAAGTAAAAAAAAAAGTTTAAAAAAAGTGTCATATCCTTCCTGGAGGTGTACATTTAAAAAATGCTGTCAGTTCCACTAAGTGTATAACTCAAGTGAAAATTCAACTCGCAGTGCTAGTTAAAACACGCACGCACATACACACGTGCACATACACACGTGCACACACACACACACACACACACACACACACACACACGCGCACACACAAAAACACACACACACACACACACACACAGCTTACTAGCTGCCCATCCTGGGATCACCCTATTTACATATGTGTGAAATTTAAACTGGAGCCAGTCAGATGTGATAAAGCAAATAATTGCAGCATCATCGTATAGCTAAAGAGGCGACTGGCTGTTCGCGTGAACGTGTTTATGTTCAAACTGAGCTCACAAGTACTCTGAGTAGAGCAATCATTTTGAATAATGTCTCCTAATGATCATGACGGGTGTCATACGATAGCTGCTGTGTAAATATAGCAAGAATACACCAGACACAGGATTCACACGACATGACAAATTCATAACAAATTGGACCCCTGGAGATGCACTAGGTGCTACTGTACCAAAGAGGCACCACTCATAGCAGAGAATACTACTATAGTGAGGCTTGGTATAGTGAGGCTTGGAAGGAATGTCTCCCTCCACTCTTCAGCTATATTTCTCTAGAATCTATCTCTCCTCTCCAGGTACAGATGTATTTCTATAAGATCTGTGCCCATTGGAATAGCACAGTCTGCAGAGTCAGGGGGATAATCTATTTCCTTGCGGTTCTACGCCCGGGGAGACAGATTTGCAGCTAAAAACATTTGAGCGTCTTACCAGAGCAGCACTTCTGTTCCTCCTTCTGCCAAAGCAACACACTGGAACTGGCAGGACACACACACACACACACACACACACACACACACACACACACAATTCTCCAAGTTCAGTTTGGTGAGTGAAAGTTCACAGGGAATCAACGAAAACTATTTAGAATTACTCCCAAACAATCCCCGCTTAGACATTCTAATCCACATTGCACCATATTTCAAATATCACTTTGGCGGCCAACATGTTTTACTTTTCATAACAATTACACATTGAGATATTAGGGTATCTGGGGTCTTATGCTTGGAGATTAGCCAACACTTACTGAAGGTCTTGGAGTGACCTTATCCAACAAACTGCGACAACAACCGGATCAAACGGCTCACCTTAAGTCTGATTAGTAAAACAATTAGCCTGCCGGTAACTTCAGCGGTCAGTGTGTGTGTGTGTGGACACACGTTTCTCCTGACAAACCTTTTTTTCTTTCTGAGGCAGAACAATGAGCACTTCTCCATCTCCTGGGAGGTGTGTGTGTCGTGTGTGTCGTGTGTGTGTGTTGTGTGGGGCTCCTCAGCTGCCGAGTTGCGTAATAAGGAGGTCGGGGTGTAAACACAGAGTGAGAGAGTGTCATTTGCTGAGAATAATGTTTTTCTCTACATTACTGTTATGTTCTACGTGAATATATTGTGACAGAGTGTTATAATGCAGCAAACATTATATAAATGTTAATATAACTCCCATACTTATGTCTCACACTAGCTAGCCACCTGGCTTGGCCTAGCTATATAAAAGTAATTGAGAGACACTACTCACCTCAGTACCATGAACGCTATGATAAAAAAGCATTGAACTTAAGTGGTTCGATCAGAAGGCAACATATATGGCCAATGAAGTAACCAATACCTGTTTACATGCTGCTGAATGGGTCATTAATCATGACACTGTATGGGCACTTCCTGTTGGGGGTGGTGACTTAGTTTGATTGACATATGATTAATGAGGGCCGTGTGAGCGGTTTGCTTTGTTAGTACAGGAGTCAGTGCAGCTGTTTTCACAGAAAGGCAGGGTTTAAGTGCTTAACTATTTGGTTACAGGTTACAGCAGGTATCACCTCTTTAAGTACACACATGCACACACACACACACACACACACACACACACACACACACACACACACACACACACACACACACACACACACACACACACACACACACACCTAAACCTCAAACTGTTATTCCACAGCGAACACATAACACATGACATATATGTTTACACTTTTACTACTATTTGCTGTGTTGTTAGGCAGTACAGGTCATCTACAGTATATTGTTTACTAGTTGGTAAGATAAAGCAGTTTCCATGGTTTCTAGGTAACAACAAAATAAGTGTACAGTCCAATAATAGTTGTTCGAAACAAGTAAGTGCACTAATTTCATTTAAGTGTGCTACTCCTACGTTGACATAATCATTCTGTTTACAACGTATACACTGTAGTGTGGTTAAGGGAATAGTTATGGATTTTGGCAATGAAGCCCTTTCTCTTCTTCCCCAGAGTCAGATGAACTCGCTGGTTACCATTTTTATGTCTCTGTGTCCAGCAGGAAGGAAGCAAGAGGGAGTTTTGGGAGCCAATGCTAACTAGCTTAGCGCTATCATGCTGTATCTAGACATCTAGTCTTTGCACTGCTAGCGCTAACGCTAGTTAACAGTGACTCGCGAATTGCCAAAATCCCCAGCTATCCCCTTAACCACACTACGCCCATTTGCGACGTTACTGCAAACAATGGACACTGTTTTTTCCCCTCTACTATTATTCTGACATTTCGCATTCTTAAAATAAAGTGGTGATCCTAACTGACCTAAAACAGGGAATTTTTACCGGGATTAAATGTCAGGAATTGTGAAGAAATGAGTTTAAATGTATTTGGCTGAGGTGTATGTAAACGTCCAACTTCAACTGTATATATAAAACAAAGGTAAATTGAGTTTTTGACTGCACTGGGCCTTTAAAGATGAATCTTTAATTTGTATGATTCACTCCAATCTCTGTGCCTGCATTAAGGGTCAGATACCATCAGTTATCTTTAGATTCCTCCAGGGTACACGCACAGGCAGATGTTTACGAACGATGCATCCTACTTTTATAGTTTTAAGGATCAAGTGATCCATTTCACGAACTTGATGTGAAAGTACCAGAACTACTTTCTTCTCGATAAAATAGTTAACTTATCTGAAGTACTTTTCACATCTGATTTACTCCTTTTTGAATTGCCACCTACTGTGACAGGATAGGAAATTGCTAAAAAGACAGGAAGTCTGAATAACACCATGTTTGCGTATGAAATTGCACCCTATACCCTATACAGTGCACTACTTTTGACCAGGGCCGATATGGCTCTGGGCCCAGTTTCCCAAAAGCATCTTAAAGTTAAGTTCATCTTTGAACCATAGGTTCCTATGGGTTCCTACCATAGGTTCCTATGGTTCTACGATTAGCTTAACCTAGGTGTAATTTCGGATGCAAACCATGTGTTCAGCCATGAATCAATTAATTACAGGTTAGCTCAGTGTAAAACAGTTTAAAAGCCTAAACTGCACTTCATCCTACAGATCAACCGGTGTAATCGTCTGAAGTCTCTTATCCAGTCATACATGTGTGGCCTTTGGTAGTAATAGTTACTGACGGCATACATGCACACAAATGTATCAACACTTAGCAATACACCCACATTTCTTCATAACTTGTTTGGGTCACGACTAACAACACAATTAGTATGTGCTATTAATAAATGAGCATTGCAGCATTTTTGAACATTCATAAGCAAGACAGTATTTATGAGTAATATTGAAAGCCCATCTGTATTCCCATATTATTTATAAGCACATTAAACCAATAGTCCAAACGTACGGTAAAATTGTTCAGAATAAACAGATATCAACTAGGCATGTTTGGATACGTTTGACAGTCCATTCTGTCTCTGTCTATTTTGAGTGGCTTGCACAGCAGCCCACTCTGTCTGGCACAGCGACTCCGAATATTCATCTGACAAATAAATCTCAAACTGTAATGATGGACTCCAACTTAGGCGTGACTTATGGGCTAGCCTCCACCGCTCATCTGCCATCTGTCAATCAATCATCCCCCCTGCTCTACTCCTGCAGTTATTTATCATTCGGTTCCATCCATCCTTCAGCAGCTGTCTATTGTTCATCAGGATGGATGATTAACGACGACGCTCTCCCTCCTCACGGCGCACTGCCCACTAGACTTCTACTAGTACTGTATGTTGTCTTATTTTTCTCTCTCTCTCTCTTTCTCTCTCTCTCACTCTCTGTATCTCTCTCTCTCTCTCTCTGTATCTCTCTCTCTCTCTGTATATCTCTCTCTCTCTCTCTCAATTCAAAGGGCTTTATTGGCATGGGAAACATATGTTAACGTTGCCAAAGCAGGTGAAGTAGATAATAAACAAAAGTGAAATAAACAATAAAAATGAACAGTAAACATTACACTCACAAAAGTTTCAAAGGAATAGAGACATTTCAAATGTCATATTATTGCTATGTACTGTCACGTTCCTGACCTGTTTTCTGTTAGTTTTGTATGTGTTAGTTGGTCAGGACGTGAGTTTGGGTGGGCAGTCTATGTTTTCTGTTTCTATGTTGGTTTAAGGGTGACCTGATATGGCTCTCAATTAGAGGCAGGTGGTTTTCATTTCCTCTGATTGAGAGTCATATTAAGGTAGGTGTTTTCACACTGTTTGTTGTGGGTGGTTGTCTCCTGTGTTAGTGTCTGTCTATGTTGCACCATACGGGACTGTTTCGGTTTGTTTGTTCATTTTGTTCGTTTGGTTTTTATGTAGTCATTTCCCTGTTCGTGCGTTCTTCGTGTTACATGTAAGTTCTTACGTCCAGGTTTGTCTACATTCGTTTTGTTATTTTGTTAGTTAATTCAAGTATAGTTCGTTTTTTGTCTTCGTTGTTTTGTCGTGTCTAAATAAATATCATGTCTAAGTATCACGCTGCGTCTTGGTTCAATCCATGCTCCTCCTCTTCGGATGAAGAGGAGGAGGAAAGCCGTTACATGTACACTGTTATAACGGTGTGCAAATAGTTACAAGTACAAAAGAGGGGATAAATAAACAAATATATCGGTTGTATTTACAATGGTGTTTGTTCTTCATTGGTTGCCCTTTTCCTGTGGCAACAGGTCACAAATCTTGGTGCTGTGACGGCACACCTCGGTATTTCACCCAATAGATTTGGGAGTTTATGAAAATTTGATTTTCAAATTCTTTGTGGGTCTGTGCTGTGTAATCTGAGGGAAATATGTGTCTCTAATATGGTCATGCATTTAGCAGGAGGTTAGGAAGTGCAGCTCAGTTTACACCTCATTTTGTAGGCGGTGTGCACTTAGCATGTCTTCTCTTGAGAGCCAGGTCTGACTTCGGTGTCCTCTCTCAATAGCAAGGCTACGGTCACTGAGTCTGTACATAGTCAAAGCTTTCCTTAATTTAGGGTCAGATATTCTTCCACTGTGTACTCTCTGTTTAGAACCAAATAGCATTCCAGTTTGCTTTGTTCTTTGGTTAATTCTTTACAATGTGTCAAGTAATTGTCTTTTTTTGTTTTCTCAGGATTTGGTCGGGTCAAATTGTGTTGCTGTCTCTCCATCTGTCTGTATGTTTGTATTATATCTCTCAGGGTTTGTTTGAGGTGAGAGCGTTTCAGTTCCCCCTTCTCTTTCTTTGTCACTGAGTGTCTTTCTCCACAGGTATGTCTCTTTATCTCCCTCTCGTGCCATTGCGTTCTCTACTAAACAACAGAGGGCATGATGGGGTGAGTTTATACCTCTGGTTATGTCTTTATCACCATTTTTTGTTTTGTTCTCTCTTATTTTCTCTCTCCCTCCAACCTTCTCTCTCAGACCCTGCTGATATAAACTGAGGGTGGCCTCCCCCCTCCTCCTCCTCCTCTCCCCTACCTTGGGTCATTCCCAATGAGAGGCTTTTAAAGTTTCCCCCTCTCCCACTGGTCACATTAAAGAGTGTTCACCTTCTAAATGACAGATCAAACCAGGAGAAACGAAGGAGAAACTAAGGAAACTCCACCAAGGGAAGCAATGGCCTTGTGGTACTGAACAGACCTGGGTTCACATACTAGTTGAAATGTTCCTGGAACTTTTAATGTTTTCTTTAGTCTGCCTGGAGTGCCAGAACGGCCGGGTTTACACTTTTGCAAGTATTATGTTGGTTCCATTGTGCCAGGCAAGCTCAATCAAGCCCAGATAAAGTATTTGAAATTATTTTAAATAGTATTTGAACCCAGGTTGGGTATTGAACGTTATATGTCCTTTAGCAGAGGACAAATTAAAAAAGGCATACAATTCATTCAAATTACTGTAGTATTTTCCAAGAGTTGTAGAAAAAATCATGTTGCCAAGATCCTAGATCTCAAAGGCATCTAAGTCCATTAAATGTTTTAATTGTGAACAAGACATTTTAATTCGAATTCCTTGTAAAAAAAAAAGTTAACTCTACTTCCTGGTCATCAGTGTGTCCCTGTAACTGTACCTTAAAACTGGGACACGGATTTTGATACTGGCTGCGGAACTGTGCAAATCTGTGTCCCTGTCTTCCAATAGTCAGGTTCAAGGCAATCAGAAGGGCCAATTTTGGCCCCTTTGAGTGGAAATCAATATGGACCATCTGATCCGTCTCCACTGCCCATCTGTGACACTTGTTTCAACTCTTACGCTTCTTTGTCTTTCTCATAATGGACCCATGGACCAGAGCATGTGGTGGGTAAACGTCTGTCTTTCTTTCTCTCTCTTTTGTCTCAGATCAGGGGATCCCTGGCCAGATGATGGCAGAGTGATAGTTCCTTTCAGAGAGATCCAGTGAAATTAGATGAGACCTGGGCTCAGGCTTCTGTCAGGCCAGGACTGTTGAGTGTCTTTGGGGCTCATTGGTGGTCTCCTCTCCAAATAGGGCCTTTAACCGTCAAGCCATGTGAAAAATGTGGAGGATCAGTGGGGGAGCAGAAGACTCATACAGAGGATGAGGGGGTGGAGAGAGGCTTCGGTTATCACCACCACCAGAGAACGGGGTGTGTGTGTGTGCACTCTTCTTGCTGTGGGCATCATTGTATTCCTATTGCATACTGCAGATGAAGGGTTGTGTGTGTGTGTGTGTGTGTGTGTGTGTGTGTGTGTGTGTGTGTGTGTGTGTGTGTGCGCGCGCGTGTATGTGTGTGTGTACGTTTGTGTGCCTCAAGAACTCAAACCCATTATGGGACTGTTAATGATTTAATGTTAATGTTAATGACAGGAATAATACTACACTCTTCGGATCAGATCAGAACTCAACGAGGCCCCGTATTACTCAACATGGTCTCCATACTGGCTGACTTCAGATTGGAGGTCAACACGGCCCCACATTAGAAACCAGACTCTCCATGATACTCGATAAGGCCTCGAGTAGAGATGATGAAATGACAGATAGTATCTCTTCAATTATCGCAGAGGCATCATCTCCCCATCAGCAGATCCATATTAGGGTCATTATCTATCTACACAGTCAGTGTCTCTGGAGCCCAAATCTGCAATTACAGCTAAAACTCCATCATAACTACTGTGCACCACAAACCTGGATGAATATGGACCAGCGATCAATAAATCCATTCTAATTTCATCAGACGGTGCGGGAAAACGGCAAGGTAGGTTTTAAAGAGTGCATGGGTAAGAACGATATAGTTGGATTTCATTGAAAATTACGGTCTAACTTTTCATTGCTGTTTCTAATAATAAATCTTCTGAGAGGCGCGAGATAAAAACGATCTATAACCGGTTCAAAGACATCAGAGGAACATTTCATTTGGGACTTTTAATCAGACCTTGAAACCCTATTATGGTTTGAAATGAATTCGGTTTTGAAACCAGATTCAACCAACTAGCCATGTTGATGCAATGGTTGTTTTTTTACACTACAAAAATGACAGGGTAGCCTACTCTGCTTTCACTGACAAACAAACCAATAGAAACGATGTTGTCTGATCCATATAATTGGCCTACGAAAAGGGGAGACACAAATACGGTATGACGTCCATCTAACCTGGAGTTGGAAATTAGTGTCCAACAACAAACAAAAGTGGCACTGACCCATTGACAAAGACAGTGAATATGCTCCTTACTGCGACCATGGCCGATGTTCTCTGCTAGTGCCAATATGATAGGCTACTGTTCACTCAATTAAGTTACGAAGTTTGATAACTGAAAGAAAGATTGGAGTCATTTCACTATCATCTATTTACAGCAATAGCCATTTTGCTTTCCAAACAGTTTTTCCATGATTGTATTTTTAAATATTGCAATATGCCTGCCTGGGTCTCTCTGCTTTTCACTGACAGTCGCAACTCATCTATTTGGTATTTGCAGCACATGCTGTCCAAATTGCGGGCCCTTCCGACAGTAGGCTATGCGATTTAAAACAATCCACTTTTTTTTTTTAAAGAAGCGAATGATCCTCTGTGGCCAAATCATGCTTAATACTGTAGTAGCCTATTTTGAATGATTGTATTTATTTCTGTAGACAGGAGTAAGCTAATTAGGCTATATCATTTTGGCAATTTAATTCAATTTACTTTAGGGAAAGCTTAGCTTCCCTTAGTCTTATGGACACGCCACTTATGCGTTTTTAATGTGGCTCCTGTAGGCTACCCGCGCACATTTGTCCACACACAAAATCATTTCAGCATCCAAATCCCAACAGTGCACTGTGCACCTGCAATTGTATGATTGGAAAGAGACATTTGTTACAAAACACCTATATGTATTGTAATGACAGTTTGTGATTGTCATTAGGCCTAGATTTGTAGCCTGAATTGATGCATCCACTGTTGTCCATGCGCCTCGGTCTAGGCCACTCATCTCCGCCTTGTCCATAAGTGTCTCGGCCACTCATCTCCGCCTTGACAAAATGTAAGTGTTTTCCTCAAACCACAATATAATTTGGATATTTGAGGCATGTACCACCCGGTTTCCAGTCAATTTGCACATTTTTCATGCGGCTGACATGCAGTAATATTAAATAATGGTACAATAGCCTTTCGTTTTTTAGGCTCACATTTTACCGGTACGGAGTACCCCCACTATTTATTTTGCCGGGACGCCATAACAGGGAGTACCACCTTACTTTCACCCCTGGTGATAACATTGATAAAGTAAGTTGAGATAATGTGGAAACTATGCTGACACTTTTTTTTGCCTGGAGTGTACAATATGGCCAAGAAGAGATCAAGAAGAGACTCAAGAGGAGACTCAAACGTAATCATTGTTCTGTCACTCTCTGTTCAACACTCCAGCAAACCAACACAGTCGCACAATAAGAAGACAGATATACAGCGTCATTATTCTACCTCAGCAATACTGTTGTGTATCCTGTCTAGCTTTTTTTGAAAGCTTTCAAGGACCAAGCCAGCGAACTTGTTGACTATGAATTTTATCTGACCAGTGGGGCCTCTGCTACTTTCCCGGATACACCAACTGCTGCCCACCTGCAAAAGACTACCCAGACAATCAATGTGAAGACTTCTTTGTTTTCTGTTTATCAATGGTTTTCAATCAACAACGTTTCTATTTGTGGGAGAGTTACAGCGACTGAGTCGACTGAGACACAACAAGGAAAGCTATATGTTTTGGATGAATATTGTTTGTTTGGAAACTGAACCTTCAGAAAAAAAGTATCGAAATTTGACATGACATGCCGTAAATAACAAATGTCCAACAGTGAGGTCATAAATTGGTGCCATAAAATGACATGTCTGAATATGTCCCATTACTGAATCAACAGTTGTCAGAGTACTGAATCGCTTTCAACAATAAAAACATTTATTCTAAAGTGCATTCTGTAGATTGAACCTGTTCGAACATATCCTGTACTTTGAGGGCATAATTGAACTAATGTGATGAGATAATTACAATGATTAAAAACAGCATGTTGTACGCAGGTGTTTTAAAAAGCACTTAATCATTTTAAGGACTCCTTTATATTTTTATGCTTATGGCTTTCAATGCTTCACCATGGGTTATGATTGTGTGATACATTGCTTATTACAAACTGGGTGGTTCGAGCCCTGAATGCTGATTGGCTGACAGCCGTGGTATATCAGACCGTATACCACGGGTATGACAAAACATTTATTTTTACTGCTCTAATTACATTGGTAAACAGTTATTAATAGCAATAAGGCATCCCGGAGGTTTGTGGTATATGGCCAATATACCACGGCTAAGTTGTGTCCAGGCGTTGCATCGTACGTACGAACAGCCCTTAGCCGTGGTATATTAGCCATATACCACACCTCCTCGGGCCTTATTGCTTAAATATAGTTTACAGTGCGTACTAGAGGTGCTTTGGATGAGTCTTTGCACAACGGGGTCTCTGACTTAACGACTTTACAGGCCCGTAGAACACTGGTCAGAAGAGTTTGCACACACTGTACATATATTTTTCTATTGACTGTACGTTTGTTTATGTGTAACTCTGTGTTGTTGTGTTTGTCGCACTGCTTTGCTTTATCTTGGCCAGGTCGCAGTTGTAAATGAGCTGGCCTACCTGGCTCTCAACTGGCCTACCTGGCTAAATAAAGGTGAAATAAATCAAATTAAATAAAAAATGTAATGTAAATCAAATATAAGAGACTGGTCTTCAAAAACAAAGTTAAGTCTAGTCAAAAATCCCATGAAGCCAACATAACACACCGTTCATTTTCAGGATGAATTGTTCTAATTATGGCTGAAAGAGGAGTGGATAGTGAGCAGTAACACGCATGTGCTTCCAAACCGGCACACTATTACCTACATAGTGCACTACTTTTAACTAGGGTTCATAGGACCTGTCTTCTCACATGATACTTTGGGAAAATGACAAATGATACTGCATGGGTCATTACAATGAACATGTTGGTGATGTTTTTAGATACGCATTGGAATGCGTGCAGGGAAATGTGACATGATTTAGGCAATTTAAGTTCTGAAAATGTTTCACTTTAAGCCGATAAAAAGAAATGTAAAGAAATGGCTCCTGTTTTTCCTCACAAAGCTTCACACTGACAGTCTGATGGACCAATTGAATGAGTTTAATAAAAATGGAATGATATGCTATAAAAAAAAATGTTAAATATAATCAAAAGAAATACAGATAATGTTGTGTTTTGTGTTAGAATGAAGCCCGAAACCATAAAACTATTTTCTCCTATCTCTTATCACTTGAACACAGCTGCTTAGAATATATCTTTGAATCGGTTTACAATGAGTGTTGAATGACAAGCTACTTTTCCAATTTACACATGATTTGTTCCGGTGGATTTGTCATTGTGCCGATACATATGGCAAAAAAAAATGGACACTTAATTTCCGTAGAAGAATACATCCTAGTTTTGCCTCTTTCACATTGGTCTCACAAAGACGACAACCATTTTATTAATTCAATTATAAACATAAGTTTTGGTAAATGACAGACAAAATATGCTATGCCTCATAATTGAAATGGTTCCACCTCAGTGAAACGTGCCAATGCTATGTGAGTGAAAATGTGAATGTTTTACACCTTTCCGACCGCAAAACAGCACAAGCTCTTTGTTTAGGTTACGACAAAGGAGTGTGAAAAGCAGATAGAAAATAGACTGGTATACAGTATAGTACTTCTTATCTTATCCACAGAGCCACAAACTTTACTTGGTTTATTATAGGAAAACGACAGTGAAAAGGAGATATCATTTGTAATTTTCTGCAGATCGTCGGAGATTTGCACCCACGGTACACATACAACCTAAAGAAACACACAAAGCAGCAGAAAAGCCTACCAATGTCATCCAAAAGTGAATTTCGGTGTGCGAAATGTTGCGTAGGCTCATTGCTCAACATTTATGAGTCATTTTAAGCGTGACGCATTATTTGCTGAATAAAGCCAGTAAAACTTTATGTAAATGATTTCCATTGTAATCAAGATTTTAAAAATACATAGCAACAATATTTCATACCTCTACAAGCTAAATGGATGACAATATCTTTGAAACCCTGATTTAAGGCTTAGCTGCCAAAATGTTGGCATTTATCACGTTGATGGGAGCCATGTTAATGTGCTGCTTTTCTTTTCAATATCCACACTTTAAGATCGATTTTTCAATCAAGTCCCTTCGCATTGGGCACCCTCGGGTTGAATCAACGTTGTTTCCACATCATTTGATGAAATTACGTTGAACCAACGTGGAATAGACGTTGAATTGACGTCTACGCCCAGTGGGTTGAGGCAGTAGATCTGTCAGAACGTGTAAAACAACAGTGCAAGGAACAGTAAACAATATACCATCCAAACATACAGTAAGCACTCTATCCTGTCTATGATATATGAGATGTGCGTGTTGGGTAATGCAATATGTCTCCCACTTTAACAAATCAATAGAGATAACGAACCTGCTGAATGTCGCTCGGCTTTAGCAGTAGATGAATCGCTTTAGAAGCCTAAAGCTTAAGACTAAGACCTGGGCACATATTGAGAAATCATCACAGAGTAGGAGTGCTGATCTAGGATCAGTTTTCTCTTTTAGATCGTTCTTGAATAAGATTATGAAAACAAGAAAGGCCTGATACTAAGAGATCAGCACTCCTACTCAGAGACGCTTTGTCAGTACGGGGCCCTGAAGACACCAAGCTCCCATTTCCTTCTTTGAGATCATCACAGATCAACAGTGGTGGCTTCTCCGTGTGGTTGTGCGTTGAGCTCTTGAACTCCCGGACTTTGCATCTCCTCTCCACCATGTCAGTTCCGCTCTACGCAGCCGTAAATAAGAGGGAGAAAGGGGGGTATGGGCGCTGCTCAGGACGGGCTGACGGTGGATGGTGGCGCCTGCTGGTTTGACAGATTGATCCAGCTGTGGTTGTGGGGGTGGTTGCGGTGGTGCTGGCAACAGGGGGGAGCATTTTGGCTGTAGTTGTGGTGGCGGTGTGTGTGGTGTGGAAGGAAAAGTTTGCCACGCAAGCGACAATCAGTGGAAGAGTTTGGCAAACAGCACATGACACACATGGATGCACGCATAGAAACACACAGGCACTCACGTGCACACACATGTGCACAAAAACACGCACGCACACACACACACACACACACACACACACACACACACACACACACACACACACACACACACACACACACACACACACACACACACACACACACACACACACACACACAGCCAGCTTCAACGAGACTACCCCTTAGTACTGCACATTTCCTCTGAAGTTATGGTTAATGTTGTGGTTTTGACATGATGTGCTCAAAACAGCCTCAGATGACCCAATTTTGTGTTATTAGACCTCGGTTCAAATATATATATATATATATTTGTTTTTCAAAAAGTCTGTCTGTGCTTAATTGAGCTTGCCTGGTGCAATGGAACCAATGGAATCCTCCCAAGATTCAAAGGAACTCCAGGCAGGCTCAATCAAGCGTTTAAAGCAAACAAGTATTGTAACCCGGATCTGGGTGGTTTGAGACCAAAGGCTTCCTCCCCTGGGAATGCCTGCTGTTCAACCCCTATCAGTCCCCTGGTTGGTTTCCAGTGGTGACCTTCAGACACCATCTCCCCCCACTCTCCCCTCGTCAAAAGGAGCAGCCAGATAAGAGCTGACTGGGGAGATGGAAGCCTTTGAGTTTCCAGCCTGCCCATAGAGATGGATAGAGGACACACTTCCCACAAACGCTGTTTTAGCAGGAAATGGAGATAGCCCCATAGAGATCCTGTAATTCTATGGCTAGCCCTCAGTGGTGTTGCCCATGCTGTCACAAAGGCGATCAATGGTAAAGATAGGTGTGCCCTCTTTCCATCTCTATGGGCAGGCTGGAAACTCGAAGGATTCTACAAAGGCCTCATACAGTCAAACCTCCCTTGGCCACACTGGCCTTCTCTATCTCTATCATAGAGGGCTTCACCGCCCACAGATTTAATGCACTCTGCTGCCATCATGGAAATATCCTCATGTGCCAGTCCACAAGGGTGGCCATTGGGCGACCACATCAAACACTAGGATGTAACCTTGGGGTCAGATAGAGTACACGCAGATAAGGTTAGTGGTGTTAATATCCGAGTATAGAAACAGTGTACACCAATAAGTGTGTTGTGATGAGAAAAATATATATAAGTTTGAAAAATAGAAAAAAAAGACTATTGCCATATGAACCTTTGTTTGTCAACTATAGACTCGGTATTGCAAAGAAAATTAATTATATTCGAAATGCAGCCGTTTTTCCAGAGATAAAAAGATATTCCTTTGTCAAAAACCATGAATAGTCAATGACACATTGAAATAGAAGAGGGAGTTTGAATTAAAAACATGAGGGTGAATGGCATTATTCCTGACATGGCGAACCGAGTGGGCGCACTCTGTGAAAGAGGGATGCAATTAAGATAACCTACAAAGAGAGAATTTTGTTTGTGCTGGTTGTCAGTGTGGGACACCTAACATATTATTCTGGCAGGCCCTGTTTTATTAAAAACATCAACAGCTCTGATGCCTGGAAAGATATACTGTAGCTTTTTTTGTCACTGTGTTAATGAACCTGGACAAGGCTGAACATTCACATTTTACATTCGAGTAATTTAGCAGACACTCTTTTTCAGAGCGACTTACAGTTAGTGCCTTCATCTTAAAACGGCTGCAAAGGGAACAAAGGGACAGACTTAGACTGACCCCTGACAAGGTGTTCATTGACATTTCTTTCATCTCGTTAAACACTCTTTAACTATCACGTGGTTACCTAGGTTCTGTGCCAACGTAGAAATGTCAGTTTGAGAGGATTTTCTTTTGGCAGAAATTAAGATTCCGGCTTAACTTTGCAATTTGGAATCCTGCGTAAATTCGCAACAAGAATAGGTTAATTGATTTTAAATAAATAAATAATAGTGATAACTTTTATTGTAGTAAGTCATTCAAGGACACTGTACACAGGCAACAATAACATACAAAAGCAAAAATAGAGGATTAAAAACATTGAAGGTGCAACAGCTTGACAAAACTGCTACCCACTGGGTTCAACGTTATTTCGGTTGAAATGATGTTGAAACAATGTTGATTCAACAAGTGTGTGCCCAGTGGGTAGGGCAAAGGTCAGAGCCCTGATTAGGGAAAATCAAGATGTAAATGTATAGTGGAGTAATATTTATCATATATGATAATATATACACTTTATATCACGTGCAACCCATTATATTAAATTAAATATCTGACTGTGTTTAACTGCCTAAAATGAAGGAATGGTAGGAGGTGTGAATATCAAAGGAATAATTATTTATTCACTTTGTAATATGAATGGATTCACATACAAGGCATAAAGCTTAAGTTACAAGGCAATTTTTATTTTTTTTACCTTTATTTAACTAGGCAAGTCAGTTAAGAACAAATTCTTACTCACAATGACGGCCTACCAAAAGGCTAAAGGCCTCCTGCGGGGACAGGGGCTGGGATTCAAAATAAAAAATGTAATTAAAATATGGGACAAAACACACATTATGACAAGAGAGACACCACAACACTACATAAAGCCTAAGTCAACAACATAGCATGGCAGCAACACATGAAAACACAGCATGGTAGCAACAATACTGACATCATCATAGCATTCATAATTATAGGTATAAAGATCCTTATGTTAAGTTACAAGAAAAACCATGAAGAAAGAGATGCCTAAAAAATATTGTAAAACCGGTCTCCAATGGATAGTATACAGGATAAGATAACAACAGACCTTTCTAACTTCTGAAGGAGTAATTTTTTCAATATTTTTGTATTTAAACTTTATTTAACTAGACAAGTCAGTTCAGAACAAATTCTTATTTACAATGCCTACCAAAAGGCAGAAGGCCTCCTGTGGGGACCAATCAAATGATACCAAGTTTAGTAACCTGATCACCCAGACCCAATCTCCACAGGATGTCACAGCATCTAAAGGCTTGTGTGGGGGATGAGACCAATGTAAATAAGACAGAATTCCTGAGTGTCATGCCCTGATCTGTTTCACCTGTTCCTGTGATTGTCTCCACCCCCTCCAGGTGTCGCTTATTTTCCCCAGTGTATCTATCCCTGTGTTTCCTGTCTCTCTGTGCCAGTTTGTCTTGTATGATTAGTCAAGTCAACCAGCGTGTTTTTCCCGTACTCATTTTGCTATTCTCCTTTATCTAGTCCTCCTGGTTTTGACCCTTGCCTGTTTCTGGACTCTGTACCCGCCTGCCTGACCATTCTCCCTGCCTTGACCACGAGCCTGATCTGGTTTTGACCTTTTTGCCTGTCCACAACCATTCTCTTGCCTGCCCCTTTGAATTATTAAACATTGTAAGACTCCAACCATCTGCCTCCTGTGTCTGCATCTGGGTCTCGCCTTGTGCCTTGATAGAGAGGACAATAAAACCCCTTTGCATAGAGTAATTTAGAGTTCATGCTATACCGATACAAGTAACCACAGAGATCATACATCTGTAGCATCAGAGTCCTCCTTAAGAGGCAAATTTCAGAGATTTTTTATTATTTTTTAATTATTTAACCAGGTAGGCCAGTTGAGAACAAGTTCTCATTTACAACTGCGACCTGAACAAGATAAAGCAAAGCAGTGTGACACAAACAACACAGTTACACATGGAATAATCAAATGTACAGTCAATAACACAATAGAAATGTATACATACAGTGTGTGCAAATGAAGTAAGATTAGGAAGGTAAGGCAATAAATAGGCCATAGTGGTGAAATAATTACAATTGAGCAATTAAAAACTGGAGTGATAGATGTGCAGAAGATGAATGTGCAAGTAGAGATACTGGGGTGCAAAGGAGCAAAATATTAAAATATGGGGATGAGGTAGTTGGGTGGGCTATTTACAGATGGGCTATGTACAGGTGCAGTGATCTGTAAGCTGCTCTGACAGCTGATCCTTAAAGTTAGTGAGGGACATATGAGTCTCCAGCTTCCTTCCAGCTTCAGTGATGGAAGCGGATGGCAATGTGATATACTGCATTGAATTTGCTGAGTAGAGTGTTGGGGGCTATTTTGTAAATAATATCGCCGAAGTCAAGGATCGGTAGGATAGTCAGTTTTACGAGGGTATGTTTGGCAGCATAAGTGAAGGATGCTTTGTTGCGAAATAGGAAGCTGAGTCAGGAAGGAGAGTTTACAGTCTAACCAGACACCTAGGTATTTGTAGTTGTCCACATATTCTAAGTCAGAACAGTCCAGGTGCTGGCAGTGATCGGTTGAAGAGCATGCATTTCATTTTACTACGAAGCATGCATTTCATTTTACTAGGCGCTGTTGCGCGTTCTTCACCACGCTGTCTGTGTAAGTGGACCATTTCAGTTTGTCCGTGATGTGTATGCCAAGGAACTTTCCACCTTCTTCACTACTGTCCTGTCGATGTGGATAGGGGGGTGCTCCCTCTGCTGTTTCCTGAAGTCCACGATATTCTCCTTTGTTTTGTTGACGTTGAGTGTGAGGTTATTTTCCTGACACCACACTCCGAGGGCCCTCACCTCCTCCCTGTGGGCCGTCTCGTCGTTGTTGGTAATCAAGCCTACCACTGAAGTGTTGTCTGCAAACTTGATGATTGAGTTGGAGGCGTGCATGGCCACGCAGTCATGGGTGAACAGGGAGCACAGGAGAGGGCTGAGAACGCACCCTTGTGGGGCCCTTGTTTTGAGGATCAGAGGGTTGGAGATGATGTTTCCTACCCTCATCACTTGGGGGCGTTCCGTCAAAGTCCAGGACCCAGTTGCACAGGGCGGGGTCGAGACCCAGGGTCTCGAGCTTGATGACGAGTTTGGAGGGTACTATGGTGTTAAATGCTGAGCTGTAGTCAATGAACAGCATTCTTACATAGGTATTCCTCTTGTCCAAATGGGTTAGGGCAGTGTGTAGTGTGATTGCAATTGCGTCGTCTGTGGACCTATTGGGGCGGTAAGCAAATTGGAGTGGGTCTAGGATGTCAGGTAGGGTGGAGGTGATAAGATCCTTGACTAGTCTCGCAAAGCACTTCATGATGACGGAAGTGAGTGCCACGGGGCGATAGTCGTTTAGCTCAGTTACCTTAGCTTTCTTGGGAACAGGAACAATGGTGGCCCTCTCTTGCCTCTTCAAGGCACTACAGAGGGTAGTGCGTACGGCCCAGTACATCACTAAGCCGCCTGCCATCCAGGACCTCTACACCAGGCGGTGTCAGAGGAAGGCCCTAAAAATTGTCAAAGACCCCAGCCACCCCAGTCATAGACTGTTCTCTCTACTACCGCATGCAAGCGGTATCGATTTTTACCCCCAAGCCATAAGACTCCTGAACAGGTAATCAAATGGCTGCCCGGACTATTTGCATTGTGTGCCCCCCCCAACCCCTCTTTTTACGCTGCTGCTACTCTCTGTTTATCATATTTGCATAGCTACTTTAACTATACATTCATGTACATACTACCTCAATTTGGCCGACCAACCAGTGCTCCCGCACATTGGCTAACCGGGCTATCTGCATTGTATCCCGTCTGGGCCGGCAGCCCTGCAAGGGTTAACACGTTTAAATGTTTTACTCACGTTGGCTGCGGTGAAGGAGAGCCCGCAGGTTTTGGTAGCGGGCCGTGCCATTTGCACTGTATTGTCCTCAAAGCGAGCAAAGAAGTTGTTTAGTTTGTCTGGGAGCAAGACATCAGGGTCCGCGACGGACCCGCGAAAATATATATATTTTACCATCAAATGTTAATCTTATGGGGCCAACATGTCTAGAGAGTGGCCAAAACACTAAAGTTGCAGATGGTGGAATGTTGTTCAAAAGCTCATGTATGAATGATCAAAGGAGAAATTCTTACACTCAGCAGTATTCTCGTAGTTAAAATATGTGGTTCACCAAAAGGGCAGTTTCATTTGTTTAATATTCAAAAGATAAGGCTTAATTAATGACTTATAGCTGCCGAGGAACAATGAGAGAGCTCTAACCGGTCTTGATATATGACCAAAGGCTCATTCTACATAATTCATTAATGTACTGTCATATACAGCTGGACCAAACGTTCACATCAATATCAATTAAATACTGTATGCACTGAAATTAAAGGATGCATCCTAAATGGCACCCTATTCCCTATACTGTGTGATCCATATGGGCCCTTGTCAAAAGTAGTGCACTATTTAATGGAGAAAGGTGACATTTGATACTCAGCCTTAGAGTAATAATAAGGTTCAGGTTAGTGTGAATTGTGGAAACTGGGTGGAAAAAGACACCAGACACATGATCCTTAATCTTGCGAAAAACTTTTACTACCAATTTAAACCACTAAAGGTAAGAGAGTATTCAGAGTATTCATTAATCAGAATATATTGATTTCTTCTCATGAGTTAGGCCTCTCACACTGTAGTGCCTATGTACAGTATGTGTGTGTGTCTGTGTGTGTATGGTTTATTTCTATTTTCCACAAGATTTATCCCTTTTTTGCAGCCCCCCTTTCTCCCCTTTTACGATGAGTGGATTATGGGGGAGGCTGAGTGTGGTCTGGGGCTGAGGAAGAGTTCTGCTGATTTATGCCCAAGAGGGTCATTTGTTACAGGGATAATCACCCAGTGGAGAGATGCTGTGGATATTGGAACTGTACTTAATGGGCTGACTCCTAGACGGATTGGTTGTTTAGCCCCTAAAAAAATGCTAATAATATACAGATACAAAAGTATGTGGACACCCTTTAAAATGAGTGGATTCGGTTATTTCAGTCATACCCGTTGCTGACAGGTTTATGAAATCGATCACATACCCATGCAATCTCCATAGACAAACATTGGTGGTATAATGGCCTTACTGAAGAGCTCAGTGACTTTCAACGTGGCATCGTCATAGGATGCCACCTTACAACAAGTCAGTTCGTCAAATTTCTGCCCTGCTAGAACTGCCCCGGTCAACTGTAAGTGCGGTTATTGTGAAGTGGAAACGTCAACGGCTTAGCCGCGAAGTGGTAGGCCACACAAGCTCACAGAACGGGACCACCGGTTGCAACACTCACTACCAAGTTCCAAACTGCCTATGGAAGCAACGTCAGCACAACAACTGTTCGTCGGGAGCTTCATGAAATGGTTTTCCATGGCCAAGCAGCTACGTAAGCCTAAGATCACCATGCACAATGTCAAGAGTCGGCTGGTGTGGTGTAAAGCTCTCTGACGTTGGACTCTGGAGCAGTGTAAACGCATTCCTTGAAATGATGAATCACGCTTCACCATCTGGCAGTCTGATGGACGAATATGGGTTTGGCGGATGCCAGGAGAACGGTACCTGCCTGCATGCATACCGCCAACTGTAAAGTTTGGTGGAGGAGGAAAAATGGTCTAGGGCTGTTTTTCATGGTTCGAGCTAGGTCCCTTAGTTCCAGTGAGGGGAAATCTTAACACTACGACATACAATGACATTCTAGACGATTCTGTGCTTCCAACTTTATGACAACAGTTTGGGGAAGGCCCTTTCTTGTTTCAGCATGACAATGCCCCCGTTCACAAAGCGAGGTCCATACAAAAATGGTTTGTTGAGATAGGTGTGGAAGAACTTGACTGGCCTGCAAAGAGCCCTGACCTCAACCCCATCGAACACATTTGGGATGAATTGGAACGTCGACTGCGAGCCAGGCCCAGCCGCCCAACATCAGTGCCAGACTTCACTAATGCTCTTGTGGCTGAATGGAACAAGTCCCTGCAGCGAAACATCTTGGGGAAAGCCATCCCACAGTTAATGCGAGTGTAGCGAAATGCTTAGGCTAATTGTCATTTCCGGTCACAACTTGCAGACTTGTTTACGTGTTGCTGTGCGTTTTGTTGCCAACCTTACTTTGCTACCTGACAACTTTACGGTTTTTACTTTTTAATTACCGTTTATATTTTTTGTTTTTCCCTCACTCAACTTTTTTTCATTCAACTTTTTCACTCCGGACGTTTTATCTGGACATGGTTCGTCAGGACTTCCAACAGCCGAAGCTAAGTAGTAACATTAACATGATGCCTTCTAATTGCAGTCGCTGTACCCATAATATACAGGAGAACCATCGCCTTACGGCGAGGAAAGCTGTACTGCAAGCCCAGCTTCAGACGCAATCGTTAGGCAAGGGTAATTTCAGTGTAGGAAAGGATGAAACAGCGTCTGTGCCACCAGTAAGTACAGATAGTAGTATAAATCCCCCCGCACGGTCCCTGCAGCCGGACAACTTTCTCATGGCTTCTGGAGGGAAATGCTGTAGGAATGCTCAACCGGTGTCGCTCATTCAGCCGACAGAAACTTTCAACCGGTTTTCCCCATTAAGCAGCGGGTCTGAGGCCGAGCCTTCTCTGGTCTCTACTCCTCCCGTTACGGGGACTGAGACGCCGAAGCTTCCCACCATTAGCTCTGACAAATTGAAAACCCTAGTCATTGGCGACTCCATTACCCGCAGTATTAGACTTAAAACGAATCATCCAGCGATCATACACTGTTTACCAGGGGGCAGGGCTACCGACGTTAAGGCTAATCTGAAGATGGTGCTGGCTAAAGCTAAAACTGGCGAGTGTATAGAGATATTGTTATCCACGTCGGCACCAACGATGTTAGGATGAAACAGTCAGAGGTCACCAAGCGCAACATAGCTTCAGCCTGTAAATCAGCTAGAAAGATGTGTCGGCATCGAGTAATTGTCTCTGGCCCCCTCCCAGTTAGGGGGAGTGATGAGCTCTACAGCAGAGTCTCACAACTCAATCGCTGGTTGAAAACTGTTTTCTGCCCCTCCCAAAAGATTGAATTTTTGGGATAATTGGCCCTCTTTCTGGGACTCACCCACAAACAGGACCAAGCCTGGCCTGTTGAGGAGTGACGGACTCCATCCTAGCTGGAGGGGTGCTCTCATCTTATCTATCAACATAGACAGGGCTCTAACTACTCTAGCTCCACAATGAAATAGGGTGCAGGCTGTTAGCCAGCCTGCCAGCTTAGTGGAGTCTGCCACTAGCACAGTCAGTGTAGTCAGCTTAGCTATCCCCATTGAGACTGTGTCTGTGCCTCGACCTAGGTTGGGCAAAACTAAACATGGCAGTGTTCGCCTTAGCAATCTCACTAGAATAAAGACCTCCTCTATTCCTGCCATTATTGAAAGAGATCGTGATACCTCACATCTCAAAATAGGGCTACTTAATGTTAGATCCCTCACTTCAAAGGCAGTTATAGTCAATTAACTAATCACTGATCATAATCTTGATGTGATTGGCCTGACTGAAACATGGCTTAAGCCTGATGAATTTACTGTGTTAAATGAGGCCTCACCTCCTGGTTACACTAGTGACCCCGTGCATCCCGCAAAGGCGGAGGTGTTGCTAACATTTACGATAGCAAATTTCAATTTACTAAAAAAAAAATGACGTTTTCGTCTTTTGAGCTTCTAGTCATGAAATCTATGCAGCCTACTCAAACACTTTTTATAGCTACTGTTTACAGGCCTCCTGGGCCATAAACAGCGTTCCTCACTGAGTTCCCATCGGACCTTGTAGTCATAGCAGATAATATTCTAATTTTTGGTGAGTTTAATATTCACATGGAAAAGTCCACAGACCCACTCCAAAAGGCTTTCGGAGCTATCATCGACTCACTGGATTTTGTCCAACATGTCTCTGGACCTACTCACTGTCACAGTCATACTCTGGACCTAGTTTTGTCCCATGGAATAAATGTTGTGGATCTTAATGTTTTTCCTCATAATCCTGGACTATCGGACCACTATTTTATTACGTTTGCAATCGCAACAAATAATCTGCTCAGACCCCAACCAAGGAGCATCCTTGTCGTGCTATACTATTCTCAGACAACCCAAAGATTCCTTGATGCCCTTCCAGACTCCCTCTGCCTACCCAAGGACGTCAGAGGACAAAAATCAGTTAACCACCTAACTGAGGAACTCAATTTAACCTTGCGCAATACCTTAGATGCAGTTGCACCCCTAAAAACGAAAAACATTTGTCATAAGAAACTAGCTCCCTGGTATACAGAAAACACCCGAGCTCTGAAGCAAGCTTCCAGAAAATTGGAACGGAAATGGCGCCACACCAAACTGGAAGTCTTCCGAATAGCTTGGAAGAGCCCTCACTGCTGCTCGATCATCCTATTTTTCCAACTTAATTGAGGAAAAAAGAACAATACGAATTTTTTGTTGTTGATACTGTCGCAAAGCTAACTAAAAAGCAGCATTCCCCAAGAGAGGATGGCTTTCACTTCAGCAGTAATAAATTAAAGTTACAGAGGGAGATATAAGACTCCAGCTTCAGAGATTTTTGCAATTCGTTCCAGTCATTGGCAGCAGAGAACTGTAAGGAAAGGCGGCCAAAGGAAATGTTGGCTTTGGGGATGACCAGTGCAATGTACCTGCTAGAGCGCGTGCTATGGGTGGGTGTTGCTATGGTGACCAGTGAGCTGAGATAAGGCGGGGCTTTACCGAGCAAAGACTTATAGATGACCTGGAGCCAGTGGGTTTGGCGACGGATATCTAGTGAGGGCCAGCCAACGAGAGCATACAGGTCGCAGTGGTGGGTAGTGTATGGGGCTTTGGTGATAAAACGGATGGGACTGTTATAGTCTACATCCAATTTGCAGAGTAGAGTGTTGGAGGCTATTTTGTAAATGACATCACCGATGTCAAGCATCGGTAGGATAGTCAGTTTTACGAGAGTATGTTTGGCGGCATGAGAGGCTTTGTTGCGAAATAGGAAGCCAATTTCTAGATTTAATTTTGGATTGGAGATGCTTAACGTGAGTCTGGAAGGAGAGTTTACAGTGTAACCAGACACCTAGGTATTTGTAGTTGTCTGCATATTCTAGGTCAGAACCGTCCAGAGTAGGGATTCTAGTCGGGCAGGAGGGTGCGGGCAGCAATCGGTTGAAGAGCATGCACTTAGTTTTACGAGCAGTTGGAGGCCACGGAAGGAGTGTTGTATGGCGTTGAAGCTCGTTTGGAGGTTTGTTAGCAAAGTGTCCAAAGAAGGGTCAGATGTATACAGATTGGTGTCGTCTGCGTAGAGGTGGATTAGAGAATCACCAACAGCAAGAGCGACATCGTTGATATATTCAGAAAAAACAGTCGGCCCGAGAATTGAACCCTGTGGCACCCCCACTGCCAGAGGTCCGGACAACAGGCCCTCCGATTTGACACACTGAACTCTATCTGAGAAGAAGTTGGTGAACCAGGCGAGGCAGTCATTTGAGAAGCAAAGGCTGTTGAGTCTGCCGAAAAGAATGAGATGATTGACAGAGTCGAAGCCTTGGCCAGGTCGATGAAGACGGCTCCACAGTACTGTCTTTTATCGATGGCGGTTGTGATATCGTTTAGGACCTTGAGCGTGGCTGAGGTGCACCCATGACAAGCTCAGAATCCAGATTGCGTAGTGGAGAAGATATGGTGGGATTCGAAATGGTCGGTGATCTGTTTGTTAACTTCTTATGGCTGCAGCCCGGCGTCGGTACACTTATGACAACAGCCACTTCAAGTGCAGGGCGCGAAATTCAAAAGATATTTCTTTTAAATATTTAACTTTCACACATTAACAAGTCCAATACAGCATATGAAAGGTACACATCTTGTGAATCCAGCCAACATGTCCGATTTTTAAAATGTTTTACAGCGAAAACACCACGTATATTTATGTTAGCTCACCACCAAATACAAAAAAGGACAGACATTTTTCACAGCACAGGTAGCATGCACAAAGCCAACCTAACTAACCAAGAACCAACCAAACTAACCAACAAACAACTTCATCAGATGACAGTCTTATAACATGTTATTCAATAAATCTATGTTTTGTTCGAAAAATGTGCATATTTCAGGTATAAATCATAGTTTACATTGCAGCTACAATCAGAAATTGCACCGAAAGCAGACAGAATAATTACAGACACCAACGCCAAATAACTAAATACTCATCATAAAACATTTCTGAAAAATACATAGTGTACAGCAAATGAAAGACAGGCATCTTGTGATTCCAGACAATATTTCCGATTTATCAAGTGTTTTACAGCGAAAACACAATATAGCGTTATATTAGCTTACCACAATAGCCAAAAACACAAGCAATTTCCCAGTAGCAAAAGTTAGCGATCGTAACAAACAAGCAAAAGATATATAATTTTTGACTAACCTTGATTTTCTCCATCAGATGACAGTCCTATAACATCAGGTTATACATACACTTATGTTTTGTTCGAAAATGTGCATATTTAGAGCTGAAATCAATGGTTATACATTCTGCTAACTTAGCTACTTTTTCCCACTACGTCCGGATTTTTCCTAACACTTTTTCTGACACACATATTCTGACCAAATAGCTATTCATAAACATAACAAAAAAATACATGTTGTATAGGAAATGATAGATCCATTAGTTCTTAATGAAATCGCAGTGTTAGAATTCTAAAAATAACTTCATTACGATATGCAGCTTCGGTATAGCTAGAGTACTCAAACGTTGGGCGTCGGCGACTAGTTCACATGTACGACAGATATATGAAATAGCATCATAAAATGTTTCTTACTTTTGCTGATCTTTCATCAGAATGTTGTCCTTTGTCAAGAACAATCGTTGTTTGGATTTAGAACGTCCATTTTCCCTCTCGATTTAGCAAGCGCACTAGCCAAGTGGCACGACGCTCTCCATGTCAACAAACGGAAGAGAACGGAACACGGCAAAACTCCCGAAAAATTTTCAATAATCTGATGAAACTATATTGAAAAAACATACTTTACGATGATATGGTCACATGTATCAAATAAAATCAAAGCCGGAGATATTAGTCGCCTATAACGACAGCTTTTCAAAAGGCAAATCCATGTCCCTCTTTGCGCCTGCCTGAAAACAGGAAATGGAGGACACGTCATTCCAGGAGCTGTAATTCGAGTCCAGATCAAGTTACACAGTCCATTTCTTCTCTCACTCCTTGTCGACATCTAGTGGAAGACGTATGAAGTGCATCTAAACTAATAAATAACATGGACTTTAATAGGCAGCCCCTGGAACAGAGCCTCAATTTCAGACTTTCCACTTCCTGTCAGGAAGTTTGCTGCAGAATGAGTTCTGTTTCACTCACAGATATAATTCAAACGGTTTTAGAAACTAGAGAGTGTTTTCTATCCAATAGTAATAATAATATGCATATTGTTCGGGCAAGAATTGAGTACGAGGCCGTTTGAAATGGGCACCTTTTATCTGGCTACTCAATACTGCCCCTTCAGCCCAAACAGGTTAACTTGGCTTTCGAAGATTTTAGAAAGACAGGGCAGGATGGATATAGGTGTTTAACAGTTTGGGTCTAGAGTGTCTCCCCCTTAGAAGAGGGGGATGACTGCAGCAACTTTCCAATCTTTCGGGATCTCAGACGATACAAAAGAGAGGTTGAATAGGCTAGTAAAAGGGGTTGCAACAATTTCGGCAGATCATTTTAGAAAGAGAGGGTCCAGATTGTCTAGCCCAGCTGATTTGTAGGGATCCAGATTTTGCAGTTCTTTCATGACATCAGCTTTCTGGATTTGGGTGAAGGAGAAGCGGGGGGTTGGGCAAGTAGCTGTGGGGGTGCTGAGATGTTGGCTGGGGTAGGGGTAGCCAGGTGGTAAGCATGGCCAGCCGTGGAAAAATGTTTATTGAAATTATCGTAGATTTATCGGTGGTGACAATGTTTCCTATCCTCAGTGCAGTGGGCAGCTGGGAGGAGGTGCTCTTATTCTCCATGGACTTTACAGTGTCCCAAAACTTTGGGGATTTAGTGCCACAGGAAGCAAATTTCTGTTTGAAAAAGCTATCCTTAGCTTTCCTAACTGACTGAGTATATTGGTTCCTGACTTCCCTGAAAAGTTGCATATCGCGGGGGCTATTTGATACTAATGCAGAACACCACAGGATGTTTTTGTGCTGGTCAAGGGCAGTCAAGTCTGGGGTGAACCAAGGGCTATATCTGTTCTTAGTTCTACATTTTTTGAACGGGGCATGATTATTTAAAATGGAGAGGAAAGCACTTTTGAAGGCAACCAGGCATCCTCTACTGAAGGAATGAGGTCAATATTCTTCCAGGATACACTGGCCAGGTCAATTAGAAAAGCCTGCTCGCTGAAGTGTTTTAGGGAGCGTTTGATAGTGATGAGGGGTGGTCGTTTGACCGCGGACCCATTGCGCACGCAGGCATTGAGGCAGTGGTCGCTGAGATCCTGGTTGAAGACAGCAGAGGTGTATTTAGAGGGCAAGTTGGTCAGGATGATATCTAAGAGGGTGCCCTTGGTTACGGATTTAGTGTTGTACCTGGTAGGTTCCTTGATAATTTGTGTGAGATTGAGGGCATCTAGCTTAGATTGTAGGATTGCTGGGGTGTTAAGCATGTCCCAGTGTGGTCACTTAACAGTATGAACTCTGAAATATGGATGGGGGGCGATCAATTCACATATGGTGTCCAGGTCACAGCTGGATGCTGAAGCGGGTCTATAACAAGGGGCAACGGTGAGAGACTTGTTTCTGGAAAGGTGGATTTTTAAAAGTAGAAGATCAAATTGTTTGGGCACAGACCTGGATAGTATGACAGAACTCTGCAGGCTGTCTCTGCAGTAGATTGCAACTCAGCCCCCTTTGGCAGTTCGATCTTGTCGGAAAATGTTATAGTTTGGGATGTACATTTCTGGATTTTTGGTGGACTTCCTAAGCTAGGATTCAGACACGGTTAGGACATCCGGGTTGGTGGAGTGTGCTAAAGCAGTGAATAAAACAAACTTAGGGAGGAGGCTTCTAATGTTAACATGCATGAAACCAATGCTTTTACAGTTACAAAAGTCAACAAATGAGAGTGCCTGGGAATGGGAGTGATGCTGGGGGCTGCAGGGCCTGGGTTAACCTCTACATCACCAGAGGAACAGAGGAGGAGTTGTACGGCTAAAGGCTAAAAGAACTGGCCGTCTAGTGCGTTCGGAACAGAAAGTGTAAGGAGCAGGTTTCTGGGTGAGGAATAAAAGATTCAAGGTATAATGTACAGACAAGGGTATGGTAGGATGTGAGTACGGTGGAGGTAAGCCTAAGCATTGAGTGACTATGAGAGAGGTTTTGTCTCTAGAGGCACCATTTAAGCCAGGTGCGGTCACCGCATGTGTGGGGGGGTGGAACAAAAGGGCCAGTTTAGGCATATTGAGCAGGGCTGGAGGCTCTACAGTGAAATAAGACAAAAATGACTAACCAAAACAGCAATAGACTAGGCATATTGACATTAGGGAGAGACATATGTAGCCGAGTGATCATAGGGTCCAGTGAGTAGCTAGGCGAGCTGGAGGCCCGGCGATTGAGACAGCTAGCAGGCCGGGGCTAGCAGGCGAGCAGATGGGCCTCAAGGGGACGTCGCAACGGGAGAGCCTGTTGAAACCCCCTCGGACGGTTACGTCGACAGACCTGTCGTGATGGATTGGCGAGGCTCCGTGTTGGCAGCAAAGGGTCCAGGCCAATTGGCAAAAGAGGTATTGAAGCCCAGGAATTATCCGATAGATCTCTTCGGCTAGCCGGGAGATGGGCTTAGCTCAAGGCTAGCTCCAGGCTAACTGGTGCCTGCTTCAGGACAGAGACCTTAGCCAGGAGTAGCCACTCGGATAGCAGCTAGCTAGCTGCGATGATCCAGAGTAAAGGTTCAGAGCTTGTGGTAGGAATCCGGAGATGTGGTAGAGAAAAGCAGTCCGATATGCTCTGGGTTGATATCGCGCTGTGCAGGCTGGCAGGAGTTGACCGGGCTGAGGCTGGCAGATGTCCGAGTTAACGGTGATGACCGTTAGCAGTGGCTAACTGACTACTAGCTAAGTAGCTAGTTATCTGGCTAGCTTCTGAAGGGGGTTCCGGTTCTAAAGTATAAAAAATAGCAGATCCATACCACATTGGGTGAGGCGGGTTGCAGGAGAGTATGTGGAAATAGATGGAAAATCAGTTGATGGAAATTGAGATTAACAATATTAAAAATATATACGTAATATATACGATGAAAAACGATATATACAAGGGATGGGACAAGACAATCAAAACAGACATCCCACTGCTACGCCATCTTGGAAGTCTATCATGGTCCAAACACACCAAGAAAGTCATGAAGAGGGCACGACAATGCCTTTTCCCCCTCAGGAGACTGAAAAGATTTGGCATGGGTACCCAGATCTTCAAAACATTCTACAACTGTACCATCGAGAGCATCCTGACCGGTTGCATCACAGCCTGGTATGACAACTGCTCGGCATCCAACCGTAAGGCACTACAGAGGTTATTCATGCAGAGGTTAGTCTGGAGAGCCCAGTACATCACTGGGGCCAAGCTTCCTGCCATCCAGGACCTATATACTATACGGTGTCAGAGGAAGGCCCAAAATACTGTCAAAGCCTCCAGTCACCCAAGTCATATACTGTTCTGTCTGCTACCGCACGGCAAGTGGTACCGGAGCGCCAAGTCTATTTCCAAAAAGCTCCTTAACAGCTTCTACCCCCAAACCATAATAAGACTGCTGAACAATGAATCAAATGGCCACCCAGACTATTTGCATTGACACCCCCCCCAAGACATTGACTCGGTACCGGCACCCCCTGTATGTAGCCTCATTATTGTTGTTTTATTCTGTTTATTTAGTCAATATTTTCTTAACTCAATTTTCCTGAGAAAAAAGGAGAAACCCGCACACTGCTCTTGATGGTATCACTGCTGGTCCTTAAAGCTCTGACGAAGGCCTTGAGGCCGATACATGAAGCATATTATTAAAGAGCAGTGATACCATCAAGAGCAGTGTGCGGGTTTCTCTTCTTTTTTCTCATATTATTCAACTGTTACCTTACACAAAAAAGATAGCTCAGATGTGCGAGTGCCTTTTGAATTTGTAACTCTATTTTCTTAAAACTGCATTGTTGGTTAGGGGATTGTAAAGTAGGCATTTCACTGTAGGGTCTACACCTGTGACATTCGGTGCATTTGACAAAAAACAAATTGAATCGATTTTTTTTTTCTAGCTAGGAGACACAAATCACAGGGACGAAGTACATTGCTGAAGGCGTGGTAAGAGCTACCTTGTCAGGGTCCGTGTTGAGTGACAAGCTAGAGGGTTTGTACTACAACTTAAGGCAGAAGTTAAAGTGGAGTTTGAGCACCCTAACCACAACTATTCTCGAGTCCTTGTTTTAATCCCTATGACATGTCTGTCAATAGCCAACCGTCAGTCTTCCTTTTTCACGACACCACAAAAGTTTGATTACTCTCATGATGGGTAAGGGAAAGGGGGACACCTAGTCAGTTGTACAACTGAATGCATTCAACTGAAATGTGTCTTCTGCATTTAACCCAACCCCTTTGACCGAAGTCATGGTAGCTTCAAATGTCCCATAAGAACAACATTTTAACAGTCATTCTGTTTTGAGTTAATGCAACCTTTGGCGCCAACATGGTGCCCATTCAAAATTCAACATCTCCAACCGAGTTTGCTCAACCCTGTATATCTACAGCTCGAGGCTAAACCACCGCTACTCCATCTTTCCCATAACACCTCATACTGTGGCTTGACAAAGAATGGAGGCTGAAACCCCAATGGAGATAACAAATATTACCCCTATAAGCTGATCTTCACTCCTCCATTTAATAGTCATGGGGACGGATAATCTGATCCTAGACGTAGCTAACTTCAACCCAATGCACCTCCAGCAGCCCGCAACAATGAAATGTCGCAACAATGAAAAGCCCCTGTAGTGGGTGCATGGATGGGCTTACACACACACACACACACACACACACACACACACACACACACACACACACACACACACACACACACACACACACACACACACACACACACACAAATAGAGAGAGAGAGAGAGAGAGCAGTGTGCAATCAGAGCAACAAGATTTGTGGCCGTTGCCATGTGAAAAGGGCAACCAGTGGAGCACAAACAGCATTGTAAATACCCCCAATATTATCTTCCCCTACTATTCATACCACAACTATTTTCACATTGCTAAAACACTGTACATAGGTGATAATACAGGCCGAACACTTGACATATTTACTGTTAAATTATAATATTTTGGGGTTAATGTTGTTTTGTGCCTTCTCACTTTAGTTTATTGTTTATTTCAATTGCTATGGCAATGTAAACACATGTTTCTGAGAGAGAGACAGAAGGAGAACACCCCAGAACCCCACACAGCAGAAGGAGAACACCCCAGAACCCCACACAACAGAAGGAGAACACCCCAGAACCCCACACAACAGAAGGAGAACACCCCAGAACCCCACACAACAGAAATAGCATATGCCTGTTTTTACACAGACTCTGGGCAAATTTGACTTTAATGAGGTATTGGTGAATGGACATAGGACAGGGATCAGCACGCACCGGATGACTGGTTCGCATCGCACTCGAGGGTGTGTTAGTTTGTGGCCGACCTGCACACAGCATGGGGTTAACTTCTGATATGTGGCTGTGACTGCATGGTGGAAGAGTAGTCTGTGTTTGGGTTTTCCACTTTCATGCATGTTGACCCTATATATAAAGGGCTTTTAACCTATTTTCCATAGATTGCATTTTACAGTCATTTTATGAGTTCATGCAGAAATGTGCAGCCTTATGCAACCATATAACATAAATGATAGCCTACACAACCTTAGTTTCTTTTCAACAGGGAAAAAGTAATTGTTCTGGTCCTGTAGCAAAGCAACTGAGCATTACCAACGAGGGAATCCTGTTGGCTATTTTATTCTTTCAGACTCCTAGTCGCTTTGCTTTCAAGTTGAACTTGCATGGGAATCAGCAAGGAGAGCAACGAAGGCGTGTGAGCTTCGTTACGTCACCGCATCCTAAAACCGAGGCACCCCGATAGAAACAGTAGGCTACTGCTGTTAAACCGATGTAGCAGCCGAAGTGCACGCAGATGAACAGTTGTGGACTCCAAAGTGCCATACACGCTTGATGAAAATGTGGCTTTTACGGATTTCGGAGGCGTTGAAAATGTAAATAATGTGGAATAACCGGTTTCGGATTGGTTCCTGTGTGTCACTTTATCGTTTTCTGCGACATGCTCTCAAACAAAATTTGGCAACATTTTCTGGGATTTATCTGAACAGAACTTTGGAGAGTCGGCGTCATCCAGCTCGTCTGGTAAGTAATCTAGGAAATAGCATTGCTTTACACTGATAGAGTAACGATAATGTATTGCATAAAACAATTGAAAATAGCAGGAGTCTTTCTTAATGATCATCATCAACATTATTGACATGATAAACTTCCGAGGAGGCTTTAATAGTACATTTTACTGGTAGCCTATGCTTCACAATCTCCAAGATTCCACTCTCACTACACCCACGCACGCACGCACGCACGCACACACACGCATGCACGCACACACAGACTATAAAGTTATGGGTGAGCAGCAGCATGTGCCGTCCAGAGCGCAGTGCTTTGGAGAGAAAATACCCTGAACAATAGTGAGAGAGCGCCATCAATCGCATATCGGTCACACTCCCATGCGCACGAATTTGGGAATAAGATATTATTGCACAGTTATTACAACGAATATTCCAAAATGAAGATACTTTTTGAATACCATGCGTGTACATGTGCACTGCCTCTCGTTGCACACATCGAAATTCAATTTGAGGTTGTAAATAGGAAAACACCTTTTCCCCACATAGGCTCATAATAAAACGTTGTAGGCTATTTGAACCTCACTACTGTACAGGCCATTGTTTACATTAATAGGAACACCATTCACACAAGCTGGATTTAAAAAAATCTAACCTACACCCAAAAAACAATTTCAATTTGCTTGGATTATCTCATAAACACTATTGGCACCGTGCGTAAATGTGCCAAAACGTTGTACGCCTACATTGGGGGAATTGTAATAAAGTGTAATGTTCACTTTATGGATGCATGTAACATGCAATCATATAGGATAATAGTGCATAGGTATTGGCATGACTTTTCCCTATGAAATCCTATTTTATATGATTTGCCTATTATTATATCCAGCCTGCATCACATCCGGCAGTGATTGGGAGTCCCATAGGGTGGCGCACAATTGGCCCAGCGTCGTCCGGGTTTGGCCGTCACTGTAAATAAGAAATTGTTCTTAACTGACTTGCCTAGTTAAATAAAGGTTACACAAAAATACAAAATAGTAATTATAGCCTAGGAAGGAATAAATCATTGAAATTAGATTAGGGAATATAGCCGATCAAAGTTAACCGTTATCTCGGTTCTTAAAGCGGGGGAGCGAGCTGGTTGTTTTATCTTCATGCCAGCAAAGTAGATCCGGGCGTGCGCAACGCGGAGAGATACTAGGCGAATTCAGTGTGGAAGAAAGGGAGCAACGAGAAGAAGTGGAAAGTGGATAGAGTCGCGGAGAGTGAAGTCCACGTAGTTACCATGCAGACATTCGTACCTTACAAACTACATGAAAAACCGCCAAATCCACGCCGTTAATGAGGCAATAGGTATGTAATGTGATCTATTTGTTGTAGCACTTTTCCTGTGAATAATTAAGTTGTTTTTTGTGGTTTGTGAATCGGAGTTAAAAGTTGAGATAGTCCGACCGGACTAGTTATCTGTCAGTGGCGCTCGAGCAGTGGACAGAAATCAGAGTCCTTTCCTTCCTCCAGTGAAGTTTAACGTTTTAAAGTGTTTAGGAAAGGTATTAAATCGGCTACTATCGAAATGAGAGACTTTGGAAGTTGGTCACTGTTTTACGCCTTTTGTTTATTTGTGGGAATTGTTTTACACATTGTGTTGTGTTGGCGGTTCGGGCATTGTTGCCATTTCTTTAAACAATCCATACATCTGGCTCCCGCACGGCTGCGGTGTCTACGTGAAATGAATAGGAATGGTGACCGTTGGTGGATGTGTTGGACAAACAACAGACAGCAAGCAATGATTTTCACGAAGCTGTTTAGTTTTTGTCTTTTGCCATCTTCCAATAATATGAATTCAGCAAAAAAGTTCATTATTATACATAACATGTAAATATCTATATATATTTTTTTCATTCTTTGATTTGCCAGGAATAGCCTAGTTCAGCAGTTGAAAAATCCTGGATGTGTATACAGACTTAGTTAAAAAAACAAACATTGTACATGTATTTATTTGACTTACGATTGCTTACTAACCTGATATGACCGTGCCATAAAGCCCTACACTGAAGACATGAATAGTTAACCTAATCCTCAGCGGGGAAAAAAAATATCCTCAAGGCATACTTTTTTGTTGTTGAAAGTTCTCATGCATGCATTATGCTACTAGCCCCATAAAATGTATAGATGTAGTCTATTGCCTACATACATAATCTAAGGCAGCTGGACAGCAGTGTCCGTCATTAGGCTGGGATGTGCTTTTCCAGATGGCAACCCTCTGAAAGCCCAAAGAGCAACACTGTGTTTATTATAGCACAGCCTACTAGACAGAAAGTAGCCAAGCTCAGGAACTAAGGCCCCAGAGCCAGTATAGAAACAGCTTTTCTGGCTAGAATTCAGTTGTTTTCATCATACACTATTTCCAGGCATAATAATGTACTTATAATATACATGTGAAATCCAATATGAGCACAAACCTGTATGCCTGAATGTCACTTCCTTCCGTGTTAGACCATCTATTTTGAGTCAGTTTGCATATCTAGTTATGCGAGGACAGTACCACTTTTCCACCATTTCCAACCCTTTCTCCGTGTAATGTATCTGCTTGAGCTATTTTTACAATGTCATGTAGATCAAAGCATTTCGAAGATGTGCAATTTAAGGCTGATAGAAGGAATTGTGAAATCTGCTTATCATAGCTTTGAAGTCCGTTTTCGCTTGACCTGCAATGGAATAAGTGAGACTTGAATGCCTTACAGCTATTTTGTCACTACCAATGACCTCCGTCATCATTTCTACATAGAGGGTTGAATTAGAGGAGTATATGTTCTGAAGTGAAGAGACTGGTCTCTGAATTGTGCTTTGAAACAGTGAAACATATTTACGTAGTGTATCCTTTCTGTTAAACCTGTTGCTGAAATATTAAGAGGAATGCCGGCGAAGATAAATAAGTTATTTGGCCTATATCTTTTCTCCCTCTTCCCCTCTAACATAACACCCATTCATCAGCCTGACCATCATTTGTCATGCCATTTAAAGGAGTCCATTGAGGCTCACAGTAAAGAGAGGAGTAAGGTTAGAGACCTTTGTCGAACAGATATTAACAGCAGCCGTTCACCGTGCCACTGTAAAACCACAATTCTCCGAGGAAGGTTCAACATTTAGCCCTTTTGCTTGTTAGCATAAAGACATATTTTATTATGCTCTTAAATTAAAGCACTGATCCATCCCTATTGAGATTTTCTGAAAAATGTATTAAATGTTTAATTTTATGTTTATTTTTTTAGCTTGATTCTAACCTTCTGTTTTGTGTGTCTCCAGGTGGTTTGGTAGAGAACACGGTACGAAAATGGGGAAATACTTGACTTCACTGCTCGTGCTGCTCCTGCAGCTCCTCTGCGGCTGCACAGGGAACCAAAGGACGGAGAAGGCATTGGTCCTGCAGTTCACTCACTCTGTTTACAATGCCACCATATACGAGAACTCTGCTGCTAAGACCTACTTGGAGAGTCATGCGAAGATGGGCATCTACATCACAGACCCCACCTGGGAGATACGGTACAAAATAGTGTCAGGAGACAATGAGAACCTTTTCAAAGCAGAGGACTACGTCCTGGGAGACTTTAGTTTCCTGAGGATAAGGACCAAAGGAGGCAGCACTGCCATTCTGAACCGGGAGGTCAAAGACCACTACTTGCTCACTGTCAAAGCTGTGGAGAGGGGCACTGACATCGAGGCTCGCACCCGAGTCAAGGTCCAGGTCCAGGACACCAACGACCTGAGGCCTCTGTTCTCTCCCACCTCCTACAGCATCTCGCTGCTCGAGAACACAGCCATACGGACCAGTGTGGCCAAGGTCACAGCCACGGATGCCGACATAGGGACGAACGGGGAGTACTACTACAGCTTCCGGGAGTGGACAGATATGTTCGCCGTCCACCCCACAAGCGGGGTGGTGACGCTGACGGGCAAGCTGGATCACTCTGAGACCAAGCTGTATGACCTGGAGATCCTGGCGGTGGACCGAGGCATGAAGCTCTACGGGAGCAGCGGCTTCAGTAGCATGGCCAAGTTGACGGTGAGGGTGGATCAGGCCAACGAGCACGCGCCTGTCATCACCGCCGTCACCCTGGCGCCCTCGGGCGCTGACCGCGACCCCACCTATGCCATAGTGACCGTTGAGGACAACGACCAGGGACCCAATGGGGAGATCGCGTCGTTGAGCGTGGTGGCGGGCGACCCCCTCCAGCAGTTTAAGGCCATGAGAACTAGTCCCGGGAGCAAGGAGTACAAAATCAAAGCTGTCAAGGATGTAGACTGGGACACCCAGACTTTCGGATACAACCTCACGTTACAGGCCAAGGACAAAGGAAGCCCCCCACAGTTTTCCTCAGCGAAAGTGGTACATGTAACATCCCCTCAGTTTAAAGTGGGCCCCCCTAAATTTGAACAAGCTGTTTATAGGGTCAATCTCAGTGAGTTTGCCCCTCTCCATACACCCGTTGCTATGGTAACTGCCTTGCCAAAGTATCCACAGTTGAAGTATGCTTTCAGATATATGGCAGAGAAGAATCGTTTTGCTATTAATCCAGACACTGGCTTAATCACCACAGCTGGACCCATCTATGCGGATTATGCCACAAAATTTGAACTACAAGTTATTACCAGTGACAAAAAGGCAGCGACTAAGGTTATCATTGACATTATAGATGTTAACAATAATGCCCCTGAGTTCCAACAGACCTCGTACAAGGCCACTGTTGATGAGAATGTACCCGTAGGGACTAACGTGTTAGCAGTGAAAGCCACTGATCTAGACAGTGGCGAGAACGGGTATGTGACCTACAGCATTGCCAACGTGAGCCCGCAGCCGTTTGTCATCGACTACTTCTCTGGTGTCATCAGCACCTCAGAGGAGCTGGATTATGAGCTGATGCCAAGGATTTACAATCTTAAAATTAGGGCTTCAGACTGGGGTACCCCTTTCCGACGGGAGGTGGAGTCATCAGTTACTGTCACACTGAATAACCTGAATGACAATAAGCCTCTATTCGAAAACGTCGACTGTGAAGTCACGGTGCCTAGAGACCATGGCGTGGGAGAGCAGATAACGACGGTGTCTGCTATTGATGCTGACGAATTGCAGCTAGTGCGGTACGACATCAAAGCTGGGAATGATCTTGATCTCTTTGAATTGAACTCCAACTCGGGTGTGCTTTCTTTGAAACGAACACTAAGCGAAGGGGAGGCAGCTAAAGTGTCCTTCCATAGCTTACACATCAGAGCCAGTGATGGAGAGCATGAGACTGAACCAATGATTATGAACATCATTGTCATCACAGCTCGCAAGCCTGTCCAAGTGAAATGCGTCGATACTGGGGTTGCTACCATGTTGGCAGAAAAGCTGCTTCAGGGCACTAAGATCCAAGCCCCAACTGAGCCTGACGATAACTTCATGGACATCCATTCGGTTAACCGCTACTCTCCTCAGTTTGCAGAGTCCTTCCCCGGTGTCATTGAGGTCAAAGAGGACCTTCCAGTTGGGGCTAGGGTAGTCCATCTAAGCGCCTCCGACACAGACAGTGGTTTTAACGGAAAACTGGTGTACGTTATTTCAGGAGGAGATACAGAGAGTCGTTTCATTGTAGATATGAACACCGGTTGGCTTTTGGTTCACACTCCACTGGACAGGGAAACGACGGACCACTACACACTGAACGTCACAGTCTACGATCTAGGAATACCCCAGAAGTCCTCCTCCCGTCTTTTAGACGTTAAGATCTTGGATGCTAACGATAACAGTCCGCAGTTCTTGCAAGACTCATATTCGTTGGAAATAAGTGAAAACACACCAGTGGGCACTGAAATCGTCCAGGTGGATTCCACCGATAAGGACCAGGGAGATAACGGAGTAATCAGGTATTCGATTGTGGCCGACACTGACCAGTTTGCCATTGATGAGCTGACTGGAGTAGTGACGGTGAAAAAGCCGCTGGATCGCGAGGTGCACCCGGTTTACATTCTGAAGATCGCTGCACGTGACCAGGCCGTTAATGAACCTCAACTCGTGTCTACAGTGTTGCTAAAGGTCATTCTTGAGGACGTCAATGACAATCCTCCCAAATTCATCCCGTCAAATTACAGCGTGAAAGTGAGGGAGGACCTCCCGATCGGCACTGTGATTATGTGGCTGGAGGCTCACGACCCGGATGTCGGGCTGTTCAGTCAGGTACGGTACAGCCTCATCGATAACGGGGACGGCAACTTCGATGTGGACAAAGTCAGTGGCGCGGTACGCATCCTGCAGAATCTGGATTACGAGAAAAAGCAGGTGTACAATCTCACGGCGAAAGCCAAGGACAAAGGGAAGCCCATTTCCTTATCGTCAACATGCTTTATTGAGGTGGATGTAGTGGACGTAAACGAGAATCTGTATCGCCCGTGGTTCCCCTCGTTTGTGGATAAAGGATTTATAAAAGAGGACGTCCTCATTGGGACATCCGTAATGAAAGTAACGGCTCAGGACGAAGACAAAGGAAGAGACGGAGAAATACGCTACTCCATACGGGACGGTTCTGGCCTAGGGATATTCACCATTGATGAAGATACTGGTGAGTTTCTCACTTTCTTTTCCCCTGTCATTACCATATTGCCCCTATGTGGAGGCCCATTTTGTTTATAATTTATTATTTAAGGCACCAAATGGGCATGCATGAATTTTAAATGACTGGGATGCGAAATAGGGTGCAATCCCCCGTATCTGTGCAGACTGTGCTCTTCTGCCCATGTCCCCCCCCCCCTCCCTGAAATATCAGTGGTGGGGGTAAATGGTGAATAGAGGTGAGGTTCGCTTCCTGGAGAACTGCTAAGCTTCCTGATTCCTTTCATTTTTCTGTCTGAGCGAAGAGAATTGATGGCAGGAACAGCTGGAGCAGCTGTCTCCTAGACATGCAGTAGACATTCCAAACTAGTTGCCGTGGAATTAAGAGGGTTGCTTAGTGATTTTACCCACTGACTCCCCCTTTCCCACACAAGCACTGTTGTGCTGAACACTGCATTTTGTTTCAATGTTGAAAAACGAGTCATATGCAAATTTAATAATGCTTCATGCTGGCTCATCCCACATGAGATGGAACTTGTTTGTATAATGAAAGAGTTATTTTTCTGTGATTGTCATATCTGCTTTAGTACTGCAAATCTAAATGTTTGTTTTGCTGGCGATATGCCCTTGCTGGCCTCTTTGTGGTCTTACAAAGAAAGTAGTAATACTTTTTTTTCAGCTGCTCACGGACGTTAAAGCACCTGTGCCAAGGGTTTAAAAATAAACAGTCTGGAATTCAAACGGTTTTGCCACAAAAAGCTACTGGTCACCCCATTTTTCGTGCGTCAGACCTGACTTGCTGCCCTTCATTTTAAACACAGGCACCATACTCTGGGTGGCTTAGTGCCAGTTTTTCCCTTTTAAAATGTATTTCTGCATAGGAATATACATATTTAATGTACAAATGGGCCGGTGAAACTTGATGCATAAAACATTAGGTTTTTAGCATATATGTAGTCTATCCCCTAAGTCTGGAAGTTCAATGCAAAGTCTCTGGAAATGTAATTTACAGGTTTTAAAGTAACTAAATGAGAAATTGACGAGAGAATGTTAATTTAGATTCAGGTGGAGGCATACACTTTATTAAGCAGAGTAAATTAGCTGGGCCTTCCATGAACCTGTGGGGAAATCACACTTTCTTTGCTGGTAAATTTAGCATGACGGGATGAGCTGGCATGAAGCATTGCTCCTTAAGGACCATCTGTCGGCTATTGTGCCTGTCCAGTCTTAGTGTGATTGTTCTCTCTGGGGTAGTTGTCAGATTGTTGCTTGTAGATAATTCTACCTCTTTTGTTCAAAGATACAGAGGGAAAATGTAAATAGAGCAAACTGGAGCGAGCCTTTGATTCTTGAAATGCAATTTGAAACTCATCTGAGATTGGTTTAAAAATGGCTTCGGTCCCACTCATCAAAGTTTCCAGAAACGTTCTCACACACAATGCACTCTTTAGGGAATTGACATCTGAAACGAAGTGCCTTATATTTAGGCAACAGAGATTTCTGCTCTGGGGTTTGTTAGTTGAGACTTGGCCCTTGGCTTGGGGTTGTGGATCTTAGGACGAATCTCTGAAGTGTTCTTGATTCCGTAAGGGACACCCACTTCTTGTTTGATATCCCACTCCTGAATGTATTGGATGCAGGTCACCGGGAGCTCCTGACCTGCTCTTCCTCCCCTGCCCTTGACCTCCATGTCCTTCAGAGTGATTTATCAGGAGTGGCAATGATAGGATTGTCCTGCTATTCAGTCCCGTTGTTAGGGATCACAGCCAGAGCTGGTAGCAAACCAAATATGCCTAAGGCAGCGGTGTGCCTCCTGGGAATTCATGCATTGACTGAAGGTGGTTTGGGGGGTTGGTCTGGGTCTGAGCAGAGGGTGGTGCAAGGTTACCACATGAGGATTATGCTCTACAAGAATCGATGTCAAACACACCCAGCATCACTTTCACCCAGTCATGCAGCTACAGCTAGTGCTTTCCGACAAGTAGAAAAACAAAGGTTGAGAAGAGAAGAAAACAAATGAAAAAGTGCTAAAACCAAAGGGTACATGCCAGAAGCCACACACACCTTAAGCTCTGGAAAAGTTTTTATGAGAGGGCTAATATGGGAAGGCTGGCTAACATCTGTGGCTGGTTAAGTTAAATGCCTTTTGGAATCTCATGTTCTCGGTATGCATGCTTTATTTATTCCCTGTATCCTCTTGGAACCCTGGGTTTGAGAATGGAGGGGTAGTGATGAGGAATGTGCAAATGAAAAGGTCTTTAGTGCCAATTTGACTCCCATACCTCTCATCTTACCGCCAAGAAGATACCATTGTGGCTTTCAGTGTATCTCCTTAAGCCTAAATCTTGAACTTTAGTTAGTTACTAGCTTAATTTAGTTCAGTGAACAGAGGCGGAAATTAATTTATGTAACTTCAGCTTTCAATATATTTTTTCACCCGTTTCAGGGTTTGTCTTTGCTAACAGCAGTAATTCAGCCATTTGTAGGCCAAGATAAGATTAGCAAAACCCAGAAAGTTGTTACTTCTAAGATAGGAATCAACATGTTCCCCCCCTATCCAGTTCTTATTGTCCGACTGTAGACGGCTATATCTGCCAAACGTCTGGCCCATCTGGATCTCTGGCCCTTGTATTTACGTCTGCACATCACACAAACATGTTTAGAGCTGGGGGCTATGTGGAGCCCTGGTGAGATTTTGTGTGCAGTCCAGGCTAATTCTGGCCTCGTGTGCTCAGACACTGCTGTTGGGGTTATCGAGCTAATGGGGGCCTGACACACTTAAGGCCAGCTAGGTATGCCCGCTAACCTGATTGATGTTCCCAGGGCCAGGCATGGAATTTAGTTCCTTGATTTAATAAACCTTCAGTTGGAAAAAGGAACAAACAGCTGGAGCTTGAGGTCGCGATACAGAGAGAAGAACAACAAGATGGACTTATTTTATAAAGTAGGCTAGTTGAGGCTTCAAGTGAGACGGTGGTTGTTGTGGTTGGGCGTAGAAGTTAGGGCTGGGAATTGCCAGGGACCTCAACATAAGATATTATCACAATACTTAGGTGCCAATACAGTGTTTATTGTATTTCTCATGATTCTACTGTATATATATTGCGATTCGATGTTCCAAACATATTGCTCACAATATGTCTGCTGCAGAGGGGCAAGAGAGCGCCATGAAGAAACAAGTTTTGATCAGGCATAGAAATAAAAGTGCTAAAAACAAAATGGCTCCCTATTTAAAAAGATGGAGAACAAGCTATGAAGGAAAAATACTGGTGCAATTATTTTGGTGCAGGTACAGCCACCTAGCTCAAAACTATATTGCGATATTGTCGATGCTATGTGTATCTTTAAAAAATGATAATACACCCCCCCCTCATCACTAGTAGAAGTTGTTGTTGTTGTGGGGTTGCCGAGCTGGTGAGTGGTATTCATTTTGGGACAAAGCCACTGGACGTTCCATTCTCTCTGTGCATCTAAATTGAGATCGACTCTTAATGGTCTTCACTCAGCAGCGCACTATAAATGCTTTCACCGACGTTCCTGTAAAAAAAAAGCCAGTAATGCAGCTGTTGTTGCTTAGGGAAGGGTGGATGATGTTGTTTGTCATGGGCTGTGCTTGATTAATGGTGAGGTAAGCTATAGGCCTAGGCCCTATATGTCCCCTACTGGTACGTTGTTGTCGATGCAGACAGTTCTCCAAGTAGATCAATTAGACTTGGTGCTTGCACTAAAGGATTGACTGCCGTTTATGAGGTCAGGGAAGGGTCCTCTGTGATCAATTAAGCATGTCTTTCTGTTAGAACTCCTAATACCTTGTATTTCAGCCTTTGACGTAAAGAGCTAGTTCGACCAGACTCTCTCTCATTGTGTTTCTTCTCCAGGAACTGCTAGTTTTGATGCTGTTTTGACAGCACTATTGAAGGCATGTCTTTAAGTTCGTTAGCCTACTTTGTGAACTATGGTGAACAACCAAGATGTGATAATTCAATTTGCACTGATTCACTTAACTGGAGGAAGAAGAGCATGGAAAAAAGAGGTGAAAATGCATATTGATGAAAGTCTCCAGGCTTAAAATATACTAGTAGTAAAGGTGAAGAAATGTGTAGGCCTTCATGCGGTGTGTTTGCATTTATGTAGGAAAAAGGGAAGGAGTCTCAAACAGCCCCAGTGAATCGCCTCTTCCGTCCAGATGCTCGTTGGATAATGTATGCATTGCCCTTTGCTCATTGGATAATGTATGCATTGCCCTTTGCTCATTGGATAATGTATGCATTGCCCTTTGCTCATTGGATAATGTATGCGTTGCCCTTTCACTTCAAGTTGGAGGCAGCCGGTGTGCTGAAAGAGCTCTTTGTGGAAGCAAATGAAATAGTTTGATGTGTAATGGCAAAGTTCTGTGAGCTTGTGTTTTCCCCTCTTCAAATTGGGCCTTTCTCCCCCTCTCTTCCCCAAATTGTCCCCCCATTGCCCTTCCTGTCGAGAGCAAGGTAGGGCCGACCCTCAGTGATGCCAGATAAGGGAAGTATGTGCCGAATGGTTTTGTCTTTTCATGTTTGGCTGCCTTCACTATCCCAGGGTGAGTGGGGTGGGGGTGGGGGGGGGGGAGATAGTGGGAGGCGATAGCTGTGTCTGCACAACCAAAGCTTCATGGGAGATTGATTGAACCCAAGCACCCGTGCCCGGTCCCTTCTATTTTTTTTATTCTATACGCAGAAGCTGAAGCCAGAAGTGTGACTTCTTCAGCACACTGAAAAGAGCCACATGACTTGTAATGGTCTTTGCTTGAGCACCGTTGCTTGGGCGACGGGACCAGGAATGTGCAGCGGGCAGAAGTTGATTGTAGGGTGCTAAATGAAAAGCACACTTTCATTTGTTGCTTCTCTCAGCCCATTAAGTATTTTTTTGAAACCTGTAAAGGTGCCGCGTGCAGATGGTGTGCTCGATTGCGAATGAACTCTTGTCATGCTAATCTAGTCAATTGAGACAAACGGCTAATAATGATTGGTGACATTTTCTTTTCATGTAAACTACTGTACATTTAAAGTAATGGTTGCACAGAGATTCTGCAGACACATACAAGACTGCAGTAACTACATGTTTGTCACACATTTGACAGGAAAGAAAAGCATCAAATACATTTTAGTGAAGTTTACTGAGATAATTAGAATGCTGAAACTTGGGCCAAGAAACCATTTTGTTGTTCAGTTCTCTATCTTGGCGTGTGTTCCCATGTTACTTTGAAAATACCTGCAGTTCCCTGTGGCATGTTCACCTGAATGTGAAGTCGTTTTTTTCCGATCATTGCCCCAATCAAAATGGAGTTTACCGCAGTGAAGGCGGTAACCGACAGAGGCTTAGCTGGCTGTTTATTTTCTCAATATTATGCATTGGCTATCAAAGCGTAACTGACTGAATGTCAAAGTGAAATGGTACTTGGCGTAACGAGTCTTGAGGTTTCATGTGTTGAGAGACAGCCACTTAAAATCAAACAGCGAGAGATGAAGATGCTCCTTTCGAATTCCCCATCTGTCATTTTCGCTGTTAAGCTGCCAATGTAGAGACCAAAGACAGGAAACATCAGAATTACGGTAGCATGACCAGAGACAGCAGCTTAATGGCACTGGGTTCAAGTCCCGTGTTATACAGATGGAGAAGTGACGTATTTAGGCCTAGGTGCCATGGTTGCCTCTTAGGGTTGGAAAGCTTGGGATAGAAAATGCTGCCCAAACATGCATTTAAAGTCCAATACTGTCCCAACATTCCTGTCATACCTCTCAACAACTGTAATGCCTCTTATTTATATATATATTCTTTTTTTACCTTTATTTAACAAGGAAAATCAGTTAACTTCTTATGGCTGCAATCCCGTTAACGGGATCGATATGACAACAGCCAGTGAAAGTGCAGGGCGCCAAATTCAAACAACAGAAATCTCATAATTAAAATTCCTCAAACATACATGTATCTTATACCATTTTAAAGGTAATCTTGTTGTTAATCCCACCAACGTGTCCGATTTCAAATAGGCTTTTCAACGAAAGCACCACAAACGATTATATTAGGTCACCACCAACTCACAGAAAAATTCAGCCATTTTTCCAGCCAAAGAGAGGAGTCACAAAAAGCACAAATAGAGATAAAATTAATCACTAACCTTTGATGATCTTCATCAGATGACACTCATAGGACTTCATGTTACACAATACATATATGTCTAATTTCGATTTAAGTTCATATTTATATCCAAAAACCTCAGTTTACATTGGCGCCATGTTCAGAAATGCCTCAAAAATATCCGGAGAAATTGCAGAGAGCCACGTCAAATAACAGAAATACTCATCATAAACTTTGATGAAAGATACATGTTTTACATAGAATTAAAGATACACTTGTTCGTTAATGCAACCGCTGTGTCAGATTTCAAAAAGCTTTACGGCAAAACACAATATTCAATAATCTGAAAACAGCGTTCAGGCACAAAAGCAAGCCATACAGTTACCCGCCAAATTGTGCAGTCAACAAAACATTATAAATCTTCACTTACCTTTGCTGATCTTCGTCGGAATGCACTCCCAGGACTCCCACTTCCACAAGAAATGTTTGTTTTGTTCGGTAATGTCCATAATTTATGTCCAAATAGCTATTTTTGTAGCGTGTTTGGTAAACAAATCCAACGTCAGGAAGCGCGTTCACTAAAAGCTGACAAAATGTCCAAAAGTTCCGGAACAGTCAGTAGAAACATGTCAAACGATGTATTGAATCAATCTTTAGAATGTTGTTCAAATAAATCTTGAATAACGTTCCAACCGGAGAATTACATTGACTTCAGATGAGCGATGGAACAGAGCTCCCTCTCATGTGAACGCGCATGGTCAAAGCATGGTCAGGTCATGGCAGACCTGACTAATTCCTGTCTCATTCGGCCCCCCTTCACAGTAGAGGCATCAGACAAGGTTGACATCTAGTGGAAGTGCAAACTCATCCATATCTCGCTGTGATTTCAATAGGATCTTGGTTGAAAATCGACCAACCTCAGAATTCCCACTTCCTGTTTGGATTTTTTCTCAGGTTTTTGCCTGCCATATGAGTTCTGTTATACTCACAGACATAATTCAAACAGTTTTAGAAACTTCAGAGTGTTTTCTATCCAATACTAATAATAATATGCATATATTAGCAACTATGACTGAGGAGCAGGCCGTTTACTCTGGGCACCTCTGTGCACCTTTCATCCAAGCTACTCAATACTGCCCCTGCAGCCATAAGAAGTTAAGAACAAATGCTTATTTACAATGACGGCCTACCGGGGAACAGTGGGTTAACTGCCTTGTTCAGGGGCAGAACGACAAATTTTTACCTTGTCAGCTCGGGGATTCGATCTAGCAACCTTTCGGTTACTGGCCCGACGCTCTAACCACGAGGCTACCTGCCGCCCTCAAATAGTCGGTATATAGGGGGCGGCAGGTAGCCTAGTGGTTAGAGCGTCGGGTCAGTAATCGAAAGGTTGCAAGATCAAATACCACTCTAATCTCTGAAGACAATAATAATTGAATGAAAAAATAATCAACCTTTGTAAATGTCAGCACGGCAGCCTCTTGGAAAATGAGAGCTGGCTTATATTTCAAAGCGCCTTATCTGTCTTCAAAAAAAGACCTTTCCACAGGAACCATTTACCGCAGCGCATTGAGTACAGTCGGTGTCAGTGGGCAACTATCTCAGGGGGCTTCATAAACATTTTGCGATAAGGGGAAGACAGACGGTGCATCGCGCCCACTATTGTCAGAGGAACGGGGCATGGCACCAGAGGGCCGGGAGGTAACAGGTCTTAAATTTATAACGTGATATTAAACCAGGTGCCCAGCTCACAGGCCCGCTCTGAGGCTTTCGAAATAACACTGCACTCTGGTGACAATGGAAACTGCCTGGGCATGTTCCAATAGGCTTCCTCAACTGGAATTAATTGGCTAAATTCTGCCTGAAAAAAAGAGAAAAATCCCATCAGGCATGTTCTCATTGCATCACTCCCCTTTTGTTCATTAAAGACTCTCTCTCTTTCACTGTCTATCTTGCTACATTCTCCCCTCTCCCCCTCACTCCAGATGAATGCAGCCATTCTTTCATTTCTTTCCTTGGGCCAGAGAATCTAGAATATGATTCTTATTTTATTACACAGTGTCATGAAGCTATAGTTTTGAATATCCATGCCGCTTTAAAACATGAATGTGCCACTGGTCTGCTAATGCAGTTTTAGTTAGTGCCCTCTCCTTTTAAGACTATACGATTAGGTCAGTATGTAGAGTGAAGCACACATTGTTAAGTTGTCTGAAATGATTCAGTTTGTCTAAAGTTTTAAGGTACCGTTTTCCTTAAGCCCAGCTGTTGATAGCGCTGTTTTATGCCTCGGGTGGCGATTGTATACAAAATGCACAATGATGCGCGAAGCGGAAGTGGTTGGTGGGGGCACAACTCAGAGGATCATCGGGTCAAAGAGAGATCAAATTGCATTTTGTTTTGTCACGTGCGCCGAATATAGCAAGTGTAAACTTTACTGTTAAATGCTTACTTACGAGCCCTTTCCTAACAATGCAGAGTTAAAAAGTATGGAAATTAGCTAAAATTATCTAAAAAAAGGAATTAGTAACACAATAATGAGGCTTTATACAAGGGTCAGTGTGCTGGGGTATGAATAAGTTCAGGTGATTGAGGTAATGGGACATGTAGGTAGGGGTGAAAGTGACTAGGCAATCAGGTTAGATAATAAACAGAGGAGCAGCAGTGTGTGTGAAAGTGTGAGTGTGTTGGTGTGTGCGTGTGTCGTCAGTATGCACATGTGGTATGTTTTGTGTTTGTAAGCATGTGTGTCGGAGTCGGTGTAGTATGCATGAGTGTGTGGGTAGTCCAGTGAGTGTGCATAGAGTCAGTGCAAAAAATATATAATGGGTCGGTGTAAATAGTCCAGGTAGCCATTTTATTAATAACTATTCAGCAGTCTTATGGTTTGGGGGTAGAAGCTGTTGGTTTGGTTTGGTGCTCCGGCACCGCTTGCCGTGCGGTAATCACACGGCAAGCAGAGAGACATGCACTTTTGTGTTGAGAGACTCTGTGTGAACTCATCATGCAGCTGTTTGGATGATGGTTTTCCCGGATCTACACTAACGTACTGAATACCCCCTGAATGCTGGTCACTCTTCAAAGCACCACCATATTTGGTCAATGACCCCGATATGGTCTTTGCCACTTCAATAGCCTGCTAAGTCCTCTTTTGCATGGTGATTCTAAGCCTTTAGCCGATGTGTTACCGTGTGTAACTCGAGCTGTCTGCAGTATTCAGAAATATCCACCATTCTATAAAGTAATAAAGACGATGAGTGCGACAGCGAGCCCTGTAGGCTATGTGGTCATCCCATGAGGTGGAGTTTTTCCTCCTTTGGCTGCACTTCATAGCCTTGTGAATTTTTCAAAAGTTTCAGGAATTAATACTTACAGTATGGACTGAAAAATGTTGGAAGTGGAGGGCTTAGCTTCTGAGAACTCTTGGAACCAAAGATACGATTTGATTTAAGTTGCGGGGGCATGGGAAGCTTAGCTCAGGACTCTATTTCTAATACACCCAGGGCTCTACGTGGTGGAGGAATTTGAAGCATTTCGCCAGGGCCGGTGGAAAGAGAAGAGGGGGGGGATTGAGAAAGTTTATGTAGACATGTGAGGCAGGAGTCCTAAGAAGGCTGAGGAATGCGAGGGGAAAGGAGAGCAGAATTACCAAGAGGTAGTTCAAAGCAGACGTCTGACTTTTTCATGTGCAGACCAAGGGAGTGCTGGCGTAAGCCGAAAGAGCTGATCTCTCGGTCTTGAGAAGACACGTTTTTTGTTCTCTCGTGGTCTCCGAAGCGCGTAAATTATTCCTGTACGGCCTCTTGTTGTGAAGGTCATCGGAAGACCATCTCGACTTCTGTAGATATCTTTGTCGACAATAGAAAAACTGTGAAACTAGTTTTTCTCTGGGCTGTGTAAAGTTGACTGCAGCCTAATTCCTCATTACACGTTTTCAATGCCAGAAAAATGTGATATTGACTCAGTTTCTGAAGTAGACGGTGTGCTACCATATGAAAATAAGCACGGGGGATAAACAAGATTTTGCAAATCCTAATCCTTTTTTGACAACTGCTAATCTTTTTGGCTCTCTAATTTGTTTCAATTGCCAGCTTTTGATATCCATGACATGTGCAATCCCCTCCATTTGTGGCGGCGCCATTGTAGTTACAAGGCCTTCTGGGGAAAAGAGTTTGTCTCTCCCCAATTTAGCCCCCCGCCCACTAATTACCCCCTTTCATGACAGGGACCTTGGCCCTATACATGCCAGAAATACTGAGTACACCTCATCCTCTGAACTAAATAGGGAACATCATAGTATAGTTCCGCAGTTACTACCCCCACTGTGTGGTACATTTTTGTTTTTCCCCTGGATCAGCTGGCTTTATCCAATCTACTTAAATGTTTTCTGTCCTCAGACCTCCAGACCTCCTCTGCCATTTTCCTCGGCGCCTCGAAGCACAACCATGTTATTTCACCATTTTGTCAAAACAACACTCAGCGGCTATGTGTTGCGCAGCGGACTTCTTCCAGCCTCCCCCGCTGTAACTAGCTATTGAGTAAATGTCACGGTGGACCTGTTCCGGAGACTGATTGAAATGAACACACTTTGCAGTTCACACGCCTATATGAGATGGCAGAATTGTAGGAACAGCGTTAGCCGTTAGCTCTTTTTATTGTGTAGCCTGACTGCTGTGCTAGGTGGCTGTGGAAGGTGTAGCCGTAGGGTATGCAAGGAAGAGGGAAAGAAAGGAGAGAGAGTAAGTCTGGCTGGGTAGGTTGCCTAGGCTTTGTGAACTGTTTTTATTGCCTCAAGGGCACATTTTGCAACTTCCTCATTTGACTAGCCTAGAAGTATAGGTGCGATGGCTAAATACCTCAGATTTATCATTTATACACATTTATACAGCCAACTATTGTTTCGATAGATGCTTTGTCTTCTAGTAGGTCTATTTAAAGCCAGTCACGCATTCATGTTTGAATAAAAAGTAGATGTCAACTGAAATTGTCATTGTGTTCAGCAATAGTTTAATTGAAATGGTTTTCTCTTTGAATTGAACTTCATATTCTTGGCGTCAGAGCCTCATCAAACTATAAAAAAGATACAAGATTTGGGCTTTCTTACTTCCGCCAGTCAACCATTACATTGCTATCGTACATGTTGGCCTTACCTACCACAGTTTTTAAGGGTCAAGGTCCTCTATGACTATGTATTCTTGTTGTTAGTCACCACTAGAATGAATGAATGACATTTTATTTTCGTGTCACATCGTTAATTGGCAACCCATCCTTTCCGGGATGAATTGAAACATAAACAAACATTACAATGATTCACTGTGATAACTCTTTCGGTGTTCTGTGCTTTACAATAATTCACCGTTATAATTCAGTGATAATTGCGGTAGCAGTGCAGAACTTCAGTAATATAAAGCCATCTTCTCTTTGCTGATGGTTTAAGGGCTGGTAGTGGGCTGCTAAAAGCCTGACACTGATGAGCGAATGGAATGAAATGGTATGGGTGTGGTGGCTAAATCCTTCTGATTCATCATTTATACACTCTGTGAGTAATTATCCATTGATTTGATATGTTTCGATAGATGCTTCGTCTTCTGGTAGGTTTATTTAAAGCCAGTCACGCATTCATGTTTGAATAAAAAGTAGATGCCAACTGAAATTGTCATTGTGTTCAGTTAGAGGTTCATCGAAATGGGTTCTCTTTAAATTAAACTATTCTAGGCGTCAGAGCCTCATCAAACTATAAAAAAAAGATTGGGACTTTCTTACTTCTGCCGGTCGACCATTACAATGCTATCGTACAAATTGTCCTCATCTACCACAGTTTGTTTACGTTTCCTGTGAGGGGTGAGTTTGGGTCAAGGTCCTCTATGACGATGTAGTCTTGTTGTTGCAGTGCAGAACTGCACTAATATAAAGTATTCTTCTCCATGCCAATGGCTTTAGGGTTGGCAGCGGGCTGCTTAAAAGCCTGACACTCCTGAGTGGAATGGTTCTGTTATGCCAGTGTCTCCCAGTCAAACGGATGAGCACTCAAGCAGGGGCATCGTCTTTGCACGGGCACAACAAATGTCTCATCCCTCTCGCTCTACCTGTTCTCTTTCACCTTCTATCACACACACTTAGTCTGATTAGCACACATTCTCATCCTTACACGGAAAAGTACAACACACACACACACGCACACACTCTCCCCTCTATCTTAGTCTCTCACTCCATTTTCTTTCACCCACTCAACCGCTCTCTCCATCTCATCCTCACTCCTTTTCCCAGTCTCCACCCTCTCTCTCTCTCTCTCTCTCTCCACCTCTCACACACTCACTCATACTCTTTCCCGATGCTCTCGCAGGACGCTAGCAGTCAGATTAGCACTCACGTTTCTTATTCGTGCTTCACATTTGCAAATCCCTGCACATCTGTTCCTCCCAGAAGCTATCTCAACGAGTGCAGTGAGTAGTCGACAGTGCTTCCGTGAGAAAAAACTCACACTTGCACATTTTGACTACTTTCTGTTTGGCAATATATATATTTTTGTAATCTGTTTACTTCGTTATATAATCACTTTTTTTTTTACGATTTCCACCTCACGATGGCCCTTTTGGGTGCATTTCACATTCGGTGCCAGCCAGCAAGCCTTGACAACCCTGTATGCCCATATGACATTGACCATATTACACCCTGCATGCCTTCAGAAAGTATTCATACCCCTTAATCCTTTACTTAATTCATACCCCTTTACTTAACTAATTGTTGTGTTACAGCCTGAATACAAAATGGATTAAATATATATTTTTCTCACCCATCTACACACAATACCCCATAATGACAAAGTGAAAACAGGTTTTTAGAAATGTTTGCAAAGGTAGCAAAATAAAGTACAAAAATATCTAATTTAAGTAATCTGAGTCAATACTTTGTAGAAGCACCTTTGGCAGCGATTACAGCTGTGATTCTTTCTGGGTAAGTCTCTTTAAGTGACTCTTTCTGGGTAAGTCTCTTTAAGAGCTTTCCACACCTGGATTGTGAAACATTTGTCCATTATTCTTTCAACAATTCTTCAAGCTCTGTCAAATTGGTTGTTGGTCATTACTAGACAACCATTTTCAGGTCTTGCTTTAAATCTTCAGGTAGATTTAAGTCAAAACTGTAACTCGGCCACTCAGGAACATTCACTGTCTTCTTGGTAAGCAACTCCAGTGTAGATTTGGCCTTGTGTTTTAGGTTATTGTCCTGTTGAAAGGTGAATTTGTCTCCTAGTGTCTGGTTGAAAGCAGAATGAACCAGGTTTTCCTCTAGGATTTTGTCTGTGCTTTGCTCCATTCCGTACATTTTTTATCGTGTGAAAACGGTTACAAGCATATCCGTTAGGGTTGGGCGGTATCCATATTACTGGCGCCAAAAAACTGAAAAAAGACCATGGAGTCTGGGAGTCGCTAGGGCAACGGGCCTGCCTGCTCTGCTTGGAGAAGATGGGGGAGGAGCAGGTGGGCCTAGAACGGAGAGGAGAAAAAACGCAAGGAAATCAAGCTGCAGTGGTAGCTGTACAGATAACTCATTCAAAGGGCTTTGGCTTCTCAAACACAGCAGAAAGCTAACACAATATGATGCCCCGTGACCTTATTAATTCAGCCACTTACTTAGATAACTAGCAAGTTAAACTTAGGGATCGACCTGTCTCCGAATTGTTTTGTTTTTCGCATTTAAAAAAATAAATAAAACGCATAAGAAATATTGCAATGTTTTGTAAATGCAGATCTAAATGCTTCTTATTGTAATTTTTGCTCAGCATCAAACAAATGTTGTGCTTCAGTTGCACTTTTCCACTCGGATGAGAATTCACGAATGAGCATTCTATCAAACGACAGCGCTCTGACTGATGTGTAACTACTTTTTTCAGTGTAGCCAGCCTACTTTTCTCAGGTAAAATGCAATATTAACTTTAAGCGAAACATTAGGAAATGTAGCTGGTTACATTTTTTCTATGATAAACATTAGAAATATGATGGCCATGCATTGTTTTTTTGCAAAAAAGACTTTGCTTTTTCATTGTTAGCTCATTTACTTGTTGTTGCACTTCTGTTGTCATCTGATGAAATTGAAGCTATTTTCTGTCGGACGTGTTGCGCTAATGTATTTTCTGTGAAGGAAAACTATAGCTGCACGTCGCTGATCACTCTTTTGAAGCCCAAAAAAGACTGGTTACTTTCAATATAAAACGCGATCCCTGTCAATACACAGCTGGTCTCAGCTGCTCCCACTTTCAGCCGTTGTGCTATTTACAAACAAACACGCGACCGGTTCAACTGCTCTGGGGAACAACGGTAAGCTTCATAATGAAAAATAATGTGACAGATGAAATGAAGAACGCGATCTGCTTTATCTCCTAACATATTGCACAAGTTGACTGCAGGTATTTACTTAAAAAGTAACTACAAATATTAAAATGTACGGTATACCGTCCAAGCCTAATACCATAACATGATGCAGCTACCACTATGCTTGAAAATATGGAGAGGGCAGTATTTTTGCAGTATTACTTTAGTGCCTTCTTGCAAACAGGATGCATGTTTTTCCTTCTTTTCCCCTAGACAATTCGGTTAGTATATTGGAGTAACTACATTTTTGCATTTTGGTCAAATAGCAGATGCTCTTATCCAGAGCGACTTACAGTAGTGATTCCATAAATGTTTCTACAAATGTTGTAACTACAGTTTTGTAACTACAATGTTGATCCATCCTCAGGCTTCTCCTATCACAGCCATTCAACTCTGTAACTGTGTTAAAGTCACCATTGGCCTCATGGTGAAATCCCTGAGTGGTATCCTTCCTCTCCGGCAACTGAGTTAGGAAGGACGTCTGTATATTTGTAGTGACTGGGTGTATTGATACGCCATCCAAAGTGTAATTAATAACTTCACAATGCTCAAAGGGATATTCAGCATCTGCATTTGTTTTACCCATCTACCAATATAGGTGCCTTTCTTTTTGAGAAATTGGAAAACGTACTAACTCACTACATTGCAGCTTTAAATTTGTTATTAAATTGTAGAAATTTCAAAATACATAATTCCACTTTGACATGATGTGTAGGTGACAAAAAAATTAAAATGTAATCAATTTTAAATTCAGGCTGTAAGACAACAAAATGTGGAATAAGTCAAGGGGTGTGAGTATTTTCTGTCAGGTTATACCGTCACATGGCTGTAGGAAGTGTTATGGAGTGTTACAGTGCTATCCATTTCCCCCTTTGCCGCACTGCCTCCCTGCCTTATTACACGCCTCAAGCTAACCGCTATCCCTGGCTAGCAGTAATGATGAGTAATGACAAAAAGCACCTCAGACTCAGACATAAGATACAGTAAATCTGAGGTGAATAAAAACTCTGAAACCTCTGAAAAGTGAAATGTCAGTGACAGGTGTTTTTGAGTTCTCTCTTTTTCCGGAATCTTTCTATTCCCCCCTGAGGCGAAAGGTAGGCCTCTCTCTCGGTTACAGACCTGCAGTGCAAATGATTGAGTTACAGGGAGCAACAAAGGTTTTTGAAAGGCAGGCCGTAGGAAAAGTAGGAGAGGTGCCATGGAGCAGTGTCTTATCATTCTTCGGTATATGGCACACTAGGACAGTGTTATAGTCTCTCTGCCATATCTAGTGCACAGCAGTATGCGATTACCGCTTGCCTATACACGGGAACCAGGTCCACGCCCTGGCTTTATTATCATTTATTATCGTCGGCGGTGGGCCGGGCCAATGATCTCACTTTTTTATTGCTTTCGATAACAGGTCATTGTGACCTTTTTCTAAAATGTTAATGTTTACTTAAATCGTGTGGAAAGAGATTTTCTAGAGATTGTCTGCTTAACAACTGAGTCATTTCCTATTGCTTTAGCCCTGACATGACACAACACAAGCCTGCATAATGATCAGATATATATTTAAAGCCCCAAATAAAATGTGCATGAGAAACCACATCATAAACATTGGGTAATCCTCGAGGGAAACAACTGTTCACCCATCCAGAGAAGGATTGCTGACTAGACTGCTTTCTAGTGTGCCGTTTTGATGGTTCCACCACTGATCTCCTTTCAGTCATCGGGGGGGGGGGGGGTATTGTTGTGAAATGTTAGTCCTAACAGGTCTTTGAAAGCTCCTCTGTTTGTTCAGCTGAAAGCTATAGGCCCGTCATGGCATATGGCCTGCTGTAAAACACCAGGCATGTCATGTAGAAACAGACAGCAGGGGCTGATGTCAATACCAACCTTCTACCCTACCATATTCCCCCCCACTGCTGTGCACCGACACCTACCCATGATTAAAATAGCACTGAATGATACTCCCTATCTTTCCTTTCTCTTGTTCTCTTTCAAGTGCTATCTACATACTGAAAAATACATTTTCCCTAAGCGTTTGTGTGTGATCCCCATAGCAGAATGCTGAATGCTCTTTGAACTACTTTTTGAGTGATGGCCTTATTGTTTTTATATGTATGGACTAAGACAATTTCCATCTAAAAAGCTGCGAGTGAAAGGGTTTTCCATATAAAACAATTATATGAATTTCTCTTACATAAATCTTCATAAGGATCGGCGTTCCGTCAATGGGACAGTTGTAAATCATGCAGCGTGTTTTGTCAAGATTGCAGATTTTAGAGAAACAACACGTCGGTACATATAAGTGCCTTATATCGGCTGAAAACTTAAATTCTTGTTAACATAACTGCACTGTCCAATTTACAGTAGCTATTACTGCGAAAAAATGCCATGCTATTGTTTGAGGAGAGCTCCTAACAACAAAACACTTTTTTCAACGCGATAGGTTTGATAAATTCACCTCTGAAGGTGAAATGTGTACTTACATTTTGAAATCTTGCTCTGATTTATCATCCAAAGGGTCCCAGAGATAACATGAAATGTCGTTTTGTTAAATAAAATACTTTTTCATATCCTAAAAAGGTCCATATAGCACACACGATCAATTTTGCATTTCCACTCGTTCAATTTGCAAAGAAAGGAATCTGTGAAAATCTCACCCTAAACGTTGTTTGAATGAGTCAAATCACATTCGTATCTATTCCTCAGAGACCCTAGAAGGTAACAAGAATTCACTATTTCATTAGGGGTGTAGTATATCCTATAGGACACCATATTTGATCAGAGAGCTACGCCTTCATGGCACGCCGATGACTCGGGCGGCCATCACTTGAACGGCTGTATCTTTCTCAAATAAGCACCAATCGGGGTCAAACAAAGCTAGCTAGATGGGCTTTACGGGAGTATCCAGAAACCATGTATATGTCGTAAAGTGTAGGTAATAACCTTGTACGACAGCATGCCTTTTCATTTTGGACAAAAATTCTAAGGATATTCAGAGTTATGAAGTTATGGAAACTGGTTGTTTTGCAAATGTTGAACTTATAATAGGGCTACTAATACTTGGAAAGTTGAATCAAAGTCCAAGTATACAGATTTGATGATATTCTTGCAGAAAAATGGAATATGAATGTGAATGTTTCCTTCACGATTTGCCCAAATGACTCTAGGGACTTCACACTAAAAGTCTTGTAGGTCAGTCATTCTTCAAGTTATCCATCTGAAACGTTGCACATACACTGCTGCCATCTTGTGGACACTATCGGAATTATAACCAGAGTGACGGCTATAACAGTGACCTTTCTCTTGCATTTCAAAGATGGTGGTAAAAAAACACTGGTTGGTTTTCTCTTTGTATTTTCTTCCACCAGATCTATTGTGTTATATTCTCCTACATTCAATTCACATTTCCACACACTTCAAAGTGTTTCTTTTTAAATGGTACCAAGAAAATGCATATTCTTGCTTCAGGGCCTGAGCTACAGGCAGTTAGATTTGGGTATGTAATTTGGGCGAAAATTGAAAAAAAGGGGGCTATCCCTATGGTTTTCCATATAAAAAAATTATATTTATTTATCTTTCATAATAAAAGAGCCCTAAGAACTAATTATTCTCTCTTTCTTTCTCCCAGGGGTCATCAGAACCCAGGAACTCCTGGACCACGAGACCACCCCGCACTACTGGCTGACTGTGTACGCCACGGACGGTGGCGTGGTGCCCCTCTCGGCCTTCGTGGAGGTCTACGTGGAGGTCCAGGACGTCAACGACAATGCGCCGCAGACCTCTGAGCCTGTCTACTACCCGTCGGTTGCGGAGAACTCGCCCAAGGACGTGTCCATCATCCAGATCGAGGCGGTGGACCCGGACGCCCGGGCCGGCGACAAGCTCTCCTACAAGATCACCAGTGGCAACCCGCAGGGATTTTTCGCCATCAACTCCAAGATGGGTAAGACGAAGGCAAAGGCCGCCACTTTGCTGAATTTAACTTTATTGATTCCCAAGGTGGAATTGAATTCTCGCAGGCAAACATGTGTAGTGCTACTATGCTTTAAATGAAGTGCATTGACAGAATAGTAAAGGAAGACAGAAAACAACCAGTTAAGTTCATACGTGTTATTAATGTTATCCATTTGTGGTACAATGAAATGTATTGGAAATGGCCTTGTCTTTTGCTTTGTCTATTCCAATGCGTGTGTTCTGTAATATGAAACACGAAGCATGTACAGTGCCTTGGATTTATCCTCCCACGTATAATGTGTGGCCAGCAATCAATTAACCATTGCCTATCAGATTGTAGGCAATAGGCTACATACCGACTGAGAGTCAAGTGTATGTAATGTCATGTCCAATTTCATCACTTGAAAGAATCCAACTCCTCTCACAAGGTCATGAATATCGCTTCTACATAAAGAATAAATGTAGAAAGAATAGATGTTCAATTGCCCTTTGAGACTGAGGGTACACGGGGGCAGTTGTAGGTTATCTAGGTGATATCAATATTTTTGTTCTTGTTTTATAAGAAGCCTTCGGTATCTCCAGTATGCCCACGCGATTTTAGCATGGTCGATAGGAGTGATGTCTACAGGGGTTTTTCCCACTACCCACAGAGCACAGTGTGTTCACATATGGTGTTCTGAAAATGGACGAACGTTGAATATTTCATCGTTATTCTTGAGTGGGGTGAAGCCCACTGGAGCAGACAGTGATTTGACTTCAACATGAGCGGAAATAGTAGTAAAAGGAGTACAAGTTGCAAACTGAAGCTTTTGAAATGGAAGCCGAAGTTTTTGAATGTGGATGTTGTAGTTTTTGAATGTGGATGTTGTAGTTTTTGAATGTGGATGTTGTAGTTTTTTCAGAGGACTGTCTGTTATTTTTGGTGGGGTTTTGAGGAATTGTTCACACTTTATATTCAGTTGGACAGATACCATGTTATTATATATGAATGTGATTTATTAGTATAATATCATAGAGCTTGACTTTGTTCAGTTGGCTTTCATTACAATTCAGTCTGGACTTCAAAGGCCTTATCTGCAGGCCCCATGCCCAGTTATGTAATTACAGTTGGGTTACCGAAGCAGTTAGACGCTACAAGGCATAACAGCAGCTCAATATGAAAAGTTTGCTAGACTGAATCAAGTCAATCAAAAAAATTATATTTGTATGTCCCCTTTTAATAATTAACACAGAATGCTCATTACAAACAAGCCTGTTTACTTTGATTGCATTGTGCAACCTTGTATGTCTTTCAGTAACTGCTAATTAACAAACTCATTTAAATCCTTCCTCTGAGTTTTGCATACTAGTCTCTTTTTGCTTTAAATGCAAAGTACTCATTTAAACTGACATGAGGAATGGGCGGTAGAGCAATCGTCTCTCTCAATTTCCCCCGTTGACTTGTGTGGTCCCATATTCCAAGGCGGTCCTCCAATCAACAAACTGTGGTTATTTTTGTTATAGCAGGGGCCAATGTAAATGTTCTTGACCAAGTAAGGGTTCGTCATGTAGCATGCTCTCCAGCTTTCCCGACTGATGGCAACTGTCCAAGGAGAGACGGAAAAGAAAGGGAAGAAAGAAAGAGAACGTTTTTTTCTTTCTTTCTTTCTTTTCATTCTAAGGCGCATTTGTCTGCATTTAGATCATTTAGGCATAGGTTTGATAATTAAGGTGGGAGTTGTGTGGGAGGTGGAAGGTTTGTGAGTGTGGGGGTGTGTGTGTGTGTGTGGGTTGACTGTAAGATTCCACTTAGACAGATAAGACATCCTGAACACAGTGGGTAAAGTGTATTTATCTTGCAACGGAGCAGGCATTCTTGAAGTGGAGCAGGCTGTAACGGCTGTCGTTGGAATAAGACCAAAGCGCAGCGTGGAAAGTGTTCATGATCTTTATTGTCAAGAATCACTCAAACAAAAATAACGAATATAAAAAACGAAAGGGAACAGTTCCGTCAGGCACAGATACTAAACGGAAAACAACACCCCACAAAACCCAAACGGAAAATGACAACTATTATATGATCCCCAATCAGAGACAACGATAGACAGCTGCCTCTGATTGGGAACCACACTAGGCAAAAACAACAAAGAAATAGAAAACATAGATTCTCCCACCTGAGTCACACGCTGACCTAACCAAACATAGAGAATAAATAAGGATCTCTAAGGTCAGGGCGTGACATAGGCATTCTTGAAGTGATTTACAGTATAGACTAGTAGAGATGAGTTCACCAGACTCATGCTGTCGAGATAATAGCCGGATTTTAGGAGTTGGCCTCGATTTGAGTTTCTCCTATCTGTAGTTAGTATATAGAGCAGACCAGCCGAGACATGAATACACACCGGTGATTAATCACATAGGATCTGATCAGCCGAAGAGGTTTCATTTCACCCTCCGTTTTAACAGGATTGTCTGATTCTATTTTACTGTGTTCCCTTAAGAGCTCCATTGGTGCCCTCTGATCAATGGGCAGATCCATATTTGACCCCGGCCATTGATTTGGGCTGACATCCAGTGATTTTCATTTGACCTCTGAGATGGAAAGCACGTCACCGCTCAACTGTTGAAAAGCCAAAGGTGTGTCTGAGAAAGTGAATTGACGTGTCCGTCTGTCTATTTTCCCGGTTAGCTGCTCTAGATCGGCCCCATAGTCGCTTCCACTGTAGTGTATTGTAGTTGGGTGTTTGCCTCCTAACGTATCCGATATGCGTCACGGTCTTTCGACGCATTGTTCTTGGATGTTCCAAAAACTACCCTATTTAGCTACCACAGAGCAGATTTCAACTTGCCCTTTGAACCAAATGCTCCTTCTTAACCTACATATTACCAGCGAATATTTCGCCCCTTCCAGATTACGGGGTATTTATGAAACTCAAAGCTTTACGGGGCTACTGAGTCTACCTGTTTATGCTCCAAACACGCACCGCTTCTCCGGTTGCTTTGTAGGTCTTCTCAAATGGTTTACACGAAGGACGGTGGTGAGCGAGGGATGAAACCCATTCATGCATATCAAAGTGTTTTACATTTTTTATCAGTGGAACACCAGGGCTCCTAGCATCAGGTTTCGACAAAGAGGCGGCTTGTACAAAGAGAAACTTCAACTAAATCACTGCCCCCGTATATGTGTTTGTGCAATTTCTCTGGAGGAAAGGGAGGGAGAGAGAGAGAGTGAGTGAGAGTGCGGGAGGGAAGGTAGAGAGAGATTTGAGTGCATCTCAACTGTTGCTGAATACATTAAATGTAATATTCAGAAGTGAATGGGACACATTTGTTCAAAGATAAACTTAACTAAATCACTTCTATGTGCATTTAATATGGAGAGAGAGAGACACATTAACTTTTTATGTTCCATATCACTACCATTACGACGGATGAACATTGGCCTCATACCCGGTCGACATTATCAACTCAATATGACATTCTCCCCACATATTACAGGACAGCACGCTCTGTAATTATATGTTCAAAAACAGCAACGGGAGCAAGGCCCTGTTTTGGCATATCTACAAAGCTCTAGAAAGGGGTGGGGAAAAAATAAAGGAAAAACATTGTGTGTGTTGTATGTGTGGGTTTTGGCAAACGTTGCATACACACGTGTAGCTAGCTAGCTTATTAGCTTTGAAGCTAACATTTCTTCCCTTCAGCTTTCTGCTTTAATGTCTGACAGCTTCAAATGCAGAGAGATGAAGGCTTCTGCTCATGCCACTTTTGGGTCACCCTTTTCCCTATTTTGGTGAGCCTTGCAGACACGTGTAGCTTAGCTAGCTAGCTAGCTATCATTGAAGCTAGCATTTTCCTCCTGTAGCTTATTGCCTGACAGTCCGAGGGCTTCAAACGCAGATGAAGGCTTCATCTCCTGGCTGCTTTTGTGTCACCTTGCCCTTTTCCCTGTGCAGCCCCCGTATCGGCTGGCTAAATCCCTGGATGAAAGGCTTACTTTATTTCTGCAGAGTAAACAAGTCCGGCTGTTTAGTTCCCTGTAACTCTGGGGGTTTCATTTAAGTGCAAGGCCAGCTCTCTCCCTCTCTCGCAAGACACCATGGCAATCCCATTCGGCGAAAGCTGACAATGGGAATTCATGGGTTTTGGGGTTTCGCTTGGTCTGGAATAAAAAGAGTTCCTCCCCGCTGTTTGGAAGTTTGAATGTTTTCTTTTCCCCAGTCTTTCGAAGACGCCAAGGAGAATTGGGTCACTTGAATACTGTCTGCTTTGTGAGATTGACTCCTTGGCCATCAATGTATGTGTGCAGTCTGCGTTTGTAGCGTTGTATGTGCCTCCTCACATAACTCAGTGGTGTGTATCCAGAGCCGGTGTGAACGACTCTTCCCCTTTCTCCTTCACCTGATCTAGTGCTAACCCACCCGCTCGCTGTGCTGAAGCGGATCAGGTTTATCATGATACACATACCACAGGATTCCCTCCCTTCCTCCTCTCTCATTCGTCCCTCCCCCTCTCTCTCTCTGTGGGTTCAGCGTCCTTTTCAAACACAGCTCCGGTCGGAAAACACATTTCTGTTTTCCCACCCTCGCTCGGCTTGACCCCCAGCGAGCTCTTATAGGAGTAGAGTTACCGAGTTACCCACCTCCTGCTCTGTACAAGCCTCCACTCTCACGTGCACTCTCCACTCTTTAAATCGCTACAAAGCTTTGGCCTCTCGTTTAAAAGCGAGGTCGGGGCGTATTTCTCGGGCGGTCGTCAGGAAGAGGTGGACGTGAGCTGCCTACCTGCATAGATGGAGAGTAGGAAGACGGTTACTGTTAATGATACCTGGCGAATGAGGGATTTAAATGACGAAGGCAGCCTGCTGCGACGGTTTGGACTGGGCTTTAAACAATGTCCGAACTAGAGGTTGTGCTCAAACAGCCGTGACTTCTCGTCGGAAATACACTTGCACTCAGGAAACAGGGAGGGAGAGGGAGAGGTCAGCCAAAGATCACAAGAATATCGCAGAGAGTCTGTGATAGAATTAGACTAACTAGCTGGCAATTCTATATAGTCCAAAGGTGATACACCAATGTGTCATCATATGCTGATTATTATGATAATGGTGATGATCATTGTGATCTGTAATTGCAAGAGCACCAATAGTCTCTGGTTCAGTATTTCAGTGTTTTAACTACGATCCCTCTAGGACTCTCTTTTATGACGATAGGTTCAAGGTTCCCTAGGATCAAACACTGGCCTTGCCCAAGAGACTATTGTATAGTCTGTTGTATGAAAGTTAGCCTGGGAGCGCAAACACACAAAACCTCCCCTTTCACAATGAGGCACTCAATGTTCTTCACTTGACAACAGTACAGCATAGCCCATTCACTTAGTTCTGCCTCCTCTTTTAGTCCTGACAATGGCATGTCCTGTGTGGGACAGAGTTGTGTATACCACATTGTTTCCCCCGCATTTGGCGGCAGCAGTTGACCCACGTATTGAAATTAACGGGAAAGATAAACCCAGGTGAATGTTTGTATTTCTTTTGGGCCACCATTGAAAATGAGGGCTCAACGCCTCCTCCTAGCGAGTCCGGATCAGAGAGCCAGTCATTGTAGTAAATTGAAAAGGAATATCTCAGTATTGCGTTGGCAAGCATGGTTTCCTCTGACAGCTTTTATATGCATTTCTCATGCCGGTAGTCGTATGAAAAGCCTTTAGAACAGGGGGGAAAAAAATTGCCGGTGGGGTCCGGACTTCAAATCATCCACTCCGTGATATACTCGTATCAGCTTTCAGCGACGCCTTCTCTATTAGAAAAGGGAAGAGAAAAAACATCTGACAATGTGCACCGCGTTTTTCAAAGCGCCCAGGCCGATAGCGAGGGGAAGCCAGATAGGAAATGGATACTACCACCAACAACTTCCTGCCGTTTCCTGCTATTCGGGGGCCGAACAATTGGCACGAGACACCAAATGTTGTTAAAGGAGCAAGAAAGGAAAGGGATGGAGTATACTTTTCTCAGGGAAAACTAATCGACAGGTTCTAGCTACCTGCACCTTTGTAGGGTGTTTTGTGTGTGTGTGTGTGTGTGTGTGTGTGTGTGTGTGTGTGTATCTGCCTCGTGTGTGTCCATCTGTCTCTCTTTCTTAGAGTGTGAGGGAGGCCTATAGCACTACAAGGCTTCAAGGTTCATTAAGTATGAGCTCTTAGCACACCTGTTCCTCCCGGCTCGCCCCCTCCTAAGCTCCTAAGCACCTCCCTGACCTCTCTGGGAACAGCTGAATCTACATCCTTGCACACCGACCAGACTGTCTGTCTTCAGCGCGTGACTGAGAACGGGAATGTACACAGGAGCCGATGTAAAAAAAAAAAAACATGTCTGTCATCTGCCTGGGGATCGGTGTTTTCTCACTCACACACAAGGTGTTTCCGGTCTTTCACTGTCTATTTTGCTCTACCTTTCTCTTCTTACCTCCCTCTCCCTGTTTCTCTCATTCTCTGTCTGTCTGTCTCTGTCTCTCTCTCTCTCTCTCTCTCTCTCTAAATTGAAGGCATAATATAAACAGTATAGCCAGTATGTAGACCCCAGCTGGTAATCAGCTCCACAGTATCCAATTACTCATCCTCGTCACCAAACCATACATCAATCACACGCTCAAACAGGCATCTGGACAGAACCCCCCCATAAAAAACAGACAAGGGCTGCATTCCTATAGGCACACCGTTAGCACAACGTTTTGCAACGGGAGATGAACATTTGTGCCTCTCCTTGGAGAAGTCCCTCACTGTTTTAGCCAGTTGTCTTCCGTTTGGTGCCCTGTGAATACGACCCCAGTCACATTTAACCATGGGAATCAGAATCAGTAACACCCAGGTGGCTCGGATACGCTTTCAATGTACCACGACCACAGATGACATTGACCTTATGAAAATTGGTCCCCGAAATTGCGTTCCTTCAGTGTCGATATTTATTTATGTTTATGGTCGTAAGCAACTGCGCTTCCTTGTGCTTCCGCTTATCGGCAGTCCTGCACATCCTGGCGGGGAAAATTCCCAAGCTTCCAAATTTCCTCGGCTTCCATCATATGAATATTAGTTTTGGAGATGATATATTTCCCCAGATCTCCTGTATCCGTCCTACTCGAGAACCGTCTACAGAGAGACAGTGAGCTCATAGTAGGGGTCCCTCTTTTTGCATCCCTAATGGAAACCTATTCCCTACTTACGGCATTATTTTTGACCAGGGCCCACTGTCAAAAGAAGTGCACTGTGTAGGGAATAGGTTTCCATGAGGGACGCGGGAATTGTTTATATCCCCTCTTATGAATATCCATTAGGTGAGTCCTATTAGCTACCTGGTAGGAGGGCAATGAGGTAGGGAGCATGGTCCTCTGAAGCATCCCTATCCCACCTTGGGGGGTGTGTGTGTGTGTGTGTGTGTGTGTGTGTGTGTGTGTGTGTGTGTGTGTGTGTGTGTGTGTGTGTGTGTGTGTGTGTGTGTGTGTGTGTGTGTGTGTGTGTGTGTGTGGTGTGTGTGCGCGCGCATAGGGGAGCGGGGCAGGCATTTTAGTTTTGAAGGGATTTAGCTGTCCCTCTCTCTCTCCTTCGCTAAATGCTAGCCATTTTCACAAAGACCCCCTCTTAGCAGCAGGTGTGGGAGGGTCACGGGAGGGTATTGTCTGAGTCCACTTACACTGTGTCTGTGTGTGTGCCTGTCAGTACGTCCCTGTCCGAGTGTGTAGTGGTTTCTATCTTGTGTGAATCTGTGTCCCTGTCTGAATCCCTGTTAGTACGCGTGAAGTGGGCTCTTATGGGGAAGGCAGGGGCCTTTTGTAAGCTGTGTGAAGTGCGGCATTCCCTTAGCTAAATGATACATCTGCGGAGGCCCATCAATGGTCCCCAGTCAACGGCTCTGTGGCAGCTGACCTTTAAAGGAACACCCAAACAACCCCTTCTCTACTCTAAGTGTTTATCCTGCCTTATCTTAGAACCCCTCACACAAGTCGGCCATGCTTTGGGCTACTTCTTTTGGGATACTTTGCCGTGCGACACACGCTTTGGGATAATGCCGGTTTTCTTGGGCTGTGTTGGCTGTGTGACGGAGCAACAAGTGCAGGAAACAAATCTCCCCGGAGACTAGGTTGGAGCTAGTTGGTAGATTCTACAATGAAACACGAAGATGTTGAAATTGTTGTCTTCGGCACACGAAGCTAGGAGAGGTTAAATGTTTTCTCCTTATGAGAAAAACGAGTCGCCCTGGGCCATTGTATATATTTTTTTTTTACCCTCGACACAACAACAGAAAAACAGCAATCCCGACCTAGATCAAATAATGATATCTCGGGGAGATTTTTGCTAGTTTGTCAACAACTACGGTAAATACCTCAAGGCGCTCATATAGCTCGTTCATAACCGGGGAGGGTTTAAACCACCCACTGCAGACACCAACAACATTCCCACACGTCTGCAGTCGACAGCTAAATATGTGTCACCCTGCTAGACTGCTAATCACTGCAGTAATACCTGGGTTGTGTCGTCCCAGCCCGGCATCGTCCCGGACAGCTCCCCCGGCCTCCATTTTGGAGACGCGGTTGTGCTGAAGGACATGCTGAGGAGTGCCTCTCCTCTGCAACTGTTGTTTTTCCCCTCTTCTCAAAACAGCCTGGCTGTAATTACTGTCGGCCCTGGCTCAGCCCACTCCTGAGGAGGCTTGTGTGTGTTTGGAGCGCGAACGGCAACCTTCTCTCTGCTGTCTAGTGTGTGTGTGATTGCGTGTGTGTGTGATTGCGTGTGTGTGTGTGTTTTGAGAGCTGGTTTTTGGGTTTGGAACTGCAAGCTTCTCCCTGATGGCAGGCCTATATGTAGCCTGCCAACAGCTGTACAGCTCCTCCAATCTTAACACAACTTAGTCATGTTGACTTCTGTCTGTACTCTGTATCTAGGACCAGTCTCTATAGCTATACACCGACTGTAAAAAAACTTTCCATGACATAGATTGACCAGGTGAATCCAGGTGAAAGTTACGATCCCTTATTGATATCACCTGTCCACTTCAATCATTGTAGATGAAGGGGAGGAGACAGGTTAACAAATTATTTTTAAGCCTTGAGACAATTGAGACATGGATTGGGCAAGACAAAATATTTAAGTGCCTTTGAACAGGGTATGGTAGTAGGTGCCAGGCACACCAGTTTGTGTCAAGAACTGCAACGCTGCTGGGGTTTTTCACGCTCAACATTTTCCTGTAACTATCAAGAATGGTCTACTACCCAAAGGACATCCAGACAACTTGACACAACTGTGGGAAGCATTGGAGTCAACATGGGCCGGGCATTCCCAGTGGAATGCTTTCGACAACTTAGAGTCCACGCCCCGACGATTTGAGGCTTAATGTTTAGTACACTGTGTATAGTACTTATTGGCAGCAGTGTATTTCCAATCCATAGGCAGAATTGATCTTCAGAGGCTGGAAGCCTGGAGCCGTGGCTCAGGTAAAGATAGGAACGTACGCTAAGCTAAGAGTACCACTTCATAGTTGTTGATGCTTATAACCCCACATCAAAGGACCGCTCCCGAGAGCTTGGAGACAGCTAAGATACTTAAAAAAAGAAAAGAAAGATAGCTCCAGCCATCCGGATCAATTTAGAGCAACCTTTCCTAAGAGTTCTACCTCAGTTAAATTTAGCTTCTCGCCAGGATGGAGGTACAGAGGAGTCAACCCCCGTCCCTTCAATTAAAGCTGTGGAGGATTTTCAGCCTGGCACACTTGGCAGCTTGACAAAGGGGAATGTGTGTGTGAGAGCGCAACCCCCTCTCTTTGCCAGTCTTTGGGAAATGTGGGTAATATTATTGTGTGTATTTGTGTGTGTGTATATACGTGTGTGTGTGTGAGCCACTCTCTCTTTCATTCGTTGGGAAATGGGGGTAATACGATCACTTTGTTTATGTCCATTGAGATGCCTTGCAAATTGGCCGCTTTTCAGGACAGCCCCACCGATATTCCTTACCTTCGTTTACAAAGAGCCTTGTTCGCCGTGACCTTTTAAAAGCTACGTCACAGTTAGCTGCTAGTATCAACCCATAACACTACCCATCGCCAAACTACCCAGCATTATTACAACAGTACAGTGTAGCACATTGACTTAGTTCTTGCATTTGTCCTGACAGTGACATGTTGTCAAGAGTCCTTCCTTTCTTAATCGCTCCCAATTTCCTGGACAAGCTTTTCCAACGTATTACAAACAAACAAAAACTAGCTTAGCACACAAGGGAAACATTGTCTTTCTCTAATGCTGATATCGCTTTGTTTTGATTTATTTTAAATTCCAAATTAACATTGTTAATTTTTAGGGTATAGTATGACGCCCGGGGGAGCTCTGGCTCAGTTGAGTCCTTCATTTGCCGTGCAGGGCTATTTTGAGAGGTGCTGTAAGTTGTGGGCTTGCTATTCTGGTTTGCACCATATGTGCCATTGATGGGCTCGGGTTTCGGAAATCCTTTTTTTGCTATGATAATCAGGTCGACCAGCCGGCTCTGGTGCGGTCTGCTCTGGCACGTCTACTCTGCACTCATGTCTACTGCAAGGTTACAATTACGCCGGGAGTGAGAATACACTGCTTATTATTTGAGGAGAAGAGACTGCTCATATAATGTAGCCATACTTATTTTTTAAATTCTCTCTTCTCCCTGTCCTTTGGTTGAATCTGATTCAAATCGGATCAGATCTCGAGGCATGAGTTTTGCATAGATTTTTTATTCTTAGCTAAGCCGGGATACGCAACGCTTTAAGTCCCTACTACTGCTGTAGCCCTCAGAAAAAGTGAAACACCATCCCCCCCCTGTGTGAAAATAATTGTAGTCACAGTGGAAATCGGGGGTTCTCGAAATCCGAAATGGGATCTCATTCGAAACCCCTACACAGATGAGTTGAGACTCTGGGGCTCGGGCTTGGGGCTGCAGTTGACTGTGTCTGCCTCTGACTGCCCGCCTCTGTATTTGTTCAGCTTGCGTTATAAACCTCAGTTAGAGTTTAGAGGCCGCTGCTGTTTCAGAGCCCGTTAGCGGACCTCCGCGATATTTCACTTGTGGCGGACGGGGTGGCCTGACAGTGGACCTGTCTGGGTCGCGGAGGTGACCGGGGGGTTAGAGACTTTTCTGAGGGTCAGTATCTCAGCCCCTTCCTCCTCTCGCAGGTCATTTAGAAGAAGGGTTGGATGACATAACCAAGGAAACAAAGAATGGAGGGCTTGATTTTCACAAACATTATAAATGTTTACCCTTTACCCCTATTTACCCTGGCCCTTTCATGCTTTAGTGTTAGTTTGGCTTTAGGAAGCACATCATGTGTCTTGTAATGAAGTTTGTCTGCCATTACAAATATGCCCTTTTCTCAATATTAGCTGCCTTTTTCTCTATGGTTTTGTGATTTCATTTTCATGATTGCATGAAGTCAAGAAAATGGATATCACATTGTCCTGTAGTAAGGCAATATAACATTGATGCAACATTGATACATTGATCGGGGCCATAATACTAGCAAACCTCTCTTTTTCTCTCAACAGGTCTTGTTACAACTACCTCGAGGAAGCTGGATCGAGAACAGCAGGACGAGCACATTCTTGAGGTAAGCACCTTGTTCTGTCTGGTCTACCACTAACAGAAAGGGGGGAGGGAGAAAGAAGAGGGGGAATGAAAAAAAACGGTCTACTTCCTTGTCTGTCCGTCTGTGTGAGCCCTCGTGTTTGTTTGGAGAAGCATTAGCAGCATTGCTAATCATCAGAAAGGCCCTCAAGGACGACCTCTCCAGCCGAAACGGCCGTTAGGCTTGGCTGTCTTCAACCAACGTACTTTGGCCGAGCGCCAAGTATTGCCAACCAAAACAAACTGGGGCACAGAGACGCAGCGCATAGTTCCACACTAACCGGCGGAAGGGGGTTTGGGTTTTGGATCGTGATTCCGCCGTTTGAGATTTCCAGGGGGGAATCAGGGTGACTGTGCCTTTGTTCTTCTCCAGTGTACCATCACGGGATCGAGGGAGGCAAGCCGGGGCAGGAAGCGAACCTTCAACGCCGGGTTGATGTTTAAACTTGTGGATACTCACTTTTTCTCTCTCTATCTCGCTCTATTTCTGTCTCTCCCTCTCTATCTTCTCTAACCCCACCCTCCTTCCACCCCCCACCCCCCTCTTCATTCCGTTCCCTCTGCCCAACCTAACCAAACGTTTAACGCCAGCACATTTAATTTTGTGCCAAGATCGATTAACCAGATTGGGCGCTGCTTAATTATCGTTATAGGAGTTAATGCAATTCGAGGTTCATTGGATGCCAATTAATGCCGATGTGTGCCTGCATGCCAGCCACTCCCTGTGTTTTCATACTCAATTTACAGTGGGACGCACTCATTTTATTCTGGGACTGGAGAGTAAAGATAGTGGGGGAGAGGAGGGGAGAGATCTGTTCTCCTGAGGAAGACATTTTACTGCCTCCCGCTTCTCCTCCTCCTCTCTCCTTCTCTCGCTCTCTCTTTTTCCCTCCCCTCTCTCTCATTCTCTCCAACCACATCTATGATAAATGAAATGGCCTACTCTTAGATTTGAGTGCCGAGTTGCAGAGGCCTCAAGAGAGAGGAAAACTAAATTGAAGCTTTCGACACAAAAGCCCTTTTAATTTGTTAAAGTGACCAGGTTAGGAGCCCTCTGTGCGAACGACCGAGCAGATTCCCAGGACAGTCAGAGTCAAAAGCCACCCTTGAGGGTTAATCTCAGGGGCATTGGTTGGTGTGTGACAGTAGCATTAGAGATAAAGAGAGCTGATAGCCAGTGTGTTTTTCCAACAGACTCCTGTTTTTACGAATACATAGCCAGAGCCCGTTTATTATTAGTACGCTGCTCATTTGTCCCGTTTGAAGAAATGCTCCAGCAGACGTTAAATAACCACATTAAATGTTAACAAGCTCAAAGCGCTCCTCCAGTTCTTTCATGTTGGGGCCAAATTAAAATGCACAGCGACATTTGTACACTTCTTTTCTCTTATATATATATATATATATATATATATATACCGAACCAGTCAAAAGTTTGGACACATCTATTCATTCAAGGGTTTTTCTTTATTTTAACTATTTTCTTCATTGTAGAATAATAGTGAAGACATCAAAACTATGAAATAACACATATGGAATCATGTAGTAACTTAAAAAGTGTTAAACAAAGCTAAATATATTTTAGATTCTTCAAAGTAGCCACTCTTTGCTTTGATGAAAGCTTTGCACACTCTTGGCATTCTCTCAACCAGCTTCACCTGGAATGCTTTCTCAACAGTCCTAAAGGAGTTCCCACATATGCTGAGCACTTGCTGGCTGCTTTTCCTTCACTCCGCGTTCCAACTCATCTCAAACCTTGGGCTCCCGAGTGGCGCAGTGGTCTGAGACACTGCATCTCAGTGCAAGAGGCGTCACTGCACTACCTTGTTAGAATCCAGGCTGCATCACATTCGGTCATGATTGAGAGTCCCATAGGGCAACGCACAAGTTGTCCAAGTTTGGCTGGGGTAGGTTGTCATTGTAAATAAGAATTTGTTCTTAACTGACTTGCCTAGTTAAATAAAGGTTATATAAAATAAAAATATCTCAATTGGGTTGAGGTCAGGTCATCTGATGCGCAGCACTCCATCACTCTCCTTCTTGGTCAAGTAGCCCGTACACAGCCTGGAGGTGTATTGGGTCATTGTGCTGTTGAAAAACAAATGATAGTTCACACTAAGCGCAAATCAGATGGGATGGTGTATCACTGCAGAATGCTGTGGTAACCATGCTGGTTAAGTGTGCCTTGACTTCTAAATAAATCACTGACAGTGTCACCAGGAAACCACCCCTACACCATAACAACTCCTCCTCCGTGCTTCACGGTTGGAACTACACATGCAGAGATCATACCATAACAACTCCTCCTCCGTGCTTCACGGTTGGAACTACACATGCAGAGATCATACGTTCACCTACTCTGCGTCTCACAAAGACACAGCGGTTGGAACCAAAAATCTTAAATTTGGACTCATCAGACCAAAGGACACATTTGCACTGGTCTAATGTCCATTGCTCATGTTTCTTGGCCATAAGCAAGTCTTTTCTTCTTATTGGTGTCCTTTAGTAGTGGTTTCTTTGCAGCAATTCGACCATGAAGGCCTGATTCACCCAGTCTCCTCTGAACAGTTGATGTTGAGATCTGTCTGTTTACTTGAAGTCGGTGAAGCATTTATTTGGGCTGCAATTTCTGAGGCTGGTAACTCTAATGAACTTATCCTCTGCAGCAGAGGTATCTCTGGGTCTTCCTTTCCTTTGGCGGTCCTCATGAGAACCAGTTTTATCATAGCGCTTGATGGGTTTTCCGACTGCACTTGAAGACTCTTTCGAAGTTCTTGACACTTTCCGGATTGACTGACCTTTGTGTCTTAAAGTAATGATGGACTGTCATTTCTCTTTGCTTATTTGAGCTGTTCTTGCCATAATATGGACTTGGTATTTTACCAAATAGGGCTATCGTCTGTAAACCACCCCTTCCTTGTTACAACACAGCTGATTGGCTCAAACCCTTTAAGAAGGAAAGACATTCCATAAATTAACTTATAACAAGGCACACCTGTTATTTGAAATGCATTCCAGGTGACTTCCTCATGAAGCTGGTTGAGAGAATGCCAAGAGTGTGCAAAGCTGTCATCAAGGTAAAGGGTGGCTACTTTGAAGAATCTCAAATATAAAATATATTTTGATTTGTTTAACACTTTTGGTAACTACATGTTTCCATCTGTGTTATTTCATAGTTTTGATGTCTTCACTATTATTCTAAAATGTAGAAAATAGTAAAAATAAAGAAAAACCCTTGAATGAGTAGGTGTGTCCAAACTTTTGACTGGTGGTGTGTGTGTGTGTGTGTGTGTGTATATATATATGTGTGTGTATATACACTGCTCAAAAAAATAAAGGGAACACTAAAATAACACATCCTAGATCTGAATGAATGAACTATTCTTATTAAATACTTTTTTCTTTACATAGTTGAATGTGCTGACAACAAAATCACACAAAAATTATCAATGGAAATCAAATTTATCAACCCATGGAGGTCTGGATTTGGAGTCACACTCAAAATTAAAGTGGAAAACCACACTACAGGCTGATCCAACTTTGATGTAATGTCCTTAAAACAAGTCAAAATGAGGCTCAGTAGTGTGTGTGGCCTCCACGTGCCTGTATGACCTCCCTACAACGCCTGGGCATGCTCCTGATGAGGTGGCGGATGGTCTCCTGAGGGATCTCCTCCCAGACCTGGACTAAAGCATCCGCCAACTCCTGGACAGTCTGTGGTGCAACGTGGCGTTGGTGGATGGAGCGAGACATTATGTCCCAGATGTGCTCAATTGAATTCAGGTCTGGGGAACGGGCGGGCCAGTCCATAGCATCAATGCCTTCCTCTTGCAGGAACTGCTGACACACTCCAGCCACATGAGGTCTAGCATTGTCTTGCATTAGGAGGAACCCAGGGCCAACCGCACCAGCATATGGTCTCACAAGGGGTCTGAGGATCTCATCTCGGTACCTAATGGCAGTCAGGCTACCTCTGGCGAGCCCATGGAGGGCTGTGCGGCCCCCCAAAGAAATGCCACCCCACACCATGACTGACCCACCGCCAAACCGGTCATGCTGGAGGATGTTGCAGGCAGCAGAACGTTCTCCACGGCGTCTCCAGACTGTCACATGTGCTCAGTGTGAACCTGCTTTCATCTGTGAAGAGCACAGGGCGCCAGTGGCGAATTTGCCAATCTTGGTGTTCTCTGGCAAATGCCAAACGTCCTGCACGGTGTTGGGCTGTAAGCACAACCCCCACCTGTGGACGTCGGGCCCTCATACCACCCTCATGGAGTCTGTTTCTGACCATTTGAGCAGACACATGCACATTTGTGGCCTGCTGGAGGTCATTTTGCAGGGCTCTGGCAGTGCTCCTCCTGCTCCTTCTTGCACAAAGGCGGAGGTAGCGGTCCTGCTGCTGGGTTGTTGCCCTCCTACGGCCTCCTCCACGTCTCCTGATGTACTGGCCTGTTTCCTGGTAGCGCCTCCATGCTCTGGACACTACGTTGACAGACACAGCAAACCTTCTTGCCACAGCTCGCATTGATGTGCCATCCTGGATGAGCTGCACTACCTGAGCCACTTGTGTGGGTTGTAGACTCCGTCTCATGCTACCACTAGAGTGAAAGCACCGCCAGCATTCAAAAGTGACCAAAACATCAGCCAGGAAGCATAGGAACTGAGAAGTGGTCTGTAGTCACCACCTGCAGAACCACTCCTTTATTGGGGGTGTCTTGCTAATTGCCTATAATTTCCACCTGTTGTCTATTCCATTTGCACAACAGCATGTGAAATGTATTGTCAATCAGTGTTGCTTCCTAAGTGGACAGTTTGATTGTGTGATTGACTTGGAGTTACATTGTGTTGTTTAAGTGTTCCCTTTATTTTTTTGAGCAGTGTATATATATATATATATATATATATTCAGGTGGTTGTGGAGAAAGGGGTTTCAGGCCAGGGTTTGAGGTCTTCCCACCTTCCCTCCACCACCTTTGTCCTATAAGTTGATTTTAGGTCAGTTTTGCAAATGCCAGGCTCACCAAGATTAGCCTAGCATTTGCTCACTCAGAGACCTCCCCCACTGCCAGTGGCGCTCACACACATACACGCTGGCATGTGCACACATGCACAGATGCAAGCAAGCAAGCACGTACACACACACACACACACACACACACACACACACACACCACCTACCAACCCCCAACCCAACTCCATCCCTTTCCCCATCCACCCAGTCACCCAGCCATATGACCATATTAGAGAGACATACTTCCCTCAGATTACGCAGATCCACAAGAATTCGAAAACAAACCCAATTTTGATAAACTCCCATATCTACTGGGTGAAATACCACAGTGTGCCATCACAGCAGCAGCAAGATTTGTGACCTGTTGCCACAAGAAAAAGGCAACCAGTGAAGAAATCATTTTTATGTTTATTTATTTTCCCTTTTGTACTTTAACTATTTGCACCATGTTACAACACTGTATATAGACATAATATGACATTTGAAATGTCTTTATTCTTTTGGAACTTCTGTGAGTGTAATCTTTACTGTTTATTTCGCTTTTGATTATTATCTACTTCACTTGCTTTGGCAATGTTAACATATGTTTCCCATGCCAATAAAGCCCTTGAAATGAATTGAATTGAGAGTGAGGGAGAGAGAGGGAGGGAGGGAGAGAGAGGAAACAACAAGGGAGACATGTTAGGACATGCTCGCCCAGACCTGAAAGAGAGGCAAGTTTAATGTTCTGCTCATAGGCATATCTCTACATCAACTTCCCAAGTTTCTATAGTCTCAGCCACTTTCTTTATTAATGCCCTCTGAAGTGTCTAGGCACTAATGTTTCACTACATCAGACTTGACAGTTGGCTGCCATTTGACCAGGGGTTTGTTGCAGACGTGCCAAGTGTAAACATTTCATTACAAAAAGCCTGAGAACCACTGTGACACGGTCTTCACGTTGTTGTGACTGGCCTCTGGTAAAGGCTTTGTTTTGAAAGAGTAGGATGTGCTGATGAGCAACTGTCTAGCACGGCTCGGAAGCGCACACACAAGCACTCATGTACACACACACACACACACACTCACTCACCCACCCACCCACCCACCCACCCACCCACTCACTCACTCACTCACTCACTCACTCACTCACTCACTCACTCACTCACTCACTCACTCACTCACTCACTCACTCACTCACTCACTCACTCACTCACTCACTCACTCTGTCGGACAAGGTAAAAATCTGCTGTTCTGCCCCTGAGAAAGGCAGTTAACCCACTTGTTCCCCGTAAAGTATTACAGAGTTCAGTTAGTTTTTGTAATTGATGCTCTTATCTTGCCTCTTCGGTCGCTCGGCAATAATTACCATTCAGGCTGCATCCCAAATGGCACCCTATTCCCTATTTAATGCACTACTTTTGACCAGAGGCCTGTGAGCTCTGGTCGAAAGAATTGCACTATATCGGGAATCGGATATAATTTGGGATGCACACACACACAGCCGAGTTCAGCTGTTCACATTAGCCCGGGTCCTCATATTCAGCTTTTTTCAATCCACTGCTTTGATTTCACAAAGGGAACAGGGAACTGTGGACAAAGCGTGTGTACCAATGACACTCTACTCCCTATATAGTGCGCTGCTTTTGAACAGGACACCTAGGGCTCTGGTCAAAAGTAGTGCACTATGTAGATGTAGGGTGCCATTTGGGATGCATAAATATCATCCGAAAACGGGGCCAAATGAACTCATCTGCCCGTAATGGCAATGTTCATTACAGAATATGAGAATACGGGCCAACGCACCGGCAACACTGCTCCCGAGAGGCGCACGCCGCCTCGAACTCGAATGGTCCTCGTCGTCCCATTTAATTAATTTTGTTCGGGCAAATAGCTCAGGCGGCCTTGGACCGACTAGGCGCAGGAAAACAAAAACACATTATGCCGCTAATTGTCGCTGCTAGTGCCAAATGGCGTGTGACCACAACCCCAAAGTGTTTTTGCTAAAGCGCTGAGCAGATGGTTTTAAATGACTATTGTTCAGCTCTTTATTTTTATTTCTGACGCTTTAAGCTCAGAATTGCTCACATCTCTCCCAGCTGTGAGATAGACGAACCCCAGTTTAGTTTCCCAGTTACTCATGAGATTTAAGGGTTGTGTTTGTTTGGGTCATCTAAGCTTATTGCTGGCTGCGTAAATTCAGCTGGCTGTGCATTTCATTTGAAAGACACCATTCAGCCATTAAGCCAGGCCTAATTAACAAAGTGTTAAAACAGCTGAGTGTTCAAACTACCAAGTGTTAAAACTAATGTTAAAACAAACTTAAGTCTCTCCAGCAAACTATGGGCTGTAGGGTTTCATTATTATTTTTTGAACTATATTTAATCAAACTTCTCCAAATGGGTTAACATGTTTTTTTTTTAACCCTGGTCCCAGATCAGTTTGTGCTATGTGTCAATGACCATGGGAATTGGCAAGAACGCACAAACTGATCTGGGACCAGGCTGGTGTTTTGATACCTAATTCTTATTTCGCTGTGAGGAAGAAATCAGTGCTAGAGGCATCACTACAGACACCCTGGTTCATATCCAGGCTGTATCACAACCGGCCGTGATTGGGAGTCCCATAGGGCGACGCACAATTGGCCCAGCGTCATCCGGGTTTGGCCGGCGTAGGCCGTCATTGAAAATAAGAATTTGTTCTTAACTGACTTGCCTAGTTAAATAAAGGTGTTAAAAAATAAATTAAAAAATATAAAAACATAAGCATAGATAAAAAGTATTTTTTTCTCCTTGTGTCTGGTTGGATGGTGATACATTCATCAGGTAAACCCATTTAACGGAATATGTTGTTTTTGGAGCACTAAGGAGACATTGGGAAAGGGGATACCTAGTCAGTTGTCCAACTGAATGTATTCAACTGAAATGTGTCTTCCGCATTTAACTCAACCCCTCTGAATCAGAGAGGTGCTGGGGGGCTGCTTTAATTGACATCCACGTCTTGAGCGCCCGGGGAACAGTGGGTTAACTGCCTTGCTCAGGGGCACATTGCTCACCAAAGAGACGGGACCTGCTACATCACCAAAATAACGACGAGTCTCATTCTTCTGTGGCAGAAAAGCAAAGCGAGTGTGGTCTTTGGACCGTCGTCTCGTAAAAAAACGGCAAACTATAACTTGCCTCACATTCATTGAATCCATTCACCATAAAAAAGAATGACTGAAAGGGAAAGAAAGAAAGAAGGAAAGGGAACAATTCAACTTCAATAAGCGAGCGAGTGAATAACAGCCTGTTCCCTTCGCATATTGGTTCTCGGAAGCACAGCGTGGGTCTTTGAATAAAATGACTTGATAGCTCGCTAATCTCGGAAGGAATTGCTTCAATTTTGGCAGCCAATTGACTAACTGAGAAACATTTGTGAGCACAGCAATGAAATGGAGAGAGGGAGGAAGAGATATGGGGGAGAAAGAAAATGGGGGAGAAAGGGGGAGAAAGCGAGGGAAAGGGGAGAGAAGAAAGCGAGTTTGCTTTTTACCTCCGCTCTCTTTGGTTAATTCTAGGACTTCGAATAAGGAACGTCCTCAAACGTCGGAGCTCCGGTCATTACATATTCACGAGATGCAGAGTTTACTGCTTACACATATGTGCGCCATTATTGCCTGGTTCCCCCTCTCCTCTGCAGTATATGCATTGTTTCGCTAAACTGGTTTTAAACGTGGCTTTAATTGGAAATGTTTACGTGACAACACTCTTTCCAAGGTTGCATGGGAATATGGAACACAATGTCCATTCAAAATGTGATGACACTTAATTCACATAGATCCTTTGAAGCGTTTCATTCAACGTTTCTCTCTTTTCCCTCTCACAGTCTCAAACATAGGATTCCAATTGTAATTCCATGTTTTCCCCCAAATTTCTCATGGAATTCCCATTGTAATTCCATATTTCCTGCTCTTTTTTTGTTGTTGCTCGGAATAAAGTCACAGGCATCATAATTTCCATACTCCCATTTTAATTCCATGTTTTTCCCAACTTTTCCCTAATAGATCACCGTCACCGACCACGGGGTTCCCGCAAAATCCACCACGGTCCGTGTCATCGTCAAAGTCCTGGACGAGAACGACAATCGGCCGCAGTTCCTGGAGAAGATCTACAAGATCAAGCTTCCGGAACGGGAAAAAACGGAAAAGGACCGGGCTCTGAAGCGGGATCCCGTGTACCGGGTGATCGCCTCGGACCGCGATGGGGGTGCCAACTCGGAGATCTCGTATTCCATTGAGGAGGGAGATGAGCACGGGAAGTTCTTCATCGAGCCAAAGACGGGTCTGGTGTCGTCCAAGAAGTTCTCCTCCGCCGGGGAGTATGACATCCTCACCGTAAGTAGCCTAGCGCATTTTGATTAATCGTTTTTATACTCTGGATTTTTCACTAGGAAATTCCTCCGCATCTTATACTGAACAAAAATATAAACGCAACATGCAACAATGACATTTTTTTAAACTGAGTTAGAGTTCATATAAGTAATTTCATTAGGACCTAATCTATGGATTTCACATGACTGGGCAGGGGCGCAGCCATGGGGGGGGGGTCTTGGAGGGCATAGGCCCACCCACTTGGGAGCCAGGCCCAGCCAATCAGAATTAGTTTTTCCCTACAAAAGGGCTTCATTACAGACAGTTTCATCAGCTGTCCGTGTGGCTGTTCCCAGATGATCCCGCAGGTGAAGAAGCCAGATGTGGAGGTCCTGGGCTGGCGTGGTCTGTGGTTGTGAGGCCGATTTGGACATACTGCTAAATTCTCTAAAACAACTTTGGAGGCAGCTTATGGTAGAGAAATGAACATTAAATTATCTGGTAGCAGCTCTGGTGGACATTCCTGCAGTCAGCATGCCAATTGCACGCTCCCTCAAATGTAGACATCTGTGGCATTATGTTGTGTGACAAAACTGGACATTCAAGTGGCCTTTTATTGTCCCCAGCACAAGGTGCACCTGTGTAATGATCATGCCTTTTAATCAGTTTCTTGATATGCCACACCTGTCAGGTGGATGGATTATCTTGGCAAAGGGGAAATGCTTACTAACAGGGATGTAAACAAATTTTTGCACAACATTTGAGAGAAATAAGCTTTTTATGCTTATAGAACATTTCTGGGATCTTTTCTTTCAGCTCATGAAACATGGGACCAATACTTGACAAGTTGCGTTTATATTTTGGTTCAGTATAGTTAGGGAGAAGTCATTTAGGCTTAGATTTTATTTAGCTTTTAGAGGAATGTCAATGTACATACTGAGTTATATGACATCTTAAACTAGAGCCAGGGTTTTAGAGAATTACTGGACATATCGGACTGGGGGCTTTGCTTTATTCACATTGATTTACTTTTACATTTCCAATGTACATGCCATATTGCATTTGTTAATAGCATTTTGAGGTTTAGGATAGTCACAGTACTTTTATGTCATAGAACTTTTGGGCCAATGTTGCCTGTGATAGATTTATCTCACTTGACGGAATTAGACACTTAACACAGTAATCTCCCCGTACATCTGTTTAACGGGGGACGCCATGGTAACAGGTGTTCTGCTCGGTTGTTGTTTTTTCCATGTGGGCTGGCTGACCGTTCTTTGACCCCTTGGCCTATCTGTCTCTGTCTCTCACTCTATTTCTCTCTCTCTCTCTTGCTCTCTCTCTCTGTCTGTTTCCTCTTTCCCCCTCTCTCTCCCTGTGTTTTAATTAAAGTATTTTAATTCATGCTTTTAAGTGCTATCCCCTGGGAGTCCAATGTGTTTTGTTGTATAATTTACTTACCCAAATCAATTCAAATCAATTCATTCCCTCTCTCTATCAGATCAAAGCCGTGGACAACGGGCGCCCCCAGAAGTCGTCCACCTGCCGGCTGCACATCGAGTGGATCCCCAAGCCGGAGGTGGCGGCCAGCGCGCCCCCCCTGGCCTTTGAGGAGCCCCCCTTCTTCTTCTCAGTGATGGAGAGCGACCCCGTGGCGCACATGGTGGGGGTCATAACCACGGAGACGTCGGACACGCCAGTCTGGTTCGAGATCACAGGTGAAACCTTGACGAGTGGATGCAGGGTTTTGTTTTAGGTTGTGTGTGGGTCTGTGCATACGCGCATGCGTGTGTATGTGTGTTAGTTGAATGCATTCTAGAAGGAGATGGATCTAGCTGTATAGTCAAGGGAAGACATCCCCGGCATAGATTCTTGTAGCATTCTTCTTAACATTAACCCAAGCACGTGAATATGAGTGTGAAGCCTACAAACCCAAAAACAAAACCAATGTAGAACCTATTTTTCTCCTTGCTCACTGTAATAATTGAGTCTCTAATAGTGACTTCTTTGCATGGTGAATGTTAACATCTCTACTGAATAAACTTCCTGATATTTCCTGAAAAATACTTCTCCCTTCTCCCTTCTTCTAACCAACGTTTGACTGACGCTTTCCCTCTCTTTTTCTATGTTTTCTGCTTCTCTGCTGCTCTTCTCTTCTTTTCTCCTTTGGGAATGTCTCTCTTTTACTGGATTTGGTTTGTCCAGAAGGAGACACGGGGGAAGTGTTTTACATCGTTCAGATGGCTTGCGACCTCAACTGTACAGCGGAAGGTAGATCTGCTGTAATGGGATCTCTCTGCTGTCATTGGCTGTATTAAGTGATCTCTCTAATACCATTGGAGATTGTTGACTGTGATGTCTGTCATGCAGATCTGGGTTCAAAAACTATTTGAAATCATTTAAACTACTTTAGGTGTGCTTGACTGAGCTTGCCTGGCTTAATAGACCAATAGGATAGTCCCAGAAGTGCAAACCCCGCCCATCCTACACTTCATGCAGGCTCAAAGTGTTTGAAAGATTTCAAATAGTGTTTGAACCCAGTTGTGCTGTCACGTGGTTGAGCTTGTGCATTGTTTCTGTCATTCTTGTGATCGTGTGACAACAGATTTACATAAACACATATACCGCACATAAACATGAACATATGGCTCCATTTTGTCTATGTACTGTATGTGTATTTCATTCATGGTGTCTTGTGGAATCTATTGACACATGCAACTAACTGTATGCGATTGATGTATACACATCATTTGCACATATGGTTCCATAATGAGCCTGGAAAGTTAACATAAGTACAGGGAAATGTTTTTACATTGTTGATGCATAGTGCAGTACACATGTGCTTCTGTATGTATCAACAATAAGGATAATGTTGCTTATTATACTAATATAAGCAACCGTATGGATAATATACATAAATTATTATTATTATACATGGATTACATACAATTTATGTATAAATTCCTCTTGCCTAACGCCACAGCCAAACAGAACCATATGTCACTGTTAGCTTACCTAGCTCCAGTACTGCGTCATAATTTAAACAGGTGATGATAGCCCCACTCATTTCCTGTCCATTTTAATTGTGCGCCCGCCTAACCCTTCCTTCCGTCGTTTCCACCAGGTGGGAACTACGACAGCCGCTTTGACGTGGGCAAGGCCAGTGGGACCCTGATCGTGGCGAGGCCCCTCGATGCTGAGCAAAAATCCAATTATAACCTGACAGTGGAGGCAACGGACGGGACGCGATTTGTCAGCACCCAGGTAATTGGAACGTTAATGTTTGTTGATGGCGGTAGAGTTTGTCATGGATCCTATGAGGTAGGATGAAACATAAACATGGTCTGCATGAGAGTCTTCATTCTGTGTCCATCCGTTTCAATGCTTTTAGTTGTGATTTCGGCACTCTTGCCAAATTTAAATTAAGCTGTGACTCCCTTTGTCTGACAGCCAGCCAGACAGACAGACAGACGAGGGGTTAAGCAAGGAGGTGGATCTAGAGTGAGGTCAGAAGATCTGTGCGCCCATCCATTGCCTGTTTTTGATTAGACTCGCGCGTGGGTCAACACCGCACATATTCCAGGCGCTCGCTTTTCCAAACTTGACCCCTAACGTCATAACATGTGCTTGGCGGACATTCCTTCTTCTCTCTGTCCACATCTACCGGCGGCAGAAGAGGTCTGCATCCCAAATGGAACCCTATTCACTCTATCATGCACTTTATTGGGAACAAGGTGCCATTTGGGATACAGGCAAGGAGCGTTCAGAACCGCTTTCTTGGCAGACCAGCTCCAGGATTCTTCCATTGTCTCATTTCTGATGGGCCTAGGAGCGAGGGAGGAAGAAAGAGAGGAGGGCGGAAGAACAGTGCCTGTCTAGCCAGGCGCTTTTTAAAAGGTGTGCATTCCACAGCCCGTGTCTGCAGCTACACCCCTCCTTCGCCCTCAATGAACCTGCATCTCTCTCTCTCTCTCTCTCTCTCTCTCTCTCTCTCTCTCTCTCTCTCTCTCTCTCTCTCAATTCAATTCAATTCAATTCAATTCAAGGGGCTTTATTGGCATGGGAAACATGTGTTAACATTGCCAAAGCAAGTGAGGTAGATATTATACAAAAGTGAAATAAACAATACAAATTAACAGTAAACATTACACATACAGAAGTTTCAAAACAATAAAGACATTACAAATGTTATATTATATATATACAGTGTTGTAACAATGTACAAATGGTTAAAGCACACAAGTTAAAATAAATAAGCATAAATATGGGTTGTATTTACAATGGTGTTTGTTCTTCACTGGTTGCCCTTTTCTTGTGGCAACAGGTCACAAATCTTGCTGCTGTGATGGCGCACTGTGGAATTTCTCCCAGTAGATATGGGAGTTTATCAAAATTGGATTTGTTTTCAAATTCTTTGTGGATCTGTGTAATCTGAGGGAAATATGTCTCTCTAATATGGTCATACATTGGGCAGGAGGTTAGGAAGTGCAGCTCAGTTTCCACCTCATTTTGTGGGCAGTGTGCACATAGCCTGTCTTCTCTTGAGAGCCATGTCTGCCTACGGCGGCCTTTCTCAATAGCAAGGCTATGCTCACTGAGTCTGTACATAGTCAAAGCTTTCCTTAAGTTTGGGTCAGTCACAGTGGTCAGGTATTCTGCCACTGTGTACTCTCTGTTTAGGGCCAAATAGCATTCTAGTTTGCTCTGTTTTTTTGTTAATTCTTTCCAATGTGTCAAGTAATTATCTTTTTGTTTTCTCATGATTTGGTTGGGTCTAATTGTGCTGTTGTCCTGGGGCTCTGTGGGGTGTGTTTGTGTTTGTGAACAGAGCCCTAGGACCAGCTTGCTTAGGGGACTCTTCTCCAGGTTCATCTCTCTGTAGGTGATGGCTTTGTTATGGAAGGTTTGGGAATCGCTTCCTTTTAGGTGGTTGTAGAATTTAACGGCTCTTTTCTGGATTTTGATCATTAGTGGGTATCGGCCTAATTCTGCTCTGCATGCATTATTTGGTGTTCTACGTTGTACACGGAGGATATTTTTGCAGAATTCTGCATGCAGAGTCTCAATTTGGTGTTTGTCCCATTTTGTGAAATCTTGGTTGGTGAGCGGACCCCAGACCTCACAACCATAAAGGGCAATGGGCTCTATGACTGATTCAAGTATTTTTAGCCAGATCCTAATTGGTATGTTGAAATTTATGTTCCTTTTGATGGCATAGAAGGCCCTTCTTGCCTTGTCTCTCAGATCGTTCACAGCTTTGTGGAAGTTACCTGTGGTGCTGATGTTTAGGCCGAGGTATGTATAGTTTTTTGTGTGCTCTAGGGCAACGGTGTCTAGATGGAATTTGTGGTCCTGGTGACTGGACCTTTTTTGGAACACCATTATTTTGGTCTTACTGAGATTTACTGTCAGGGCCCAGGTCTGACAGAATCTGTGCAGAAGATCTAGGTGCTGCTGTAGGCCCTCCTTGGTTGGTGACAGAAGCACCAGATCATCAGCAAACAGTAGACATTTGACTTCGGATTCTAGTAGGGTGAGACCGGGTGCTGCAGACTGTTCTAGTGCCCGCGCCAATTCGTTGATATATATGTTGAAGAGGGTGGGGCTTAAGCTGCATCCCTGTCTCACCCCACGACCCTGTGTGAAGAAATGTGTGTGTTTTTTGCCAATTTTAACCGCACACTTGTTGTTTGTGTACATGGATTTTATAATGTCGTATGTTTTACCCCCAACACCACTTTCCATCAATTTGTATAGCAGACCCTCATGCCAAATTGAGTCAAAGGCTTTTTTGAAATCAACAAAGCATGAGAAGACTTTGCCTTTGTTTTGGTTTGTTTGGTTGTCAATTAGGGTGTGTAGGGTGAATACATGGTCTGTTGTACGGTAATTTGGTAAAAAGCCAATTTGACATTTGCTCAGTACATTGTTTTCATTGAGGAAATGTACGAGTCTGCTGTTAATGATAATGCAGAGGATTTTCCCAAGGTTACTGTTGACGCATATTCCACGGTAGTTATTGGGGTCAAATTTGTCTCCACTTTTGTGGATTGGGGTGATCAGTCCTTGGTTCCAAATATTGGGGAAGATGCCAGAGCTAAGGACGATGTTAAAGAGTTTTAGTATAGCCAATTGGAATTTGTTGTCTGTATATTTGATCATTTCATTAAGGATACCATCAACACCACAGGCCTTTTTGGGTTGGAGGGTTTTTATTTTGTCCTGTAACTCATTCAAGGTAATTGGAGAATCCAGTGGGTTCTGGTAGTCTTTAATAGTTGATTCTAGGATTTGTATTTGATCATGTATATGTTTTTGCTCTTTATTCTTTGTTATAGAGCCAAAAAGATTGGAGAAGTGGTTTACCCATACATCTCCATTTTGGATAGATAATTCTTCGTGTTGTTGTTTGTTTAGTGTTTTCCAATTTTCCCAGAATTGGTTAGAGTCTATGGAGTCTTCAATTACATTGAGCTGATTTCTGACGTGCTGTTCCTTCTTTTTCCGTAGTGTATTTCTGTATTGTTTTAGTGATTCACCATAGTGAAGGCGTAGACTCAGGTTTTCCGGGTCTCTATGTTTTTGGTTGGACAGGTTTCTCAATTTATTTCTTAGATTTTTGCATTCTTTATCAAACCATTTGTCATTGTTGTTCATTTTCTTCGGTTTTCTATTTGAGATTTTTAGATTTGATAGGGAAGCTGAGAGGTCAAATATACTGTTAAGATTTTCTACTGCCAAGTTTACACCTTCACTATTGCAGTGGAACATTTTACCCAGGAAGTTGTCTAAAAGGGATTGAATTTGCTGTTGCCTAATTGTTTTTTGGTAGGTTTCCAAACTGCATTCCTTCCATCTATAGCATTTCTTAATGTTACTCAGTTCCTTTGGCTTTGATGCCTCATGATTGAGTATTGCTCTGTTCAAGTAGACTGTGATTTTGCTGTGGTCTGATAGGGGTGTCAGTGGGCTGACTGTGAACGCTCTGAGAGACTCTGGGTTGAGGTCAGTGATAAAGTAGTCTACAGTGCTACTGCCAAGAGATGAGCTATAGGTGAACCTACCATAGGAGTCCCCTCGAAGCCTACCATTGACTATGTACATACCCAGCGTGCGACAGAGCTGCAGGAGTTGTGACCCGTTTTTGTTGGTTATGTTGTCATAGTTGTGCCTAGGGGGGCATATGGGGGAGGGAATGCTGTCACCTGCAGGCAGGTGTTTGTCCCCCTGTGTGCTGAGGGTGTCAGGTTCTTGTCTCTCTCTCTCTCTCTCTCTCTCTCTCTCTCTCTCTCTCTCTCTCTCTCTCTCTCTCGAGACATGAAAGTGCATTGAGGTCTCCTGAAAAGACTGTGGCTAAAGAAAAGTGCAGGTCCACTCCACATTCTTTAATTCCGAGATGAACAATCTCTTGAGGTTTTATGAAAATCCACAACTAGTCACCTCCAGCTCATGGCAGATGCATAATGATATTGCTATTATGTGATATGTTAATAGTGAAATTGTTAACTTATTGGCCTCTCCGTTTACAATCCATAGTCTAGACCGGCGTTCAAATAGCATTTGTTTACTTTCAAAGTGTTTCATTGTGCATGCCTAGTGACAGGTTTGCTCTTTTAGGACTATCCTATTCATTCCATTGTGCCAGGCAAGCTCAATCAAAGTATTTGAAATAAAACACACACTATTTCAACTAGAGGTCGACCGATTAATCGGCATGGCCAATTAATTAGGGCCGATTTCAAGGTTTCATAACAATCGGTAATCGGCATTTTTGGGCGCTGATTATGGCCGATTACATTGCATTCCACGAGGAAACTGCGTGGCAGGCTGACCACCTGTTACGCGAGTGCAGCAAGAAGCCAAGGTAAGTTGCTAGCTAGCATTAAACTTATCTTATAAAAAACAATCAATCTTCACATAATCACTAGTTAACTACACATGGTTGATGATATTACTAGTTTATCTAGCTTGTCCTGCGTTGCATATAATCAATGCGGTGCCTTATCATCAAATCACAGCCTACTTCGCCAAACGGGTGATGATTTAACAAAAGCGCATTCGCGAAAAAAACACAATCTTTGCACGAATGTACCTAACCATAAACATCAATGCCCTTCTTAAAATCAGTACACAGAAGTATATATTTTTAAACCTGCATATTTAGTTACAAGAAATTCATGTTAGCAGGCAATATTAACTAGGGAAATTGTGTCACTTCTTTTGCGTTCATTGCACGCAGAGTCAGTGTATATGCTACAGTTTGGGCCGCCTGGCTCGTTGCGAACTAATTTTCCAGAATTTTACATAATTATGACATAACATTGAAGGTTGTGCAATGTAACAGCAATATTTAGACTTAGGGATGCCACCCGTTTGATAAAATACAGAACGGTTCCTTATTTCACTGAAAGAATAAACGTTTTGTTTTCGAAATGATAGTGTCCGGATTTGACCATATTAATGACCAAAGGCTCGTATTTCTGTGTGTATTATATTATAATTACGATAAATCGGTATCGGCTTTTTTTGGTCCTCCAATAATCGGTATCGGCGTTGAAAAATCATAATCGGCCGACCTCTAATTTCAACCCAGGTCCCTATCCATAGTCACAGTCCTCAGGCCTATCGACTCTGGAAATATTCCAATGGTTCTGTGCCTCTTCTCAAAAGCATTCAGAGATCCGTTGTGGGGGGAAAAAAACTCTACTTGTTGTCTCTGCCTGTAAATAGAGCCTTTTATCATGTGGCCCTGTGCGCCGCCGAGCCCCTCTCAGCCTGCTGGGTTGGGGCGGCGAAGCGGGCGGCCGTGTTTTCCACAGCCCGCCGACGGAAGCGTCACTAAATGGAGGCTTCAGATCCATCACAGAGCACCCTATTGTCATGTAGAGAGAGAGACACACACAGGCAAATGCGCACACAGACTCTCGCGCACACACACAAACACACACATACATGCTTGCATATGTAAGCACACACAAATACATATAGTACCAGTCAAGAGTTTGGACACACTGACTCATTCCAGGGTTTTTCTTTATTTTTACTACTACTACTACATTGTAGAATAATAGTGAAGACATCAAAACTATCAAATAACACATGGAATCATGTAGTAACAAAAAAAGTGTTAAACAAATCAAAATATATTTTAGATTCTTCAAAGTAGCCACCCTTTCCCTTGATGACAGCTTTACACACTCTTGGCATTCTCTCAACCAGCTTCAGCTGGAATTATTTTCCAACAGTCTTAAAGGAGTCCCCACATATCCTGAGCACTTGTTGGCTGCTTTTCTTAAAGTAATGATGGACTTTTGTTTCTCTTTGCTTATTTGAGCTGTTCTTTTGGTAAAAGACTTGGTCTTTTACCAAATAGGTCTAGCTTCTGTTTTCCACTCCTACCTTGTCACAACACAACGCATTAAGAAGGAAAGAAATTCCACAAATTAACTTTTAACAAGGCACACCTGTTAATTGAAATGCATTCCATGTGACCTCCTCATGAAGCTGGTTAAGAGAATACCAAGAGTGTGCAAAGGTGTCATCAAGGCAAAGGGTGGCTACTTTGAAGAATCTCTCATATAAAATATATTTAGATTTGTTTTAACACTTTTTTTGGTAACTACATGATTCCATATGTGTTATTTCATAGTTTTGATGTCTTCACTAGTATTCTACAATGTAGAAAATAGTAAAAATAAAGGAAAACCCTTAAATGAGTAGGCGTTCCCAAACTTTTGACTGGTACTGTACATGCTTGCATATGCACATGCGCGCGCACACACACACACACACGATCTTCGAGGACAATTCACTTCAGCAGACCCCTCCTTCATTCTCTTCTATCCCAGTCGATACATTGACTTATTAGTTAGATTTAGTCAAGTTCAGAAGACATGAAAAACAAGTGTGTATTTTTAGTGTATTTTATCGGAAATACGGTTCCAGTTGGGACACATTCATGTTTTGACCGGTGGGATGGCGTTACAAAGGGGAGAAATGACATAACACAATTAGTGACTGACAGTGTTCAAAGGCTCGGCACCCTGTTTTTCAAGTCGCCTCTCGTTACTGTGAGGGGTGTGTGAAGGCCTTTGTGGAGCCGAACCCTCTTAGTTAGACATCAGAGAAGATCAGTCGCAGGCCGCGGATGAGCACACATACCGGGAATATGGGTCGTGTTGGGGAGTAGGGTGGGGGTGGTCTGGCCCGTTTTAGGGGTGTCTGTGTGTGGGGGGAGAGAGAGAGAGCGAGAGAGAATAAAGAATGTGTCAGTTTGACGATCTGTTGATTTAAATTATGTAAAATATTCAGTGTTACCCTTTTTGTTCAATCTTTCTTTTTTAGAAGGGGTTTTAAAATACCTCAATATATATTGTTCCCCTGGATTTGTCTGCTTTACAAAGTTCAATATTCTGTTTCAGCTTTTTAAGGTTTTTAGATGAGTCAATGGAGATAACAGAGTAATTGACTTTGTGGATGACCCCCAAGTAAGACCTATTTTTGTGACGTTGCGTGTAAACCGAGGGGAAGGAAAAAAACAACAGAACATGCCAAACAACGGATTAAAGACACAAAGGGATGTTTTGGGTACTTTGTTTTCTGTGACGGAGGTGTGCTGTTTACCCTGTGGCCGGGAGTATGCCATTCGTTTAGTCGAAACGGAACACACACACACAGTTTCACTTATCTTCTCCTTCAATTCAAAGTCATGTGGTGTCTGCCTCTGCCAGACTTGCTGGCCTATTTTCTTTAGTTTTTTCTCTCCTCCCTTCTTCCTCTCTCCAAGGAATGCGTTTGTTTGTTTTCTTGTTTTCTCCCTCTCTCTTTATTTCTCTCTCTTTCTGTTTCTATCAGTCTCCATCTCTCTCTCTTTCCCTCTTTCAATTCCCTTTCTCTCTTCCTCTTTCTCTCCCTTTCTGTTCCCTTCCAAATTCGAGGTTCTCCCTCCCTCCCTCTCAGTCCCACCATGCACAGATCATTATTATTCTTTATTCTGTTGAGGGAGAATAAAGCCTAAACAAGAAACACTGGACCTCTGTTGGTCGTGTTCTATTTTAATCCTATTTCGAGAAGCGTGTAGCTACAGGTTGCACCATGCCAACATCCTGGACCCAAAAACCTGGCACTTGGCAGGGGGGGCATCATTGCCCGCCTTACCCGGACATGGCGCCCGCAGAGGGCGGTGGCGTTTTTCTGCCTCACGTGTACCATGTTGGACGCCGCGCACGGGTCTGCGTTGGAGGTCTGTGTGGGGGAGGTGTGAACTCTCTCTCTCTCTTTTTTTCTTCTCTGGCACCATTTTCCCTTTCTGTCCCTCTCGGAAGTTGCTGGCTGGCTCTCGCTCGCGCTGTTTGTTGTGCGGTTGTGGTTGGACCTAGGCTTATATGCCTGTTGTAGCTACCTTGCTGACCTGTTCCTAGGTCTCTGACTGGCTACGTGACACCATAGTGAAGTAAAGTGCTTCTGTGTGGTGTTCTGTTATGTGGGAGTTTGTCTGTCTTTCTGTCCATCTTTCTCTCTCTCGCTCTCTCTTTCCTGTCTGTCTGTCTGCCTGCCTATACCTACCTACCAAACGACCAGTCTTGACTCTCTGTTTGTCTGCCTCTTGCTCCAAAGTGGCGCCTCTCTCTCTCGCTCTCTCTCTCTCTCTCTGTGTGGGGGTCAGCTGATCCGAAGCAGAGGCGGAGAGAAACATTCCATCCTGGGCACCTCATCGGCAGGGAGCGGTGCCAGCCCAGGCAGGCTGCCCCCTTCCTTCCCTTCCATTCCTTTCCTCTGCCTCCTTGCCTGCCTCCTTGCCAGCCCCCCATACCATCCTCCTGCTCTGCAGTAGTGCTGCAGGCTGTTGTGTCCACAATCTGCCTCAGTTCCCTTTTAGCGGTTTTCTTTTTCCATCTTTCTCTCTCTTTCACTTTCCATATTTGTCTTGTGTGCTTTTCTCTATCTGTCTCGTTCCTCACTCTCCTTTTCACGTAGATGCTGTCCGTTTTCACCTCCTTTATCTGACTCTGTTTTTGTTACCTTGGAGCGATCCGTTCCCCTCTTTCTTCATATCGGATGTGTTACATCTTTATCTTTTCTCTCTTTCTTTCTCTCCCTCACTGTCTTCTCTCTCTTTTGCTCTTTCTTTCTCACTGTCTCCTCTCTGAATTTCACCTTCTATTTCCCTTTTCTTTCTGCCTCCTCCCTCTCTTTTTCTCTTGCTCATCGTGATTCGGGCTCTCCTCTCAGCCGTTTTCTCCCTTTCAATATCTCTCTCTCCTTTTGATATATATTTCCCTTCATCCTTTAATCTCTTCATCTGTCGTATGTTTCCGTTCGCTGTCTCAGTCCCAATCTTGTTTTGTTGAAACGAGTCCCTCAGGAAGGTATCGAGAGTGAGAAACTTCTCTCCTTTGCCGTCTTTTCAACTGCCAGTCACACTGCATCATGCAGATTCGGGGGTAATGCCCCTTTGAAGTGTCTTGAAGAGGATATATGCTTTCCTCCCTGAATGTGTTTTTTTTTTTTTTTTCGAAAAATAGACCGATGGATAGATAATAGTGTACGTTCGTATTTTTCTCGGTCTCGTTTTCCCCCCTTTCCTTTCTTTCTGACGGTATGTAGACTCACTTGGTGGATGATTTGGCGGATAGGAGCAGACACTCGCCTGGGATTTCTTTTTCTATTGCTTTTTTTTCTTCTCTCAGGCCCAACCGCTTGTGAAGGGCCCTCCTTTTGCTCGCTGCGCTATCTGCCACCGTCCAGATTGAAACGCATTGTGTAGGGGCTCAACTCGCAGTGGTGGGTTGAGAGGGTTTGTATGTGTGTGCAAACTGGATCGCAGAGGCCCCAGGGACCTTAGACAGTGTGACGTCTGGCGTGACATGAAACGAGGCGCCTGGACTAGAGAGGGAGACTGGTGGGCTGCCAAGAGGGTCCTATCCATAACACCACACACACCCCACCGGCGACCCCTTTAGGGTCACACTGAGTACAGTTTCAAGAAGGATCTAAACAGGGACCGTGCACAGACGTTTTGGTCCTCAAAAATAACTTTCAGAGCTCAAAATTCATAACACACCAAATGTCTCTCTAGCCAAAATGTCCACATGTATAGACCTATTTATTTTCTAAAACAACAGCCAACATCACACATTGTAAGCAAGCTAATGCCAGACGACGAGAGGTGATGATGTAAATATGTAATATGTAAATTATGATGTAAATATGCTAGCTAGTTAGCTATGCTGTTGAAACCAACTCGTTTTTTACATCTGCCACTTACTAAGACGCAGTCAAGTTGCCCCATTCTATGTCCCTAACAGTGAGAGACACACATATGACAGATACAACTCTAAAGTAGCCTCCTACCAGTATTCAAGTCTCGCAGCTAGTGGCCGCTACATGCAAGTCAGACAAGTGAGCTTCCTCGGGCTGGGCAGGGGGGACGTTTCTGAGATTCAAGAGCTTATGAAATTTGCTCGTTTGATGAGCACTTTGTTACATTTTAGATGAAAACCAAAAATGAAAAGAGAATCTAAATTCAAATAAAAAGTAATTCATAGGAGGGCAAAAGGGCAGGTGCTCGGGCACAGATTGAGCACTATCTGTGGACGTGCCTGCATCTAGATAACAGCCAGTTCCGTTCAAAACTGTATGGGATAGAAAGCGAGAGGGATAGATTAGAGATGCAACTGTACAGTTGCAATATACAGTACACAGCGGTATACAATTCTACTTGGACTGAGAATAATATCTTTCAGAAGCTAACTTTCATCCAATCCACTAGCAGACTGATACAACTCTTGACTGTTAGCATACCGCTAACATTAGAGACTGCCAGCTCTGAAGCTAAAGCACTGCCTAACTAGTATGTAACCTAGCCAATAGCTGTACTCCCCACTGCTTGACATGGGCATCTGTGAACCCAGCCAGCCCTGCCAACCTCACAGCACACGACAGATTTTTTATGTTATCGCACCCGTCAGATTAGGCTATATTTGTCTCCTGCACTCTGCTGGCAGTGCTTTCCATGCTCTCATTGCTGTCAAGAGGCACCAACGGACTTTTTTGACAGCGTAGCAGAGCAGAGGTGCTGGCAGTGAGTGAGTTGCCTATTTCTGTCCTCTTGACAACGATTCCTACTATAGACCTGAACGCCAACATTGCTGGTCCTAATATTTATATATTTCTTAATTAATTCCATTCTTTTACTTTTAGATTTGTGTGTATTGTTGTGAATTGTTAGAATCCACTGCACTGTTGGAGCTAGGAACACAAGCATTTCGCTACACCCGCAATAACATCTGCTAAATATGTGTATGCGCCCTTTGATTTGATTTGAACCGTGCCGCGCCGGCTCAAATGTTTCGTTTTCACGTTGTCTTTTACAGCACGGTTCCAGCAACTATGGCGGAAGTGCAACCAGGCCAGCCCAGTATGGCTCAGCTCGGCTTGGCTCAGTTTGGCCCTATATAGTGGGATTCAGGTATACGGGTTCCAGCTAAATGTGTTATTCCCATGTGGGACATTGCCCCCTGGTGGCTGGCATCCAGGTGTCCAATCTGTGTTTTCCTTTTGTTTCCGCCATGGAAAAGCCCCGCCGGGCCAGCCACAGCCATTCCATGGGCTCGCCCTAATCCCTCGTCGGAAGTCCAGTAGACGAGTGGCTCACGTTGATAAAAACAAGCCTCACTGGATTTTTAGTTTAGGGACCAGGGATGTGATGCTTTGTATGAAATGGGGGGGAAACTTCCACATTGCCAACTGTGGTATTGTGACAAAAAGGTCTGTCTTTGTGTGGAAAATATATTTCGCAGTATGTGTTTTGTTGCAATATATGTTTAGAGTATGATGCTGTGTTATGGAATTACACAATGGCACTTTTATCAGAGATCGTGTGCATAAATATATCTGTCAATGTATTATACGTTCCTATTAAAGTGTACCTCAATGTATGAGCAGATATATTTTTTTTTCATAATCAATCTTCATCCTTGAACTATGAAACCCACGTTGTCCGTGTGATAAATAGTTGGTGAACCTTTTGAATCTGCAATATATTTCTAAATGCATTTCACGTTTCACAACTGATGGCTTACTTTGATGTCATTTATCAAGCGATCACCTGTACCTTTATCACCGCCTCTTTAACGCTCCCTCAATGCTCCCTCAACGTGTCTTCACCTGAAAGCATTAGGGTTATCCCACATTGATTTCTTGTTTTCCTTGTCGGCAGTGCCAAGTGGCCACCCGGTGGAAAATATTTCACAACACTGCTCATTACCTGAAAGATGGATGGAAAGGGATGTAGAGAGGGGAAGAGGGAGCCAGGAAGGGAGAAAGAGGGAGGGAGAGATGGGAAGTAGAGGATGAGAAGAGCACTCTCGGGAATGGAGAAAGAGAGAGCGTGAGTGAAGAGCAGAGACAGAGAAACAATGACTGAGAGACAGTGAAAAGTCAACAACATCATGCATTACTCTGATTGACCCTGACTCAAATATTCACAACATCATGCATTACTCTCAGATTGACCCTGACTCAAATATTCACTACATCATGCATTACTCTGATTGACCCTGACTCAAATATTCACTACATCATGCATTACTCTGATTGACCCTGACTCAAATATTCACTACATCATGCATTACTCTGATTGACCCTGACTCAAATATTCACAACATCATGCATTACTCTGATTGACCCTGACTCAAATATTCACAACATCATGTATTACTCTGATTGACCCTGACTCAAATATTCACTACATCATGCATTACTCTGATTGACCCTGACTCAAATATTCACTACATCATGCATTACTCTGATTCACCCTGTCTCAAATATTCACTACATCATGCATTACTCTGATTGACCCTGACTCAAATATTCACAACATCATGCATTACTCTGATTGACCCTGACTCAAATATTCACTACATCATGCATTACTCTCAGATTGACCCTGACTCAAATATTCACAACATCATGCATTATTACTCTGATTGACCCTGACTCAAATATTCACAACATCATGCATTACTCTGATTGACCCTGACTCAAATATTCACTACATGCATTACTCTGATTGACCCTGACTCAATATTCACAACATCATGCATTACTCTCAGATTGACCCTGACTCAAATATTCACTACATCATGCATTACTCTGATTGACCCTGACTCAAATATTCACAACATCATGCATTACTCTCAGATTGACCCTGACTCAAATATTCACTACATCATGCATTACTCTGATTGACCCTGACTCAAATATTCACTACATCATGCATTACTCTCAGATTGACCCTGACTCAAATATTCACTACATCATGCATTATTACTCTGATTGACCCTGACTCAAATATTCACAACATCATGCATTACTCTGATTGACCCTGACTCAAATATTCACTACATCATGCATTACTCTCAGATTGACCCTGACTCAAATATTCACTACATCATGCATTACTCTGATTGACCCTGACTCAAATATTCACTACATCATGCATTACTCTGATTGACCCTGACTCAAATATTCACAACATCATGCATTACTCTGATTGACCCTGACTCAAATATTCACTACATCATGCATTACTCTGATTGACCCTGACTCAAATATTCACAACATCATGCATTACTCTGATTGACCCTGACTCAAATATTCACTACATCATGCATTACTCTGATTGACCCTGACTCAAATATTCACAACATCATGCATTACTCTGATTGACCCTGACTCAAATATTCACAACATCATGCATTATTACTCTGATTGACCCTGACTCAAATATTCACTACATCATGCATTACTCTCAGATTGACCCTGACTCAAATATTCACTACATCATGCATTATTACTCTGATTGACCCTGACTCAAATATTCACAACATCATGCATTACTCTGATTGACCCTGACTCAAATATTCACTACATGCATTACTCTGATTGACCCTGACTCAATATTCACAACATCATGCATTACTCTCAGATTGACCCTGACTCAAATATTCACTACATCATGCATTACTCTGATTGACCCTGACTCAAATATTCACAACATCATGCATTACTCTCAGATTGACCCTGACTCAAATATTCACTACATCATGCATTACTCTGATTGACCCTGACTCAAATATTCACTACATCATGCATTACTCTCAGATTGACCCTGACTCAAATATTCACTACATCATGCATTATTACTCTGATTGACCCTGACTCAAATATTCACAACATCATGCATTACTCTGATTGACCCTGACTCAAATATTCACTACATCATGCATTACTCTCAGATTGACCCTGACTCAAATATTCACTACATCATGCATTATTACTCTGATTGACCCTGACTCAAATATTCACAACATCATGCATTACTCTGATTGACCCTGACTCAAATATTCACTACATGCATTACTCTGATTGACCCTGACTCAATATTCACAACATCATGCATTACTCTCAGATTGACCCTGACTCAAATATTCACTACATCATGCATTACTCTGATTGACCCTGACTCAAATATTCACAACATCATGCATTACTCTCAGATTGACCCTGACTCAAATATTCACTACATCATGCATTACTCTGATTGACCCTGACTCAAATATTCACTACATCATGCATTACTCTCAGATTGACCCTGACTCAAATATTCACTACATCATGCATTATTACTCTGATTGACCCTGACTCAAATATTCACAACATCATGCATTACTCTGATTGACCCTGACTCAAATATTCACTACATCATGCATTACTCTCAGATTGACCCTGACTCAAATATTCACTACATCATGCATTACTCTGATTGACCCTGACTCAAATATTCACTACATCATGCATTACTCTGATTGACCCTGACTCAAATATTCACAACATCATGCATTACTCTGATTGACCCTGACTCAAATATTCACTACATCATGCATTACTCTGATTGACCCTGACTCAAATATTCACAACATCATGCATTACTCTGATTGACCCTGACTCAAATATTCACTACATCATGCATTACTCTGATTGACCCTGACTCAAATATTCACAACATCATGCATTACTCTGATTGACCCTGACTCAAATATTCACTACATCATGCATTATTACTCTGATTGACCCTGACTCAAATATTCACAACATCATGCATTACTCTGATTGACCCTGACTCAAATATTCACTACATGCATTACTCTGATTGACCCTGACTCAATATTCACAACATCATGCATTACTCTCAGATTGACCCTGACTCAAATATTCACTACATCATGCATTACTCTGATTGACCCTGACTCAAATATTCACAACATCATGCATTACTCTCAGATTGACCCTGACTCAAATATTCACTACATCATGCATTACTCTGATTGACCCTGACTCAAATATTCACTACATCATGCATTACTCTCAGATTGACCCTGACTCAAATATTCACTACATCATGCATTATTACTCTGATTGACCCTGACTCAAATATTCACAACATCATGCATTACTCTGATTGACCCTGACTCAAATATTCACTACATCATGCATTACTCTCAGATTGACCCTGACTCAAATATTCACTACATCATGCATTACTCTGATTGACCCTGACTCAAATATTCACTACATCATGCATTACTCTGATTGACCCTGACTCAAATATTCACAACATCATGCATTACTCTGATTGACCCTGACTCAAATATTCACTACATCATGCATTACTCTGATTGACCCTGACTCAAATATTCACAACATCATGCATTACTCTGATTGACCCTGACTCAAATATTCACTACATCATGCATTACTCTGATTGACCCTGACTCAAATATTCACTACATCATGCATTATTACTCTGATTGACCCTGACTCAAATATTCACAACATGCATTACTCTCAGATTCACCCTGACTCAAATATTCACTACATCATGCATTACTCTGATTGACCCTGACTCAAATATCCATAACATCATGCATTACTCTGATTGACCCTGACTCAAATATTCACAACATGCATTACTCTCAGATTCACCCTGACTCAAATATTCACTACATCATGCATTACTCTGATTGACCCTGACTCAAATATCCATAACATCATGCATTACTCTGATTGACCCTGACTCAAATATTCACTACATCATGCATTACTCTCAGATTGACCCTGACTCAAATATTCACCACACTGACATCCATCATCCCTCTCCCCTCCTCCCACCAGGTGCTGATCCGTGTCATCGACACCAACAACCACCGGCCCCAGTTCTCCCAGCCGCGCTATGAGGTGGTTGTGGCCGAGGACACGCCGCCAGAGACCGAGGTGCTCCGGATCGGTGCCACGGACGAAGACGATAAGAACAAGTTGACCTTTACCCTCTTGAGCAGCACGGACCCCTTCAGTCTGAAGAAGTTCCGTCTGGACCCGGGAACCGGTGCCCTCTACACGGCCGAGCGGCTTGACCACGAGACCATGCGGCGCCACACTCTCACCGTTATGGTACGGATTTCACAGATTTTCTAGAATCGACCTATTTAATAATGTGTGTTATTATTCTGGTGTCAGTGCTGAGTGTGCTGGGAAAAACTTGCTAGAGCTTTGGTCAAAGTGGTGTGGTGCTCAGACAATTAACACTGTACACCCTGAACGAACCCACTCATCCCAGGCAATCGGGAACATGTCGTTATATCATCATTGTTACCATAGAAACGGAACAGATTAAAGGAATGTCGGTGTTCTATTAGCATATTATGAAAGGTTTGATTCTGAGACACTTTCTTCATTGAGAGAGTAACATAGGTTTCAGACCACTCTCTCCTCTTCAGCCACTGTGTGTGCCTCTCTCTCAATCAGCCACTCTCCAATTCCAACAGATGGGCAGTCAGCCTGTATTGATTAATTGTTTGTTTGTTTGCTGGTATTTGCCATTTGGAACTAACCATGCAGCACCCATCCAAAGTGATTCCTCCCCCCATTCATTGTTTACTTGTTTGGATCACTGGGAATTAAGACACATTCAGAAAAAGAGTTACTTTGACGTGTTTTTTTTAATGATTTGATGAGTTGTCATTTTAATGAAGTTACCGTTGAGGGAAAGAAGAGGTTTTTTTCAGATTGTATTACAACTCATTCATTCTCTCTTTTTTTGTATCCCTATCTGTCTCCCCCTCTGTCCTATTCCTTTCTCTTCACCTCTGTCTCTTTTTCTTGCTCTCTTTCCCCCCTCCCCAGGTACGTGACCAGGACATCCCTGTCAAGAGGAATCTGGTGCGCGTCATCGTGGACGTGGAGGACACCAACGACAACGCGCCGTGGTTCGTGGGCTCACCGTACTCCGGGCGCGTCTTCGAGTCGGCCGCCTTGGGCTCGGCAGTCCTCCAGGTCACCGCCCTGGACAAAGACAAGGGACAGAATGCAGAGGTCATCTACAGCATCGAGTCAGGTTGGCTAACAGCACCACAGGCGCCCTAGCATATATTCTTAGGAGTAGCATGAGGTTGCCCCTAGATGCGGATCTTGGATCAGTTTTGCATTTTCCACACTAATGGTTAAGGTTAGGATTTGAGGAGGGGAAGCTGATCCTAGATCGGTACCTAGGGGAAACTTAACCCCGGAGCCACATTCCTAACATGTCAGCCATTCTGGCATTCTCTAGCCCCTGGCCAGTCATGATAGAGGTATGCATAGCAGCATAGCAGCCCAGTTAGCGATACCAACGCAAGGGGCCTGGGGAAAATGTATGCAGGGCATCCAGAGGTCCCCTGCCCACTGACCCTCGGTGGTGAATGGAATACGTCACACAAAGTAGGAGGACTTTGTCAGAGGATCTCCAAGCATGTGGGAGTTCGGCCGATGCCCCCTCTGAATTTCCCACCATTGTTTTCCCTGTAAAATAAGCTGTGTTTTGGGAGAGGGTCGGGCATATAGTCATTGGCTGGGTTCTTTGTTTAGGATGTACATTTTTCAGATAGTTGAGATGACTCAAGCTCATTGAAATGTATCTTGCCGGAGAACGAGTCAGGTTTTCAAAGCAGAGGTGGACTGGTGTAGGCAGTCTTCACAAATGCCTTTCGAGAGCTATGGCCATTTGGGGGGTGATGGAATGAAGGGGGTCATGTTTAGATTTAGTCAAATTGACATCAAAAGTAGATTTGTTTTTGCATTTTAGCTAACCCTAACCCCTTTCCTAACCTAAACCTAATTATCCTAACCTGCTACGTTAATTATCCTAACCTGCTGCGTAAGTTCTCCTAGGCTATATCCCTTTTAGACAAAAGCAGGGAGTATGCTAATCAGAGTGGTTCATCTTGAATTTGCTGTATTGTTTTAAGGAGGTCATACCAAGGATCATTTTGCTGTTAAGAATTAAAAAAATAATAATAAATAGTTTTTCTTACTTCTTACTGCTATTAGTCCAAACAAAAGCATTGAATCACAGATTCACTACATGGAACAACAGATACCCCCCCCCAAAAAAAAAAAATCTAAAGGAAGTTTGTTCTGGACATGTATCTAACCCATTATTTTTGACTCTAAACAGTCTCCATATATACTTCCATTAAAAAAAATATACCGGGGAACCTTCAGACGAGTCTTGTGAGGCCTTTGGGCATCCTAGAGAAAAACATGATGTTCGTGATAGTCTCACTTTTCCACAGAGGGAAGTTGTCAGATCGGCTGTACTGACTTCAGACGTGTCCCAAGATGCTTGTGGAGGTCGTAGAGCAAAACAGAGAACACAATTGTTCGTGAGAGTCTCATCCTTCCATAGAGGGGTCATAATAGTTTGTAGGCCAAACTGTTTGGACGCTACAGACGATTTTGTGAGAAGACCAATTTTCAGGATGTCTTATGGCTCTAGCTCTGTCACCTTTCACAGCAGATGCGGAATTACGCCATCGGCGGATGCAGTGGATTGAGATACATCCACTGCAAAAACATATCTCTAGCTTAAATTGACAGAATTTTTTATTATGCTAATTAGATTTCCTTGAGGGCGCTGACATTGACTCTAGTTAATTCAATTTACGGTAATCTAGAAGCCTAAAATTGCACCCTGGCTTTAATGTTTAAGAAATGCACACATTTCTGGCCGGAATGAAAATCAATGCTATAGTAACCACATTAATAAATCTTCTTGTGTTCTTTTTTTTGGAACAGGAAATGTTGCAAACTCATTTGCCATTGATCCAGTGCTGGGCACTGTTACCGTGGCCAAGGAGCTGGACCGAAGCAGCAAGAACCAGTTTGAACTAGCTGTGAAGGCAACCGACAAAGGAACCCCTTCGCTGACTGCCACCGCCACCGTCCACATCGCTGTCACCGTGTCGGACAATGCCACCCCCAGATTTACTGCCAAGGAGTTCTCTGCAGAGGTCAGCGAATTGGCCCTCCCTGGCAGTTTTGTAACCATGATCACAGCAACAAGCCAGTCCTCTGTGTTCTACCAAATCAAAGGTGGAAACACTGATGGCGCATTTGATGTAAACCCAAACTCCGGTGTGGTTGTAACTTCGAGGGCTTTGGACTATGAAATGACCCCTGAGTACAGACTGACCATCCAGGGAACCAACATGGCGGGTCTTGCTAGCAACACCACTCTGCTGATTCACCTGAAGGACGAGAACGATAATGCCCCCATCTTCCTCCAGCCAGAGTTCACAGGCATGATTAGCGAATCGGCTCCCATCAGCAGTGTGGTCTTGACCAGAGAAAACACCCCGCTGGTCATCCGCGCCTCGGACGCTGACCGCGATGCCAACGCCATGCTGGTCTATCAGATCGTCGAGCCGTTCGCTCACAACTACTTTGCCATCGATTCCAGTACGGGAGCCATTAGAATGACAACCACTCTGGATTACGAACAAAGGAGTGTATTCCGCTTCACCATTCAGGTCCACGACCTCGGAATTCCGCGTCTGTTCGCCGAGACAGCCGCCAACGTGACCGTCGAAGTCATCGATGTCAACGACTGCTCGCCGCAGTTCAGTCAGGAGCTCTACGAGACATCAGTGATCGTGCCAACTTACAAAGGTGTCGAGGTAATCAAAGTCAACGCATCAGATGCAGACTCCGGACCAAACTCTAAACTCTTCTTCTCCATCTCAGAGGGGAACATCGGGGAGAAATTCAAGATGGATCCCAACACAGGCATCATCACTATCCAGAACGTCACCCAGCTAAGAAGCCGGTACGAGCTCAGGGTGAGGGTCTCGGACGGCAGGTTCGCCAACACAGCATCGATAAAGATAAACATCCGTGAGAACAAGGAGAGCAGCCTGAAGTTCACTAGTGACTCCTACAAGGCTTATGTCAAAGAGAACTCCTCTGAGAAGAAAACATTAGCGGTCATTGCCGCTGTGGGGAACCACATCAATGAACCCCTCTTCTACACTGTCCTGAACCCAGACCAGAGGTTCCAAATCAGCCGTACTTCCGGAGTGCTCTCCACCACAGGGATACCTTTCGATCGCGAGGCGCAGGACACGTTCGACCTCGTCGTGGAGGTGACCAGGGAGGACGCTTCCTCCGAAGTGGCCCACGTTCTGGTGACGGTGATCATAGAAGATGTGAACGACAACCAGCCCATGTTTGTCAACTTGCCCTATCAAGCCTTGGTCCAGGTGGACGCAGAGGAGGGTCAGGCCATCCGTCAGGTGACAGCAGTGGACGGGGACGTGGGTCAAAATGCTGAAATCCATTACCACCTGAAAGAACACCACAAGCACTTCCAGATAAGCCCCTCGGGAGAAATCTCCCTCAAAAAACAGTTAGACAAAGACTCCCTCAACAGTGAGTTTGTCATCAACGTTGTGGCCAAAGATGCAGGAGAACCAGCCCTCTCGGCAGAAGTCGAAGTGCCCATAACTATAGTAAACAAAGCCATGCCAGTGTTTGAGAAGGCATTCTACAGCATCGAAATCCCTGAAAATATCCAGTTACACACACCTGTAGTTCACGTCCAGGCTACTGACTCTGAAGGCCCCAAGATAGTATACACCATCTCTGAGGGAGATGCCTTCAGTCAGTTTTCCATCAATTTCAACACAGGTGTCATACATGTAATCCAACCTCTAGATTTTGAGACCCACCCCGCTTATAAATTGAGTGTCAGAGCCACAGACTCACTGACTGGGGCCCACGCTGATGTCTTTGTCGATATCATTCTGGTAGACGTCAACGATAACCCCCCTGTCTTCCAACTAAAGTCCTACAACGCAAGTGTTTCTGAAGCTTCCTTCATCGGCACTGCAGTTTTGCAAGTTGCCGCCACAGACTCCGACACTGGCAACAACAAAATGCTCTTCTACCAGCTAGTTGAGGACAAGGAAAAGAGCTCAGACTACTTCAGCATTGACCGTGACTTGGGAATCATCTGGACTGCTCGCATGCTCGACCAGGAGGAAAAGCAGCAACACAAGCTGACTGTCCGCGCAGTGGACGGAGGAGTGCCTGCCCTCTCCAGCGATGTCACTGTGACCATAGATGTCACTGACCTGAATGACAATGCTCCGGTGTTCACTGAGAGCTCTTACAATGCCACAGTCAGCGAATTGGCCCCCCGCGGTTACTTCGTCACCCAAGTCCAGGCGTCCGACGCCGACAGCTCAGACGCCGGCAGGCTTGAGTTCTCCATCCTGTCTGGCAATGAGGACCAGAACTTTGCCATGGATAAAAACACTGGGGCCATCGTCATCTCCAACCACCGTAAACTACAGATGGAGCCACTGTACAACCTCAACGTGTCCGTGTCAGACGGTGTATTCAGGACCTCGGCCGTGGTCAAAGTCACAGTCAACGGTGCCAACTTCCACAACCCCACTTTCCCCCAGCTCGACTATGTAGTTGAACTCACTGAGAACTCGCCGGTCGGCACGTTAGTGGCGGAGGCCAAAGCCACAGATGAAGACGCTGGCACATACGGGAGCCTAACTTACCACATCGTCAACGATTTTGCCAAAGACAAGTTTTCTGTCAATGAAAATGGAGAGATTTTCACCCGGGAGATCCTAGACCGCGAGAACGCCATTGAGAAGGTCATCCCCATATCGCTCATGGCAAAGGACGGTGGCGGCAAAGTAGGCTTCTGCATTATTAATGTGATTTTGACAGATGTCAATGACAATGCCCCACAATTCAGGGCAGTGGAGTACAAAGCCAATGTAGCATCGGATGTCCCCAGGGGAACCACCGTGGTGAAAATTGCTGCGTCAGACATGGATGAGGGAAGCAACGCCGACATCGCTTACACTATCGAAGCCGACGTGGAAAACGTGGAGGAGAACTTCGAAATCCACCCCTTCAGTGGAGTCATTGTCACCAAAGAGAGCCTCATCGGACTCGAAAACGACCTCTACGCTTTCTACGTTAGGGCAAAGGATGCTGGGAGTCCTTCCAAACAATCCGTCGTCCGCGTTTATATCAGGATAGTGGCCCCTGAGGTACCGGTCCCCAAGTTTGCAGAGCCACACTTCCGGTTCACCATCGCTGAAGACATGCCCATCGGCACGGATATTGACGTCATCCAGGCGGAGAGTGAACAACCGGTGTTCTACAGCCTAGTGAAGGGCAACACCCCGGAGAGTAACCAGAATGAGGTCTTCGTGGTGGATCGGGACACTGGGGCCCTGAAGCTGGAGAAGAGTATGGACCACGAGACCACAAAGTGGTACCAGCTCACGCTGCAAGCCCAGAGCCAACAGGAGGGCTACGAAACGTTGGCGTCTGTCGACATCAACATCCAGGTCAAGGATCTCAACGACAACAAGCCTGTGTTTGAGTCAGACCCGTATGAGGCGGTGGTGGTGGAGAACCTTCCAGATGGCACGCCGGTGATCCAGGTCAAAGCCACCGACCAGGACTCGGGCACCAACGGTCAAGTCATCTACAGCCTGGACCCCAAACAAACTTCGTCTGAGATCTCTGAGCTGTTCGCCGTCAACAGTGAGACAGGCTGGGTGACGACATTGAAAGAGCTCGACTGCGAGAAGACCAGCAAGTACACCATTGCCGTGCTGGCCACAGACCGCGGAGACAAGGTGCAGCTGGTGACCAGCTCCACTGTGGAGGTTACCGTGGCCGACGTCAACGATAACCCGCCTCGCTTCACCGCCGAGATCTACAAGGGCACGGTGAGCGAAGACGACCTTCCACCCAGTGGAGTCATTGCCATCCTGAGCACGTTGGACGCCGACACAGAGGAGATCAACAAACAAGTCAGCTACTTTATCACAGGTGGGTTTTTATCTCTAACAATACCAGTATTTGCTCTGCTCACAGCTCATGGCTTGATAGCCTTCCCTGTTTGTGTTAATACACAGCTTTAATAAACACCGCTCAAAAGAGGATTAGAAATGTACAGCTGCTTAAATATGAAGATCAGATCTGCTCTCTGAACATATAATGCACATTCTTTATCTGTAAACACTTTGAATCGACTAATTTGCGAAGGCTCAAGGCAAATATGTAGGTCATCAGAAAGAAAGAAAGAAAAAGGTCATGTTTAATTATTTCGATGACGCTTTGAAACTGATGGGGGAAATGCACTTCCTCTGGTGCTCATTAGCGGATGGAATGACTTATGCCACGTTTAATAACCAGAGATTTTGATATCATATTATCTTGGATGCACATTTCCTACTACACAAAAAAACAGCCTCCTTATTATGGTTTCCTGTGTACCGAACAGACTTCGTGAACGTCGGTTTGCAAGTTGAAGTGGTTAGGATAAATGAATGATAGGACCGTTACCCGAGGTAGATTTGCTCAGGCACTATAAAGATCCCGGGGGTTGAGCACGACTCTGACCAGAGGACAGCTTTTGAAATAGGAAGCGATGCAGTTCCTCTTTGAGCTTCGCTATCCCTCGCAGGGTAAGATCTTCTCTGATTCCCCATTTGACTCTCGCCATTGACTCTCTCTCCATTAACTTTTCCCAATGGCTCTCTACCCATACAGGAGGCGACCCTCTAGGACAGTTTGCGATCGAGCACCTCCAGAACGAGTGGAAAGTGTCTGTCAGGAAGCCACTGGACCGCGAGGAGCGCGACAACTACCTCCTAAATATCACCGCCACCGACGGCACCTTTGCCACCAAGGCCGTGGTCGAGGTCAAAGTCCTGGACGCCAACGACAACAGCCCCGTTTGCGAGAAGGTAAAGAGAGAAGGCAGGCCACTAAAAAATGCCATGTTATCTGCGTGTGGGGGTACACGCTATGCATGACAAGTATCTGAGAGAAAGGAAGGCGGGAGCGAGGGAAGAAAATAAGAGGTTTGGAAAGGCTTCTCGTTGAAGAAAGGCAAGCGAAAATGAAGGGGTAATTTTCTTACATTGAGGGCTATTTTTACCAGCTAATGTATTTCCATTGCTGATTGTATTATGGTTTAAGTGCATGCTGCTGTCGATTGTAATGTATTTTCATTCTACCCCTCTATCCATTTCCTCCCTTCTTGTTAATATACCTATTGAATTATGCTTATTCTTGCATATTCTACCTTTAATTCTCTCTGTCCGCCCCCACCATCAATGTTTTTCTCCCTTCTGATGTCTTTCCCACTCTTCCCTCCCACACACTCTCATCCTCCCTTTCTCTCTCTCCCCTCTCCCTCTCTCCGCTCCCCCAGTCCCTCTACACAGAGAGGGTCCCCGAGGGCTTCCCAGCCGGCAGGCTCATCCTGCAGGTCTCGGCCACAGACGCAGACATCCGCTCCAACGCCCACATCTCCTACGAGCTCCAGGGACCGGGAGCCGAGCTCTTCACCATCGACCCCGACACAGGTGTGTGTGTGTGTTGGTCTGTCTGTCTGTTTTCCTGTCTGTCTGTGTTACACCTCAACACACTCAATGTGTTGACTAGTCTGCCCATGCTACCATACAGCTAATCAAAATCAAAATAACCACAGGTTCATGTCTGCCACAATGTAGAGTTGTTTCGAGTCATTTCAAATGCTGCACTGCACTCGCATTCATCCAGTTTACATTCACGGCATGTCCAAGGTTATTCTCACTATTATGACTATCAAATGTCAATGGGTGCGTGATGGCAGCATGACGTGTAACACTAACCCACCCACACATACACACACACACACACACACACACACACACACACACACACACACACACACACACACACACACACACACACCAGTTTTACAATGTCATGATTTGATGTCTGAACCTAGTATCACTACACTGACGGACCCTGTCTTTTGTCTCCCTCTGTAACGTCACAAACAGACACAGTAATAACCTCCCAGTGTGGACACCAGTCATGCACACTGCACACTTTCTGATTGAATCATAATCCATCCACCCCAGTTTGTGTGTGTGTGTGTGTGTGTGTGTGTGTGTCCCTAGTGGCAAGGTGGATTTTGTTTACGTCGCATCCTTTTTGATGATTATTTTAATGTATTTTGCCCCCAGAACATTTCCCCGGAGGATTAGCGAGCAATGGCGCTATGAACCCGAGTTTCATCTAACATGCAAGCGACATTGTTCTCGCCTGAAGGTTTCGAGTCTCCTCTGCAGAAAGCGGAGACAAAATGGAATGACACGAGCCAGGCCTTAGAAAACACACTACCAGTTAGCTCCTGTTAACCCCCACACACTAAAAAAAGAAATGGCACATTGGTTTACTTCTGAAGGGAGAGAGAGAGGGTTGTGAAGAAACGAGACAGCAGCAGTGTAGAGTAGGCTAGAGACATACTTTTACAGCACAACAACAGCCCCTTTTATTCTGGTTCAAATTCAGACGTACTTTGATACCTCCGTATGAGCCAGAGACGAGCGAGGAGGGAGAGAAGAAGAGCGAAGAATCCGGCCATTTCAATTTGGTTTTGGCCCAAATTGAAGGAGAAGGATTTAGTCAGAGTATCGAGAGGGGGTCCTTTTTTCCGTGCCGAGAAGGAGGATTTACAAGCATTTCGCCACACCCGCAATAACATCTGCTAAATGTGTGTATGTGACCAATACAATTGGGTTTGATTATTGCATGCGAGGAACACTAAGAGGCTTCGTTAGTAACGGCAGTTTGTGTGCTTGTGTGGGCGCACGTGTGTGTCCAGCGAGGCCCCGGTAATGTTGGCATGCACCATATCCCAGGACACCTCCTAGCTGCTCTTAGTTGCCAACTATTCCTGTCCTCTTGCGTTTTCCACCACCCCCCCCCCCCCCCCCCCTTCCTCTCTGTCAATTATTTATTTATTTCTCTCCATCCTCTTCTGAAAACCATGAGTTGTTTGGATGTGGGTTGGATGCTTGGATCAGGGGAAGGGGTTTGTGGCATACAAGAGGATATGAGGTCTCGGAACACGCACGACTGCAGGCACACATTGTCTGACTCAGTGATCTGTGAGAAGTGTTACTTCTGAAAGCACCGAAGCGGCTAATGCCAACTTAAAAATAGAGGTGTGTGTGTGGAGATGAGCATGACGAGGTTGTAAGGTTTTCGGGAACTAAGTGTTGAAGTGAAGTTTCCCCCTAGTTACAGATCAGCTTCCCCCAACCTTAACCTTTGTTTCGGCGACTGTTAGAAATGTAGATCCGTTATCATTTGTACACGGTATCGATTTGGTTTCAGTTATTCTTTCTACTCAAACCAGCCGGTGGGCCGCATTAAATTGGTCGAGGGGCACGCTACACCGAACTAAACGGCTCAGACACCATTTAGCTTGACTTGCGTTTTATTTTGAGGCTTTCTTGGACGGGGCCTGGGGTAGGTAGAGGATGCTGTTCTAACACTATCTGTCCTTGTCGAACAATAGATTTTGAAAGAGTGCAACCCGCAAGCGCCGTAGCGTGTAGACGTGCGTGTGGATTGCAAGAACTTTTAACACGCCTGTGTGTGTTTGCGTGTGTTTGGCTGTGTGTTTGTGTGTGTCGTCGCTTTTAACGAGTGCGTGTGATTGACATGTTAGTGTGTGTGTCAGCGCTTTTAACGAGTGTGTCTGATTGACGTGTGTGTGTGTGTGTGTGATTGCCTGCCCCGTTGACTGACATGTGCCTTTTTCCGTCTTCCATTTCCCAGGTGAACTGAAGACCCAGCAGCCCCTGGACCGCGAGGAGAAGGAGGAGTACCGCCTGACGGTGCGGGCGCTAGACGGCGGCGGGCGATATTGCGAGGCGGCCGTGCACCTGACTGTGGAGGACGTGAACGACAACGCGCCACAGTTCACCTCCGGCCCTTACGCCATCACCGTCTTCGAGAACACGGAAGTCGGCACCTTCGTGGCGCGGCTGCTCGCCACCGACCTCGACGCCGGTACGTTTGTTTGTTTATTTACAAATGAGTTGATATGTTTTGTTTATTGTTCTTATCTGACCAGTCTTCCACCAGGCAATGCTGAGCTCTCTGGTCTAGTGCTTGTACACCCGGTGCTCTCGGTGTTGTGCACAATGCGCAATACGTTGCGTCTTTCGGTTGACTCTGCCCACGTCCGGTAGCCACCGCGGAGCTCGACGTTATCCGCCAGTAAACTTAGTCGAATTTGAACCGCGTCATCTTTATTTGTGAACAGGCGAGTCACTGAATTATTAAATTCATCTTTCTGCTGAGAAATACAGACATAGTTGTTTGAGAAGTATGGCTGCTTTGCTTTTCCCCTGCAATGCTGATTCCACAGGATCACAGTAATCCCCACTCCATTTTACACCAGACTCTTATGGCGTAAAACGATGATAGGGATGGATGAATGAAATTCTGTTCTCCTCGAGCACTCGATTCTAAAAAAGGCCTAATGGCCATTTTCTATTTGCCATTTGCCGGTGGGTAAGTCACAACCCACACGTTCTCTTCATAGTCTTCTATGACTTTTGTGTTTGTGGCCCTGTGCGGCTCTGTTGGTAGAGAAGGGCGCTTACAGCTTCAGGATCACGTGTTCACTTCCCGCTGGGGACACCCATACGAAAATGTACGCGTGCACTACTGTTAGTGGCTTTGGATGAAACAGTCTGCTACATGGCGTATGTGTACATCACCGTTCAGGAAACCCACCTGAGCGGGGGCAGCTGCTTTGAGATGAAAACGACTGATTTGTCCCCCACAACTCCCTCAAATGGAGGACAGTTGAAAGCGTTAGTGTGGCGGCCATATTTAAACTCGAGAGCTCTGATACTAGCGAACTCCCCTGAAATGGGACACGATTGGCACTTTTAGCGGCACTACCAATTTGACTAGATAGGTTCTGGTTCTTTTACTGGCATTTGGTAATGACTCCTCTGACAGGGCAAGGTGTTCTAGACTAGGGGAGCGTGTCAGCTTGTTCCCTTCAAAAGCCTAGGTATGGACGAAGAGATGCTCTCTCTCCCTTTCTCACCCCCGTCCTTCCTCCCTCTCTCTCAGTCCTTCAGGTAAACTGACAGTTTGGACAGATCGAATGGGATGTAAGAACTGGGTCGCTCGTTCGCTCAGAATGTCAAAACGGGGGCCTGCTTTTTCGACAGCTCTTCCACCCAGGGTTGGCAGACGAGCACGGAATTCCTAAAGTCCGCCCTACCTCCGTGCTAACATAAAGGATATCTGAAAGGAGGAGTGGAGGAATTAGGTTCTCACCCTCCCTCCCCCAATTTCAGCTGGAGGTGCATTTCAGATCATTTGGAGCTGGAGAGAGGGAGGGAGGGAGGGGGAGGGAGGGAGGGAGGTAGAGAGAGAGGGAGGGAGACCAAATTGAGACTGCATGCAGAATTCTGCAAAAATATCCTCTGTGTACAACGTAAAACGCCAAATAATGCATGCAGAGCAGAATTAGGCCGATACCCGCTAATGATCAACATCCAGAAAATAACCGTTAAGTTCTACAACCACCTAAAAGGAAGCTATTCCCAAACCTTCCATAACAAAGCCATCACCTACAGAGAGATGAACCTGGAGAAGAGTCCCCTAAGCAAGCTGGTCCTGGGGCTCTGTTCACAAACAGACCCCACAGAGCCCCAGGACAGCAACACAATTAGACCCAACCAAATCATGAGAAAATGAAAAGCTATTTACTTGACACGTTGGAAAGAATTAACAAAAGAACAGAGCAAACTAGAATGCTATTTGGCCCTAAACAGATAGTACACAGTGGCAGAATACCTGACCACTGTGACTGACCCAAACTTAAGGAAAGTTTTGACAATGCACAGACTCAGTGAGCATAGCCTTGCTATTTTGAGAGGCCACAGTAAGCAGACCTGGCTCTCAAGAGAATACAGGCTATGTGCAACACTGCCCACAAAATGAGGTGGAAACTGAGCTGCACTTCCTAACCTCCTGCCAAATGTATGACCATATAAGAGACACATATTTCCCTCAGATTACGCAGATCTACAGCAAATCCAATTTTGATAAGCTCCCGTATCTACTGGGTGAAATACCACAGTGTGCCATCACAGCAGCAAGATGTGTGACCTGTTGCCTCAAGAAAAGGGCAACCAGTGAAGAACAAACACCATTGTAAATACAACCCATATTTATGTTTATTTTTTTCTTCCCTTTTGCACTTGAACTATTTGCACATCGTTGCAACTCGGTATAGAAAGACAAAGGTCTTTATTCTTTTTGAACTTTTGCGAGTGTAACGTTTACTGTTATTGTTTATAAATATTGTTTGTTTCACTTTTGTTTATGATGTATTTCACTTACATTGGCAATGTCAACACACGTTTCCCGAGCCAATAAAGCCCTTTGAACGAGAGACATTTGCATTCCTTTTTCACACGTGTCGGTATCACATACACAGATCTGTAGAGTTCTAGTTTGTATCTTTATCGCCAGCCTTGTAAAATGAGTTGGCTGATGCCCGTATTGCCGGGAGAACTGAAAGAGTCCCACACACAGGGAAATAGCAAAGTCTCTGACGACAAAATACCACATTTTGCCACAGTCCAGGTCACACAGTCCTCGCTCACTCAGCCGGCGGCCATTGGACTGAGTGTGTGCGTGTGCACCTGCATGCGTGTCAGACCTCCGTTGTCAGACAGATAGAGGATTCATTCACTATTCGGGCGGGATATCATCAACAGTTGAGACTCTTGAGTATCTCGTTGCTCCAAATGTTGACACATTTCGAGCACTGCCAGTTCCCTGCACCAGTTGTGCTATCTAGACCGGCTCATTTGCGTTGGAAGATATTGGGCACTTTCGTACTTACTCGCGTCATTGTCCCCGCTGTGTGCCCACTGCCATGGCGGCGTTTCTCAAAGTGGTTTCTTATCGGTCTGAGGGAAAGAAGCTGACAAACCATGAAGCTGGTTGGTGACCTTTATTGGCGTTTAAGGGAGAAGTTATGCTGACACATTCCTTTCTCTGTTTCTTCTCTCTCTCTCTCTCATTCTCTCTCTTCATGTTCTCTCTCTTCATTTTCTCTCTTCATTCTCTCTCTCTTCATTTTCTCTCTTCGTGTTCTCTCTCTTCATTTTCTCTCTCCATTTTCTCTCTCCATTTTCTCTCTCTTCATTTTCTCTCTTCATTCTCTCTCTCTTCATTTTCTCTCTCTTCATTCTCTCTCTCTTCTCATTCTCTCTCTTCTCTCTCTCTTCATTTTCTCTCTCTCATTCTCTCTTCATTCTCTTCATTTTCTCTCTCTTCATTTTCTCTCTCTCATTCTCTCTTCATTTTCTCTCTTCATGTTCTCTCTCATTCTCTCTTCATTTTCTCTCTTCATGTTCTCTCATTCTCTCTTCATTTTCTCTCTCTTTATTTTCTCTCTTCATGTTCTCTCTCTCATTCTCTCTTCATTTTCTCTCTCTTCATTTTCTCTCTTCATGTTCTCTCTCATTCTCTCTTCATTTTCTCTCTCTTCATTTTCTCTCTTCGTGTTCTCTCTTCATGTTCTCTTCATTTTCTCTCTCTCCATTTTCTCTCTTCATGTTCTCTCTCATTCTCTCTTCATGTTCTCTCTCATTCTCTCTCTTCATTTTCTCTCTTCATGTTCTCTCTCATTCTCTCTCTTCATTTTCTCTCTTCATGTTCTCTCATTCTCTCTTCATTTTCTCTCTTCATGTTCTCTCTCATTCTCTCTTCATTTTCTCTCTTCATGTTCTCTCTCATTCTCTCTTCATTTTCTCTCTTCATGTTCTCTCTCATTCTCTCTCTTCATGTTCTCTCTCATTCTCTCTTCATTTTCTCTCTTCATGTTCTCTCTCATTCTCTCTTCATTGTCTCTCTCTTCATTTTCTCTCTTCATGTTCTCTCTCATTCTCTCTTCATGTTCTCTCTCATTCTCTCTTCATTTTCTCTCTTCATGTTCTCTCTCATTCTCTCTTCATTTTCTCTCTCTTCATTTTCTCACTTCATGTTCTCTCTCATTCTCTCTTCATTTTCTCTCTCTTCATTTTCTCTCTTCGTGTTCTCTCTCATTCTCTCTTCATTTTCTCTCTTCATGTTCTCTCATTCTCTCTTCATGTTCTCTCTCATTCTCTCTTCATTTTCTCTCTCTTCATTTTCTCTCTTCATGTTCTCTCTCATTCTCTCTTCATTTTCTCTCTCTTCATTTTCTCTCTTCATTTTCTCTCTTCATGTTCTCTCCATGTTCTCTTCATTTTCTCTCTCTCCATTTTCTCTCTTCATGTTCTCTCTCATTCTCTCTTCATGTTCTCTCTCATTCTCTCTTCATTTTCTCTCTTCATGTTCTCTCTCATTCTCTCTTCATTTTCTCTCTCTTCATTTTCTCTCTTCATTTTCTCTCATTCTCTCTCTTCATTTTCTCTCTTCATGTTCTCTCTCATTCTCTCTTCATTTTCTCTCTCTTCATTTTCTCTCTTCATGTTCTCTCTCATTCTCTCTTCATTTTCTCTCTCTTCATTTTCTCACTTCATGTTCTCTCATTCTCTCTTCATTTTCTCTCTCTTCATTTTCTCTCTTCATGTTCTCTCATTTTCTCTCATTCTCTCTTCATTTTCTCTCATATTCTCTCTTCATTTTCTCTCTCTCTCTTCATTTTCTCTCTCAATTTTCTCTCTCTCTCTTCATTTTCTCTTTCTCTCTTCATTTTCTCTCTTCATGTTCTCTCTCATTCTCTCTTCATTTTCTCTCATTCTCTCTCTTCATTTTCTCTCTTCATTTTCGCTCTTCATGTTCTCTCTCATTCTCTCTTCATTTTCTCTCTTCATGTTCTCTCTCATTCTCTCTTCATTGTCTCTCTCTTCATTTTCTCTCTTCATGTTCTCTCTCATTCTCTCTTCATGTTCTCTCTCATTCTCTCCATTTTCTCTCTCTTCATTTTCTCTCTTCATGTTCTCTCTCATTCTCTCTTCATTTTCTCTCTCTTCATTTTCTCACTTCATGTTCTCTCATTCTCTCTTCATTTTCTCTCTCTTCATTTTCTCTCTTCATGTTCTCTCATTTTCTCTCATTCTCTCTTCATTTTCTCTCTCTTCATTTTCTCTCTCATTCTCTCTTCATGTTCTCTCTCATTCTCTCTTCATTTTCTCTCATATTCTCTCTTCATTTTCTCTCTCTCTCTTCATTTTCTCTCTCAATTTTCTCTCTCTCTCTTCATTTTCTCTTTCTCTCTTCATTTTCTCTCTTCATTTTCTCTCTCTTCATTTTCTCTCTTCATATTCTCTCTCTCTCTTAATTTTCTCTCTCTTCATTTTCTCTCTCTCTCTTCATTTTCTCTCTCTCTCTCTCCATTTTCTCTCTTCATATTCTCTCTCTCTCTCTCTCTCTCTCTCTCTCTTCATTTTCTCTCTCTCTCCATTTTCTCTCTTCATATTCTCTCTCTCTCTCCATTTTCTCTCTCTCTCTCTCTCTTCATATTCTCTCTCTCTCTTCATTTTCTCTCTTCATTTTCTCTCTCTTCATTTTCTCTCTTCATTTTCTCTCGCTCTCTCTTCATTTTCTCTCTTCATATTCTCTCTCTCTTCATCTCTTCCCATCTCTATCCTCTCTATCCCCCATCTCTTCCCATCTCCATCCTCTCTATCCCCTCATCTCTTCCCATATCTATCCTCTCTATCCCCTCATCTCTTCCCATCTCTTTCCTCTCTATCCCCCTATCTCTTCCCATATTTATCCTCTCTATCCCCTCATCTCTTCCCATATCTATCCTCTCTATCCCCTATCTCTTCCCATCTCTTTACTCTCTATCCCCCTATCTCTTTCCTCTCTATCACCCCATCTCTATCCTCTCTACCCCCCTATCTCTATCCCCCTATCTCTATCATCTCTATCCCCCTATCTCTTCCCATCTTTCCTCTCTATCCCCCTATCTCTTCCCATCTCTTTTCTCTCTATCCCCCTATCTCTTTTGTTCTCTATCCCCCTCTCTTCTTATCTCTCCCCAGTTGTTATCTTCTGAAGTGGTTTCTTTTCTTTCTATTCCTTGTCTGTGCTGTCCCTCGTTCTATTGGGTAAACAGCATTCATGTGGCTCATACTAGACGCAAACGAGCTTCCTTGCCACTTTGGGCTGAGGAGGAACGTCTTTGTTACCGCTGTCGATAAAGCTTCAACGAAGGCTGTCTTCCGAGGGCACAGTTTAATCAAACCCACGGTGCAGAATTTGGAGATAGTCAGTTAGCATGTTTGTTTGCCTGCGGTTAAGGATACCAGATAGGGATGCAAGATAAAAGCAGGAACATCGTTTTATAAGGTACTGCATAAACATGGCAAAAACGGGTCTGGTTGAATCAGACCCACAGTCTTGGTGGAAACCTCCAGGAGACGGGATATGAAGTACAATCGTCTGGTGACGGGAGTCGAGATTGCCTAACGATTTGGCGCGATCCACTTAGACGTCATCGAGCAATTTCCGGCGGCCGAGTAATTTGGTCTGATAAAAGCGACGGTGACTGGAACCAACAGGTGGCAATAAACCGGGCTCCCGCAGACAGCAACTGCATCCCAAATGGCACCCTGTTCCCATTGTAGTGCACTACTTTTGACCAGGGCCCGTTTGGTCAAGAGTAGTGCACTATCGAAGAGAATGCCAGTTGGGACACGGTCAGTCTCTTTAGTCGTAATGAGATGCGCAGAGGAGGGGGATGTGTGTGTGAGAGAGAGAGATGTGGGCCACCTGCAAAAAGGCATTATGGTTATTGTCCACATCCGTCTCCGTCTCGTTTTTGGACCGCCCTGTCGGGAAGCGGCAAGGTGTTGTTACGAGGGCGATGTGACTTGCATTTGGAATGTTTTAGGTCGGTGAAAAGGGTATATTGTGTTGACAGGCTGATACGACAAAGTGTTGTTACTCAGGAGTGTGTGACTGTATTGCTGAGGAAGCACACGCAGCTTTATATCGTTTTTCCGTTTGGATTGTTCATGGATTTGCTTTCCAACAAAGGCAAAACGATAATGAACTGTCACTCAGAGTAATGTTAGTCGAATGTTCTTATATCAGAATATCAGATTCTACACATTAGTTTTATTTGAGTCTATGTGTTTCTAACACGATCTCCATCTCTCTCTGTCTCCTCCCAGGCTTGAACGGCGACATCCTCTACTCCCTCGCCGACTCGGCCGACGGCCACTTCTCCATGGACGAGCGTACCGGCGTCGTCGCGTTACAAAAGCCCCTGGACCGCGAGGCGCGGGCCGTGTACGAGCTCAAAGCGCGCGCCTCTGACCGAGGCTCCCCGCGCCGCCTCTCGTCCCTCTCCCGCGTCACGGTCTCCGTGCTGGACATCAACGACAACCCGCCCGTGTTCGAGCACCGCGAGTATGTGGCGGGCGTTTCGGAGGACGTGGCGGTGGGCACGCAGTTGCTGCGGGTGCACGCTGCTAGTCGGGACATCGAGGCCAACGGGGAGATCGCCTACGCCATCGTGAGCGGGAACGAGCACGGCATGTTCAGTGTCGACCCTCGGACTGGTATGTCTCTCTCTCTCTCTCTCTCTCTCTCTCTCTCTCTCTGTATCTCTCTCTCTCTCTCTGTATCTCTCTCTCTCTCTCTGTATCTCTCTCTCTCTCTGTATCTCTCTCTCTCTCTCTCTCTCTGTATCTGTGTATCTCTCTCTCTCTCTGTATCTCTCTCTGTATCTCTCTCTGTATCTCTCTCTCTCTCTCTCTCTATCTGTATCTGTGTATCTCTCTCTCTCTATCTGTATCTCTCTCTCTGTATCTGTATCTCTCTCTCTCTGTATCTCTCTCTGTATCTCTCTCTCTGTATCTCTCTCTCTCTCTGTATCTCTCTCTGTATCTGTATCCTGCCCCTCTTGTCTCCACCTCTCCACTTCCTTTAATATGTCTCCCCAGTCGCCAGGGGCACCATATTATGACTACTATCTTTGTGTGTATGTACGGCAGGTTTAGCTTTTTTCCGTAATAAGTCTTGTTCTGGAGGCAGCCCTGCAGAGTGGTCACTAGCTGTTTTGAACCCTAACCTTAACCACACTGCTAACCCTAATGCCTGACCTTAAATTAAGACCAAAAAACAAATGTTTCTCTCTCTCTCTATTTTTACAAAATAGCCAATTTCGACTTTGCAGCTGGCCTATCTAAGGGGAGATCACTCAGTAAACGTCAACCTGCATTTCAAAGGGGACGTAGCAGATGACAATTCTGTTGTGTACATTGGGACAGTGGTGGAACCTTCTTCTAATCCAACCGTCCTATCCTCCCTCTCCCTCTTTCGTCTCCCCTCCAGGTGACGTCTTCGTCATCGAGCCGCTGGACTTCGAGGCGTCCCACGAGTACTACCTGACGGTGGAGGCCACGGACGGGGGCACGCCGCCGCTCAGCGACATGGCCACGGTCAACATCAACCTGACGGACGTCAACGACAACAGCCCCGCCTTCAGCCAGACGACCTACGCCGCCGTGGTGGCCGAGGACGCCGAGCCCGGCAAGACAGTGGTGACGGTGAGTTGACCGATGAGTGACCGTTCTGATCATTTGGTCTGGTGTTTCCCTTCGCAACTAGAAAGAAAAGCATAGAAAATCGCTAAAAGAATATATTAGAGTTTGTTTGCGTCGTGTTCAAACCGACAAAATGTTTTTGTATTGCGGTGATTCCCCTACCATTGTATAGGCAGTGCGCTTATGTCCCGTTTGTAATTTTTCTTCCGTTTCCCTCCCGCTCATAAAATACCTTTTCAATCACCGCACACCTCATCCTATTATTTTACCCCTCTCTTAACAAGTATTTCAGTCAGTACTCTCTCTCTCGCTCTCTCTCTGTATCTCTCTCTCGCTCTCTCTGTATCTCTCTCTCTCTCTGTATCTCTCTCTCTCTCTGTATCTCTCTCTCTCTGTATCTCTCTATGTATCTCTATGTATCTCTCTCTCTCTCTCTCTCTCTCTCTCTCTGTATCTCTCTCTTTCTGTCTGTCCGTCACGTATCAGTTGCTGTGTTAGATCACCTTCTGGTGGTGCAGAGTTAAACGAGGACCTCCCTCCGCTCTTCATGCTCAGCCTACTGTAACAGACACACACACACACTAATGAATTAAAGACAGGTGACTCACTGAGCCGTCCCTTTCTCACTGTCCCCCTCTCCTTCTCTCTCTCTCCCCTTCCCCCTTTTTCTATACATTTTCAAACACCTCTTCCCTTGGCCCCTCTCCCTCTTTCTTCCCTTGTGTCCATTTGTCACCTGTGTCTAATCAACCCGAATATAAATGATTCGTCGTTAAACAGGATTTTTATGCTTGCCCGTGTCACACACGTGTGAATCCTGTCTGTCCCCTGATTTCCCCGAGGATCCGTTTCAATACCGGCCAGGTGTGTGTGTGTGTGTGAACATCTGTGTCCCACGGTCTCGTGTCAGAGCAGGTGCGTGTGTAAGTCTACATCTGTGTGTGTGTGTGTCGTCCTCGGCGGCTGGTCGTGACTCTTCCTCTCTCCTGTTCTCTCGGGTCGTAGGTGATGGCGGAGGATGCAGACGGGCCAGCCTATAACCACGTGCGTTACTCCATCGTGGAGGGGAACCAGGGCAGTCCCTTCACCATTGACCCAATCAGGGGAGAGGTCAAAGTGGCACGCCAGCTAGACAGAGAGACGGTATGGTGAAACATTCATCTCTGTAATGGATGGGCATTGATGTAAATACATTCAAATGCATATCTGTGAAATGTCTTTGAAGTGTGTGTGTGTGTGTGTGTGTGTGTGTGTGTGTGTGTGTGTGTGTGTGTGTGTGTGTGTGTGTGTGTGTGTGTGTGTGTCAATGTATTTATGCTACTTCATATATTCATTTATGTGTGTGTGTGTGTCAATGTATTTATGCTACTTCATATATTCATTTATATGTGTGTGTGTGTGTGTGTGTGTGTGTGTAAATATATGCATTTGTGTGTGTGGACATCTAATTCTGTCTTCAGTGGCACCTTAATTGCACTGTAGACTGCAATCAAACTGAAAAGCAGAGCCAGTTTACCAGTCAGCTTTGCATAATCGCTTACAAAAGCAGTACAGAGCGTGATAGAGGTATTAATTCTCTCTCTTCCTCTCTCCCTCCTCTCTTTCCCCCTCCGTTTCTCTCTCGCCACCCCTCTTCCCTCCCTTCCCCCCGTCAGACATCTGGGTACACCCTGACGGTGGTGGCGTCGGACAACGGCGTTCCGGCCCGCTCCAGCAGCGCCACGGTCAACGTCGACGTGTCTGACGTCAACGACAACCCGCCCCTCTTCTCCCCTGCCAACTACAGCCTCATCATCCAGGTGAGGAGGAAGGGAGGGATGGATGGGAGGAGAGAGTGGGAGGGAGGAGGGGCGGTGAAGGTGAAGGTGGTCAAGAGGGAAAGGTGCTGGTAGAGAGAGGCCAACGGGGAGGAGGAGGAGAGGATAGAGACGAAGGGAGGGATGAGGGGTGGAAGTGGTGAGACGACTGAAGGTGTAATGATTCGAAAGATGAGTAAAAAAAGGAGGAAAGATGCATTTTTTTGTATCAGGAAGGGAGGGAGAGATTGGGCAAGTAAGGATAGTGGATGCACCGTCAGGTATCTCTGTCTTTACTTTTGAGGAGCCGACGGTGAAAACCAGAAACGTCATTTCGGAGAAACTCTGAAATCTGATATAGGGATTTGGTATCTGTGCACAAACACACACATATACGCACACTGAAAAAAATGACTTAGCCTTCGAGGAAGAGAAAGATTGATACACAAGATTGATTCCCACATCAAATCCTCCGTCCTGCTCTCTCACACAGCAGTTGTTACTGCCTAGTCTAAAAGTCTAAACCACTTCCTTTCCCCGCAGGAGAATCGTCCAATGGGGACCAGCGTTGTCCAGCTCATCGTGACCGACCGGGACGCCACGCACAATGGGCCGCCGTTCGCCTTCGCCATCATCGACGGCAATGAGGGGGGTGTGTTCGAGGTGAACCAACAGGGGGCGCTGCTGGTGGTGGATGAGCTGAAGAGGAAGACCAAGGAGAACTACCTACTGAATGTCCAGGTACTATAGGAGCGTATGGAGTGTTGGTTGGTCACTCTCTCTCCTTCTATTACTGTGGTTCCTTCACTTTCTTTTTCTTTCCCTCTCTCTCTCTTTCTTTCTGTATCTCTCTCTTTCTCTCTGTATCTCTCTCTCTCTGTATCTCTCTCTTTCTCTCTGTATCTCTTTCTTTCTTTCTGTATCTCTCTCTCTTTCTCTCTCTCTTTCTCTCTCTCTCTGTATCTCTCTTTCTGTATGTCTCTGTATCTCTCTCTTTCTCTCTATATCTCTCTTTCTGTATCTCTCTCTTTCTCTCTGTTTCTCTCTCTCTCTTTCTGTATCTCTCTTTCTCTATCTCTCTCTTTCTCTTTCTCTCTGTATTTCTCTCTTTCTCTATCTCTCTCTTTCTCTATATATCTCTCTTTCTCTCTGTATCTCTCTCTTTCTGTATCTCTCTCTCTTTCTCTCTGTATCTCTCTCTTTCTCTCTGTATCTCTCTCTCTCTGTATCTCTCTCTCTGTATCTCTCTCTCTCTCTCATTATGTATCTCTTTCTCTGTATCTCTCTCTCTTTCTGTATCTCTTTCTCTCTGTATCTCTGTATCTCTCTCTGTATCGCTCTCTGTGTATCTCTCTTTCTCTTTCTGTGTTTCTCTTTCTGTGTCCGTCTCTCTGTATCTCTCTTTCTCTTTGTAACTCTCTCTCTCTGTATTTCTCTCTCTCTGTCTCCACCCCCTCTACTCCCCCATCATACTTATACCTATGCTTACCTCTCTTTCTCTCCCTTCTCTCTCTTTCTGTGGAAAATAGCCTGCTCTGCAGCTGCCCACTGTGATAAACCTCTCTTAGAAACATCAAAATGATAACAAGATCTATAGCGTCAAATCTAAATAATCACCATGTATAAAAAAAAATCCTGCTGCCCTCTCTCACACCGAGTGAATCAGAGTGCAAGGCAGAATATCTCACATGAGAGGCATAGTGGAGAGCGCCGCAGCCAGCTCGCGTGTTGCCAGTTGGTGAACTACTGTCCTCGCTCTCCGAGGAGAAAAGGAGTAGGCGGATGAGAAAGAAGTGCGATTTCTCGACTCAGACTAACGTTCTGAATGTTGCAGATAGAAATATATTGAGCCGAGCCGAGCCGGTTTCCCTATTCTGTCTGACCGACAATTCTATCTGTTCTACACGGTGTATTTCTCTCTTTAACGTTTGGTAATCCTCCTGAACTCTCCAGAGGTTGCTGTAGCATCTCTGGCTGTGTCAATGCCTTCCAAATGCAGGTGGATGTTTATTTGTCTGAGCACGTAGGCCCTTAGTCTTTCTGCAGGTAGTACATTTTGACTTGAGTATTGATGAACGGGGAAGGTTCAGCATTTGGAGAATGGAAGAGCATAAGCTCCCTCTACTGTGGGAAAGTGGAGCTGCATACAGCCATACAGCAAAATCAATGGCAAAGATGGAGTACATTCAACATGTGTCTTGGGTTTTTGCTGTACCCTGTATGTTATTTGGTTAGCCGTTTAAGCACTCTTGGAAGATAAGCCAGTGATTGGCTGTAATAGAGTATAATAAACAAGCAAACTAACATGCAACTGAAGAAGTGATAGTCAATCATAGGTCTAGCATAGTTATGTTATTACCCGTTATTACCCGTGTAGGGGTGATTGCAGGGTGATAGTTGGGTCAGTCTGCTTTAACATTATTGCCGAAATAGTGGCAGTTATTTGGCCTCGTACATTGTTAGAAATAGTACTTTTGTTAACTTGATGAATGAAAGCAGTGAAATAAGTGAATTGTGTCAAAGTTTTGGAGACATTTTTTACTAGGCCTAAGTCCGAGTATGAGTTTTTCATAATCAATATGAAAGCTTTAGTTGGGTCACCGCACAATTCCTCTCTCTCTCTCTCTCTCTCAACAGACACAACGTGTGACTTATCCCTCTCTCCTCTCCCTTTTCTCCCTCTAGGTGGCTGACAACGGCAAGCCCCAGCTCCTCTCCACGGCCTACATCAGCATCCGGGTCATCGACGAGAGTGTCTACCCGCCCGCCGTCTTCCCGTTGGACATCTACATCTCTGTTGCCGGCGAGGAATATCCCGGCGGCGTGCTCGGCAAAATCCACGCCACCGACCAGGACATTTACGACACGCTAACTTACAGTCTCGCACCTCCATCATCCCCGGATAACGCCGAAGACGCTCTGTTCACCGTCTCCGCCGCGGACGGCAAAGTCATCGCCCGGCGCCCGCTCGACGTGGGCCACTATCCGCTCAACATCACCGTCACAGACGGGCGCTTTTCGGCGACGGCCGACGTGAACGTGCACGTGCGCCAAGCGACTCGCCAGGCGCTGGACAACTCCATCGCCGTGCGTTTCGCCGGCATCGCGCCCGAGGAGTTCGTCGGGGACTACTGGCGCACGTTCCAGCGGGCGTTGAGGAATATAGCGGGGGTGAGACGCAGCGAGGTGCAGCTGGTTAGTCTGCAGCCCTCCGAGCAGGGGACAGGAGACCTGGATGTTCTACTGGCTCTGGAGAAGTCCGGGAGTCCCTACCAGCCACAGGAAGTAAGAACCATGACCACGGCTCGTATTCAACAAACCCTAACCCTAACCCTGATCTAGGATCAGGTCCTCCCCCTGTCCATCATCCTATTAATTGTGATCTGAAAGGCAAAACTGATTCTAGATCAGCACTTACGTTGTTTACTAGCCAATGATACCGATAATAATACCAATAACATATGTAATAATTTAATGCTTGTCATATAATGCTTGTCATATATAATGCTTGTCATAATGATGATAGGGATATTAGCTTTAGCATAACATATACTATGGCACACTATGTATGAATAGCTTTTAAAATGTTGGTCTGTCTCCCACTAACATAAAAGTAAGAATAGAAGACGGGCAACCATGGAAATTGACAGACTGTATTTACAGTTGTGAAATAGAATCAAAACTCTAGAATTCACCACGAAGAATAGTCAAATGCAATCGTAAGGCGGTACACATCAAAAGAACGTGTATCAACTTTAGTAGATCTCTTGGTGTAATGGCTAAAGTGTTGAAGGTTGCTGGTCCAGAATTAGAGTCCCGGCAACCCCCCCCCCCAAATTCGCTGCATTTCAATGAACATTTCAATGAATATGTCCGTTTAAGGACTTCCAAGTTGATCTTTCAGTCTTTTCGACGTCTTCACTATTGCTCCTCCAGGTGGTCTTCCGCAAGCTCAACTCGTCTGCGGCGGTCATCGAGGAAATGACGGGCGTGCGCCTCGTGCGCGTGGTCAAGAAGCTGTGCGCCGGCCTGGACTGCCCGCTGCGCTTCTGCGACGAGGTCATCAGCCTGGACAAGACCACCATGTCCACCTATAGCACGGCCCGCCTCAGCTTCGTCACGCCACGACACCAGCGCACGGCTACCTGTCAATGTGAAGGTACTGACAGACACACACCGAGACGTACATGGGCCTAAACACACACACACACACACAAACACATAGGCATAGATGTGCATAAATAGACACACACACACCTTTACCCCTCCCACCCCATCACACACACATACGCCTAAACCACCACAGCCCCCACACACACACCCCCCTTACCCCCTGACCCCATGCTGGCTTCATCATGCTCTTAACCCGTGTACGTTGTTGTTCCAGGTGGCAAATGCCCCACGGCGAACAAGCTGTGTGATGCCAACCCCTGCCCAGAGGGCATGGAGTGTGTGGCAGACCAGAAGGAGGCCAAGTATAGCTGTGTGTGTCCAGATGGTGCCAAGGAGGGCAAGTGCTCCGGTAAGAGCAGACAGACCTCTCATCCTATCCCTCTCTCTCTCTACTACCCCTCTCCCTATCTCTCTCCCTCTCGCTCACTGATATGAAGCTGTCAAATGAGTATATATGAACCTATTGTTTGTTTTGCCTCTGTATTCACTGTCTAGTTATCGGTCTCTCCCCCCCATACTTATCTTTAACCCCCCCCCAGACGGCCAGTCCCTGACGTTCAGCGGGACGGGCTATGTCAAGTACCGTCTGATGGAGAATGAGAACAAGGAGGAGATGAAGCTGTCCCTCAGGCTGAGGACCTTCTCCAGCCACGCCACCGTCATGTACGCCAAGGGCACCGACTACAGCATCCTGGAGGTGGGTCAAAGGTCAAACACTGTGTGCGTGTCCATGTGAGAAAACGCCGGATTCTAGCTACTAGCTACAGATTATAAGTAAAAAAAATCTCCTTCCCACACCCTTTCAAGTCCACCGTAGTAGTATTTTTCCCGGCTTGGGCATGAAATCACAGTAAACAAACCCCTTTCTTGTCTGTGCTGTGGGTACTGTCCTATTTATTCTGAGTCTGCTGCTCCAGCTCCCAGTCCAATGCCCAATCCCCGTATTAGCCCATGTTATCCTGTGTAGGCAACGGCCTGATAATCGCTAGTTGCCAGGACCTCCCCTTTGGGGGGCCACCATGCTGTGTGCTAGTTGTCTTTTATGAGGGCTCTGGGAATGTGGTGGTGGGGCTGCATGTAGAACAACACACACAGCCGTGCTGTTTTCAGGGAATGCTGAGAGGGAAGCGGAAAGCATTTTCTCACACATTCCTCACCGGGGTACTGTCTGGGTGCCAGAGGATCAGCTATTCACTACGTAGTGCACTACTTTTGAGCAGGGCCCATAGGGCTCTGGTCAAAAGTAGTGCACTATCGATGAAATGGGGTGCCATTTGGGACACTGCTTCGTGCTCCAAGGGAGTTAGCCTACTGATTGGAATATTACATGATATCACAAGACAATGTCATACGGTAAGATACATTATATATACAAAAGTATGTGGACAGCCCTTCAAATTTGTGGATTCGACTTAATTTCAGTCACACCTGTTGCTGGTGTATAAGGTGTATAAAATCGAGCACACAGCCATGCAATCTCCATAGACAAACATTGGCAGTAGAATGGCCTTACTGAAGAGCTCAGTGACTTTCAGCGTGGCACCGTCATAGGATGCCACCGTTCCAACAGGTCAGTTGTCAAATTTCTGCTCTTCTAGAAGATTTATTTTTACTGCTCTAATTACATTTGTAACCAGTTAAGAACAGCCCTTAGCAGTGGTATATTGGCCATGTATCACTCGTTCCTTATTTCTTAATTATGGTAGCCCCGCCTTGGCTAGGTGAACATTTTGACATGTTGCTGATACTTATCCAGTCTGGTTAGAGCTACAGAAGTTCCTATGGTGGGTAGGGACTAGCGGTTCTATCTGGACAGAGCCTAACTTCTCTCTCTCCCTTTCTCCTTCCGTCAGATTGTGAATGGCCGCCTGCAGTACAAGTTTGACTGCGGCAGCGGCCCTGGAATCGTCTCTGTACACAGCACCCAGGTCAACGACGGCGACTGGCACACGGTCACTCTTGAGGTGGATGGCAACTACGCCAAGCTAGTCCTGGACCGCGTGCACGCCGCCTCGGGCACAGCGCCGGGTACTCTGCGCACACTCAACCTGGACAACAGCGTCTACTTCGGCGGGCATGTGCGCCAGCACCCCTCTTCCACAGCCGGGCGCCACGGTCGCAGTTTGCCCGTCACCAATGGGCTCCGAGGCTGCGTGGAAGCCATCGTGCTCAACGGCCAAGAGCTGCCGCTCAACACCAAGGTGCGTGGTGCCCACGCCGTGCTTGAGGACGTGGTGGACGTGGCTCCCGGGTGCGTGCTGGCACCCGCCACCGAGGGCTGCTCCAGCAACCCCTGTACCAACGGGGGCAGCTGCTCCTCACTGGCCAACGAAGGTACGAAGCTCCCGTTGTGGTTTTTGTCGCTTGGTGTCGTGTTTACTCAAGCTGCTTAGTTATGCTCCTCAACCTAGTCTGCTTATAATGCCCAACATTTCATTATTTAAAGATGATTACGTTATCATCCGAACGTGTGTTTCTGAACCCAAAGTTAAAGTATACAGCTGTAATCCTCATTCCTCAATCCAAACCTGTTTTCCCCACAGCTCTGTGAACACACAATTACAATGAAATGTCCAACCTTTTCTCTTATGCCTTCTCTGCTGTTTCACCAGGTTACTTCTGTAAGTGCAAGGCTTCGTTCATGGGTACTCACTGTGAGATTGGCATCAGCCCGTGTGCCTCCAACCCCTGCCTGTACGGGGGGACCTGCGTGCCACGCGGCGACGACCTCTACTGCCAGTGCAGAGGGCAGTACTCAGGACAACGGTATGAATCTGTCTCTTTCGTATAGATCTGATACTTTTATTAACACAGTGACTGTTTAAGGGTGAAAATTATAGATTTGGGAGCTCAGACGAGCCATTTTCCCTGACTTTTGCTGGCAGATATAATGATTTATTACTTGTTATAAGCATGGTATTAAAAATGATGCCCTCTTACCAATTTCAATGTTTGGATAACATTTTCAAAGAAATATTCTGTTTTGGCATGTGTTGTATAAATATTTGACGGCGGAAACAATCTCAGCTTATCTGCATTCCCATATCCATCATCCCGTATTTTTTGTTGTTGCTCCTATCCAGGGCTCCGCATTCTCCATCAAGAGTAACATCTGTCAGCCCTCCATTCGCTCAACCTGAAATGAAAATCGAGCCTGAGCTCGTGTTGATAAAAAAACGGAAGCGTTGCACTGTGGGAAATGGCATTGAGCGTTTCCGCAGAGCTGAAATCACATGCACACGTATAGATAATTCTCTAAGATACTAGGATTAAGCATTGGATCAGTGACTGTCGGGAAGTAATACGGTTATTTCTCATTACTCTTTGGTCTAGGCTGCTGTATTGAATACGTATCTTTTCGCTACAGGTGCCAGGTGGGACCATACTGCACAGACAACCCCTGTAAAAACAGTGGGAAGTGCATTGACAGCCTGGATGGTCCTGTGTGTGAGTGTGAACAGGGATTCCAGGGTGACAGGTATGTGTGCACAAACGGCGGCCATGTTAATTCTCAAGGCCACAGTTTCTCCAGTAGTAGATTTGCCAAACTACTATCTTTTACTGTCAATGTGTTCTTTTACTGTCAATGTGTTCCTGTCTCCTGATCCTCCCTGTCCTTTGTCGCGGTGCAGGTGCCTCAGTGATGTGGACGAGTGCCTGAAGAACCCATGCTCCAACGGCGGCCAATGCCAGAACACCTACGGCTCGTACACCTGCAACTGCTCCCTGGGGTACATCGGCTGGCTATGCGAACTCCGCTCCGAGGTCCGCAACGAGTTCGTCTCCACCTCCTGGAACATCGGCCTTGAAGAAGTCATCGGTATTGTGGTCTTTGTGGCCTCCATTTTCCTCCTGGTCGTCCTCTTTGTGGTCATCCGCAAGAGGGCGTGCCGAAGAAAGTCCAAGTCTGACGACGACAATCGCAGCCCGGGAGGTTTAGGAGCGCCGCACTCCTTCCTCCAGCGGCCCTACTTTGACGCAAAGCTCTGTAAGAACATTTACTCTGACATTCCGCCGCAGGTGCCTGTTCGGCCCAGCTCGTACACACCCAGCATCCCCAGCGATTCGCGCAACAACCTGGACCGCAACTCGTTTGAGGGCTCGGCCATCCCCGAGCACCCCGAGTTCAGCACGTTCAACCCGGACACGATGCACGGACACCGCAAGACGGTTGCCGTGTGCAGCGTGGCGCCCAACCTGCCTCCGCCGCCGCCCTCCAACTCGGTCTCCGACAGCGACTCCATCCAGAAGCCCAGCTGGGACTACGAGTATGACGGTAAAGCTCCTTTACTTCAGTCCATATCTTTATTGTTGATTAGTATTTGTAGATTCCCTACTATAGATTTGTCAGGCTGATTGGTGGAATTACCTTCACATCATTCATGGTGTGTCCAATGGGGTTGGGCCGATATATGATTAAATCGACTATCGTGATATTTGATATTATCTTGAGTGCAAGACGGTATATCGTAACATGCAAGACTACACTCTTTTTGAGCTTTACAAATCAAAACTGTGCAGTTCTATCAGTTCGGCTGTATCAATATGTCTAAATGAATTAACAAAGCCTTATTTTTCCGCCATACTGAGATTGTTTAATGAGAATGTGACAATAATATTATAAATAAAGACATCAATTGTACAGTCTGGAATAATCTATCTAGTTATTAAAGGGGCAAATATCTCCCAACCCTCGTGTCCAATACTAAAGCCAACGTACAAAAACCCTCGAACTTGATCACAGTAGAAATGTAGCAAATCCCTGCGTGTAGTCTCTTCCGGACATACTACTTCACCAACTTACATCTCTGTTTGTCTGTGTGTATGTGCTTCTGTACTCCAGCTAAGGTAGTAGACATGGATCACTGTTTGACCAAGAAGCCAGTGGAGGACAGTGCCTGTCACTACAACACCAGGGGCAGTATGTCTGAGGTCCAGTCCCTCAGCTCCTTCCAATCTGAGTCCTGTGACGATAACGGTATGTATCTGAACAGAAATGGTCAACCTCTTTTCATTGATAAATGTCCTAATGTATTGACTAGATTGAATTATACCCGAAGTGAACCAAGTTTGGTCGTCTTACAGACCCATATTTGTTCTTAATATGGATCTAAATATGTACTTTGGTTGTATATTTCTGAATTCCGAGGAAGTACATCAGACTCTTGCATGTTTGCAGTGGAAGGCAAACGTGGGGATGCTTGTGAAAAAGTCGTCTGGTTCTTGTTTGACTACAGTTCTTTGTAGAGTGGCCCCTTGGCTGTAGTTGACTTGTATACATGCTACATGCTAATCATCGCTCTTTGCATGCCGTGGTTGGCTGCAGCGGTGGCTCTGTGGGGTCATGTGTTCTTTTCTCTCCCTCTTTGCTGCGGGGCTTCAGTTCCCATTTGGATCAAATCGGTCCACAGACCCAGAACACGGTTTTAACTAGGGGTCAGCTTGTAAGTCCTCAATCACCTCGGTACAGAAGGAAGCGATCAAAGATTTTTTTAAATTGCCAGATTCTCCAGGAATAAAAAAGCCTTTCTGTTGTCGGTCTCTTTCTTTTTTCTCTCTCGCCCTCTACTCAGCCCTAGCCGCAAACCAGGCTTGCTTGTACAGGCTTCCCCACTGAAGTGGCAAGAGGGGAAATTAGCATTAGCCAAGGAAGTTAGCAAATTAGCATCATAACATGATAAGTTATTTTCTTTTATTTACTTGTATGTCCCTTTTTTTTTTTGTCTCTTTTCGCATGTGTTTCTTTTAAAACAAAATCTAGCCACGGATGGATGTTTGAAGAAGACAGCGAGGAGAATTAAGCAAGGGTATAAAGTACATATGATGGTTCTTCTCCCATATCTGCCCTCATTTCCCATTGGGTTGTGGGGAATGTGTTTGCCATCAATCACCACAACCTTCATCTGTACTTACCCTTAACCTGACCGTGAAAACATGCTGGATTTCTGATACATAGATCTAATGTATTTATCATAGATATCTTTACAGTATATCTATATAGAAAATATTTCAACTTCTTTGTGAAGTATTTTTTATTTTTTTTATGTTTTACTGTATTTTGACAAAATATACTCTTCGCTATTTTAGGGCTGGAAAGGCATTTTTATCCTTGAGAATTTCTCTGATCCTTCCTTCCATACTGTCAATGGCACCCCCAGCATCTTCGTATGTTGTTGCTGTGTGTTCTCCTGCACAAAGACCAAACTCCCTCTCCACCGTGTCCCGTTCCACCTCTGTGTTTGTGACCAACCATTGAAACCCAAACATCCAATGTAGACATCCTTCAACATCATGCAGTCAAAGTCTTACCCTTCCTTCTTCGTCCTACCCCCCCCCCCCCCCCCAACCAAAAACTCCATACGTTTCAGAGCAACACAGGGGGGGAAATGTTTTTGTAGGGAAACGTCAAACTGACGTTCGAGAAACGTTTCCCGATGCAAACGTGCTCGTCCATTTTTGTTTGGTTTGTTTTTCCAAACCATTTGTACTAATGTGAAAATATTCCTCATCTGCTCCTTTCCCTTACCTTTCACAAGCCTCCATAGTGACGGTTATCCACCTTGTCAACTCTGTTATTGACTCGGTGGAAGGAGAAGGTACTTTTTTACTACTATCACCTCACTACTTGTTAGTCGTCTGTGGTGTTACTGTGTGGTTGCGTTCCATAGTTTCCAGACCTGGGTTCAAATACTATTTGAAATCTTTCAAGTACTTTGAGTGTTTGCTTCCGCCTGCCTGGAGTAGCAGGTGGGCGGAGTTTGCACTTTAAAAACAAATTTCCATTGGTTCCATTGCAACAGGCAAGCACAGTTTAAAATGATTTTGAATACTATTTTAACCCAGGTCTGGTAGTTTCATGCTCCGTCCTCAGTGTCAGGATGATGAGTTAGCCCTCGGAGATGCCATTTCCTTATCCAATGATATGCCTCATTTCATTGTCATCCAAATTATTGTAATTTGAATCGCGCTGCCTAATTTGAGTCTCAAAATTGAAATGTCTCACACGATTGGCCAATTAACAGGGCAGCAAAAGTATCTTTTGGAAGGTGCTAGGTTAATTTCCCTTGCCCCTCGATTGACTGTTTAAGAAAATGGCACTACCGTTGTTTGTATTGTAAGCGTGTATCTTTACTCAGAGCAGTAGGTGTTTTTTTTCTTCATGTTTCATTCTTGTTCTGGGCTTTTCTCTCTCAGGTTCTTAACTTGACTTGTTCTCCCTCTCTCCTCTCCCGTCTCGCCTCGTCTAAAGAGTCTTTTTTGGCTCATGATCTCAAGAACCCAAGAGGTGACTGTTTTGTCATTTTTTTGCCTGAAGCCCAGTGGTGTTTCTCCCCCTTACTGTCAACCAACAAAACAATCCTTTGCATGACGTAGATGCTGTGAGGAAATAAGACTGGAAATGTGTAAGCATTATTTGGTTGAAAAAAATATATCGATAATTATAAACTAAACTTGCAAACTAATTTTGTCACAGTACTTCAATTCAAATCCCTCATGTAGACACTAAAATGTGTTTTGTGTTCCCCCTTTCCCCCAGTAACTATAACAGTCCCACGTTGAATGAAGTTAGATTCCTTTGATGTCTGACACTAAAAAACTTAGAGACAACTTTAAAGAAACTGTTTGAAACGTTGCTTTGAAAATCACTAATCGTATTCACCCCCATTTTGAAATGATCTCAGCATAAACCACTCCATAAAAGCAGTACATGTAGTAAAAGTGTCTGTTTCAAGTGTATTACATCTTAATCAGTATTTGTTTATACTATGTGTGTGTACGTGTGTATTTGCAAAGAACGTGTGTGCATTTTAAACTGTTTTGTGATTTTTGTGTTTATTTTTTAACACATCCAACTGAATGTGTTGGTGTGTCATGAAAATTGCATGGTGTGGGTTTTTAACACTAATATGCTGCTGTTGTGTAAATGTATGTAATCTGATCTGTGCGAGTGTGTGTGTGTGCTTTGAGGGGTAGGGTGGTGGGACCTGTGGTGTCTAATTCTTTGCATCCTGTCCAACAGGCTATCACTGGGACACATCTGATTGGATGCCAAGTGTTCAACTTCCTGGAATCCAGGAGTTCCCGCAGTATGAGGTCGTGGAGTCCCCGGCCCCCCTGTACAGTGACCCGAACGCCATCGATACTGACTACTACCCCGGCGGCTACGACATCGAGAGCGACTTCCCGCTGCCGCCAGAGGACTTCCCCGCCCACGAGGACCTGCCCCCGCCGCCGCTATCCGAGTATGGCGACCGCTACGCCACCCTGGAACCACCCCGGAGGGACCTGGCGCCTCCTGGCAGCCCAGGTTCGAGTTCGGCCTCGGGGGTACGCCACCGCCCACCACTGCCCCAGCTCTATAGCCTTAACCAGTACCTACCGCACCACCACTACCCCAGCGACGCTGAGGGCAGCCTGGGCCGGGGAAGCTCCATGGCCGCCACCAACTCCACCCCGACCTCCACCATGGGCGGCGCCAGCAGCTACCGTGGCGGCTACCCCATGGGGTACGGGCGGGGGGACTTTGAGGCGCCGGCGCTGGACAACATGTCCATGTCCCTGTACACATCCACGGCCTCCTGCTCGGACATGTCGGCGTGCTGCGAGGAGTCAGAGGTCATGATGAGCGACTATGAGAGCGGTGACGAGGGACACTTTGAGCGGCTGGCCATTCCCGCACTGGACTCCCAACAGCACACTGAAGTCTGACACTGGATCCAAACAAAAGTGCCTGAACCCCCCCCAATCCCCCCCACCCATCCATCTCTACCTTATGTTAACCCCCTCTACCCGTGTATGTACACACTACAACTGCACACAACACAAAGAGACACTACACTGACACAGACACACTTATACATACAGTGCCATGCAAAAGTATTCACCCCCTTGGTGTTTTTTCCTATTTTGTTGCATTACAACCTGTAATTTAAATAGATTTTTATTTGTATTTCATGTAATGGACATACACATAATAGTCCAAATTGGTGAAGTGAAATGAAAAAAATTACTTGTTTCAAAAAAATTACAAACGGAAAAGTGGTGTGTGCATATGTATTCACCCCCTTTGCTATGAAGACCCTAAATAAGATCTGGTTCAACCAATTACCTTCAGAAGTCACATAATTAATTAAATAAAGTCCACCTGTGTGAAATCTAAGTGTCACGTGATCTGTCACATGATCTCAGTATATATACACACCTGTTCTGAAAGGCCCCAGAGTCTGCAACACCACTAAGCAAGGGGAACCACCAAGCAAGTGGCACCATGAAGACCAAGGAGCTCTCCAAACAGGTCAGGGAGTGGAGAAGTACAGATCAGGGTTGGGTTATAAAAAAATATCTGAAACTTTGAACATCCCATAGAGCACCATTAAAACCATTATTAAAAAATGAAAAGAATATAGCACCACAATAAACCTGCCAAGAGAGGGCTGCCCACCAATACTCACGGAGCAGGCAAGGAGGGCATTAATCAGAGAGGCAACAAAGAGACCAAAGATAACACTGAAGGAGCTGCAAAGCTCCACAGCGGAGATTGGAGTATCTGTCCATAGGACCACTTTAAGCCGTACACTCCACAGAGCTGGGCTTTACGGAAGAGTGGCCAGAAAAAAGCCATTGCTTAAAGAAAAAAAGGCATGTGTGAGACTCCCCAAACATATGGAAGAAGGTACTCTGGTCAGATGAGACTATATTTGAGCTTTTTCGCCATCAAGGAAAACACTATGTCTGGCACAAACCCAACACCTCTCATCACCCCGAGAACACCATGGCCAGGTCTTGGAATGGCCTTGTCAAAGCCCAGACATCAATCCAATTGAGAATCTGTGGTATGACTTAAAGATTGCTGAACACCAGCATGAACCCATCCAACTTGAAGGAGCTGGAGCAGTTTTGCCTATAAGAATGGGTAAAAATCCCAGTGGTTAGATGTGCCAGGCTTATAGAGACATACCCCAAGAGACTTGCAGCTGTAATTGCTGCAAAATGTGGCTCTACAGTATTTACTTTGGGGGGGGTGAATAGTTATGCACACTCAAGTTTTCATTTTTTTTGTCTTATTTCTTGTTTAACAATATTTTGCATCTTCAAAGAGGTAGGCATGTTGTGTAAATCAAATTATACAAACCACCCAAAAAATATATTTTAATTCCAGGTTGTAAGGCAACAAAATAGGAAAAATGCGAAAGGGGGGTGAATACTTTCACAAGGCACTGTACACACACAGAGCAATGCATTTGTTCACCTAAACAGGAGTAATGTGGACTGGTCTTACTCTGAAGGCTGCTTGGCTGGGCGGCAGTGTCTTCAAGGAGATATCATTTAGCACTGGACCCCGAAGCCTCCTCTATCTACTCAGTCCAACTCCTGCAGTACTGGAAAAATACCTGTGTTTGAGTTGGATGTGCCATTGCTTTAAGTAAGTGTCAATTATGCACAAGAAATGTCTGACGGACAACTACATTGATGTACAACTACGAAGTAAAAAAGAAAACCATTGACACAATAACAATTATGATAAATTAAACACCGAATTCAAGGTGATATCTGTATTTGTAGAGGTTAAACCGTGCAAACTGATTTTTGATACAAATCCTCGTTCATTTTCAATGTAAATTTAAATGTACAGTTTTGATTTCAAGGTTTACTAGGTTTTGTAGATATTTTAAGCTTTTGTTTCCCCCCCCCCAAAAAAAACACAAGTTAAATGGTGTGCTACATTATCAGCCTTACTGTTCCTTCATTCACAAGAAGAAAAAACTGAAACGTATTTAACAAAAGAGAAGAGCTCTGCTTTTCCAAAACACGATGTATCCGTTGAAAGTTGATCGTCTCCTGCTCATTTCAAAAAGGGTCTTCGATGAGCGACTGCATATTCTTGTGTTGTTCTATTTTTTATTTGTTTGTTTGTACATGGCGACTTTGGAACCTCTTTATTTTTCCACCACGAAAATGGGACCCAATATATTTATAGTGCAAAGTTATCCATAGACACTTGACTTTTTCAGATGTCAATGTGGGTGTGAGCAGTGCTATGGTCTTGTTAAGGTTTTTATTGAATACTGCCACTAGCTCACGCTTTCCTACTGGCAATAAATTATTCATAAAAAAAAACATTTGGGTTCCTTGTGTCTTTTATTTGCAGCTGGTGTTTCAAGTATTTCATTTAATTCAATTCGATACAACTTTACTTAGGGGCAATTAAGTGAAGCAAGTAAGGGTAAACATCAAAGTCAACTGTAGAAATATCATGTGTATAACATACAGTTGAAGTCGGAAGTTTACATACACTTAGGTTTGAGTCATTAAAACTCGTTTTTCAACCACTCCACAAACTTCTTGTTAACAAACTATAGTTTTGGCAAGTTGGTTAGGTCATCTACTTTGTGCATGACACAAGTCATTTTTCCAACAATTGTTTACAGACATATTATTTCACTTATAATTCACTGTATCACAATTCTAGTGGGTCAGAAGTTTACAAACGCCAAGTTGACTGTGCCTTTAAACAGCTTGGAAAATTCCAGAAAATGATGTCATGGCTTTAGAAGCTTCTGATAGGCTAATTGACATCATTTTAGTCAATTGGAGGTGTACCTGTGCATGTATTTCAAGGCCTACCTTCAAACTCAGTGCCTCTTTGTTTGACATCATGGGAAAATCAAAAGAAATCATCCAAGATCTCAGAAACAATTCTAGAATTCTAGACCTCCTCAAGTCTGGTTCATCCTTGGGAGCAATTTCCAAACGCCTGAAGATACCACGTTCATCTGTACAAACAATAGTACGCAAGTATAAACACCATGGGACCATGCAGCCGCCATACCGCTCAGGTAGGAGACATGTTCTGTCTCCTAGAGATGAACGTACTTTGGTGTGAAAAGTGCAAATCAATCCCAGAACAACAGCAAAGGATCTTGTGAAGATGCTGAAGGAAACGGGTACAAAAGTATCTATATCCACAGTAAAACGAGTCCTATATCGACAACCTGAAAGGTCACTCAGCAAGGAAGAAGCCACTGCTCCAAAACCGCCATAAAAAAGCCAGACTACGGTTTGCAACTGCACATGGAGACAAAGATCGTACTTTTTGGAGAAATGTCCTCTGGTCTGATAAAACAAAAATAGAACTGCATGGCCATAATGACCATCATTATGTTTGGAGGAAAAAGGGGGAGGCTTGACCCCAAGCATACTTCCAAAGTTGTGGCAAAATGGTTTAAGGACAACAAAGTCAAGGTATTGGAGTGGCCATCACAAAGCTCTGACCTCAATCCTATAGAACATTTGTGGGCAGAACTGAAAAAGTGTGAGCAAGGAGGCCTACAAACTTGACTCAGTTACACCAGCTCTGTCAGGAGGAATTGGCCAAAATTCACCCAACTTATTGTGGGAAGCTTGTGGAAGGCTACCCGAAATGTTTGACCCAAGTTCAACAATTTAAAGGCAATGCTACCAAATACTAATTGAGTGTATGTAAACTTCTGACCCACTGGGAATGTGATGAAAGAAATTAAAGCTGAAATAAATCATTCTCTCTACTATTATTCTGACATTTCACATTCTTAAAATAAAGCGGTGATCCTAACTGACCTAAGACAGGGAATTTTTACTAGGATTAAATGTCAGGAATTGTGAAAAACTGAGTTTAAATGTATTTGGCTAAGGTGTATGTAAACTTCTGGCTTCAACTGTACATTTTTTCCAAATCAATTGTTTTGCAATGATGGATGAAATTGAATGCCAATCAGCTTGATGATCTCAGTGATCTCAATAACAGAACCATTGAGAGTTCTGTTAGATAAACCTCCCTATCAAAGTTAAATGTCATCAAGCTCGCAAGTGTAGACAGTTGAAATTCAAGTCTACTGCATACTGATGTATTTTCACAATGTTCAGTCATTCATCAACCTTTTACATTATAAACGATTACACCACCTTTGCCTCAATCAAAGCACACACTGCACAGATCAGGTTACAAACATTTACACACCACCATATTAATGGTAAAAACCCACACCGTGCAATTGTCACAACACACCAACACCAAGTTGCAAAAGCAAGCTGGAATTGATTTGTGATGAGCTGGAATCAAATCGACTCAAATACAAAAAGGAGGAAAGAGTAGTATACACAAGTTGAATTGTGATTTAACCTCAATTATGTGTGATTCTATTTCAGTTCATCTTGTTTATTTTGTTGATCATTTGTTCCCTTCCAAGTTTCAGTGACTGCTTTTTCCTCACTATTTTTACAGCATGAAGCGATTTCACCTCAGGAAGAATGCTTCTTTATTTACCACATATTGCCACTCGGTTTTTGATCATTTTCTCAGAACTGTGTCATATAAGTATAACCACCCAAGAGCTATAAAACACCTCCTTCCAGTCAGTGAAGGAACAGACGAGCGCAGGCGTAGTCGTTTTTAGTGTAGAACTGTAGACCGGCATTGTGGTTTTTTAGTGTAGGACTGTAGACTGGTGTCGAAGCCTCAAATCTGAACAGGCATCTCTGCATTGGCATCGTCAAACTCAGAGCCCCTCCAGATTTCCATCACCGGACCACCATGGTTTACTTGTGAGGAGCCTGACCTGAAGACCGGGGTTTAGGATCACCCAACTGTCATAGACTCCATTGACTGTGGAGACTGAGGTAGATGTTGACTGAGTCTGATTGTTGTTGTCTTCCAAAAGTACCACCTTCACCCCCAAGTCCATAACGTTCTGCGGTTAGGTCGCTCCATCTAATTCCGGCATTCCCCCACCCTAAAGTATTGACCTCAAGCTTCATACCAGCAATCAACAACCTCATGTGTTTTCACAGCTTGAGGTCTCATTATGACTGTATTCCTTGACTTCACTGTGCATGTATGTGTTAATTTTGAATCCTGCTTAATCCAGAAATGATATCAAATTTCGATTTCAGATCTGTCTAATAAGGTCGATGTGTATCACAAAGGTATTTGTCTGATCGTAATCCGTATTTGGCTGATTGCGCTGAACTGGATAGTGGATAAAAATATGGTCAATTCTCCTCAAATCTCTACAGACAACTCTAACAACAATCCTGTCTCGATTCCGCTCAGTGCCACCTATTGTTCTGGAATGGTCTCGATTTACATAATCAGGAAATTGTCTAGCCTGCATAGGTGTAGTCAGACAGCATGTTAGGCCGATACAGTAACGCATATTCCCTGTTATCATGTTAACATCAAAACTGAGTCGCATTACATCTTGGTTACCAGCCACAAACGAGGTTCATTTATCAGAATTCTCCATGTTTGAGTTATTGAGATCCCTCGTTAATCACATTATTGCAGTTTAGCTTGAACTTGGCATAATGCTACATTGCTGCTTCAGGTCATGGACTTCAAACATTGGTCTTCTCTAGGGTAGGGGGCAGCATTCGGAATTTTGGATGAAATGCATGCCCAAATTAAACTGCCTGCTTCTCGGGCCCAGAAGATATGATATGCATATAACTGGTAGATTTGGATAGAAAACACTCTAAAGTTTCCAAAACCTGTTAAAATAGTGTCTGTGTATAACAGAACTGATTTGGCAGGCGAAAACCTGAGGAAAATCCATTCAGGAAGTCGTTTATTTTTTTTTATTTTTTTATTCTATTCAATGCCATTACAGTATCCATTGACTTAGGACTCAAATTGCAGTTTCTATTCCTTCTACTAGATGTCTACTAGATGTCAACAGTCTTTACAAATTGTTTCAGGCTTGTATTCTGAAAAATTAGGAAGTAAGAGCAGTCTGAATGAGTAGACCCTAAAGTGTCAGAGCTTTTTCATGTGCGAGACCGAGAGAGTGCCTTTCTTGTTTACCTTTTAAATTGACGACGTTATTGTCCGGTTGAAATATTATCGATTATTTAGGCTAAAAACAACCTGAGGATTGAATATAAACATCGTTTGACATGTTTCTATGAACTTTACGGATACAATTAGGATTTTTTTGTCTGCCTGTTTTGACTGCGTTTGAGCCTGTGGATTACTGAAGAAAACGCGCAAACAAAACTGAGGTTTTTGTATATAAAGAGACTTTATCGAACAAAATTAACATTTATTGAGTAAATGAATGTCTGCTGAGTACAACCATATGAAGATCATCAAAGGTAAGGGATACATTTTATCTCTTTTTCTGACTTGTGTAACTGTTCTACTTGGCTGGTTACTGTTTGTAATGATTTGTCTGCTGGGCTATGTTCTCAAATAATCGTAAGGTATGCTTTCGCCGAAAAGCATTTTAAAATCTGACACCGTGGTTGGATTCACAAGAAGTTAATCTTTAAACCTATGTAAAATATGTTTTGTTTTCAGAATTTTTATAATGAGTATTTCTGTATTTGAATTTGGCGCCCAGCAGTTTCACTGGCTGTTGAAGAGGTGGGACGCTAATGTCTCACGTACCCAAGAGAGGTTTTAACAGACTTAACTATTTATCTCATAAACAGATCATCTGGGGCACTCACCACTATATAAAAACAGTGACACTACAACTCTAATATGCATTACATTTATTTAAAGATTCAAGTGTACCTTAAAAGTTGAATGCATATACTTCAACATGACTGCATACTGATAAACGTATTCTTGCGATGTTCAGTTATTCATCAACTTTAACATTATGAACACGTTAATCATAGATATAGCTTATTCAGTACAGTTGATTTCTATTGTAACGACTCCCACCGAAGGTGGCTCCCCTTCCTGTTCGGGTGGCGCTCGGCGGTCGTCGTCACCGGCCTACTAGCTGCTACTGACTTTTTTTGTTTTTGTTTAGTGGTTACAACTGTTTGTGGGGCTTTATTACCCAGCAGGCCGTGCGGGATTGTTGTGTGTACAGGTAGTACATTCTTGTGTGTCATGGTTCGTGTACGTTGTGTCTTGTGATTTCGTGTTCTCACTTTATTTGTGGTGGAGCATTACTTTTAGAGTAGCGTCGTGTTTCACTCGTGTTGGGAATTAAATTGGAACGCTACTCTGAACTCTCCGTCTCCTGCGTCTGACTCCTTCATCCACTACACCCCGGGCATTACAACTATTGCATTTTATTTAGAAAATTAGGTCAGAATTATTCATGAAACAAGGGTGCCAAATAAAAACAGGTGATTTGTAATCAGACTCAAGATTCAAATTCATGTTTCCTTGAACATGTACATTTATTGTCTGATTAAAGTTAAATGTCAACGATGATTCAAAGGTTAAATACTTGTTCATATAAAGATTTGCTTCAAAGACCCCAATATTATCATGGCATAAAACATTTCATCGTGGGCTTTGATTTTTAGGGTTGATTTTCCCAGGCTACTGTACGTGCTACTTCATTGTTGTTCAACAGCATGAATCGAACCTGGGAACCTGGAGAAATGGCCACGCTGAACTCTTAAAAATAGACATCATATGCAGGTATCTCCTCTAAGGAAGTCTCTTTAGTAAAATACACTGCCCACTGGTAGGTTTGCTACTCGTTGTTGTTGACGCTGTTCGCAGAGTAGTACCCTACCCACGAGTAATTAAACACCTCCTTCCAGTCAGCGAAGAACGTCTTCAGAAACAGGCGAGCGCAGGCGTAGCCGTTTTTCATGTAGAGCTTCAGACTAGCGTCGTAGCCTTTCACAACAATGGGAATCAACCCGTCCGCATCGTCAAATTCAGCACCACGCCAGACTTTTATGTCAGTCATGTCCCAGAGAGATTTCCGTTTATGCAGCCTGACCTGAAGACTGGGGTTCAGGGTCACGGATACGGCCGAGGTTCTGGATGTGTTGTTGCCGACAGGGGACTCAGCTAGTTTGGTCGGACTAGCATCATCCTTGAAAAGTCCCACCACCATCTAACGGTCCATGGTAGGTTGCTCCAACTAATTTTCAGGTAGCCGTTCTCGGCTGGTTTGACTTCAAGTTTGATCAGGTGACAATCATCCTCTGTATTGATTTCCACCATCTGAAGCCTTTGGAATCGGACCGACTTTGCGGAACAGAGTTGAAATTCGGGTGTCGGGCACGTTTGATATCCTGATTGCATCAGAAATGCCTCCAAACCGGCCAGTGTGTTGTTCCTCCCTCTGACCATCTGTAACATATGAATTTAGAGGTCGAAGCCAATGCTATGTGTGTGATTTGGATCAAAGGACTTTGCTTGGTTGTCATTGAGCGGATACATTTGAGTGACAAAGACCTCGTCCAACCTGAACTGATTTGACCCATTGGCCCGGACAACCCTGACAATCATCCTGTCCCTGTTTCTGTTCCCTGACTTCAGTGAGTTGTAGTAGCTTTGAGTGATATACTCAGGCAAGGTCCAAGAGTTAGCCTTGCTGGTATCCCCCACTGCGTAGTAAGCTTGCCTCTTTGGATCGGTCAGAGCTGGGAGGAAACTCGTTATTAACCAAAGCAATAGTCACCTCTGGCTGGATCGAAATGGGTTTGGATGATGTCATGGTTGTTGTCGATCTCTGATTGGTCAACAAACCTCTAAAGCAGATGGAGACCACGTCGTGGGAAGATGTTGCTGTACCATATGCTTCTCAGATCCCTGATTGTATCAATGGTTGGAAATGTAGAGGCAGTGGACAGAAAGAGGAGCAGGAGGGAACAAGGAAAATGTATAAAACATGAAGTATAACTGTTACTAAGGTTCAACCACTTTTCGGATACAGTAATATGTGTATATCATAAAGACATCAACATTATGTGTACCATGTACTGTAGTAGCGATATAGTACAGAAATGAACATCTTACCTGCTCTTTAAGCTGTCTTTTTGCAGTGTATCTTGCTACTAAGAGATTTGGTGTATTTATATGAATTTATACCCATTGTGCAAACATACCATGCTGAGGGCAATTGTGTGTGTGGACTGCTGATGTCTGGAGTGTTATCGGGTCACATCTATTGATCAAGGAGGATTGCCTATCGATAACAGTTATTGGTTTCGCAGGTGCACATACAATAGATTTTATGAACTTTCTTCTTCCCCTTTTCTGGCAAAAATATCCAGTAGCTACTGCATTTTGTAATGAACTGTACATATTGACCATGGACAAATGTTGCTACGATTTCCTTCTAGTACTTTTTGGATGAAAGAAAAGCTTTACAACTGAAAATGTATAAGGCCCCAATTCAATCAGTTGCAGATAAAGGATCACCGCACCGCAGGCTCACTCAGAATGATTAGGCTTTATGCAGGTGTGGTTTGACGTCGATATTAAATGACCATGTCAGTGAGAGGAACAACTTTCAAATAATTAACGTCTCTGATAAACATTCAGATTGAAGCCATAGTATGTTTCTGCTTTACTGGTTGAGGCTCTGAATGGTGGAAGGTCTTTGTCTTGAATGAATCCAATCAGACTGTTCTGGGTTCAAACCTGGGTTCAATAATATGTTTTATAATTTCACTTCAGATGTGCTTGATTGAGCTTGTCTGTTGCAATGGAACCAACAGAAAAGTCCCTAAAGTGCAAACCTGGCACTCCAGGTAGGCTAAATCAAACACTCAGAAATAGTTCAAGTATTATGGTTTGAGTGAATTGAGCCCTTATAAATGAGTGAATGGTGTTACTCAGTTATCCCGGTATTTCCTTTTGCAGTGATAGGGAAGGTTGAATTTAAAGAAGGGCTGAATTTACCGATTCCACCTGGGCTCTTTTGGTACTCATTAACAAAAGCGAGATTTGGGTCTTGGGGGTGTGTTTCGATGTGGGTAGGCTTGTTCGACATTGCAGTCGACAGTGCAGGCGACTGCCGACTGACGGATCTACAAATCACCTTGAACCATACATAACTACTCATTATTATTTGTAGATCAGTCAGTCACCCTTTGCCCACAATGCATCATGGATTTGATGCTTTCGAACAGGGCCAGTGTCTTACGTTCACTATATCAATGCCACATAGGTTGTTTTCAACCAGAGAAGTAGTTTTTTGCATTAAGTTGCTCTTTAACCAACAGTCAACCGAAAAATTAAAACATACTATTTGCTGGAATGAGGAAAACCGTGCGTTACCACACTGTAGGAAAAACTGTTTGTTTTGGGTGTATTATGAACAGGTTTATTAGTGAGCTATTTGTCTGAAAAGTACATTGTCATGCAAGAAAAAGTACCTGACTACTTGTATTTTATTTTGTGTTTCATATAAAATGCACCACTGTTCTTATTGTTGGATCAAGATGTTCTAAGAGAGGGGAGCATTTTTTGTTGTTGCAATCACCCTACAGATTAAGAGGCACGTATGAGTATAAGACTGAGGGATAGATTGGGGTTTTTAATGTTCATTTGTGTCTGGATCTGTGTGTCTGGTTAGGTGTAATGCAACTCTTGATAAGATCAAATAACATTGGCTCTGGCAGTTAACTCATACACTCGCACGTGCACACACACACACACAGGTGAAGATGGCGCCCGAGAAGAAGGCAGACGTTTTACATGCCCCCAGCCAATTGTGTTTTTTTGTTCGTTTATTTGTGTTCGTAACTTGTTTTGTACATAATGTTGTCGATACTGTCTCTTATGAACGAAAATAACTTCTAGACATCAGGACTGCGATTACTCACCACGGACTAGCAGAATTTATTTTTTTGACACTGACGAGCCAGACGCAAGGATATACGTGATCTGCATGAAGAGGAGGCGGAGAAAGAGGGGCCGAAGGTCGGGCTGGCTTCTGAAAATGTGTAGGCGATCGAATAAACCCCAACTTCCCTCCATTCAGTTAGCAAATGTACAATCTTTGGAGAATAAAATCAACAAGTTACGCGGAAGATTAAAATACCAACGGGACATTAAAAACTAACATCTTATGCTTCACGGAGTTGTGGCTAAACGATGTACCGGCAGGATAGAACAAGGGGAGGCGGTCTATGTATTTTTTAAACAACAGCTGGTGCACGATATCTAAGGAAGTCTCGAGCTATTGCTCGCCTGAGGTAGAGTATCTCATGATAAGCTGTAGACCACACTACCTACCGAGAGAGTTTTCATCTGTATTCTTTCTAGCTGTTTACATACCACCACAGTCAAAGGCTGGCACTAAGACAGCAATGAATGAGCTGTATTCTACCATAAGCAAACACTCCTTGTAGCCGAGGACTTTAATGCAGGGAAACTTAAATCCGTTTCACCAAATTTCTATCAGCATCTTAAATGTGCAACCAGAGGAAAAAGAACTCTTGACCACCTATACTCCACACACAGAGACGCATACAAAGCTCTCCCTCGCCCTCCATTTGGCAAATCTGACCATAATTCTATCCTCCTGATTCCTGCTTACAAGCTAAAATTAAAGCAGGAAGCACCAATGACTAGATCAATAAAAAAGTGGTCAGAGGAAGCAGACACTAAGCTACAGGACTGTTTTTCTAGCACAGACTGGAATATGTTCCGGGATTCCTCCCACGGCATTGAGGAGTACACCACATCAGTCATTGGCTTCATCAATAAGTGCATCGATGACGTCATCCCCACAGTGACCGTACGTATATACCCCAACCAGAAGCCATGGATTAAATGCAGCCTCCGCACTGAGCTAAAGGCTAGAGCATCCACTTTCAAGGAGCGAGACTCCAACCCGGAAGCTTATAAGAAATCCCGCTATGCCCTCCGACGAACCATCAAACAGGCAAAGCGTCAATACAGGACTAATATCGAGTCATACTACACCGGCTCTGACACTCGTTAGATGTGGCAGGGCTTGCTAACCATTACAGACTACAAATGGAAGCACAGCCAAGAGCTGGGTAGTGACATGAGCCGACCAGATGAACTAAACTACTTCTATGCTCGCTTCAAGGCAAATAAATGTGAAACATGCATGAGAGCCCCAGCTGTTCCAGAAGACTGTGTGATCACGCTTTCCGGCAGCCGATGTGAGTAAGACCTTTAAACAGGTCAACATTCACAAGGCCGTAGGGCCAGACGGATTACCAGGACGTATACTGCGAGCGTGCGCTGACGAACTGGCAAGTGTCTTCACTGACATTTTCAACCTCTCCCTGTCCGAGTCTGTAATACCTACATGTTTAAGCAGACCACCATAGTCCTTGTGCCCAAAAACACTAAGGTAACCTGCCTAAATGACTACCGACCCGTAGCACTCATGTCGGTAGCCATGAAGTGCTTTGAAAGGCTGGTCATGGCTCACATCAACACCATCATCCCAGAAACCCTAGACCCAATTCAATTTGCATATCGACCCAACAGATCCACAGATGATGCAATCTCTAATGCACTCCACACTGCCCTTTCCCACCTGGACAAAAGGAACAGCTATGTGAGAATGCTATTCATTGACTACAGCTCAGCATTCAACACCATAGCTTAATGATGAGCTTTGAGGGCACTAAGGAGCCTAGGACTAAACACCTCCCTTTGCAACTGGATCCTGGACTTCCTGACGGGACGCCCCAGGTGGTAACGGTAGGTAACAACACGTCCGCCACACTGATCCTCAACACAGGGGCCCCTCAGAGGTGCGTGCTCAGTCCCCTCCTGTACGCCCTGTTCACTCATGACTGCACCGCCAGGCACGATCCAACACCATCATTCAATTTGCAGATGACACAACAGTGGCAGGCCTGATCACCGACAACGATGAGACAGCCTATAGGGAAGAGGTCAGAGACCTAGCCGTGTGGTGCCAGGACAACAACCTCTCTCTCAATGTGATCAAGACAAAGGAGATGATTATGGACTACAGGAAAAAGAGGACCGAGCGCTCCCCTATTCTCATTGACGGGGCTGCAGTGGAGCAGGTTGAGAGCTTCTAGTTCCTTGGTGTCCACATCACCAACAAATGAACATGGTCCAAGCACACCAAGACCGTCATGAAGAGGGCACGACAAAACCTATTCCCCCTCAGGAGACTGAAAAGATTTGTCATGGGTCCTCAGATCCTCAAAAGGTTCTACAGCTGCATCATTGAGAGCATCCTGACTGGTTGCATCACTGCCTGGAATGGCAACTGCTCGGCCTCCGACCGCAAGGCACTACAGAGGGTAGTGCGTACGGCCCAGTACATCACTGGGGCCAACCTTCCTGCCATCCAGGACCTCTATACCAGGCGGTGTCAGAGGAAGGACCTAAAAATTGTTTGACTCCAGCCACCCTAGTCATAGACTGTTCTTTCTGCTACCACATAGCAAGCTCTACCGGAGCACCAAGTCTAGGTCCAAGAGGCTTCTAATCAGCTTCTACCCCCAAGCCATAAGACTCATGAACAGCTAGTCAAATGGCTACCCAGACTATTTGCAGTGCCCCCCCCCCCCTTCCCCCTCATTCATCCCCTCTTTGCTACTCTCTGTTGTCATCTATGCATATTCACTTTAATAACTCTACCTACATGTACATACTACCTCAACTAACCGGTGCCCCCGCACATTGACTCTGTATTGGTTCCCCCCTGTATATAGTCTCGCTATTGTTATTTTACTGCTGCTCTTTAATTACTTGTTACTATTATCTCTTATTGTTATCCGTATTTTTTTTAAATTGCATTGTTGGTTAGGGGCTCGTAAGTAAGCATTTCACTGTAAGGTCTACACCTGTTATATTCGCCGCATGTGACTAATACAATTTGATTTGATTTGACACACACATACACTGGAAACACTCCCCCAGTCTTATAGAATGGGTTTACTTTACATTAGCTCTCATTAGTGGTCCAGCCTTTTAAAGAAATCTGAAAAACATACACATTCTTCAAAAATATGTTTTGTTTACACCTGATTGATGTCTCAGCCCTTATAGAGAGTTTCGATGACACATGCATTAACGTCAGGTCATACACATCAATAACACATTTTCATTGAAAGCCCCTCACTTAGCTAGCTAGCTCTCAAAGAGCTGATGAGTTCATGGCTACATCCCAAATTGAAACCTATTCCCTATATAGTGCGCTACTTTAGACCAGAGCCTTATGGACCATGGTAAAAATAAGTGCACTATATAGGGAATATGAATATAGGGAATATGATGCCATTTAGGATGCAACACATCTATTCAGTTCACTTAAAAGTCACCTCTTATTGCACAGGAAGAGTCTTACAAAGGTCCCTAAAAAAGGCTTTGAGCAGATGTTGAATAATGTGTTTCCAGTATATTTAACCCTTTATTGGGCCAAACCGGCCTTTGTGTCAGTAGTACTGTGCTATAGATGTATTTATGAAAGGATGAATGAGTTAATTAATTACATACATTTGTATTTGTTACCCATCCTTTAAATGTACAGTGCAAGATTGTTAATGAGTTACTTTTATGAATAATATAATTATGTAACTGCTTGATGTTATCAGTTAGAGCAGGGCTTCCCAAACTCGGTCCTGGGGACCCCAGGTGGTGCACGTTTGGATGTTTACACTTGCACTACACAGCTAGCTAATTCAAATAATCAACTACTCATCTAGCTTTGATTAGTTGAATCAGCTGTGTTGATGATTTGAATCAGCTGTGTAGTGCTAAGGCAAAAAAACTAATGAGCACCAGTTGGGGACCACAGGACCAAGTGTGGGAAATGCTGAGTTAGAGTTACAATTGGCCTGATGATATCGATTAGAGTTAGAATTGGCCTTATTCAAGGTGTGAAATGGAATGTTTGGGAGCTTTTTCTTCTCAGAAACCCTTTGTGGTGTGGCTGCTGCCTGTTCAGACCTGTTCTGTTGTAAGTAAGGCATTCTAGGGGCAAACTCGGTCCACCCATATGTCAACAAAATCAATATAACATGTGTTTTCCCTCGGTGACAGAATTAGAATTGTTAAGCAATCCGTTAACTTTGACATGGTGTATTATCGCCTGTCAGACAGAGACATTTTAATGGTCGTACCTGAAAAATGACAAAATAAATAAATGGGGAAAAGTTGTGCCCATTTAATTCACTTTTTGCACATCATGGTCCCCTGTGGGCCTTCATTTCCTGCTTGAGCAGACTCCTCCAGAACTTCTAGAATGTCTGCCCCTCCATCCTAATGAATTATTAGAGTTTGAATCACGTCATTTATCAACAGAAATGTGTGGGGAAAACACTTTTAAAACTCTCAGTAGCACAGTCTGGCCAATTTCATATGGAAGATGTAACTCAATGCCATTTTAAAAAATATATTAGTGGAGGCTGGAACAGGGAGAAATGGAGAGGACTGTCTCATTGAAATTCCTGGAATAAATGGAACGGTATCAAACAAATGCAAATTAAAGTTGTGTGTTTTATAAATACTTTTTGTTATAGTTATTCTCAGGTGAGTGGAAATTGTAGATATTTGAAACCAAGGGCTCTGTTTAATCAAATGTCTAACCAGCTTTCCATGTGATGTAAAACAAATTGACATTTCTGCACAATACAAATTAATGTTGCAATGATTTGGTCCATCTTGACAAAAATATGTTGAAGTTTTTTATTTGGTTTACATTTCTTCGTGATTTAAAATAGAAGAAGCATATGACAAAATGGCTGTTACATATATGGTGCAACATCACCTTTTGTGTGTCTTTTGGGATTATGCTTTTTCTCGATTGAGACCCATTCGGAACCATTCTCCTACCCTGACCTGTCTCAACTGTAGCGTGGTTAAGAATGATGAGTAAAAAAAAATCACTGATCATTGACACATAGGGTGAGAATATATAGCTTAGGTAGATGTTCCCTTAATCACAGATCTAGAATCAGATTACTAACCTTAATCCTAACCTTAATCATTAGGGGGATTAAAAAATATCTGTGCCTGGAACAGAGGTTGGGGACCGTTTATAGTCTAGCTATTTCACAATCATTCATGCCTTCCCTTAATCTTAAACTCCACAGATCCAATTTAATTCCTAAATGGCATGTGGGGCGCTTTCTATTAAACAACGTCGCGGCTATAATTGCTTAAAATGTTTAACCTTCTAGATTCAATTGACGAACCGGTGCGTCAATCTAAATGACATAACAATCTCATTCAAAGTCTCTCAATTGAAAATGGAGACATCCGTTTTTTTTGCATTTTATGTATGTGTCTCAATCCACCAGTGTCACACTTTCGCATCTGCGGTGAAATGTGACAAAGCAGTGTTTGTCAGACCATGAGACATCCCGAAAATCGGTCTTATGAAAACGTCTGTAGCAACCGAACGGTTTGACCTACAAACTAATGGGACCCCACTGTGGAAAGGGGAGATTCCGTTTCGCTCTAACAACCCCCACAAGTGTCACGGGAATCGTCTGAAGGTAACCGGTACCAATTTTTTTTAAACGAATGGAAGTATGGAGGTAGTTTTGTTCAGGTAGGAAGTATGAAAGTAGGTTTTTTTGCACAGTAAATATGTGTAAAAAAAGGAACAAAAGTTATTTTATATCTCCTAGATTTAGGACAGACACTTCAAAACCTTGTTTCTTATGATTAATTATTTTACTGTCCTTTTTTGTCAATCTGTTATTCAATGCGTTTCTATTGGATTTAGTAGTAAAGGCCAAAATCATTATTTTATCTTTTTTTTTTTTATATATATATTTGTTTTATACCTAAAGGGTTAATTATCTAAAACTTTAAATAATTAATGAGGAACATAATGTATAGGATCAGGAATTACTGAGTGAAGTTCGGAGTAGGCTGCCTCGAGTGCAGTGGTTAGTCACTGGATCAGCTTGATGTTGTTGTTGTTGCTCTGGAACCCCACCAGGTGGCGCTGTTTAACAAATACTATTGACACTTGACAATTACTGTTGACAGCATACATTCAATTGTTTAAGTGATATTGATAGGCCCTTAAGACATTATGGGGGAGTTGTCCTCTAAAATATATATTTTAAATGATGATGTATGCAGGTATCTGTGTAGTATTCACTGTGTATTACTGGGTGCTTTAGTAGAGGTTATACGTTTCTTTTACTTCCAACCCTCAAAGTAAGACCAGACAAGGCCAGATCAGGAAAAGCTCATGTTTTCGGGCTGAGTAAATATAGTATTGATGATCTGTTTGTGTGTGTGTGTGTGTGTGTGTGTGTGTGTGTGTGTGTGTGTGTGTGTGTGTGTGTGTGTGTGTGTGTGTGTGTGTGTGTGTGTGTGTGTGTGTGTGTGTGTGTGTGTGTGTGTGTGTGCATGCATGTGTTGATGATGATGATGATAAATCAGATTTGAATCACCACATGTAGCCTAGTGGTTAGAGCGTTGGACTAGTAACTGAAAGGTTTCAAGTTCGAATCCCCGAGCTGACAAGGTACAAATCTGTCATTCTGCCCCTGAACAAGGCCGTTAACCCACTGTTCCTAGGCCGTCATTGAAAATAAGAATGTGTTCTTAACTGACTTGCCTAGTTAAATAAAGGTAAAATGAAAAATGTAAGCATCAGTGTGAATTATTTCAAGACTATGCCAGTGTCAGATTGTGTTACGCTTTTTCTGCACTAGAGGGCGGTCACCACTAAGCCTGCAGTAATCACATATTCACAGGTGGTGAATATGCGTTTGTAGTTATGCTCCGCGAACTGAGTGATGATACAACAGCCCACTAATGTTCTACAGATGAAGAAGTCATATCTACACATTCCTGAATCGCTGCCTCAAGCTGAAACAAGACAATAAGGTTGGAACCTCACATTCATAGGTTTAGATTAGAATAACTTTGTTATCCCAAACTTTCATCTGGAGTTTTTAAAGTTCACATCATCACTAGTCTTTCAGACCACTATCTATAAGGAAAAAAACAATTGTCAGTGAATGATGCAGGTTAAAGATGTGGGGTAAGTTGAGATGTTTCTTTACATTCAGTATCACTACATCAAGGGGAATAAAGTATTCTTCCTAACAAAGATACGTCTACATTTATTTCAGGGTGTTGTGTATCCCTAGAAATAACCAGAATTGGTGTAAAGACAACAGTTAAGAAAATATAGCTTCGCCAAAGAAAGTGGTGTTTTGTTTGGCACACATCTCCCCGGGTATGGGGTAAGTTGAGCGTAGGGACAGCGTAAGTGGGTGATGGTGTTGGTAGGTCAAACTTTCATTCATGGAATGCGGGTGTTGTATGTTGTATATCTTAAATGTATGCCTACATTCAGACATAGATCTCTGTTCAATATCACCTACCCTTCCAGTTCTCTGGGACACAGATGTTGTTTTGATGTGCCAATTCGTAGGCACGTTTTCTGCATTTGAGGCTACTAAGCCCATAAAACTGGTCCCTGAGATTCTTGATATGTCTAGCAAGCTCAGACTCCATGTCATCAGAAAATACCTTGTGGCTCTTCTACTGGCTTCTTCCTTTCTCTCACTTCCTTATCTGCTCTGTAGCAATAAAAATACACTATCTTGATTTCATATGCATGACACATTGCAAAAATACTATGCATATTATGCATACAGTGGACAAAATGTAAATATCATTTGTATGGGGTATGGTGGCCATTGGCTCAACGTGTTGACTATATTAGCCCACAGAGCTACAAGGATGCACTTTCATGCTAGGTTTAGGACCTCATATTGTAGCTTATAGAGACGCCAACTGATGTGTAAAACAATATTAAAATGATATACTTTTAGATTCAAGCATCATGAAACCTATCACACATTTATTTGACTTTGCGAACATTTCTAGACCTAACTTGCTTACTGCTTTTTCCATGCCGTTTCTTTCTTCACATACTCCATGAAATGAGGACCTCTTCCTAAATATTTGGTCACATGATTCATTTTGTGTATGGTTTCCTAGAAACAAGAGTGGCTCAACTAAATATTTGGCTCAACTTACCACACTATCCCCGACAGGCAAAATACTTTGTATCAATCTGGATATTTGCCATATTCAACTGTCCTTGTTTCTAGCCTTGCTTCACCGCCTCCCTAAACACTGGTATATATTAGCTGCGTCAAGCCTGTTCCAAATTACAAGTTAACCAGGGGTTAATGGGTGTTGTCCACCTTACACTCCTTAACAGTGTCATGACTCTCCTGACAATGGATCAAAGGACCCATCAGCTAGGCAAATGTTTGAAGATAGCCAGACTCCCTCTCTCCCACAGAAGAGGGGAAGGGGGGCTGTGCCGGTCTCGACATCATAACACTGGGTCGTACATTTAAGCAGGAGGGAACTTTCCCTCTCTGCCTTCCAGTATCCACCAAAGAAAGGCATTTGTCTACAGAATACCGCTGCCTTCTAAATGATATCATTGTTTTTCATGTAAACTTGTGCCCAGTCAGTAACCACGCCCACGTGAGCACAGACATTGTGTCGGCGTGATGGAACGCCCCCTTTTTACTTGAGGATAAAAGCTCTGGTAACAAAATGTATATTAGACCAAAACATGCCGGGTTGCTGCTGGCGTGTAAAGTGGTCGGGAGCCTGAACCTGAATAATTAACCTTGAGACCACTACAAGACCAAGCAGACAGACGGTGTAAGCCGGGCGTCACGAATGGTTAAAACTACAAGACCAGACAGCGTGTAGCGGCGGCTACACGTTACGAAATGGTTAGAAACTCAAACTCTCAACACAAGTGAAGAAGATAAAGAACAGAACATTCACAGTCTGCAGCTGTGCATGTAAAAGTGGTCCTAGAACTTTGACTAAAAGACACGAGGCGGGAAGGAAGAATCCTTCCCAGACAACCGTTGGTACATCTGAAGTATCTATTCTAACAAACACTCCAAGACCAGCCGAGCCTCACACCGAAGTGGGATAGGACACTCAAACCCTTTTTGAGAAAGTGGTTCAACAGAGAGACGACGATCACGGACAGCTACACGTAAATATATATATTGCATTTCTTCTCCGAATGATCGGTGGTTCATGTGCAAAGTATTACTCTTCCTTTGAGCGTAAGTTCCAAATGTATTCATGTGTTCTTTCTTTGTCTCTCCCTCTCTTTACCTACCCCTCAACTCTACATATGTGTAACAAGCCGTCATATCTTGTCAGTCCACTAGGGACTTTTGTCTCATGTAAGTGTGTATGTGTATTCTATGTTATTATTTAGTTAGTTAGTAAATAAATGATTAAATCAATTTGTTTATATTCAGAAGGGCTAGGGTTCAGAATGAGACTGATGAGGTAATGATTAATAAGTGACTGTTATAGATGTAAGAGATATCTATATATCTTTAGAGTTTAAGTCGGGAGATAGTAACTCGTTAAACAACTTTCCCCGTGGTGCCCCAAAATCCTAATGAGTTAATTGTTACATGATTCATTTAATCGAGTAACAATTAAACATAGTTAGTTTGATTTAATAAATAACAGTCATCACATTAATGAAAGTCATGTCACGACAACAGTTGTGGGTATATTTTCTAGGAAAGTTGTACACTCTGACCGAGTTTATATACTAGAGACTAGTCTAGAATATTATCAAGTACTGAGTTTTATGCAGGGAAGGGGTTATATGCGACACAGGATCTACTGTAGTTTGTATCTGGTCAATTCCACGATAACTGAGACTCAGATGTTTCACTTTAAAATGTATGCCAAACCATTTTTTTTTTTAAGTTTAACAAACCATACAGTGACTACTTTTAAAAATTTTAACTGAACATTTTACAAAAATACATCTACTGGAAGAACTGTGTAGATGCAAAGTTTGGTAACAGAATATTGGTCAAAATCTCCCTCAGTTCTTTATGTGACTATGTTTTCCAAAAACTCTTGAATATAAGCTCTTTATTAAGATTCAAAGATGTCTGCAGAAAGAATTGGGTGTCAGCTCTGACATGACACTTTGAGTTTGAAAAAATCTCCTTTGGTTATTGAACTATAGAAAGAAGAGGATTTACACCTAGTAACAGAATTATGGTAATGGTATTACATCATGGGTCCCTGATCTGTACTATATTTAAATGCATGATTATGGCTATGAATGTCATTCTCTTCATGGTGAGTTTTAAGTTTCAAAGTTTGCAACAGGTGTAAAACAGTACAGTGCATTTCTGACCTTGATCTCTTTCTCACAATGCAGTGATAAGAATATAGTTAATAAGAGAAAATAGAATAAACTAAATAAAGTAATAAAAATTAGCATATTTATATATTAATCTGCACACTTGCTAATATTCAAAAGGGCTCCGTCCCTAAACAAGACATGATGCACAAAAAATGCTAATATCGGTACCGTGACATGAATAGGATTTGCGCCATGAATGCTAAAACATTTTAGAAACAGTGCCAGGGAAACTAAACCAAAGCATGGATTGCTGTCATACCTTGTCCATAGACTTCTTACAGGGTAAGGACACCAAGGTCATTTGTGTGAACTATCCCTTTAATAGTGATACAACAGCTACAGCTATCACAAAGAGCTTACAATTGTAATGTAGAAAATCTGACTTTTCCTAACGACCATTTATAGCATTCATCATTATTCAAATTTCTTTCCAAATGGGTTGCTACCAAATCTTTATAATCAAATAAAATTGTATTTGTCACACACGCCTAATACAACAGGTGTAGACCTTACCGTGAAATTCTTACTTACAAGCCCTTAACCAACAATGCAGTTCAAGAAATAGAGTTAAGAGGGGCCTCCCGGGTGGCGCAGTGGTCTAAGGTGCCACCAGAGATTCTGGGTTCGATGAGACAAGACAGTAACTACTACCAATTGGATACCATGAAATTGGGGAGGAAAAGGGGGTAAAATAATTGTAAACATTTAAAAAAGAAAAAAAAGAAATAGAGTTAAGAAAACATTTACTAAATAAACTAAAGTAAAACATTTAATTTAATAAAAAGTATCAAAATAAAATATCTAAAACGAGGCTATATACTGTTACCGAGTCAATGTGCAGGTACAGGTTAGTTGAGGTAATTTCTACATGTACTGTAGGTAGGGTTAAAGTGATTCATTTGATTAATTGTTCAGCAGTCTTATTGCTTGGTGGTAGAAGCTGTTAAGGAGCTTTTTGGAAATAGACTTGGCGCTCCGGTACCACTTGCCGTGCGGTAGCAGAGAGAACAGTATATGACTTGGGTGACTGGAGTCTTTGACAATATTTTGGGACCTTCCTCTGACACCGTATAGTATATAGGTCCTGGATGGCAGGAAACTTGGCCCCAGTGATGTACTGAGCTGTACACACCACCCTCTGTAGCGCCTTATGGTCGGGTGCTGAGCAGTTGCCATTGATGCATGCAACAACAACATCTGAGCAGGAGAACGCGTCCATTACACTGGGTGTGTTCGAGCAGTAAGGCTAACGAAGCCGACTGTAGACCAAAGTTGCCGAGGGCGGTGTCTCTGCGGCGTATAGAAAAGTTTCATAAATAGCAAGTTAGCTTCTCTATGTTTGCTGCATGGCCATCGTTGGCTGTGTGGCTCATATATCTTCATTTCGTCTGTTTAATTGGGATAGCTACTCCCCCACACAGCAAGGCCTTATGGGCATTTGAGTTTCTATTGGTCTTATTTCATGTTATCACCCAGTTTTATGAACTGCCTGCACTGTGTGAACTTCACACATAAATAATAGGCTTGTTCGACCAGCATTACAGGCGATTGAATAACACCAACTGAATGCAAAGATATAGCATATGGTCATCGGTATCCATTCAAAAAGTGTTCATGCAAGACACCTCTGGTTGCCCATATGCCCTGATCCACTAACATCTACATCACATGAATTGTCCTGATAATGACACCCACTATCAGATAAACCCATCTACATGATGTGCTGTACAGACAAATTACATGAATTTGCAGCTTCTATAGACTAATGTTAGGGGATATAGAGCATTTCTTATGGCACGTGGATCTTCATTCACCCACTATTGGAGGGAGGCATGCTGACTTTTAGTGTGCAGAGCTGGAGCATGCAAAGTGACAGCATCCCTGGATCTATCTGACTCTAGTTGTTGTGTGCCACCTGGGCTGTGTTTAGACAGGCAGCCCAATACTGATCTTTTTTGCGCTAATTGGTGTTTTGACCAATCAGATCAGCTCTGAAAAAGATCTGATGTGAAAAGATGTGATTGGTCAAAAGACCAATTTAGTGGACAAAAGATCAGAATTGTGCTGCCTGTCTAAACACAGTCCAGGTATAGTGTCCGATGCACTGAGCTGCTGCATATTTGAGAGAGCGAGAGAGAGACCATATTAGAGACACATTTCCATCAGACTACGAATTCTTTGTCGATCTGTGTAAACAAACCCGATTTTGATAAACTCCCATATCTACTGGGTGAAATATCACAGTGTGCCATTACAGCAGCAGGATGTGTGACCTGTTGCCACAAGAAAAGGGCAACCAGTGAAGAACGAACACCATTGTAAATACAACCCATATTTATGTTAATTTATTTTCCCTTTTGTACTTTAACCATTTGCACATCGTTACAACACTGTATACATATATACATATTATGACATTTGAAATGTCTTTATTCTTTTGGAACTTCTGTGAGTGTAATGTTTACTCTTCATTTTAATTGTTTATTTCACTTTTGTATATTATCTACTTCACTTGCTTTGGCAATGTTAACATATACTTCGCATGCCAATAAAGCCCCTTAGAGAGAGATCACATGTATATCCTCACCTACTAGAGCTTGCTAGCAGTGGCAGCAAGAGAACTCATCATTTGTGAAATTGAGTGGAGGAAAATCTGTCCAAGTCTCATGAAGGATAGCCAGTTGGCCCCCCCAGTGAACACCCAAGTGCCACTCACCACGCACATGTCCCATATGTGGCTTAAGGCAGGGTTTTCCAAACTCAGTGGTCCGATGCCATGCATGCCCGACCACCTTTGAAGTTGGCTCAAACGTAATCTCACAGCTAAATTGTAAAAAAAAAAAATGCAGGCCATGGCCGCCAATTGAAGCATGTAACACTTGGTAACTGCCCACGAGCGCTCGGAAAATCCAGACCGTTTTCTCCTCATCACTCCAGGGTGTGTGCGCTTCCTAAACAATCCAGTGCCATTCGTTATTCCCAATGGCGAGGCTAATTGTGAAAGTTAGGCGGTCGGCGGGATCAAAACAGTTTGTCGAGGCTACTGAGGGAAACTTGCCAAGCGTTCGCACACCTATGTGGCACAGTGATATGAAGGATCATGGGTAATCACACGACCATGATAATAATTTGGGGGGTGCTTATATGTCTTTTTACACAAGTGTGTTATGGATTTTGGGGTGTTATTTTTTTGCATATCCCAACTCCCTCTGACACACTCGCAGGGAGCGGGGTCACGGCCAGGGTCACGGCCAGGGTCACCATTGTACAGCGCCCCTGGAGCAATTACTGTTACGTTCCTTGCTCAGGGGCACAGCGACAGATCTTTCACCTTGTCAGCTCCGGTTTTTAAACCAGAGACCTTTCAGTTACTGGTCCAATGCTCTAACCTTGAGGCTACATTCCACCCCACACAGCTTGGTGAAAGGGGGAAAAAGGGTAAACTGGGTTTTAAACCACAGATCTGGGATCAGATTAGGTAACCCCAGTCCTTGTAACGGAATTCCTCCTTCTCTTCATACGAAGAGGAGGAGTAGTGATTCGACCAAAATGCAGCGTGGTTATATGACATAATGATTTATTCAACAAGACGAAGACGAAACGAAATACACTTTGAATAAACTACAAAACAAATAAACGATGTAGACAGACCTGGACACGAACTTACATATAACGTGAAGAACGCATGAACAGGAAACAGACTACATACAAAACGAACGAACGAACGATACCGAAACAGTCCCGTGTGGCGCGACAAACACAGACACAGGAGACAACCACCCACAACAAACAATGTGAAACCACCTACCTTAATATGGCTCTCAATCAGAGGAAATGAAAACCACCTGCCTCTAATTGAGAGCCATATCAGGTCACCCATTTACCAACATAGAAACACAAAACATAGACTGCCCACCCAAACTCACATCCTGACCAACTAACACATACAAAACTAACAGAAAACAGGTCAGGAACGTGACATAACCCCCCCCTTAAGGTGCGAACTCCGGGCGCACCAGCACAAAGTCTAGGGGAGGGTCTGGGTGGGCATCTGACCACGGTGGTGGCTCAGGCTCTGGGCGAGGTCCCCACCCCACCATAGTCAATCCCAGCTTACGTCTCCCCCTCCGACTGACCACCCTCCTATTACACCCACTTAATTTACAGGGTAACATCAAAATAAGGGGCAGCACCGGGACAAGGGGCAAGACCGGGATAAGGTAGCTCAGGACAGAGAAGTAGGTCAGGATAAAGAGGTAGCTCAGGATAGAGGGGCAACTCCGGGCTGAAGGGCAGCTCCGGACAGAGAGACAGCTCTGGACTGAGGGGCAGTTCAGGATTAATAGCAGCTCTGGGCTGAGGGGCAGCTCATGACTGGCTGACGGCTCTGGACGCTCATGGCTAGCTGACGACTCTGGACGCTCATGGCTGGCTGACGGCTCTGGACGCTCATGGCTGGCTGACGGCTCTGGACGCTCATGGCTGGCTGACGGCTCTGGACGCTCATGGCTCGCTGACGGCTCTGGACGCTCATGGCTCGCTGACGGCTCTGGACGCTCATGGCTAGCTGACGGCTCTGGACGCTCATGGCTCGCTGACGGCTCTGGCAGATCCTGTCTGGTTGGCGGCTCTGGCAGATCCTGTCTGGTTGGCGGCTCTGGCAGATCCTGTCTGGTTGGCGGCTCTGGCAGATCCTGACTGACGAATGGCTCTAGCGGCTCCTGACTGACTAACGGCTCTGACGGCTCGGGACAGACGGGCGGCTCTAATGGCTCGGGACAGACGGATGGCTCAGACGGCGCTGGGCAGACGGATGGCTCAGATGGCGCTGGGGAGACGGATGGCTCAGATGGCGCTGGGGAGACGGATGGCTCAGATGGCGCTGGGGAGACGGATGGCTCAGGCCGGATGAGGCGCACTGTAGGCCTGGTGCGTGGTGCCGGAACTGGAGGCACCGGGCTAAGGACACGCACCTTCAGGCTAGTGCGGGGAGCAGGGACAGGGCACACTGACCTCTCGAAGCGCACTATAGGCCTGGTGCGTGGTACCGGCACTGGTGGTACCGGGCTAAGGGCACGCACCTCAGGGCGAGTGCGGGGAGAAGAAACAGTGCGTACAGGGCTCTGGAGACGCACAGGTGGCTTAGTGCGTGGTGCCGGAACTGGAGGCACTGGGCTGGAGACACGCACATTTACATTTACATTTACATTTAAGTCATTTAGCAGACGCTCTTATCCAGAGCGACTTACAAGTACATACATTCATACTTTTTTTGTACTGGCCCCCCGTGGGAATCGAACCCACAACCCTGGCGTTGCAAGCGCCATGCTCTACCAACTGAGCTACACGGGACCATAGGGAGAGTGCGTGGAGGAGGAACAGGGCTCTGGAAACGCACTGGAAGCCTGGTGCGTGGAGTAGGCACTGGTGGTACTGGGCTGGGGCGGGGAGGTGGCGCCGGAAATACCGGACCGTGCAGGCGTACTGGCTCCCTTGAGCACTGAGCCTGCCCAACCTTACCTGGTTGAATGCTCCCCGTCGCCCGACCAGTGCGGGGAGGTGGAATAACCCGCACCGGGCTATGTAGGCGAACCGGGGACACCATGCGTAAGGCTGGTGCCATGTAAGCCGGCCCGAGGAGACGTACTGGTGGCCAGATATGTAGGGCCGGCTTCATGACATCCGGCTCAACGCTCAATCTAGCCCTACCAGTGCGGGGAGGTGGAATAATCCGCACCGGGCTATGCACACGTACAGGAGACACCGTGCGCTCTACTGCGTAACACGGTGTCTGCCCGTACTCCCGCTCTCCACGGTTAGCCTGGGAAGTGGGCGCAGGTCTCCTACCTGCCCTTGGCCCACTACCTCTTAGCCCCCCCCCAAGAAATTTTTGGGTAGTACTCACGGGCTTTTCGGGCTTCCGTGCTAGACGCGTCCCCTCATAACGCCGGTTCCTCTCTCCGGTTTCCTCCGCTCTCCGAGCTGCCTCCAGCTGTTCCCATGGGAGGCGATCCTTTCCAGCCAGGATCTCCTCCCATGTGTAGCAACCCTTACCGTCCAAAACATCCTCCCATGTCCATTCCTCCTTCTTGCGCTGTCCCTTCCTCCCGTTACACCGCTGCTTGATCTTTTGTTGGTGGGTGGTTCTGTAACGACCTGGGTGTCGGGGGGTGTGAAATCAGACGCAGGAACAGCAGAGCTTCAATACGGTGATCTTTAATGCCCAACCGGCAAACCAAAATGTCCAACACGGACTTACTGGGTGTCATAAACACCTGTCTACAAACACGGGAGACAAACCCAGTACACAATACAAATAACCACTCCCGAAATCCAAAGCAACAGACGAACATACAAAACGAACGAACGAACGAACGATACCGAAACAGTCCCGTGTGGCGCGACAAACACAGACACAGGAGACAACCACCCACAACAAACAATGTGAAACCACCTACCTTAATATGGCTCTCAATCAGAGGAAATGAAAACCACCTGCCTCTAATTGAGAGCCATATCAGGTCACCCATTTACCAACATAGAAACACAAAACATAGACTGCCCACCCAAACTCACGTCCTGACCAACTAACACATACAAAACTAACAGAAAACAGGTCAGGAACGTGACAGTCCTGAGCATAACCATTATGGCGATGACAAAATATCAGTTATTAGGGGCAACTTCTACCTACTCTTGCCTCATTTGTCTGACTGAGAATAATCCTTCAAATCATTTGATACTAATTCTTGATCTAGGAGTTTTGTCTTTGTCGACAATAGTTACCAAATATGTTTCCTGACATGACTAGAGTCTGTCTAAAGGGTAAACACACTAGAGTTTTCTCGCTTCATCACAAAAACAATTTTTAACCAGAACACGTGATTTCTCATGGTGTTTGTGATAACAGGTGTTTATAATGAGAAAATGGAGTACTGAACCTTAGAATACTACACCATTTCTGAAGGAGCGTCATTTCAGAATGAAGACTACTATAGTTCAGTCACTTGTGCTGTTCTGTCTGTCTAGGGCATGGGCTCGGGAGAGAATGGAGGGGTCAGAGAAAATGGGGGCACTATGGGGATGGGTGCTGAGCTGAGCTGAGCTGAGCTGAGCTGAGCTGAAGTCAATGAACAGGTGGGAAAGGGCCGTTTGGAGTGCGATTGAGATTGCGTCATCTGTGGATCTGTTGGGCGGTATGCGAATTGTAGTGGGTCATCTCTAAGCTAAGGACTGGGACTAAACACCTCCCTCTGCATCTGGATCCTGGACTTCCTGACGGGCCACCCCCAGGTGGTAAGGGTAAGCAACAACACATCTGCCAAGCTGATCCTCAACACCGGGGCCCCTCAGGTGTGCGTGCGTAGTCCCCTCCTGTACTCCCTGTTCACCTACGACTGGGTGGCCAAGCACGACTCCAGCACCATCATTAAGTTTGCTGACGACAAAACAGTGGTAGGCCTGATTACCGACAATGATGAGACAGCCTATAGGGAGGAGGTCAAAGACCTGGCAGTGTGGTGCCAGGACAACAACCTCTCCCTCAATGTGAACAAGACAAAGAAGAGGATCGTGGACTACAGGAAAAAGAGGGCTGAACAGGCCCCCATTAACTTCTCTAGGGTAGGGGGCAGCATTCGGAATTTTGGATGAAAAGCATGCCCAAATTAAACTGCCAGCTACTCATCCCCAGAAGATAAGATATGCATATATCATTAGTAGATAATATATGCATATCTTTAATATATATATATACATATTATTAGTAGATTTGGATAGAAAACACTCTGAAGATTCTAAAACCGCTTGAATCATGTCTGTGAGTATAACAGAACTTATTTATTAGGCGAAACCCCGAGGACAAACCATTCAGATTTTTTTTTTTTTGAGGACACTCTTTTTAATGAAATTTCATTGGGAATCCAGATTTCTAAGGGAACTTCTTGCAGTTCCTACCGCTTCCACTGGATGTCAACAGTGTTTAGAAATTGGTTGAGGTTAATCCTTTGTGTAATGAAGAAGTACGGCCATCTTGAACGAGGGTCACTCGAAGTGTCCTGTTTGTTAGAGGCGCATGACCAGAAAGCTAGCTACAATTTGTTTTAATCCTGTATTGAAGTTAACTGTAAGCTTTGTCCAAACATTTCAAACTACTTTTGTAATACAAATGTAGGTATTTTTTTACGTAAATAATCGATAAAATTGAAGACGGGATTATCTGATTATCTAAAGACTGTTGACATCCAGTGGAAGCGATAGGAACTGCAGAAAGGTCCCTTAGAAATCTGGATTCCCAATGAAAACCCATTGAAAAGAGAGTGACCTCAAAAAAATTAATCTGAATGGTTTGTCCTCTGGGTTTTGCCTGCCAAATAAGTTCTGTTATAGTCACAGACATGATTCAAACAGTTTTAGAAACTTCAGAGTGTTTATATCCAAATCTACTAATAATATGCATATATTAGCAACTGGGCCTGGGTAGCAGGCAGTTTACTCTGGGCACATTTTTCATCCAAATGTGAAAATGCTGCCCCCTATCCCTAAGAAGTTTTAAGGGCTTGTAAGTAAGCATTTCACGGTAAGTTGGTGTTTGGCGCATGTGACAAATAACTATTTTATTTGACATGGAGCAGAGAGTGCAGCTGAGGAACGTGGAGGCCAGACTGAGGGACAGCGAGGACAAGGTGGACGAGTGGAGAGTGAAGCTGATTCTGACCAAGAGCAAAGTGGCAGGCTTGTAGGGAGTGAGAGAGGGGGAGTGAGAGAGGGAGGGAGGGAGAGAGACTGCCATGAAAAATTTGCTGAATCAAGTATTGTTTAACTCAGCAGTGATAATTGTTACATTTTTGGACTTCTCTTGTAGCGTTTGAGACCAGAGAGACAGCCAATGAGGGAAAGGTTGACCAGCAGAATGAAGAGATGATGGCTCTGCTAGTGAAACTGGAAAGAAAAACGCAGGTATGAAGCGGGTTTAATTGTGTATTGACAGCTGGTTGATGTTAGTTTTCACTGTGATTTCTCCTCAACTTCTGTTTGATGTCAACCTCCAGATGAAAACGAGCCAAGGACACAAGAGAAAACATGCAAGGAGTCTGCTTTTAATGATTCTTCTGTCTCGTTTTACCCTTGGATGCCAGACTGACAGCCAGTGAGGGTCAGATTTCAGATAACTAAGTGATGGTACTAAGAAATATCTCTTACAATTCTGTATATATGAGCTGTGTCATCAATGCTTATCCACATTATTCTTAATATTGTTGTAGCTGTTGAGGTCAGACTGAGCGTCAGTGAGAGCCAGGTGGAGTAGCCGAAGACAGAAACCAGCAGGTAATACACATGTTGTCTCTCCATGACAAATCCTTCACTATAATGTAATGGATTCTTCATTTCCAGCATCCTGATCATTCAACATAATCCACACAGAACCATTTTATCCCCAGACACTGGTTTATGGCAGCGCTGAGTGTACTTTATTTTGCGATGCATGTAATGATAATGTAATTCATTATCAAGGCATCTTCTCCCATTTGCGAGGCGTCTACTAGTTCACTGTCAAGGATGACCGTGACAATGTTTACTATAGAGCACGCCTGCTAAAGAAGCAATAAGGCATGAAGGGGTGTGGTATATGGCCAATATACCACGGCTAAGGGCTGTTCTTATGAACGACGCAACTACGGAGTGCCTGGATACAGCCCTTAGCCGTGGTATATTGGCCATATACCACAAACCCCAGAGGTGCCTTAATGCTATTATAAACTGGTTACCAACGTAATTAGAGCAGTAAAAATACATGTTTTGTCATACCAGTGGTTTATGGTCTAATATACCATGGGTGTCAGCCAATCAGCATTCAGGGCTCGAACCACCCAGTTTATAATGTTTAACGTTGAATGGAAGTATCATCTAGGTCATAGTTATTTAGCCAATTGTCTTACTGTAGAGCTGGATGAGGGTGATGTGGTGCACGTGAATCTCCCAGAAGGCTACGTACTATACGATAGTGTACAGTAGACAACCACGGTATCTTCAGTGACTTCCTGCTCGTCCCCATGTGAGGGCAACTGGAAGGCTGCATCCCAATAGGCTTAAGGGGCTTCCTGTCCTTGTCTCCTTTCTGCCATCTGTACTGACACGTAAGAACTGGACTGGTGAAAGCAGATAGCCGGTATATTGCCTTGACCTATCTTGTGGTTTCAGAGCAGTGATGATATAGGAGAGGGAACCATTTTAAACCTTTTAGATGCTCAATGATGAAAAGGGTGAAAGCTGCCAAATGGTGATGTCATACTGATTACTAATAAAAAACAATGAGAACTGAAAAATACTGTGTTGTGTGTCATTGCGATCACTCTCCCTATGGCAGAGATTCAGTTCAAGGCATGTTAAAGCGCTGCGCACTATATCACACGTTTAAAGGTAATTTATGCTTGAGCCTAAATGCCCAGCATTTACCATGAATTAAATCTCTGCGAACACCAGTGAAAATGCCTTTAAAAGGCACATTGTTGGCTGCATAGAGCACTGAGCTACACGTCGCGTTGAATCATCACGCTTTGTCGGCTAGGCACTTTTCAAAGGCAATGCTCCCACAGAGACGGCATTCACAGTAAACACTGCATATGTCAACTCAATCGGAAATGACCTTTAAATGGCGGACAGCCAACAAAGCACGGTCGGATTGAATCCTATGCGTATCTACATGTTTTTCTTTCTGCGGCCTACTGTAGGAGTGTGGATGGTCATTCAGTGTCATGAGTGCCCCCGTTAATGCAGAGAGGTCTTAAGTGGTACACCTCAAAGGGTGAGAAGTTCATCAAACACTCCTCTGCCGCCCTCTCCCCGCAAAAACCCCTCCGGGGCCTGCGAGGCACAGAGCGAGGCACAGAGCGAGGCACAGAGCGAGGCACAGAGCGAGGCACAGAGCGAGAGAGATCCGTCGTCTCCCAAATCACTCTTAACCATCCTCTCCCCCTCCCCTCTGTTTTTTTTGTACCCTCCTTTTCCTCTTTTTATCCTTTCCATTCCAAAATAAACATGACGATTGATATAGTAATTTCTCAAGGTGCTGCTCGCAAACTTTGGCGGCAGAATATTTTGGCGGACGACTTGAGAGGGTTCTGCAAGGCCTTTTCTGTATTGATCCCTGAGTGGAATACGAACGGAGGTGTCCATTGATTTAGAGTCCCCCCCCCCCCCTGAAGTGCTCATTCAGTGCTTATTGAGCCCATCCTTATTTCACAAGAGTCAGAAATAAACCTGTAGGCTTTTTTAATGTATTAAGTCCCACACAGATACCCCTGGGTTCAAATACTATTTGAATAATGTATTTTGATCCCATTGCATCAGGCAAATTAAATGAATCACTGATAAAGTATTTTAAATTATGATTTTATTTGAACCCAGGTCTGCCCTATAGTAGCAAGAAGTACATTTGAACCTGGCTAGAATTACATAAAGAAGATGATCAAAGAGACTAGGAAGAGACCAGGACATGCGTGGCTCCATAAGGGGTAGGTGCTTGATTGGTTTAGAGGTCGTTTCTGAACAAGGCATCAGAAACCATGTCCAACACACTCTGGTGGCCATTTTGAGTCAAAAGATCAATCATACCAACAGTTTCCTCAAACATTTCTGCTCACAATTCATTTGACTAGACACACCATTCGACACTGTTGTATAATGTTCAGTACCTTTTATTCTCTCTGGCTTATCCATCCGGTATTAACCAATAGAGTCACACATGAGCTACAGCATATTACTCAGGTGCTGGTTCAGATGAGTCTCAGAATCATTGATTCATTTAGAATATAAATTGGGGCGGAAACGCACAAAAAAAGGGTATCTCTGTAAGGTCTCGAGGTGACTGAAAATGTTCTGGCTGCTAGCCTACAGATAAGGAACAAGTCAGCTAAATTAATGGAGATTCGACAGCTCTCCCAGTTTCCCAATTTCACCTCGACTTTGAATACTGCCACGGCGATGCAAAAATAATATACACTGAGTATACAAAGCATTAGGAACACCTGTTCCTTCCATGACAGACTGACCAGGTGAATCCAGGTGAAAGCTATGATCCCTTATTGACGTCACTTGTTAAATCCACTTCAATCCGTGTAGATGAAGGGTTTTTAAGCTTTGAGACAATTGAGACATGGATTGTGTATGTGTGCCATTCAATGGGTGAATAGGCAAGACACAAAATATAAGTGCCTTTGAACGGGGTATGGTAGTAAGTGACAGGCGCACTGGTTTGTGTCAAGAGCTGCAACGCTGCTGGGTTTTTCACACTGAACAGTTTCCTGTGTGTATCAAGAATGGTCCACCACCCAAAGGACATCCAGCCAACTTGACACAACTGTGGGAACCATTGGAGTCAACATGGGCCAGCATCCCTGTGGAACGCTTTTGACACCTGGTAGAGTCTATGCCCGACGAATTGAGGCTGTTCTGAGGGCAAAAAGGGTTGTGTGTGTGGTGGGGGGGGGGAGGAGGGAGGGGCACAACTCAATATTAGGAAGGTGTTCCTAATGTTTGGTGTACTCAGTATATATGGTTGGAGCGAAAGTGGGGGGTATACATCACTATTATAGCTGATGGGTGGTGAGCATTATAGCATAAAATGGCTACCATAGCATCCGATGCTCAACATTAGCATGAGGTCACCGGCTTATAATAGGTCTATAAAGTGCTTTGAGCACTTGGGAAGGTGCTTTAAGTGATCCTTCCTCATTCGAAACTCATCCATCGTTGGATTTGGCATGACGGTCACATGTCTTGGGGAGGTTGAGCACATCTGTGGATCTAAGGGCGTATATGTTATAATGCATGGGAGATCATGCCTAAAATGACGATGGCGATCCTATTCAATACTGTGGCCGATATCTATATGGACACGTGGTCCACTAAGTCAATCAAAAGGGCTTTTCTTATGGCAATCAATACAATATGTTCATAATCATTTGAAAGGCCTAAATATAAATGGTGATATACTGTTTAGATTGTTGTAATGTTTTGATATTCTTTGTTCAGTCAGCCATTGATTTCACATTCATCAAAACAAACTGTATTATTTTTACTCAACTACATGAAAACGGTGAACACAAAATGAGCAATACAAACAAATAACCCCAAAGTGACAAAGCTGCATGTAAATGCGTTTTAATTGCAATGTTTACCCAAACCATCTTGCTGGAGACACGAAACCGATAATTGAGTCTCTCGTCACAGAGTAATGAAATTGCCTCCTGAATGTCAAAGTGTGGAAATTGAGTTAACTTAAAGGCTCTCATTTGTAGCGTGGCATTTTGGGAGTCATGTCTGAGCAATTTGAGTAATATAAACGCTTAATGCTTGCTAATCTATGTGTGTGTGTGTGTGTGTGTGTGGTCAGACCCAGACAATAGCACTAAAGATGAGAGCCGGGTCCTCAGGATCACCACTCTCAAGTGAAATAATCCCACTTCAACCAGCCATGAGAAATCCTAATGGGCAAACCAACCTCTCTCAGAACCAACTGGAGTAGACTCTCCAGGCCAAAATAACAGGGGCTTCTCTCCATCTCTCCGCGAGGTTTTTCTACTCCCTATCCCCCAAATTCTATTCTACTCCCTATCCCCCGTGTGTGCGTGTGTGCACGCACACACGCACGCACACACAGTGGGTGTTCTCAGCTCACCATGACCTGAATTATGTTATCACTCTCTCAATCTAATGATGGTTGTGTTCTGTTCTGTTCGCCACACCGATACTTTGAATGAAATTAAACCTGAATCAACGACATCTTGACAGATGTCTAATGAAATGACCTGACAGCAACAAGCGCTCGCAGGACTACCGGGCAACTGGTAAAGAAGTGTGTGTGTGTGTCTTTTGTACTCTCCATCTTTTGTTATGGACCCAATCTAAGTATTTCAATGCATTATTTAGTAGCTCCATCTTGCCCTCTGATAGAGATGTACTATTTGTCAAACTAATCCAATTCTTACAAATCTACACAAGTGTATTGGTGTAGGGGCTAGGTGTTGTTTGTGGACAGCCACTATCTCCAACAAACACCAAGGTTATGTAACTCCCCACCTAAGAAGCCCCAACAGATCACTGCATAACCTGATGGCCCAATGACCTACTCTGCGTTCCACTGTAACTCTATTGCCCCATCGCCACACACACATGGGGACGGCTGCTGCTGTCAAAACAAACTTTGACAATGACTGATATGGGATGTGTGTTGCCATGTTGGCAAAAATCCCCTCTGCATTGTATATCATTGTCAAAGTTTGTTTTGACAGCAGCCGTCACCATGTTTGTGTGGAGCTGGGGCAGTAGAGTTACAGTGGAATGGGGCTAGGTGTTGAACTGGTGGAACCAATGTTTGTTTCCACGTCAATTCAACCCCCAAAAAATGTCATGTGATGACGTTGAATCAACGTGGAAAGCTGATTGGATTTGAAATACGTCATCAACGTAAGGGAATTTTGCAACCAACTTTTAACCTAAATCCAATTACATGGTGACATTTTTTGTTGATTTCATGTTAACCTCTCTTGGGTAGGGGGCGGTATTTTCACGTCCGGATGAAAAGCGTGCCCAGAGTAAACTGCCTGCTACTCAGGCCCGGATGCTAGGATATGCATATTATTAGTAGATTTGGATAGAAAACACCATGACGTTTCTAAAACTGTTTGAATGATATCTTTGAGTATAACAGAACTCATATGGCAGGCAAAAACCTGAGAAAAAATCCAACCAGGAAGTGGGAAATCTGAGGTTTGTAGTTTTTCAACTCTTTGCTTATCCAAGATACAGTGGAAATGGGGTCTTATTGCACTTCCTACGGCTTCCACTAGATGTCAACAGTCTTTAGAACCTTGTTTGAGGCTTCTACTGTTAAGTGGGGGCGAATGAGAGGGGATTGAGTAAGGTCTCTCCCAGAGTGCCACGAGCTGACCATGTGAGAGAGTTAGCTTGCGTTCCATTGCATTTCTGAAGACAAAGGAATTCTCTGGTTGGAACATTATTGAAGATTTATGTAAAAAAACTTCCTAAAGATTGATTTTATATATCGTTTGACATATTTCTACAGACTGTAACGGAATTATTTGACTTTTTGTCTGCAACTAGTGATCGTGCGTCATGATTTTTGATTACTGGGCTAAACGCGCTAACAAAAAGGAGTAATTTGGACATAAATGATGGACTTCATCGAACAAATCAAACGTTTATTGTGGAACTGGGATTCCTGGGAGTGCATTCTGATGAAGATCATCTAAGGTAAGTGAATATTTATAATGCTATTCTGACATCTGTTGACTACACAACATGGCGGATATCTCTTTGGGTTGTGTTGGTCTCTGAGCGCTGTACTCAGATTATTGCATGGTTTGCTTTTTCCGTAAAGCTTTTTCGAAATCTGACAGCGGTTGCATTAAGGAGAAGGGGATCTAAAATTCCATGCATAACAGTTGTATCTTTTAGCAATCTTTATTATGAGTATTTCTGGAAATTGATGTGGCTCTCTGCAAAATCACCGGATGTTTTGGAACTACTGAACATAACGCGCCAATGTAAACTGATATTTTTGGATATAAATATGAACTTTACCGAAAAAAACATACATGTATTGTGTAACATTAAGTCCTATGAGTGTCATCTGATGAAGATCATCAAAGGTTAGTGATTCATTTTATCTCTATTTCTGCTTTTTGTGACTCTTCTCTTTGGCTGGAAAAATGGCTGTGTTTTTCTGTGACTTGGCTCTGACCTAACATAATCGTTTGGTGTGCTTTCGTCGTAAAGCCTTTTTGAAATCGGACACTGTGGCTGGATTTACAACAAGTGTATCTTTAAAATGGTGTAAAATACTGGTATGTTTGAGGAATTTTAAATATGGGATTTCTGTTGTTTTGAATTTGCCGCCCTGCAGTTTCACTGGCTGTTGACGAGGTGAGACGCTACCGTCCCACATACCCTAGAGAGGTTAAATTCACATTAGTTGATAACTCAACCATAGGTAAATCAAAACTATAATTTAAAATTAGGGGTGTGCCGAGTAGTCGAAGAAAACGAGTATCGTAACGGATATGGGCAATTTTCTGGACACGATAATGATCGGAGTATTTATTTTAATTATCCGTCCTAAAAAAATCTAAAAGTGTGATAGGCGCCCATCTTTCTTATGTCAGTCAGTCATGTGCAACGTTCTATGCGGTCTAAGTAACTCAACTGGTTCGTTTTCCTGTCTGTAAAGACAAGGGGGGATGTACATTGACCCTGCAGGTCTGATTAGATAGAGTGAAGCTGTAGCCTATTTCTCCATCTACTCACTTCATAATTTCGATCGCATGTTGTCAGGCTGATCATTTAGATTGCTGCCGTCTGCTACTATGATACATCACACGGCGAGGACGTTTTCTAGCAAGCTATCAATGTGCATAATATCTAACAAGTGGGACAAAGGGTAGGGGAAAAAAAGATTCAACGCTGATGCGCATTCTGACTGAGTGACAGCGGAAGTGGCTGCCTGCTGCAAGCCAAGCGGAGACACACTCGCTGCTCCTAATCAGCAGCTTTTTGAAGTGAGAACAAGCAGGGAGGTATTTTGCCAACATCTACTTACGCCTATTAAAACTCTTCAGTTTTTCCCGATCACGAGAATCATCCGATCCGACTGTCAACTGCCAATTTACGGATACGATTACGAATACGAGCATGGCCATGTTGGCACACCCATAGTTGAAATTACTTCTGAGCCTAGTGGGATATCTGTTATACAATTGTGTGTGTGTGTGTGTGTGTGTGTGTGTGTGTGTGTGTGTGTGTGTGTGTGTGTGTGTGTGTGTGTGTGTGTGTGTGTGTGTGTGTGCGTGCGTAACACAGATGGGTGGTTTAGTGCCATCGTTAAATGTTGCAAACATTTTCATTGGATGGGAGAAAGAAGCTGAGATTACAGAGTGGACTGCCATAGAGGGGTACGCACACACACACACACACACACACACACACACACCACACCTCACCTAACCAGGGTACTGTTGTAATCTGAGAGCATGGAGATAACCCTTCTTTCTCTTGGAAGTCCACATGGAGAATTGCATTATTCTGTGTGTGTATACAGTACATGTGGCCACACATTTCACAGACCGGGAGCTCAGTGTGGCGAGGGAGCACTATTTGTCAGAGCACAGACAACACAAGTTCCTTAACAATCGCTATTTAAATGTCATAAAACGCAGTGTGTCGTCAGTCTTTTCTATTTTTCATTATGACAAATGGACTGATACAATAAAGGTACATTGGAAGCGCATGTGTACGGACACACAAACCCATGCAAGGACACGCACACACAAATACACATGCCCCCCCCCCCCCAAAAAAACACATGAACAAAACACAAATACACACTCCCACATGCAATCCCAACCTGTTTATCATAGAACTCTGTACTATCACCAGGCATCGTATACGAATGGAGCGGTACTCCGTTTGGCATTTCAAAGGTCACGCTACCACGTGGATCCTACTGTCTTTTACATCCATCTTTGTTAGACAGAAAGGTCAAAGAACTGCCCTCGGAGCCCGCAGGCAAATATAACCTCATGACAATGTGTCCAATATTAGCCTTGCCACTGGTAAGGAGCAGTGGGATACACACACTGGGCCCATTGGGCTCTGGCCAAAAGTAGTGCACTATGGGGCTAGGGTGATATTTGAGACGCGTTCATACTGTTACCCCTGTGACTTCTTCTCCAGTTCCCCTTTAATTTGTGGCACTTCGTCACGTAGGCGAGAATAGAAGAGTTGTTCAACGCCTTTAACCCTCTTACATTCTACAGTTAACTAAACAGTGTTATTTAATAGTGATATGTTCTGGGGTTAACTTGAGGGGATACCCTGCTCTACAAAAATACTTCACCTCCCATAATTCCTGGCTATAAAGAACAGGAGAGGCTGTGATTTTACAGAGTCTGTGATCGAGCCATAACACAGGTTGTGATTTTGTGTCACAATATCATGTTGCTTCAATATATCCAATTTCATATCAATTTTATATCAATTTCTCATGATGCCAGCTATTTTGTGAAGTGCACCAGTCCCTCATGCAGCAAAGCACCCCTGTCCATCATGGTTGGGATGGTGTTCTTCGGCTTGCAAGCCTTCCCCTTTTTCTTCCAAACATAACGATGGTCATTATGGCCAAAAAGTTAGATTTTGGTTTCATCAGACCAGAGGATATTTCTCCAAAAAGTACAATCTTTGTCCCCATGTGCAGATGCAAACCATAGTCTGGCTTTTTTTATGGCGGTTTTGGAGCAGTGGCTTCTTCTTTGTTAAGCGGCCTTTAAGGTTATGTCGATATAGGACTCGAGTTACTGTGGATATAGATACTTTTGTACCTGTTTCTTCCAGCATCTTCACAAGGTCCTTTGCTGTTGTTCTGGGATTGATTTGCACTTTTCGCGCCAAAGTATGTTCAGCTTTGGGATACAAAACGCATCTCCTTCCTGAGCGGTATGGCGGCTGTGTGGTCCCATGGTGTTTATACTTGCATACTATTGTTTGTACAGATGAACGTGGTACCTTCAGGCGTTTGGAAATTGCTCCCAAGGATGAACCAGACTTGTGGAGGTCTACAATTAGTTTTCTGAGGTCTTGTCTGATTTATTTTGATTTTCCCATGATGTCAAGCAAAGAGGCACTGAGTTTGAAGGTAGGCCTTGAAATACATCCACAGGTACACCTCCTATTGACTCAAATGATGTCAATCAGCCTATCAGAAGCTTCTAAAGCCATGACATCATTTTCTGGAATTTTCCAAGCTGATTAAAGGCAAAGTCAACTTAGTGTATGCAAACTTCTGACCCACTGGAATTGTGATACAGTGAATTATAAGTGAAGTAATCTGTCTGTAAACAATTGTTGGAAAAATTACTTCTGTCATGCACAAAGTGACCGACTTGCCAAAACTATAGTTTGTTTACAAGACATTTGTGGAGTGGTTGAAAAACGAGTTTTAATGACTCCAACATAAGTGTATGTAAACTTTGACTTCAACTGTTTTTACATTGAGGTTGGCTTCAACCTAATCAAAAGAAGGGGATGGGGACGGAACATTATTTGCCACCATGCCATTGTGATGGCCCCTGGACAACGTGGAGGGAATATCACCATGTGCTCAACCGTTAGCCAGCAAGGTGTCCTCCATCACCATGCCAACCTAGGTCCCTAAAACACCGCCCTTCACATCACATTCCTGAACACACTTACATGGCATCCTCATTCCAGCCGAGCAGAGGGGTGGACCAGAGCAGCCCAGGTATGTTGTCATCTGGGACAACGTGTGTTTCCACCGGGCTGCTCTCGTCCGCAACTGGTTCATCGACCACCTACAAATTATTGTTCTATACCTCCCACCATATTCCCCATTCCTAAACCCAATTGAATAGTTTTTTTTCGGCATGGCCCCGTTGTTTAGCCAGGGAGAACATTACTTGTGATGTAGATGAGGTGCTGTGGCCAGACCAAAATAGGAGGCAGGATGCAGCCTAATGTCTTTTTTCTTACATTTTGCAGGTGTTTTTGTCTTTAGAGTTTTGAAAGAATGATCCATTTGCATTTTTTTGTACAGAAAACCTTTTATCTTACTGAATGTTTTTCCTGGTTTTCTCCTGTTGGGTATGGAAAGTGCTACATACACAACACAAGTGATAAAAAATACTTCATTTTGGAAATAAATGACAATGTTTTTGTTACTGTATTACATTTGTGTGTGTTTAGTTAGGTATATATTACTGTAACAATATTTTACAACCGGCTACAATGTAACACTGAAAATGCAAAAGGCATAAACCTACTGATGGGATATTCATAGTAATGTTTTGTGTTGATCACATCAGTGTGTTGTTGGTTGGTAGACAGATCTATTCATATGATGCGTGTGTGTCATTTTGATGCAAAAAAAAGGAAAGAGATAAAACAGTTTTGAATGCAGTGTTTGCTTTTGCCAGAGATTTGTAGAGTTTTGCATTTTGTTTGTGGTTTTGTGTTCAGAGTTTTGGGGAAATGGGCCAAAGAGTCAGCAAACGTGTGTAAACAATTGTGGAAAACTGTAATATAAAATATATATTGCATTCTATAAAAAGCTGCCGGCTTGCTGCTGCCAGTCACTGACCAACAGGGTTGGGTAGATTACTTTCTAAATGTAAAAAATTACAGTTACTCGTTACCTGTCCAAAATTGTAATCAGTAATGTACATTTTGGATTACACAAACTCAGTAACGCAATCGGATTATGTTCAGTTACTTTTGGATTGGTTCCCCCTTCTTAGGGCTGCAATCCCGTTAACGGGATCGATATGACAACAGCCAGTGAAAGTGCAGGGCTCCAAATTCAAACAACAGAAATCTCATAATTAAAATTCCTCAAACATACAACTATCTTATACCATTTTAAAGGTAATCTTGTTGTTAATCCCACCAACGTGTCCGATTTCAAAAAGGCTTTACAGCGAAAGCACCACAAACGATTATGTTAGGTCACCGCCAAATCACAGAAAAACACAGCCATTTTTCCAGCCAAAGACAGGAGTCACAAAAAGCAGAAATAGAGATAAAATGAATCACTAACCTTTGATGATCTTCATCAGATGACACTCATAGGACTTCATGTTACACAATGCATGTATGTTTTTTTCGGTAAAGTTCATATTTATATAAAAAAACTCTCAGTATACATTGGCGCGTTATGATCAGTAGTTCCAAAAACATCCAGTGATTTTGCAGAGAGCCACATCAATTTCCAGAAATACTCATAATAAACATTGATCAAAGATACAACTGTTATGCATGGAATTTTACATCCACTTCTCCTTAATGCAACCACTGTCAGATTTCAAAACGGAAAAAGTACACCATGCAATAATCTGAGGTCGGCACTCAGAGCCCAATCAAGACAAAAATATATACGCCATATTGTGCAGTCAACAGAAGTCAGAAATAACATTATAAATATTCACTTACCTTTGATGATCTTTATCAGAATGCACTCCCAGGACTCCCAGTTCCACAATAAATGTTTGATTTGTTCGGTAATGTCCATCATTTATTTCCAAATAGCTACTTTTGTTAGCGCGTTTTGTAAACAAATCCAAAGTCACGAAGCGCGTTCACTAAAAGCAGAAGAAATGTCAAACAGTTTCGTAACAGTCAGTAGAAACATGTCAAACGATGTATTGAATCAATCTTTAGGATGTTTTTAACATAAATCTTCAATAATGTTCCAATCTGAGAATTCCTTTGTCTTCAGAAGTGCGATGGAACAGAGCTCGCTCTCACATGAACAGCGCATATTCAGGTCATGGTAGACCTTACTCAATCCCCTCTTATTCGGCCCCCCTTCACAGTAGAAGCACCAGACAAGGTTCTAAATACTGTTGACATCTAGTGGAAGCCTTTGGAAGTGCAAAATGACCCATATCCCACTGTGTATTCGATAGGCGATGAGTTGAAAACCAACAAACCTCAGATTTCCCATTTCCTGGTTGGATTTTTTTCTTAGGTTTTTGCCTGCCATATGAGTTCTGTTATACTCACAGACATCATTCAAACAGTTTTAGAAACCTCAGAGCGTTTTCTATCCAATACCAATAATAATATGCATATATTAGCAACTGGGACTGAGGAGCAGGCAGTTTACTCTGGGCACCTCTGGGCACCTTTTCATCCAAGCTACTCAATACTGCCCCTGCAGCCATAAGAAGAAGAATCTGAGGCATTCGAATAAAACATTAGAACACTCCCAAATGCCTCGAAACACGTCACAGACCTCTGGACCTGAGCCGGCTGGTTACAACGGCAATTGCAAGCCCTGTGCCTCCCCCCCGTGTCGCCTTCTCCTTAGTAGCCCCCCGTTCATAGTCTTCTTTATGCAAATCTCTCTCCCTCTCTTTTCTCTGTTTCCCTCTCTCCTTTCCCTCACTTGTCTTGTTAATTTCTCTCGATGTAACTCGACTGGCCGTCTAAGAGTAACCTGGGGACATACCGTGGAGTTTACATATGTCACGCTTACAACAGGCCCGGTTGGCTCATTTAGTGCGGTGGGTTCACTGGCTACTAGGGTGATTTAAAATACCCAAATGCAGGACAAAGGGATGATTTTGCGGGACAGTGTAGCCTACATTACTAATTTTTGTGGGCAGCACACCCCCCTCCCTCCCCCCCAACAAATCCTCCTTCTGCTGCACCGAACGAATTGAAGCGGGCCTATAGGCGAATCCTTTGCCTGGCGCAAAATGTGATCATGCAGAAACAGGATGTAACGGCTTTCTTCCTGGGATGAAGGAGAGGACCAAAATGCAGCGCAGTTAGTGTTCAACATGTTTAATTACACAATAAACAATGAACATTAACAAATAACAAAATAACAAACGTGAAAGCCGAGACAGTCCTATCTGGTGCAGAACACAGAGACAGGAAACAACCACCCACAATCCCCAACACAAAACAAGCCACCTATATATGATTCTCAATCAGGGACAACGATTGACAGCTGTCTCTGATTGAGAACCATACTAGGCTGGACACAGAAACAGACTAACTAGACACACAACATAGAATTCCCACCCAGCTCACGTCCTGACCAACACTAAACAAGCAAAACACATAATAACTCTGGTCAGGACGTTACACAGGAGACCAAATGTGTAGATGTTTTATGAAAATCTGGGAATATTTGGCCAAGGAAACATTTCTGATTGGTCTCAGGGAGTGTAAAACAGTTAGGAAGGGAGACTTTTAAAACGGGTTTGTGTGAAGTAGCAGAAAATATGTTTAAGCATTTAATGAGCATGGAGAGCCAAACAAGTTTGACGAAATCACCTTATATATTTTCAGTCTAATACAGCTATTTACTCAAAAATGTGTAGCTTACTGTAGCCGAATAATATACATCGCCTTCACACCACATAACTTTTTCCACATGTTGTGTTACAGCCTGAATTTAAATTGGATAAAATGTATATTTTGTGTCACTGGCCTACACACAATAACCCACAATGTCAAAGTCGAAGTGTGTTTTTCAAAATGTTGACTAATTAATTAATAATGAATGTCTTAAGTCAATAAGTATTTAACACCTTTGCTATGGCAAGCCTAAATAAATGAATGTGTAAAAATGTCCGTAACAAGTCACATAATTAGTTGCATGGACTCACTCTGTGTGCAATAATAGTGTTAAACATGATTTTTGAATGACTACCTCCTCTCTGTACCCGACACATGCATTGTAATGTCCCTCAGTCGAGCAGTGAATTTCAAACACAGATTCAATCCCAAAGACCAGGGAGGTTTTCCAATGCCTCACAAAGAAGGGCACCTATTAGTAGAAAAGTAAAACAAACATAAATCCCTTTAAGCATGGTGAAGTTTCTAATCACACTTTGGATGGTGTATCAATACACCCAGTCACTACAAAGATACAGGCGTCCTTCCTAACTCAGTTGCCGGAGAGGAAGGAAACCGCTCAGGGATTTCACCCTTTCAGGCCAATGGTGGCTTTAAAACAGTTACAGAGTTTAATGGCTGTGATATGAGAAAACTGATGGATCAACAACACTGCAGTTACTCCACAATACTAACTAAATTGACAGAGTGAAAAGAAGGAAGCCTGCACAGAATAGAATATTCCAAAACATGCATCCTGTTTGCAACAAGGCACTAAATTAATACTACAAAAAAGCAATTCATTGAATACAACTAGTTTTGTTTGGGGCAAATCCAACAATACAACCCAATACTGAGTACCACTCTCCATATTTTCAAGCATAGTGCTGCGTATGCTTATAATAGTTAACAACTGGGGAGTTTTTCATGATATATTTTTTCAAGTTGTTGTTGAGGAATGTGGGAGGGGGGGCTATAAACAAAGTTCCAGGGCCTATGATTTCTTAATCCGGCTTTGACTGTACCATACAATCCAGGACATGTGGTCACCCTACTGTCTAATATTGACAGAAAGGGCTCAGGGCACAACAAGCAGGATTATGTAATGAATGTTGTTTTTCGCTCTTCTCTGTCTCTCTCTCTCACTCACTCTCCATTGAAAGACAGTGTAACGGCATATAGCAGTGCCGAGGGAAAAGGAAGAAAAAAATAAAACGCAGTGAAACGTTTGAACATCTTGTACTGCAAATTGGCATTTGTGATTAAAAATGACAATAAAAAGAATACAGAGAGATCCTATAAAAACGTCCATACAAATCGTACCTGCTTACCATATGATCGCCTGTACGATCTCAGAGTGCAAAACTGTCAGGGGTGCACCTGCAATGGGAGTGCAGATACAGCAAGTAACTTTGATCTGCATAGCTATGAAACTTTCTCACACCATTACTCGTGTGAGGACTAGAACTGCACAACACCTCCACAACTGTATTCAATGGGGCTGGGGTTTCATTTTTGGAATGTAGTATCAGTACACGGAGAATAACAACAGGCAAATAATATAAAATGGATTACCATTGTTTAGGAAAGAATAGCATTAATGAGAGTGGAGTGACTACTGAGCTGAGCTCTAGGGATGAGAATAAGGACAATGGACAAGACATTAAGGATCCCTTATTTTGATTAATTTCTGAAAAGATGGGCAAAGTTGCACGTGCCTCAGAAGTTTTTCAACGTGCACGTGGGGGGAGCTAACAACAGGAGACGACACACTCAGGAGAAGGGAAGCGAACAAACACACACGAGCACGCATACACTCACACTCAGTCATGCACACAAACACTCACAGACATTCTGAAAAGATCAACAGAGCACCCTTACCCCCTGCCTGAAGTGGCGTAGAGGAGAACATGGAGTGGATCCCTATGCTCCCTACACTGCTCGCCCTTTTGTCACTCCAGTCTCCAGTGATCTCCCTCTCACCGGAGCTGACATCACCCCTCACAGGACACCTTGTTTTGGGGGTGAACATGATACGAGAGGAAGTAGTTCCCACGTCACTGCCTTTCAATCCCAGCGAGACAGCCTTAGCGAGGGGAGGGTAGGATGTGTGTGAGGGGGTGTTCGTGGTAAGTGTGAATGTGTGCGCATGTGTGTGTGTGTGTGTGTGTGTGTGTGTGTGTGTGTGTGTGTGCGCGCGTGCGTGACCAAATGAGACAAAAAAGCATCAGTAATTTAGAATCCTCATTAAATTGAGAGGGAGAACATAATCCAGGTCAACGTGACCTGAGAACACACACCTACACACCACACACACACTTTATGTCATGTGCATGAGAGAAAAATCAACAGAGAGAGAAAAAAAAACGTGAATGAATGTGAAAGAAAATGACATCGATTAAAGATGAGGTAATCGGGATGAGACAGCTGTGGCCAGGGAGAGGGAGGAAATGTAGAGAAAAATACTGTGTGTGTGACTGATAGATTACTGTATATGAAATGTGAAAGAAAATTTGATGGATTAACAATGAGGTCATCAGCATGAGAAAGGTGTGGTTGTGCGACAGGGAAGACACCTGTGATGGGCACACAGAGAAGGCGATAACACTGTCCCATCACTCACACTGGACTGTCAACTCTACAAGACTGTCTGCCAGTACAGATACATATCGACAGTATCTCAGAGAGAGAGAGAGAGAGAGAGAGAGAGAGAGAGAGAGAGAGAGAGAGAGAGAGAGAGAGAGAGAGAGAGAGAGAGAGAGAGGGAGAGAGGGAAAGAGAGAAAAAGAAGGGGGGGGGTGGAGATATAGATAGAAGGGGGAGTTAGACAGGGACAGTGTGTGGAAGAGAGGAGAGGAGGTGGAGAAGCTGACAGAGAGTGAATGAGTGACAGTCGGATTGCATGTGTGACTGTCTCTCTGACTGTCTGCCTGGCTGAGTGAGTGTGTGAGTGAGTGAGAGAGAGAGAGGCAGGGAAAAACTACTCCAAGCGCCTTTCTCTCTTTCTCACTTTCTCTTAGCATGACTTATTATAGAGGACAGATGACCAAGTTTTCACAAAACCAGGGGCAAGACAACACCACACAAACCCTTTCTCAGTCTGACAGGCTGCATCACATCACATTGTGGGTTAATTGACGTGGCTTGGAGAGACGAGGGAGGGGGGACATCTATAGGCACTGCTCTGGCCACAGCATGGTAGAGAATGATACTGGGAGAAGTTGGGGGTAGTTGGGGGTATTGGTAACAATTAAGAGAGCATATTCCATATTAGATATTAGCATATTAGAAAATATTCCAAACATAGTCTACGAACGTAAGGACGTAAGGACGTAAAGGTAACGTAAGGGTAATGGCGGACTGAAGGGATTTATGTAGAGCACCTCAAGATAAAACATAATATTCGAAATATCTGCTAAATTAGACTAAAATATTAGCACTACTTAATCTGGTGAGTGATAACCTTCAATCTGGACAATAACACAAAACAAATCCTAAAACTAGAGACATTTATCGACAAATATTACGAAAACAGGCAACAACCAAACATGACGGAGAGTAAGACAGGGGAACCGATTACAAAACGAAAACGTGACTCTTCTACAGACACTGATGATTTAATATTCTCACCACCGGGAATGGTAAAGGTCGAAACCGATCTGTTAAAATCAATAAATGACAAACTGGGTATACTTGAATTAGTTAGTAAGGATATAAAAGAGTTGAAGGCAAGCCTAGAGATGAGTGATGAAAAAGCTGCGACATTGGAGAAGCAAACACACGAGCTAAAAGGGACAGTCAATAAGATTGAAACCGAAATGAATGGAATTAAAAAGGAGAACACCGTTCTGAAGGAAACCTTACTAGACATACAAACTAGATCCATGAGAGAGAATTTGGTACTTACAGGTATCCAAGAAAAAGAAGGAGAAGTTCCTGAATCTATAGTTAGAGAGTTCCTCCTTACAGCGCTTCAGATTCCACGCGAAGTTATCGACAAAATCCAACTTGAACGTGTTCACCGCTTCGGACAGAGAGGGCAGAGGTACGAACGCCCAATCGTTGCCAAATTTGCTTCATTTAAAGATAAAATAATGGTTAAAAGCCTGGGTAAAAGACTTGCTGGGACCAAAATTGGCATGAATGATCAGTTTCCGAAGGAAATTGCAGAACGGCGCAAAGTTCTGTATCCAATTTTCAAAGAAAATAGATTAAAAGCGAAACGAGTAGCTCTCGTCGTTGATAAACTATATATTGATAACCAGTTGTTCAGAGACACAAAGACTACTCCATGGTTATTTTAAAAAATTACAAAGTTCTCATAGACGAGGGAAATAAACACAATTCAAGCCCGGTTACTGATTGTAACAATACAATAAAAAATATAGCTTTTCTATAAATCTTCACATATAACTAATTGAACACACAAGCACTAATTCAACATAGTGAAGATAAAAACTAAGTAAACAGAAGGCACAGTATGTGTGGATGGTATGGTTTGTGTTTATTATGTTTGGAAAGTTGAGTGAGTGAGTAATGAAATGGTTGCATATCCCAGAGCCAATGTATTGCTGTGAGCCGGGTATGAGAGGGCTTTCAATGTTGTTCAGATGATGGATATACTTTTATAATGAATTATACGTCTTATTTATTTATTGTCCTATCACGGAGAACTACATTTTTTATTTATTTTTTTATAAATTATATCTAATTATTTATTATCCTATTTTAATGGTACGGTCCATGGCACTATACCCTAGACACCCACCTGAATGACCCAGATACTAAGGAGAAGTCCCTAACTGTTTTATGTGCCCGCTGTAAGCGGTCTGTATGCAGCTAAAATGAGGTCAGAGACCAAGAGCAGCACTGCCCCCTCAAGATTCTGAGCCTGCTTGGCAGGGTTGGTCCTGCAAAGCCAAAGCCCCATAAAGGGAGAGCATAATATACAAGGAAATTCTCAAAGCTGCTAATGAGAACCTTGACGACCTTGTACCTAGCCGGTGGGGATTCCGGTGGGGTGCCCCCACCCAGGCAGTGGCAGTGCTGGCAACACTAGCTGCAGTAACCCATGGGGAGGGGGTCACACTCGGACATTCAGAGAGGGGGTATATTATTGTGGCCCTGGCGGCACAAAATCAAAGTCGGACTGCATGGAGATGCGTGGGGACATGGTCATGACGGGTGGCCGTATTGTGGGTGTTTCAGGAATAAGGTGTACATTTGACCTCCATTATCTAGGATATGACAATGGTAAATAAATCTCTCAATTTTTGCTAATTTTTTGTGCGGTCTTGCAGGCCTTCTCATGCAGCTGCAACTGCAAGTGCATTTGTAAATCATGACCCATCTTGAGTTGGGCTCTGGGATGGTGCAATTGTTGAGAAAGTGAGCTTATGGTTGTGTGGGGGTAAGGGCTGAGTGTGTGTGGGTGTATGTGTGTATCCCACAACTGTTGCGAAGGAAGAAGTAAAAGATGTTAGGGACAATAGAGGATGATCCACAGATATATATAATACAAATCGAGGTGAGGGCAATGGAAATGCATATGGTAATTGATCTTCTTCAATTCGGTAAATGGCACTGTATGCTCTTTTCAAAGAATGGATCCCAGTCGGTTCAGGGCTATGGGATACAGGGGGTCGAGGGTGGTCTACCGGGCATTGGGATGACAAGCCATCTCGAGATGAGGCCTTTTAGCGGGTGGAATAGTAGGGACCAATTGGAGGTTTACTTAGTAGAAATGCAAATATCATGGTACAACTATATAGACACTCAATCATTATGTTACTTTTTAATAGTACGTTTACAAAAATATATTCTGATTAAAAGAATGAAAGGTGTGTCTCATTATGGTAAGTGGTGAAATAAGTATAGCCAGTTACAATTGTAATGGCTTAGCAGATAATAAGAAAAGACGATCAGTATTTACCTGGCTAAAAGAGAAGGATTATAATATCTATTGTTTACAGGAAACCCATTCAACAGTTTTAGATGAAGTTTTGTGGAAAAAGAACTGGGGGGGCAAAATATATTTCTCCCATGGGCAAAGAAATTCAAAAGGGGTGATGGTTTTAATTAACAATAATTTTGATCCAAATGTGCAAATTGTCCAAACAGATCCTCAAGGTAGATGGATTATTTTAAATATGTTATTGGACAATAAACAAATATGGCTTGTTAACCTATACGGTCCGAATAATGATGATCCAAGCTTCTTTGAAAATATATATAAGAATTTATCAACTCTACAAGCAACACTAGACTCTATTATTATAGTGGGAGATTTTAATACGGTCTTAAATACCTCTATAGACCGGAAAGGAAATCACACTACAAACTATCACCCTCAGGCACTTAAGGAAATCATGAATGTCATGGATATATTGGAATTAGTGGATATATGGAGACTTAAATACCCTGATTTAGTGAGATATACATGGCGGAGGCTGAATCAAGCTAGTCGTCTTGACTACTTTCTTATACCATTCTCTCTGGCACCAAAAGTTAAAAAAGTGTTGATAGGGGACAGAATGCGGTCGGATCATCACATAATTGGCATATATATTTCTCTTACAGAATTTCCACGTGGGCGAGGATATTGGAAATTTAATCAAAGTCTACTAGATGATAAATTGTTTAGAACTAGGACAGAAGATTTTATAACTGACTTTTTCAGACATAACATAGGTACAGCAGATCCCCTTATTGTATGGGACACTTTTAAGTGTGCCTTTAGAGGCCATGCAATTCAGTACTCATCTATAAAACAAAGGGAATTTAGATCAAAAGAGTCCATATTAACAAAGGAAATTGAAGGACTAACAGTACAGTTAGATAGCAATAAAAACGGTACCATAGAGGCACAGAATAAGTTAGAGGAAAAACAAAAAGAAATGGAGGAACTTATTCAAGAAAGATCCAGTGTAATATATTATAAAAATAAAGCGAACTGGATGGAATATGGGGAAAAATGCACCAAATTCTTTTTCAATCTTCAATATAGAAATGCTACCAAAAAAAATGTAAAACTTGTTACAAAGGATGGAGTCACGCATGATTCACCAAATGATATTTTGAAAGAGGAAGTAAAGTACTTTAAGAATATGTTTTCGTTTCAGGCTCCTCCATCTCCACTAACTGAAACTAATTGTATGGATTTTTTTCCTATTAATAATGTAAAATTAACATCTGTACAGAAAGACTCATGTGAAGGCCAAATTACAGAGGAGGAACTGCTTGATGCAATTGGGGCCTTTAAGGATGGGAAAACTCCAGGGCTGGATGGCATACCAGTGGAAGTATACAAAACTTTTTTTGATATACTCAAAGGACCATTATTAGCTTGTTTTAACCACTCCTATATAAATGGTAGATTATCAGACACGCAACAAGAAGGTCTGATATCGTTATTACTGAAACAGGACCCAAGTGGTATATATAAAGATCCAGTCCAATTAAAAAATTGGAGACCTCTTACACTTCAGTGTTGTGATGCAAAAATCCTAGCAAAATGCTTGGCGCATAGAATAAAAAAAGTTTTGTCAGATATTATTCATCCTAATCAGACAGGTTTTTTACATGGACGATACATTGGAGATAATATAAGGCAAGTACTGGAAACAATAGAACACTATGAAATATCGGGGACACCAGGTCTGGTTTTCATAGCTGATTTTGAAAAGGCTTTTGATAAAGTACGACTGGAGTTTATATATAAATGCCTAGAATATTTCAATTTTGGGGAATCTCTTATAAAATGGGTTAAAATTATGTATAGTAACCCTAGGTGTAAAATAGTAAATAATGGCTACATCTCAGAAAGTTTTAAACTATCTAGAGGAGTAAAACAAGGTTGTCCACTATCGGCATATCTATTTATTATTGCCATCGAAATGTTAGCTGTTAAAATTAGATCAAACATTAATATTAATGGATTAGAAATCCGTGGCTTAAAAACTAAGGTGTCATTGTACGCTGATGATTCATGTTTTCTTTTAAAACCACAACTAGAGTCTCTCCACGGCCTCATAGAGGATCTAGATACCTTTGCTATCCTCTCTGGATTAAAACCAAATTATGATAAATGTACCATATTACGTATTGGATCACTAAAAAATACACATTTTATATTGCCATGTAGTTTACCAATTAAATGGTCTGACGGAGATGTGGACATACTCGGTATAAAAATCCCAAAAGAAAGAAATGATCTCACTCCAATACATTTTTATAGAAAGTTAGCAAAAATAGATAAGATCTTGCTACCATGGAAAGGAAAATACTTGTCTATTTGTGGAAAAATCACCCTGATTAACTCTTTAGTCATATCACAGTTTACCTATTTGCTTATGGTTTTGCCTACACCTAGTGACCTGCTTTTTAAATTATATGAACAAAAAATATTCCATTTTATTTGGAACGGCAAGCCAGATAAAATTAAAAGGGCCTATTTATATAACGAATATGAATTCGGAGGGCAGAAATGATTAAATATTAAAGCATTAGACCTCTCACTAAAGGCATCAGTCATACAAAAGTTATACTTAAATCCAAACTGGTTCTCTAGTAAATTGGTACGAATGTCTCATCCTATGTTCAAGAAGGGCCTTTTTCCCTTTATTCAGATTACACTTGCTCACTTTCGGTTGTTTGAAAAGGAAATAATCTCCAAAATATCCTTATTTTTTAAACAAGCCTTAGAAAGTTGGTTGCAATTTCAGTTTAATCCACCTGAAAGGACGGAACAAATAGTACAACAAATATTGTGGTTAAATTCAAATATAGTAATTGATAAAAAAACTGTATTTATCGAAGAAATGTTTAAAAAAGGTATAATTTTTGTGAATGATATCATAAATAGGACTGGTGGAGTTATGTCACACATGCAGCTAACACAGACATATGGAAATGTCTGCTCTACCCAAAATTACAACCAATTAATTGCAGCATTACCACAAAAATGGAAGAGGCAAGTAGAAGGGGAAAAAAGTAAGGAACTTGTATGTCGGCCCTGTATTAAAGAACATAAATGGTTAAAGAAAAGTGTGATAAATAAAAACATATACCAATTTCATTTAAGGACCAAAAAACTGACAGCTGTGCCATATAAATTGCAAAATAGTTGGGAAGAGATTTTCGATGTACCCATTCCATGGCACATGGTTTATGAATTGATACGCAAAACAACGCCGGATTCAAAACTTCGAATTTTTCAATTTAAATTACTGTACAAAATTCTTGCAACTAATAGAATGTTATATATATGGGGTATACAATCTTCCCAGCTCTGCAGATTCTGTTGTGAGGAGGCAGAGTCATTAGATCATTTATTTTGGTATTGTCCATATGTAGCTCGTTTTTGGTCACAGGTCCAGGAATGGCTGAAGAATTGCAACATTTGCCTAGAACTAACGCTACAGATAGCAATACTGGGGGATTTGAAAAGCCATAGTCAATCAATCAATAATATAATAATTATTTTAGCAAAAATGTTTATTTTTAATTTACAATCTGTAGAAGCTATGAGAATAGGAAGGTTCAAATCTTTTGTGAAGCATCACAGCACAGTTGAAAAATATATGGCAAATAAAAATCCGAAATGGATGATGTTGGAAGATAGATGGGAAGGGTTGAGTGGAACTGAAGGGTGGGACTAATAACAAGATAAACAATGTAGGGCATACGGGATCTGTGAAATGTGTATAGGTGCGGAGCTTTTGTGAAATAGCACAGTTACAAGTGGAAATAAAATTGGATGGACAACAGAAATAGAGGAAGGACTAAGAACAAACAAGAGAGAACTATTATAAAGTAGTCTGTGTCTGTAAAATAGGTATAAGATGTATAAATTGAAGGTAAAAGCAGAAGTGTTTATTAGTTTACTCCAATTGGGGGAGCGGTGGTAGGGTTGCGGGGAATAATAATAAAGGTATATTCTTTAAAAAAGTATGTATGTCTATATAGGTATGTGTATGTATATATGTATATATGTATGCATGCGTGTATGGATATATATATTTACCCCAAAAAATATGGGGGATTGGAAATGATGCAGACAATTACATTGGAAGCAACATTCTTTCCGCAATATTAAGCTGATCCACCCCAAAAAAAAAAAAAAATAATAATTAAGAGAGCAGTGTCAAGTTAGATTGGTATAGATGTGTTGGGGGCTTGGGGAGGGATGAGGGCTGTTAACCGTCCCAAGGAAGACTCGTTGCTAGTTAACGAATTCCAATTTCTTCATTACACAGTTGGAGCTCACCTGGCAGAAGTCTCATGTTCCTTGAGTTGTGTCTCTGGGCGATGTCAATCAAGCCATACATAAAGGTGTGGTTGAGGTTAGGTGTGTGTAGGTAGGAAGGAAGGAAGGAAGGAAGGAAGGAAGGAAGGAAGGAAGGAAGGAAGGAAGGAAGGAAGGAAGGAAGGAAGGAAACATTTTCAAATGATTCACAAAGGGCCCTGGAAGCAAATCATCTATAGCACAGCTTCCCCCTGTCCCGTGTTTTCAAATCAGTGAAGCAACAGAAGGAGATTACCTCCCCTAAAAAAAAAAAAAGTTTAGGCTTTGACAGCATCCTGGAACGAGAACAAAAGTAGGGAAGACAACACGTTGCTCATCCTCAGAAATGGCATCTTCACCCAACACAAATGTTTTTTCCACAGCTTGTCACAATTCCCATCCGCAAGCAGAACACACGATTATCTACAGTTGTCACGACGGCATAAACCTAGGACTCATCTTTGGCTGCGATGCCATAATCACATTTGCACAAGCCACTGGAGGCATGAATTGTCTGCCTCTAATCATATTATAAATGCCCCAAATGGCACCCTATTCTCTACATAGTGCACTATTTTTGACAAGGACGGCTCATATAGTCTGGTCAAAAGTAGTGCACTATGTAGGGAATAGGGCACCATTTGGAATGCAAACATTGCATTTGCTAGAATGTGTATAAACAGTGCCTTCAGAAAGTATTCACACATCTTGACTTTTTCCACATTTTATTGTGTTATAAGGTGTGATTAAAATTGATTTAATTTGTCTTAACAATATCATGGGGTTCCCTGTTGCTAAGTGGTGCAACCGTTTTTTAAGGGGGTTAGTGTGTGTGTCTGTGCGTGTGAGCTTAGTGAAGCTATATTAACCTATCATCAAATCTTTCTGATTGGGTGCTTCCTTCCCTTCCTTTGGAAAATGCATCTTCTCACTTAAACTGAGATACGGCCACAGGTTGGAGAATGTTAGTCAGGTTAAGATGTTTGTGGTAATGGGCTGCCAAGGTCCATCATCAGTCTCAGAGAGGACCCAGACAAACACTCATCAGTATTATCTAAAACCTTTACCAACACCACTTAGAGTGCCGTGCCCTTACGCCCCTTCAAAGACTATTAACCCAACACAGGGAGCAACAACACTCACACCAATGCCTAGGAGGTGGGCCAACACATAGATGTTAGCGAACCGGCATGGTAAAATGTTCTGACGTTCTACCCTTGAGCAAGGCAGTTACCCACCAACAACAACTGCTCCCCGGGGGCTGATGGCGTGGAACGTGATTAAGGCAGCCCCCCGCACCTCTCTGATCCAGAGGCGGTGAATGCACTCAGTTGTGCAACTGACTAAGTATACCCCTTTTCCTGTCCTTTCCATTTGCTCAACCCATCAGCCCCCTACTGGGTACCAGTGCTGAGATGCTAATCTAGGCTATCAGTGCTAACCATTAGCGAAAGCGAAGCCCTCAGGCACAGATCTAGGATCAGTTTACCCTCCAACAAATTCCATAGCTAACCACCAAGGGAAAGACGACAATCCTGACTTTTGAATCAGCGTCTATGGCAGGTGTTGTCAATTCCAGTCCTCGAGGGCCTGATTGGTGTCACAGTTTTGCCCCAGCCCCAGCTAACACACCTGACTCCAATAATCACCTAATCAGGATCTTCAGTTTAGAATGCAATTTGATTAATCAGCTGTGTTTGCTAGGGATGGAGAAAATGTGTGACACCAATAAGGCCCTCGACGACTGGAGTTGCCCACCCCTGGTCTAGGGGCAACTTCACCCTACTTAATTCCAGAGGTGTCATACCCCTAGGTAAGAGGCATCATGGATTTATTTACAGTACCGGTCAAAAGTTTGGACACACCTACTCAATTATTTTTACTATTTTCTACATTGTAGAATAATAGTGAAGACATCAAAACTATGAAATAACACATACAGAATCATGTAGTAAAAGAAAGTGTTAAATAAATCAAAATATATTTATATTTGTTATTCTTCAAAGTAGCCACCCTTTGACTTGATGAAAGCTTTTCTTGTTTGTTTCACAATAAAACATATTTTGCATCTTCAAAGTGCTAGGCATGTTGTATAAATCAAATGATACAACCCCCCAAAAAAATCCAGTTGTCCTGAGAGGACCTAGGACCAACCACTGGGAAGCCAGGCCAGCCAATCAGATTGAGTTTTTCCCCACAAAAGGGCTTTATTAAAGACAGCAATTATACTCAGTTTCATCAGCTCTCCGGGTGGCTGGTCTCGCAGGTGAAGAAGCCGGATATGGAGGCCCTGTGCTGGCGTGGTTACACGTGGTCTGTGGTTGTGAGACTGGTTGGACGTACTGCCAAAGTCTGTAAAAGGACAATGGAGGGGGCTTATGGTAGAGAAATGAACATTAAATTCTGGCAACAGCTCTGGTGAACATTCCTGCAGTCATCATGCCAATTACACACTCCCTCAAAACTTGAGTGTGGCCTTTTATTGTCCCCAGCACAAGGTGCACCTGTGTAATGATCATAATGTTTAATCAGCTTCTTGATACGTCACTCATGTCAGATGGCCCATTCCTCCATGCAGATCTCCTCTAGAGCAGTGATGTTTTCCACCATAATTTGCAAATAAATTCATTAAAAATCCTACAATGTGATTTTCTGGATTTATTTTTCTCATTTTGTCTGTCATGGTTGAAGTGTACCTATGATGAAAATTACAGGCCTCTCTCATCTTTTTAAATGGGAGAACTTGCACAATTGGTGGCTGACTAAATACCTTTTTGCCCCACTGTACATATTGTAAAATGTTTCATATTTTTTTCATATTTGTATTGTGTACTTGAGCTTGTGTCCTCAAAAGTTACTACACCTCAGCAATTTATGATAGTTTTTACCAGAAAGGGGATATTTGACCTTGGAGTATGTAGTATTACCAGTTATTGCTTATGGTCCTCTCATGATAAATAATGTGTTTTGGGGATTACGTAGATTATACACTGCTCAAAAAAATAAAGAGAACACTTAAACAACACAATGTAACTCCAAGTCAATCACACTTCTGTGAAATCAAACTGTCCACTTAGGAAGCAACACTGATTGACAATAAATTTGACATGCTGTTGTGCAAATGGAATAGACAAAAGGTGGAAATTATAGGCAATTAGCAAGACACCCCCAATAAAGGAGTGGTTCTGCAGGTGGTGACCACAGACCACTTCTCAGTTCCTATGCTTCCGGGCTGATGTTTTGGTCACTTTTGAATGCTGGAGGTGCTTTCACTCTAGTGGTAGCATGAGACGGAGTCTACAACCCACACAAGTGGCTCAGGTAGTGCAGCTCATCCAGGATGGCACATCAATGCGATGGCTTTGAGACAGAGCGGTATATGTGTTTTGGCAAAGCATAACTAACATACCGCACTTCCTCAGCCTCAAGTCTATAAGCTATAGTGCCCAAGGCAGAGAACTTAACCCCTGTTCAGCTCAACTCTGTGACTTTTCCACCTTTCTAAAAATGGACAACAATTCAACATTCTAAACTGATGTTAGTCTTGAGGACTTTTCTCCCTGCCGTTTGACTTTAATTGTTTTCGAGATTCCTAAGGGTCGGCGCGCCACATGATGTCATCAAGGGGGCCTTATTTGTATAGCTCAGGGCAGACGTAAACATCGGTGCTCATCATGCACCCGTGTCTCGCGACCGATCCGAGGCGCCCCTGAAGCACAACCGGCAGGGTGTCAGCGAGAAGCAAACACACTAAATAATTTCCTTCAATGACTTGCCTGGCCCCCAATGCTCCCCTCAGAGCCAAAATTAGATGTCTCGAAACAGTCTTTTGGGGCTGAGGTTTGAGAGGGCTGGTGAGGCTACACACAGGGTATGTCTGAAATGGCACACTATTCCTTATATAGTGCACTACTTTTGACCATTGACTATTCCTTATGGCTCTGGTCAAAAGCATTTCGGATACAGACGCAGTTCCTCGAGCGTGACTGTGGGAATAACTGTGTCAACCACTTGTCCAATATTGTTTGGCGAAGGGTGGTGGTTTGCAATGTTTGTCACGTGAGGTCTCGCGGGTGTTTTCCTCAGTGTCATCTTGTGTCTGACAGAGAAAGTGTTTTCTGAGAATACAAAATGTAGAGAATACAAAGTGCATATCTGTTTGCAAAAACATACAAATGTGCCTTCAGAAAGTATTCATACCCTATTATATATAATACTTATTCCACATTTAGTTGTTACAACTTGAATTAAAAATTGATTAAATCAACACAAAACCCTTAACAACAAAGTAAAAACATGCTTTAGAAATGCTTGCACATTTATTGAAAATGAAATACAGAAATATCTCGGAAAGAAAGAATTCAGAGCTCTTGACTTTTTCCACAGTTTGTTACGTTAAAGCCTTGTTCTAAAATTGATTCAATTATTTTTTTCCTTCATCAATCTACACACAAAACCCCATAATGACAAAGCGAAAACAGGTTTTAAGAAAATACCTTATATCAAAGGGTCTGAATACTTCTGTAAATGAGACTCAAAATTGAGCTCAGGTGTATCCTGTTTCCATTGATCATCCTTGAGATATTTCTACAACCTGATTGGAGTCCACCTGTGATATATTCAATTGATTGAACATCTACAGTATATAAGGTCCCACATTTGACAGTGCATGTCAGAGCAAAAATCAAGCCATGAGGTCGAAGGAATTGTCCGTAGTTCTCTAAGAGAGGATTGTGTCGAGGCACAGATCTGTGGAAGGGTACCAAAAAATGTCTGCAGCCTTGACGGTCCCCAAGAACACAGTGGCGTCCTTTATTTTTAAATGGAAGTTTGGAACTGACTAGAGCTGGCTGCCATGCCAAACTGAGCAATTCGGGGGGGAAGGAACTTGGTCAGGGAGGTGACCAAGAACCCGATGGTCACTCTGACAGAGCTCCAGAGTTCCTCTGTGGAGATGGGAGAACCTTCCAGAAGGACAACCATCTCTGCAGCACTCTACCAATCAGGCCTTTATGGTAAAGAGGCCAGACAGAAGCCACTCCTCAGTAAAAGCCACATGACAGCCCGCTTGGAATTTGCCAAAAAGGCACCTAAAGGACTCTCAGACCATGAGAAATAAGATTCTCTGGTGTGATGAAACCAAGGTTGAACTCTTTGGCCTGAATACCAAGCATCACATCTGGAGGAAACCTGGCACCAAGCATGGTGGTGGCAGAATCATGCTGTGGGGAGGGATCAAGGGAAAGATGAATGGAGCAAAGTACAGAGAGATCCTTGATGAAACCTGCTCCAGAGGGCCCAGGACCTCAGACTGGGGCGAACGTACACCTTCCAACAGGAAAACAACCCTTAGCACACAGCCAAAGTTTTTGCTTTGTCGTTATGGGGTATTGTGTGTAGGGGAAAAAAACGATTTAATCAATCGAATACTTTCCGAATGCACTGTAAGTATCAAGTTTTCAAGTTTTGTTAAATTGGTTGTTCATCATTGCTAAACAACCATTATCAGGTATTGCCGTAGAGTTTCAAATAGATTAAGTCAAAACTGTAAACCAGGAACATTCACTGCCTTCTTGGTAAGCAACTCCAGTGTCGATTTGACCTTTTGTTTTAGGTTATTGTCCTGTTGAAAGGTGAATTCATCTCCCAGTGTCTTGTGGAAAGCACTGAAGCAGGTTTTCCTCTAGGATTTTGCCTGTGCTTACAGTAGCTCCATTTAGTGCATTTTTTATCCTGAAAACCTCCCCAGACCATAATGATTACAAGCATACTCATAACATGATGCAGCCAACACTATGCTTAAAAATATGTGACTCACCACCTGGATTTGGTCTTATGTAGCAACATTTGAAACATTTTTTTTTTTTTACATTGGATAAAAGTAGAGACTCAGAGCTACAAAATGGTATATCATACCACTGCATTTTTGAGGAACAATGGGAAAGTAATTCGGCTTTGAAGGTTGATAAACTTGTAAACTCACTTTTGAGAAAATGGCCTTTGAATGTTTTGGTATCTAGTGAATAGCTCTTCTTTGTCTACATCCATTCAGCATCGTTCACACCCTCTTAAGCTTTAGCCCCACCCATCTCGTTTCGCTCTTGGAGTCTTCAGAGCACACACTTGATGCTCTGGCCGATGATTTGTTTACCTTTGGATAACATGAAAACAGTCTAACCAGCTCTGCTGGCAACAATTTCATTACGCTTTTTTGCCGATGTTTACTTACATATTCAACGGGTGTTGTACACTTTAGCTTAAGACATGTAGCTAGTTAGCTAGGTAAACAATGAACCTAGCTAGGTAAACAACATATAAGATCACACACTTCATGTAACGTTAGCTAACGAGCCAGCCAGCTAACGTTAGCTAGTTAAACAACATTGAACATAGTGCCAAATCATGTTGTTACTACCCTGCATGAATCTGCTGGGAGCTAACCAACGAGGTTCAATGTTAGCTAGCTAATATTGGCCTCGAACTATCAAAGCAAACGGCTATGGGATACGAATAATAACGTCATACACGTACCATTAGCTAGGGAACCAGCCAGCTAACATTAACGAGCTAACAGTAGACTTTAGCTTAAGACATGTAGCTAGCTAGCTAGGAAAACAATGAACCTAGCTAGGTAAACAACACGTAAGATCACACACGTCACGTAACAATAGCTAACGTTAGCTAGTTAAACAACAATGAACATAGTGCCAAATCATGTCGTTACTGGGCGCTAACCAACCAGGTTCAATGTTAGCTAGCTAACACTAGGCTCTAACTAGCAAACCAAACGGTTCTGGGATATGAATAATAACATCATACACGTAACGTTAGCTAGGGAGCCAGCCAGCTAACGTTAGCTAGCTAGCTAACAGTACACTTTAGCTTGAAATGAAAACACTTTGTCAAAATTTGAAATATGTAATATCTGAAAATGTAGCTAGCTAGACTATCTTACCCGTATATATCATCATGCATGATGGACGCGTCTCCCTGTCACGGATGCCATGACACGGTTGCCCTTAGTTTGAAGATGTAATCTGGAGACAGTTGTTTTCTCCATCTCTTTAGCTATCATAATCTAATTCCACTGATTTCAAAACTCGATCCACCAGAAAGTGGAGAGCAACACTTATGCAGGATACACTTGAAAAAAAGACGCGTTTGACAGGATTACCAACACAGACTGACCAGCTCAAATAGAGAGAATCCTTCTATATAGACCAATCCGAAGTCCTCTCTCGGCATGTCCAGCCCACTCATTATCTCAGCCAATCATGGCTAATGAAGGTTGAACTTCTTCTGTGGTTTAACCAACACGGCTTTTAATGTAACTATTTTATTCATATCGACAGATGGCATACAAGTTTGTTATTAATAAGGCACATGAAAGTTCACATGTTCCAGAAGGCATTTCTGTCCCCCAAAAAATAAACGTTCAAATGGCTCTCCTGTGGTTGTAACTTGTGACATACGCCTACTTTCCTGAAATGGGTCACATATTGGAATGTGGTAATCAGTAATGTGTTGTATTGGATTTGCCCCAAACATAACACTTTGTATTCAGGTCAAAAAGTGATTTTTTTTTGCAGTATTACTTTAGTTCCTTGTTGCAAACAGGATGCATGTTTTGGAATATTTTTATTCTGTACAAGCTTCCTTCTTTTCACTCTGTCACTTAGGTTAATATTGGGGAGTAAGTACAATGTTGTTGATCTATCCTCAGTTTCGTCCTATCACAGCCATTACACTCTTTAACTGTTTTAAAGTCACCATTGGTGTAACGATTTTCCTCCTCTTCAGACGAGGAGTATTAAGGATCGGACCAATACGCAGCGTGGTAAGTGTCCATGATAGTTTAATAAAACTGAACACGACAAAATACAAAAATAACAAAGTGAATGATAACGAAAACCGAAACAGTCCTGAAATGTGAAACAAACACTAACACAGGAAACAATCACCCACAACACACAATGGAAAACAGGCTAACTAAATGTGGCTCCCAATCAGAGACAACGATAAACAGCTGCCTCTGATTGGGAACCACACCAGGCCAAACACATAGAAAAACAACAACCTAGAAAAAAGAACATAGACTGCCCACCCTAACTCACGCCCTGACCAAACTAAAATAGAGACACAAAAACGGAACTAAGGTCAGGACGTGACAATTGGCCTCACGGTGAAATCCCTGAGCGGTTTTTTCCCTCTCTGGCCAGTGAGTTAGGAAGGACGCCTGTATCTTTGTAGTGACTGGGTGTATTGATACACCATCCAATGTGTAATTAAGAACTTCAATGTGTGTTTATTAATATTTTTACCTCAGAGATGAGGTAGTGATTCAAAGTCATGTTAAACACTATTATTGCACACAGAGTGAGTCCAAGCAACTTATTATGTGACTTGTTAAGCACATTTTTACTCCTAAACTTGTTTAGGCTTGCCAACAAAGGGGTTGAATACTTATTGACTCAAGACATTTCAGCTTTTCATCTTTAATTAATTTGTAAAAAAAAATGAAAAACATAATTCCACTGATATTATGGGGTATTTTGTATCGGCTAGTGATAAAGCATCTCAATTGAATCCATTTTATATTCAGCCAGTAACACAACAAAATGTGGGAAAAGTATAGGGGTGTGAACTTTCTGAAGGCACTGTATACTGATTACAAGCTGCAATAAGCACTTCTCCAGCGTGTGTGGGATGTGTTCTTGTTTTGTAGTGCGTGTTTGTGTGTGTGTGTGTGCGCGTGTGCGTCTTGGATATTTGTGTGTGTGTCCTTCGGATGGGGAAGATTAGAGGGAGGTAATATTGGATAGTCATCCTGTGGTGGTGGCAGATGCTGAATCATCGGTGGAATCATTTTGGGTAATCCTTGGAAATGAGATGCGACTTTGGCGTCTACAACAACTTCCCACCAAATATGTCTTTTTTTATTGACCAAAAATAGTCTGAATAAAAGAAAGTGTACCAATAAACTCCATCTGGTGCGAATTGGAATTGTGTAAGAGCAACGCAGTAGACCTGAATGTGCGAGTTGATGCTTAATTGGGTGACATTCTGCCCAAACATCCACGACATCATGGTGAATGTGTGTGTTAGCTCCCCATAGAGTAGAGGCGAAGACTTGGCAGTAGCCCCCGTTTATATTTTATCTATCTGGGAGCTTTTCAAAGCCCCCCGTATGGGACGCAGCAGGGGTCGGTACGCAGCAGGGGACGGTACGCAGCAGGGGTCGGTACGCAGCAGGGGTCGGCCCATGCAGTTTGTTTCTTGTCCAGGTATGAGTCTGGCCCAACACACACATCCTCCCCCCTCCAACGTACACACACACTGTCTAAAGCGGATCCATGCGAATCCCGGAGGCAGAATTCAGAGCCCGACTGGCCTAGAATCCTTGTGAGGACACTAGCTATTTAAATTGGCTGAAAAGACACTCACATGGCACATATTGAAGCGAGAGTCCATTTCAATTATTCCTCATGCCAAGTGTGGCTTTGTTCGTTGCTTTGTAGGTCACATGTTTGCGTTACTTGTCCCCAGACAACAGTATTCCTCATCCCTGTTGAATTAAAGTCAATTTACTTTGAACGTGAGCAGCTGGCATATGGCTGGAGAAGCTAGTGTGCTGTTTTCAGTGCCATTTGGGTCCGCCGTGTTTGGTTTTAAAAACATGAAGTTATATTAAGGCCCCTGGGTTGAGGTGGCATTTATGTATATACACATCTGGCCCTGGTATGGTATGGTAGAGAAGGGTTGTCAATGTAAAAGAGAATTTGATCTCAATGACTTGCAATTGGCAGGACAAGTAAAAGGTTAATTAAATTTGTTAGGGGTTATTGGGGATAGGGATCGCAGGGGCTGAGAGAGAGAGTGTGGCAGAGTGGGGCTGTGACATAGAAGTCCGTCACTGGCCGCGGGCAGCATTTGGTACTTTAACGCATGCACATATTATCACTCCTCCCTGCTCCGTTATCAGATAAGTTAACAATGTGGGTCGACACACAAGTTACCTTCTCTGTCTTTCTACATACATTTCACACTTATGTCAGTGTTCATATTTAATATATGCAATATTTATTACACTTATCGATGTTGTGGATGAGCGCTTTGTTTGTTTGTTTGTTCTGTTCCTCTCTCTCTTTCTCTGTAGCTTCCGGGTATGCTGGAAAAGGACCCAAGCTAAGGGAATTGGGCTGACTTTATAGTGCCTGTCCCAAATGGCTCATTAATGTAAATGGAAATATTGAAAGACACTGTCAGATGTGATGTAATGTTGTAAATGTTATGTTGTGATATTGTTTAAAAAACGTGTTGCAATGTATATCCTTTAGTATGTTTAGTTAATGGAAAATGTAGGTTTGACTAGGTAATTGCTTAATTAATTAGTGTTAATTGTTCTGAGGGGAGGGGCTAGCCCTACAAAAGGAGCCTCTCTTTCAGTTCATGGTGAGGCATTTTGGATTGAGCTGTGGATGGGGTAGCATTGTTTTTTTTTTTTTTTTTTTTTTTTTTTTTTTAATTATTATTATTATTATTATTATTATTATTATTTATTTATTTTTTTAGCTGGCCCATAAGGCATATGTTTGATGGCAGTACTGTTGTTTTTGTTCCGGAATCACTTTGTAAATAAACACCCTTGCACAGAAAAACTTTTCTTTTTCGCAAATCAGTGAATTCCAACAAGAGAGGTAAAGGAATGTGTACAGGATTGCGTTCTCAGCAGCAGCATCAACTGTCAGAAAAAGTACCTGAAGTTGAAACGGCTTGGAATACCATGGAATCGTTTGGTGAAGAAGTCAAGTATGAGAAACTAGGAGCCCGACCAAGGGGCCAAACACAACCAGAACCGGTTGAGCTACCGGTTGAACCAGCAGATACAGCCATAAAAGACCAGCTGACTGAAGGAGCAGTTCGGGGACCAGAACCACACCCAACCATGGTAGCACTTTTCCAGCAACTTTTCACCTGCCTTGAGAGGAGGGATGAAGACCTCAAGCAGGAGTTACGGGGGCCTACGCCAATCTATCCTCACAGCTCCTCACCAAGCGGAACTCGTCAGTGAGAGCCCAAGATTGGGTCTGCCAACACCAGGACGATAAAGGCTCGACGCAGCAGGGACTTCAACTCCGCAGCAGGCACCCCAAGCATTAATGAGGCCAGCACCAGGAGACCAGTCCAGCAGTGTTAACGTCCATCTTCCAGCATTCCTGAGGAAGGAGCCAAAGATGCCCTCATACCAGCAGGGGGAGGACATTGAAAACTACCTGCTGAGGTTTGAGCGCATGGCCAAGACGTGGCAGTGGCCGGAGGTAGAGTGGGCCTGCAGGCTTGTCCCATTGCTCACGGGCAAGGCCTTAGAGGCTTACACAGCAATGGATGAGGGGCTCTCCAATGTCTACAAGGGCTTGAAGGAAGCGCTGCTGGTGAAGTTCGACATATCACCGGAGACCTACCGTCAACGCTTCAGAGCTGCATCGACGCCATCGGGTGAGTCGCCGACAGAGACGTACCACCGCCTCAAGGGTCTCTACCGACGATGGGTTCGACCGGAAGAGAAGACACAGGACGAAATCGGTGAGGTCATCATCCTCGAGCAACTTCTACAAGTTTTACCACACAACATTCGAACCTGGGTCCGAGAGCACGAGCCCAAGGACGGGCTTATGGCGGCCAAGCTTGCACTGCAGTACCTTAATGCACGTAAAGGGGGCCCCCCACGACCTGCAGCACCCGCTCCAAATAGTCTCAGAGACACACGGGACATTAGAGACGCCAGATATGGTGGAGGTAACTCTGGGGGTTATGTGTCTGGGAGGAGGGAGGTAAGGGATCATGCATTTCGCTCTGATGGGAGGGGTCTGACCTGTTTTTACTGCCGGCAGCAGGGGCACAAAGCTTCAATGTGTCCGCTACGTAAATCCAAGCTCTCAGGTTACTGTTATGTACCCAGAGAAGGGGATGGTGTTCAGAATAGACAGACTGGGGAAGGGTCAGGCTTGGTACCTGTAAAAGTGAATGGTAAAAGTCTTACTGCAATGATTGACACCGGCAGTTCCCTGTCGTTGATCAGGAAAGGTAATGTACCTGTTAATGATATTGATTACGGTCATCAGACACTGATACAATGTGTTCATGGTGACCAGTCACAGCAGCCCACAGCTGAGCTCACAGTTGAGATTCAGGGTCAGAAATACCTCCTCAAAGTTGGGGTAATGGAGAAGCTACCGTTTGAGATGATTTTGGGGAGGGATGTGCCTGTACTCTCTGATCTGTTGGGAAGTGTGGGGGTCAGCTATATGAGCAGTCAGTTTGCCAGTCTGATGTTCAGGTGTCATGTTCAGTTGTCACTCGTGCCCATGTCAAAGCTGGTTTACAACCTCTGCCTGACTTGTGTGATAGTCTGTGCGAGGGGGGAACCAAAGGGCCCAGAAAGTCACGCCGCCAGCAGCGTCTTGAGAAGTATGTGGGAACCCCTGTACCTGTTGCTGATGTGTCTGGGTTAGAGGTGCAATGGAATGTTCCGCAAAATTTTGCTACACTGCAGAAGTCTGACGCAACCTTGAAATGTTTGTTTGACAAGGCCTTAGCTGGGGACAGTCAATCTTCATATGGGGGGATTTACACGGTAGACAACCACATACTCTACCTTGGGTCAGAGGCAGATGGCACCACCAACTTCCTGCTATCTACCTGTAGACCACTTGTTCTCAACCTTGCACATATAGTTCCATGGGCAGGTCATCTAGGGCAACACAAGACCTATCTTAGGCTAGGCTCCCGTTTCTTTTGGCCCTCCATGTATACTGATGTACAAACATACTGCAAATCATGCCCCACGTGCCAGAAAACCAGTGCTGTCTGTAGGTCTGACCGAGCACCTCTATGTTCACTGCCAGTTATCTCTACCCCATTCAAGAGAATTGCTATGGACATTGTTGGACCCTTGGAGAAGAGTAGCGCAGGTTACAAGTATATATTGGTGATCTGTGACTATGCCACCCGGTTCCCAGAAGCCTTCCCACTCCGTTCCATAACCACTCCAAAAATAATCAGGGCTCTTGTTCAGCTCTTCTCTCGTGTAGGAACCCCAGATGAAATCCTGACGGACCAAGGGACAAACTTTACCTCGCGACTGATGGTTCAACTCCACCAACAGCTGGGCATTAAAGGCTTGAGGACCACTCCCTACCATCCCCAAACGGATGGGCTCGTAGAGAGATTCAATCAAACGCTCAAGAACATGCTGAGGAAGTTTGTGGCTGACACTGATAAAGATAAGTGGTTACCCTTTCTGCTTTTTGCTTACAGGGAGGTGCCTCAGGCATCGACAGGTTTCTCGCCATTCGAACTCCTCTATGGATGACCTGTGCAGGGACCACTGGACCTGCTGAATAAGTGCTGGGAAGGTCCCCCAGTAGCTACCTCAGGACAGGGGATTGTCCAGTATGTCCTCCAGATGCGAGACAGGTTGGAGCGGTACCGAGGAGGAAGCTAGGGCAAACCTTCAGCAAGCCCAGAAGGCCCAGAAGGAAGGGTATGACCAGCACGCTCGCCACAGAGAATTTGAGCCAGGACAAAGTCCTGCTCCTCCTTCCCTCGTCTACCAGCAAGCTCCTTGCGCAGTGGCAAGGACCGTACCTAATCGGGAGGAAGATGGGCCCGGTGACCTACGAGGTGCTGCACCCGGACAAGGGTAAAAAGAAGCAAACCTATCATGTGAACCTCCTCAAGGCCTGGGAATAGAAAGAGGAACTCTCCAAGGGAAAGTCCTTTCTGGTCAGCAGAGTAGAAGAAGAGGATGAGTCGAATGGGGTCACAGAGGCATGGAAAGGACGAGCAGAGGTCATACTGGCTCACCTAGAAGAAAACAAGCAAGATGAGCTGAAGCAGCTGTTTGGCAAGTATCCGGCCCTCTTCAGTCAGAGACCAGGAAGAACCAGAGTCCTAGAACACATCATTTGTTTGAAGCCTGGCCAGAACACTGTCCGCCAGCATCCTTACCGTGTGCCTGAGAGGCTGGTAGTAGCCCTCAAGGAAGAGGTCCACACCATGATAGAAATGGATGTTGTCGAGCCATCTTCAAGTGAATGGAGCAGCCCTATTGTCATTGTCCCAAAGAAGGATGGCTCTTTGCGCGTCTGCATGGACTTCCGTAAGGTGAATGCCATCTCCCAGTTTGATGCCTACCCCATGCCCCGCATTGACGACTTACTGGAGAGAATAGGTAGAGCTCATTACATCACCACATTGGATCTCTGCAAAGGGTACTGGACGGTGACCCTGGATGAACAATACAAGGCCTACACTGCCTTCCGGACGCCAATGGGCCTATTCCAGTTCAAGGTCATGCCGTTTGGCCTTCATGGGGCCCCTGCGACTTTCCAGAGGCTGATGGACAAGGTCCTCCAGGACTGTGACGATTACTGTGCTACTTACTTGGACGACGTGGTGATCTACAGCCACTCCTGGGAGGAGCATATACAGCATCTTAGCAGAGTCCTGGGGAAGATCCATGATGCAGGCCTCACGCTTAACCTCCTGAAGTGTGAGTGGGCGAAACAGGAGACAAAGTACCTGGGTTACCAGCTGGGTAAGGGTGAAGTTCGGCCTCAGGTGGACAAAGTGGAGTCCATCAGGAACAGCCCTCAACCCAGAACCAAGACACAGGTGAAGTCCTTCCTAGGTCTGGCAGGGTGGTATCGGAGATTTATTCCGCAGTTATCGACCATCGCTGTCCCTCTGACCAACCTCACTTCAAAGGTGGCCAGCAACCCTGTGAAGTGGACTGAGGAGTGTGAGGAAGCCTTCATGATACTGAAAAAACGACTGTGCTCATTCCCTGTTCTCCAGACCCCTGATTTTCAGAAGAGGTTTCTCGTGCAGGTGGACGCTTCGGCTGTGGGAATTGGAGCTGTACTGGCCCAAGGGGAGCCAGGGGAAGAGCTTCCTGTGCTGTACCTGAGTCGGAAGCTGTTGCCCAGGGAAACCAGGTATTCTACAATAGAGAAGGAGTACCTGGCTATAAAGTGGGCCCTAGATAGCCTCCGTTACTACCTTCTTGGGAGGGAATTTGACCTGCACACGGACCACAGAGCACTGACCTGGATCCAGACCATGAAGGACCGAAATTCTCGTGTGACCAGGTGGTATCTGGAGCTCCAGCCCTTCAGGTTCTGTGTCCGTCACAAGGCAGGAAAAGAAAACGTCACGGCGGACTACCTATCAAGGCTCCCGAACCTGGTCGCTTCAGGAGAGGAGGAAGGTAATGTGATGTAGAAGTCCGTCACTGGCCGCGGGCAGCATTTGGTACTTTTAAGTAGTATTTTACTGGGTGACTTTCACTTTTACTTGAGTAATTTTCTATTACGATATCTTTACTTTTCCTCTAGTATGAAAATTGGGTACTTTTTCCACCACTACAGATGCACAACATCTCTTTACTTGTCCTTTCCATTCATAATTGAACCTGAATATTACCCGCAGGTGACATGAGTGGCCAGACACTTACTGTAGAGGGCACAAAAAGTTCCCTGTCAGCATGGGCCAAATGGTGACACACATGACAAATATTGACATGCTTACCATTAAAAGAGGAACTTACAGCGTTTTAAGACCATTAAATCTCATTCAAATATACACCCTCAGGAAGAATATGGCCATTTTTTAAAAAACATTTTGTGACAAGATAGCAAATAGATATGGTCATTTCACATGTTTCATACATTCATAGAATGTTTGGGAATGATGTTGAGTCGGGTATTTCTGAAAATTCTATACAGGTTTAAATAGGGTCAAATCACAACTGAAGATAGCTGTCTGTAACTCCATGGTTTGTGTACTTCACCCGATGCAGAGTCACGAGCACATTTCTAAAAGTTAGGGTTTGGTCCATCAGTTACTACTAAAATAGAGACTGAATATCGTAATGGATCCACCAAGTTGACCTTCTGCCCTGTTGCTTTCACATATTCACATCTTTCAGATCTGTGAAAATTGATGGAGCGTTGGAGCTAGAGGAAGGGCCCTCTACCTATTACACATTACACACACAGTGGTTTTACCACCACCACCACACAGGTGGCCAATTATTTGCCTGAAGGACCCTCTCTGTGCTACAAAGGTTGACTGACTCATCCATCACACAGACAAACAGTCAGCTCATAAAGGCTGCAGAGTGTACCATTATTAACTCCTCTGTCCCCAGCCTCATATCCTTTACCATTATTAACTCCCCTGTCTAGGGGTGGATTGGCCATCTCGCAATTCTGGCAAATGCCAGATGGGCAGGACCATTTTTTAGTTGGGTGGGCTGGACGAAATGGACACACGCAAAAAAAATGTCTTACATAAAAATAAAACAATAAGGTGACATGGCCAGTGAAAAAAAATATATATATTAAAAATATATTTTTTTGCAATTTCTCTGGTATACTAATCTATAATGAGATTCTGGCTGATCAGTGGGCAATGGCCAAGATCATGGATCGTAAAAACAGAAAGGGTGCCTAGAAACGTAGAAAGAGCACATTCTACATTATTACCTCACTCAAAACGTCCAATTTTTGGGGGGTGGCTAAAACAATGATTTGGTCAAACAGTAAAGTGCATTATCCTCATGATTCCTGCAATGAAAGTTTCTGCCATGCCACTGTCCCTGTGGCCTCGCTGGGGCCTGCTGCTGTGATGAGAGAGCTGCTCTCCTGTCCCCCCCATCAGCTCGAGAGAAATGCATTCTGATCGTATAACATTTCAAAATCCAATTGCAGAAAACCACAGCTTTGGAAGCTTCGTCCCCTTGTCCCCGTCGAAGAGAGGAGGTTCTCAGCTTTCTGTAGGTATCTTTTTATTTCTCAACTCTCAATATTCAGCTCAATAGCAACTATTTTATAACCAAGATGTTTGGTATGGCTTTGAGATATGGAGCAGTGCACGCGGAATGCGCACCGGACATTGCGAAGGCCTATAGGTCACATGGGTGTATGGTTAGTTGAATACATGGCTCCTAGAGGTTTTATTATATTTAGTGTGTATTATATTTAGAGTTAGCAATCTAATTAATGTTTTTTGTGTTTCCACTTCCTCAGGTTTTGAACTCCAAATGAATTAGCCTATGATATCACTTTAACAAATTGCTGGATATTTACAGCAACAATTATACAGTTAGCTACTGTAATTATATATTACAGTACATGCATGTAAGAGCAATGCATTATCGGGGCTCAATGGCATTTTGCTACACTGCTGTAAAATTACAGCAATCACAGTAAAGTACTGTATTACCTGTTTTGCTGTATATTTACAGCAGCATACGGTGAATTATGGTGCATTTTGAGAAAATGATGTGGGCTGAGAAATAATCTCTGATTCATTAACATATTTTGACGGATGCCTTGTAAGAGGCTATATTTGTTGCACCGTTACTGGGAATGCTGTACCCCACAGAATACAGTACCAAACCGTATTGTTGTTTTTTTGTCCTGTAAATCTAATGTAACTTACTGGCTACTGTGCTGACAGTCATTTATTATGATTTAGTACCACCCCACAGAATACAGTACCGTTCTGCATGGTATTGTCGTGGCTCATTAACACATTTTGAGGCGTGCCTTGTAAGAGGCCACACTTGTTGTACCCGTTAGTGAGAATGCTGTACCCGTTAGTGAGAGTGCTGTACCAATTAAGTTATATGTGGTAGTAGATCCCTAACAATTACATCTATATGTGGGACAGATCAGAGTGGCGGTAAGTCTCAAACCATTAAAGGTTGAGTGTTTAGCCATGGTCTTTTGATCTGTTTTGCCCTGTAGTCACTGCCAGTTTCAAAGCCTTTGTTAAGGCCTCTGCCATGGTCGTTTGATCTGTTTTGCCCTGTAGTCACTGCCAGTTTCAAAGCCTTTGTTAAGGCCTCTGCCACGGTCTTTTGATCCGTTTTGCCATGTAGTCACTGCCAGTTTCAAAGCCTTTGTTAAGGCCTCTGCCATTGTCTTTTGATCCGTTTTGCCCTGTAGTCACTGCCAGTTTCGAAGCCTTTGTTAAGGCCTCTGCCATGGTCTTTTGATCCGTTTTGCCCTGTAGTCACTGCCAGTTTCGAAGCCTTTGTTAAGGCCTCTGCCATGGTCTTTTGATCCGTTTTGCCCTGTAGTCACTGCCAGTTTCAAAGCCTTTGTTAAGGCCTCTGCCATGGTCTTTTGATCTGTTTTGCCCTGTAGTCACTGCCAGTTTCAAAGCCTTTGTTAAGGCCTCTGCCATGGTCTTTTGATCGGTTTTGCCCTGTAGTCACTGCCAGTTTCAAAGCCTTTGTTAAGGCCTCTGCCATGGTCTTTTGATCGGTTTTGCCCTGTAGTCACGGCCAGTTTCAAAGCCTTTGTTAAGGCCTCTGCCATGGTCTTTTGATCTGTTTTGCCCTGTAGTCACTGCCAGTTTCAAAGCCTTTGTTAAGGCCTCTGCCATGGTCTTTTGATCCGTTTTGCCCTGTAGTCACTGCCAGTTTCAAAGCCTTTGTTAAGGCCTCTGCCATGGTCTTTTGATCTGTTTTGCCCTGTAGTCACTGCCAGTTTCAAAGCCTTTGTTAAGGCCTCTGCCATGGTCTTTTGATCGGTTTTGCCCTGTAGTCACTGCCAGTTTCAAAGCCTTTGTTAAGGCCTCTGCCATGGTCTTTTGATCGGTTTTGCCCTGTAGTCACTGCCAGTTTCAAAGCCTTTGTTAAGGCCTCTGCCATGGTCTTTTGATCTGTTTTGCCCTGTAGTCACTGCCAGTTTCAAAGCCTTTGTTAAGGCCTCTGCCATGGTCTTTTGATCCGTTTTGCCCTGTAGTCACTGCCAGTTTCAAAGCCTTTGTTAAGGCCTCTGCCATGGTCTTTTGATCTGTTTTGCCCTGTAGTCACTGCCAGTTTCAAAGCCTTTGTTAAGGCCTCTGCCATGGTCTTTTGATCTGTTTTGCCCTGTAGTCACTGCCAGTTTCAAAGCCTTTGTTAAGGCCTCTGCCATGGTCTTTTGATCCGTTTTGCCCTGTAGTCACTGCCAGTTTCAAAGCCTTTGTTAAGGCCTCTACAAGTGCATGTGACTTAAAACACAAAATATTAATTGTTATGCTTTAATACATAATAATATATTCACTGTTCGCAATTGCTGTAATGTTATTACAATACAAATTAACAATAAAGTACTGTATTGCTGTATACACTGAGTATACCAAACATTTGGAACACCTGTACTTGGTGTGTTTACTGCAGCATTCTATAAAATTGCATTGTGGACACATTTTGTGGGAGTGGAAAGAATCGCTGGCTCATTAACATTTTGAGGCATGCCTTGTCAGTGGATATATTTGTTGCACCCGTTAGTAACAATGCTGTACCAATTAAACTGACATGTGGTAGTAGTGCCCTAACAATTGAATGTATATAGGGAACAGATCAGAATGACAACGGGTCACCTCTTAAGGATCTGACTCTTTAAAAATATATATATATTTCGCCTAAAATGACATACCCAAATCTAACTGCCTGTAGCTCAGGACCTGAAGCAAGGATATGCATATTTTTGATACCATTTGAAAGGAAACACTTTGAAGTTTGTGGAAATGTTAAACTTATGTAGGAGAATGTAACACATTAGATCTGGCAAAGATAATACAATGAAAAAAACATGCATTTTTTTGTATTTTTTTTTTGTACCATCTTTGAAATGCAAGAGAAAGGCCATAGTGTATTATTCCAGCCCAGGTACAAGATTTTGGCCACTAAATGGCAGCAGTGTATGTGCAAAGTCTTAGACTGATCCAATGAACCATTGCATTTCTGTTCAAAATGTTGTATCAAGACTGCCCAAATGTGCCTAATTAGTTTATTAATAGATTTTCAAGATCATAACTGTTGACTCTCCTAAAACAATAGCATGATATTATTTCACTGTACAGTGCAGTTCGATTAACAAGAATTTAAGCTTTCTGCCAATATCAGATATGTCTATATATACAGTGGGGAGAACAAGTATTTGATACACTGCCAATTTTGCAGGTTTTCCTACTTACAAAGCATGTAGAGTTCTGTAATTTTTATCATAGGTGCACTTCAACTGTGAGAGACAGTAGGAGTGGGAGGTCTGGGTGGGAGGAGAGGCTGGCTTCGTATGAGAGGTTCATGGCTCTGTTCAGTTATTTTCATTCATCCACCAGAGGGCAGAGAGGGGGGTGGGCGCCTGCTCCAACTACGGCAGGATGACCGCTGACCAGAAGCACTCACCTTTTGGACAGTAGCAGCATCCAGCGGCTGGAATGAGCCGGCTCTCTGTACGCTATTCCCCAAGAGGACTGTGCGAGGAGGTCCAACACGCTGTAGCAGAGCCTGGACCTATGGAGGTCGGGGTCACATGCCTCCCCGCGGCAGAGCAACGCAGACAGAGACAGCTGAGGCTATGTCTCTATTGTGGTTAAGGCAGGCTTCAGCAGTGTCCGGTACGTCCCAAGAGCAGAGGGTTGGTCACGTGATCTTCCACCTCCTGGGGCAGGTGTGAGTATCCCATTTATCAGTTTCTGCTAAATCCTTTTTTAGTGTCGATCACACTAGCTGGCTGTCCCTCGTGTACTGTTTCTACAGAGCTAGTGGATTCCGGAGCCGCTGGCAACTTTATTGGCCAGACCCTTTCCTCATCTCTGAACATCCCCTCAAACCCGCTCTCCTCTGTTTCCGGTTCAAGCCCTTGATAATTGGCCACTAGGAACCGGAACCATCACACACATCCCCACACCACTCACCGTGGAGTCTATTCATCAGGAAAATATCCCCCTTCATCACTTGTGCACCAGCTCACAAACTCATTCTCGGCCTCCCATGGATCCAACACGTTAACCCCACCATCTCATGGTCGAGGATGAGAATCACGGACTGGTCACCTGAATGCCAGAGGACCTGTTTTCCTATTCCCTCTTGTGTCGTAGCTCCTGTGGTCTGGGACGTAGATGTGGACATTCACCAGGCTCTGGAGAGAACCCACTCCCTGTCCTCCTGAGTGCATCTACGTTCCCACGGGGATAAGGGAGCGACTGTTGACCTGGGCACACACAGCTGTCGTTGCTGGACATCCTGGGATCACCCGTACTATACAATCGCTCTCCAAAAAGTATTGGTGGCCCACCTTGGCGTAGGACGTTACACACTACTTCAATTCGTGTTGTGTGCGTGCCCAAACTAAGTCTCTCGGGAACACTCCAGCAGGAAAACTCCTTCCTGTGCCTTAGCGTCCCTGGTCTCATCTGTCCATTGATTTTACCGATCCCCCCTCTGACAGTTTCACCACCATTCTGGTGGTTGAGGACAGATTTTAAAAATCATGTCGCTTCATCCCTCTCTGGTCTCCACACTGCTATCCAGGTCGCTGAGGCACTGTTCCAGCAGATCTTCCGGCATTGTGGCCTTCCGGAGGACATCGTCTTCGACTCTGGCCCCCAATTCACATCACGGGTGGGTCACTCATGAAACCATAAATACCATGGCAGTAATAATTTTAAATATAAAACATGTAATATAACATAATATCATAAAGATAGTGTTCTCTACCTTGCACAGAGTAATTTCAACTTAAGAATTATTTTTTGTATTTTATTGTATTTATCTCATTACCGTGTCCAACTCTTATGTTGTAATTTAACTTCTTTGGGATAGGGGGCAGCATTTTCACTTTTGGATGAATTGGTGCCCATAGTGAACTACCTCCTACTCTGTCCCAGATGATAATATATGCATATTATTATTACTATTGGATAGAAAACACTCTGAATTATGTCTGGTACTATGATGACATAAAAGCATCCCAGTGCCACAACCTGCCACATCCTCAGCTCGACACTTCTGTGTTTTGCCTGAGATCTGGGCAGAGTACACAAACTGTGTTTCATGTCTGTATGCTACTCGTGTTTCTTGTTTTGTTCCATGTTCTGTTTATTATTAAGCTCACCACCTACACTTGCTTCCTGACTCCCAGCGCCCACGTTAGTGTTACATTGTAACCACTGCATGAACAACCATGCCCATGGCTTGGAAGTGCATATGCTACCAAACTTGGGTGATCGTAAAATTACTAGATATAAAAAGATTGAACCCCTGTCCCCCGCCTCAACTTTTGCCATCATCAACTCCCTTGTCCCCTTCAACATTGACTACACTTGATACAGAGGTGGTGATACTGTTTCTGAGGCTCTATTTCTGATTAAAGGAGGAACAAAAGCAATAGAGAAGAGATACTTTCGCAAAATAATTGACAACTAAAAAAATTGACTCATTTGTAAAGTATTCAGACCCCTTGACTTTTTCCACATTTTGTTACGTTACAGCCTTATTCTAAAATTAATCTACACACAATACCCCATAATGACAAAGCAAAAACAGGTTTAGATTTTATTGCAAATTCATAAAAAATGTAAATATCACATTTACATAAGTATCAGACCCTTTACTCAGTACTTTGTTGAAGTACCTTTGGCAGCAATTACAGCCTTGAGTCTTCTTGGGTACGATGCTACAAGCTTGGAACACCTGTACTTGGAGTTTCTCCCATTCCTCTCTGCAGATCCTCTCAAGCTCTGTCCGGTTGGATGGGGAGCTTCACTCCACAGCCATTTTCAGGTCTCTCCAGAGATGTTCCATCCGGTTCAAGTCAGGGCTCTGGCTGGGCCACTCAAGGACATTCAGAGACTTGTTCCGAAGCCACTCCTGCGTTGTCTTGGCTGTGTGCTTAGGCTCGCTGTCCTGTTGGAAGGTAAACCTTTGGCCCAGTCTGAGGTCCTGAGCGCTCCGGAGAAGGTTTTCATCAAGGATCTCTCTGTACTGATAAGGCAATGCCAGAATGAAAGAGACACATGTTATGTATTTTGCCCTCTGTCTCTTTCCCACCTTCTCTCTCACGTTCCAGCACCATTAGATTAATTGACACAGAGCACATAGAGAGAGAAATGTCCATGGTGAGTAAAGTTTCCCCTACAGGCAGCAAGTGACAGAAAGAGGGAGGTCAAGAGAGAGAGGTGCCCAGAGCGAGGGTAGAGGTCAGCAAAGTCTCATGCAGCTTAAAGTGCAAGTTTGCAGTCTGTCCTGCCTGACACAATGTTCCCTTGTCTATTTGATTTAATGTTTTCAAATTAATTATCCACATGAACATTTTAATGAGAAATCCCTAATGTGTTTATTTTTCTTGCACATATAATGGAATGTAGCACTTGTCAGTTTCTTAGTGAGGTTAGCTTGGTACCCTATAAGGACAGTGCATGACCAGAACCACATCAGCACTTGCTGGGGTTGAATCACTAACCCACTGGTTAGCAACATCCGCAACAGTTTAAGTCAAATGGCTAAACCATGGAAAAACAATTCCAGTTCCATTAGGCCCCAGTACTGTTGGTTGTCATCGATTGTCCATCACAGGTCCCCTACAGGGCCCCTGCAGGTCCACATCAGTCACTAATTAAAAATCAACTACAAACACGAAGAATCTCCACTTCTGTCGACCTTGGGCAATTTGAGCCCCAGCTCTGCTGATGTTGTTGGAGCTGAGTCTCCATTGTTGTCACTCACTCACACACTCACCCACTCACCCACACTCTCTCTCTCTCTCGCTTGCTCGCCCGCTCGCCTCCAGCTGTTCCCCGCCATGTTGTCTTAGGCCCACACTCCTCCACTTGTCACACCAGTTACACGACCCAAACAGTGAAACAATTAAAATGAAAGACTAGAGCCTGTACCAGAGGCAAAGTCTGTTCCTATTAATCCTGTAACCGGACTCAGTAAGTGGACATGGACTCAGGTGTGTGTGAGCTGTGTGACAAATACGTGACTGATGCTATGTGTGTCACAAGAGAATGACGGCTTATAATAATGGCATCAAACATGAAAACCATGTGTTTGATGAGTTCAACATCATTCCATTCTAGCCTTTACACTGATCCCATCCTCCCCAATTAAGGTGCCACCAACCTCCTGTGATGTGTGTTTAAGTGAGTGTTTGGGCATTGTTCGCCTCTGGGCCACGGCCTGCCACAAGCCAATCGGGTATATCCACAATAAGGTGTGAATGGTTATAGAGGCCTAATAGAGCGTTAACATCAGGTGACAGAGCCCCCACTTCAGATCGGGACATGGACATTTAAGACTTTTCCAGAGTTAGGTTGCGTAGGAATGCAAAAGTAATAATTAGGTGTGTGCTTAGATTCGTCCTCTTTCATTCGTGTACTAAACACGTGTAAATTGAAGAGGGGGATCACGGCTAGGGATCAGCCAGTGTTAGAGTGCCTTGCAAAATGGCACGTCAACAGATTTTTCACAGAGTCGTCTCGGGGATTAAAACCAGTGACCTTTTTGTCAACAGTGTTGGGGAGTAGTGAACTACATCAACAAGTAATTAAACAACATTTTGCAGTAGCTTGGCGGTAAACTGACTTTTTGGGATTTAAAGAAGGATTTTATCTAACAAAACGACCATGCATGTTGTAGCTGAGACCCTTTGGATTGCAAATCAGAGGAAGATTTTCAAAAAGTAAGTGAATGTTTAATCGCTATTTGTGATTTTGTGAAGCCTGTGCTGGTTGAAAAATATTTTGATGTGGGGCGCCGTCCTCAAACAATCACATGGCATGCTTTCGCTAATTGGTAGCTTGGTAAACTATATTTTCAGAGTAGCTTCCCCAACACTGGCTGTCAATCTGAGAAGAGAATGTTGGGCTGACCGAGTAACAGTCTGAGTGACTGAATGATTGGGACTTAAAACAAGTCACTGCTGAGCATTGTCTGCTAGGAAAGGAGGTAGGAGTGCAAACGTCAGCTGTCAGTCTGAGAAGAGTATGAATGACTGACTGAGTGTTAAGTTTAACGGAAAGTGATAGGCATAGATGTGTGTTTACAGTGTGATCGTCAAGTAGGTTTCAGAGGATGTACAATCAATGTATTCCTGAGAGTTGTGCATTATTTAGTGCCTTCGGAAAGTATTCGGACCGCTTGACTTTTTCCATATTTTGTTACGTTACAGCCTTATTCTAAAATGGATTAAATAAAGCAACATTTCTCAGTATATTCTCAATATACACACAAAACCCATAATGGCAAAGCAAAAACACCTTATTTTCATAAGTATGCAGACCCTTTGCTATGAGACTCAAAATTGATCTCAGGTGCATCCTGTTTCCATTGATCATCCTTGAGATATTTCTACAACTTGATTGGAGTCCACCTGTGGTAAATTCTGCGATGCAGTTCCTTGCGCCACACGGGAGGCCTATTGTGTGTAGATTGATGAAAAAGAACAATATAATCCATTTTAGAATAAGGCTGTAATGTAACAAAATGTGTAAAGTCAAGGGGTCTGAATACTTTCTGAATGCACTGTAAATGCTTTATAGATGTACAATTACATGGGTTATATCCTCCTGCTGTGACAAGTGAATATGCAGGTTTATTTTTTTATTTCAACTTTATTTAACCAGGTAGGCTAGTTGAGAACAAGTACAGTATGGGGATGAAGTAGATAGCCCATCTGTAAACAGCCAATCTATGTACAGGTGCAGTGATCTGTGAGCTGCGCTGACAGCTGATGCTTAAAGCTAGTGAGGGAGATATGAGTCTCCAGCTTCAGTGATTTTTGCAGTTCATTGCAGTCATTGGCAGCAGAGAACTGGAAGGAAAGGCGACCAAAGGAGGAATTGGCTTTGGGGGTGACCAATGAGATATACCTGCTGAAGCGCGTGCTACGAGTGGGTGCTGCTATGGTGACCAGTGAGCTAAGGCGGGGCTTTACCTAGCAAAGACTTGTAGATAAGGTCTAGATGTCAGGTGCACCCTCCTGCTTACGTAAGTTTTAAGCACTACATTAGTTCCTGAAAATACTTGTCTTTCTGTTCGGCAGGTGAAAACGAGTCCTGATGTACAATACGTCATGAATAATCTTCAGACAGGTACTGTTTGTCATCTGTCTAAGCAGGTTAGCGCTAGCCGGGAGGTAGACATGTATGAGTGTTCAAGAGTTCTCACCCGAAGCAAATGGAGTTCTCTTCTCATTATGTTTGACCATTAGAAAATGCAGTGGGTTACAATAGCGTCCAGAGTCTCAAACTCAAAGTAAATGAAACGGTTTCTGTATTGTGTCTATGGTTGCAACACAAATGAAACCCTACTACCTTATATACTGCACTACCTTAGACAGAGCCCTACAGACCCTGGTCAAAAGCAATGCCCAACTTAGGGAATAGGGTGCCGTTTGTGTTGTCACCTATCTTTGTCAGAAGGACCTTGAGAAGAGGACACAGTCGACATCATTCCCCTCTCATTCTCTTCCTCCCTCCCTTCAAATGACACATTATCTTCGTTCAAAATCGTTTTCCTGACTGTAAAACGTCAGTAAAATGAAAATGGACGTTCACTCCTGGCAATGACAAAAAAAACTTCTCCATGTGGTAACCTATTCCCTATGTAGTACACTACGTTTGACCAGTGTCCATCAGGCTCTGAATAAGTTACCATGTGGGACGTAGCCACTAAGCTGGTAATATGTTCATCCCGAAAGTAAACTCCACTTAGCATTTACAATTTAGCAGAAGCTCTTATCCAGAGCAATTTACAGTAGTGAGTGGATGCATATTTCACGCTGGCACCCCATGGGAATAGAACCCACAACCCCTGGCATTGCAAGCACCATGCTATACCAACTGAGCCACACAGGACCATGTGATGCTTTGTCATCACAGGGGCCAATGTGTATGCTGAAATGTGTGCTATCATCGCTTTCTGAAACTTCTTTTCACCGGTGCCCAACAGAACAGCTTTTTTTGTTCCTCTAAACCTTTCTCGCCGTATTGTCCCCTCTGTCCAATTTCCCAGCTCAAGCCAGAGGAACAATAACAACAGCAACAACAAAAACCGCCAGCCATTCCATATTGATCTTGCACATTAATAGATTTCAGAAAATTAGAGCTCGGGTAAAGTCGTCCCTTTTTCTCTACTGTTTCCCCCCGCTGACACAGGTTCCTCATTAAAACCAGTATCTGATTAAAATGAAGCCCTCCTCCCCCTTCTATTCGTCCCTCATCCCTCCATGCCTCCGCTTACTATTCATAAAACATAGTTTGCCCATCTACAAAGGAGAATGGGGTGGTGTTTCAACGCTAATCTGGTTTCGCTAGACAGCGCTCAGGCAGCCGGCTAATGGCTGCTGACGAATGAAAGGGGAAACCCTTAAGTCTCCTCAATGTATCGAGTGCTGTGGCCACTTCTTTACTTACCCACGGTGCATGATAATAAGTAAACAAGCAGTACACACACACACACACAAACACGTTTGCATCTCAATGTGAAAAAAACGATCTGCATGTTCTTCACAAAGAGGGCAACTGATGCTACTGAGCCAGATGTCTATGTGTCAGGGGAGAAGCTCCAGGTGGTATCTGATTTTAAGTACCTTGGCATCATACTTGATTCCAACCTCTCTTTTAAAAAGCAGGTGAAAAAGGTCATTCAAATAACCAAATTCAACCTTGCTAATTTCCGATTTATACAAAATTGTTTGACTACAGAGGTAGCAAAACTGTACTTCAAATCTATGATACTCCCCCACTTAACATACTGTTTGACTAGTTGGGACCAAGCTTGCTGTACAACATTAAAAATAATTCAGTCTGTCTACAAACAGGCTCTCAAAGTGCTTGATAAGAAGCCCAATAGCCATCATTACTATTGTGGGGCGGCAGGGTAGCCTTGTGGTTAGAGCGTTGGACTAGTAACCAAAAGGTTGCAAGTTCAAATCCCCGAGCTGACAAGGTACAAAATCTGTCGTTCTGCCCCTGAACAGGCAGTTAACCCACTGTTCCTAGGCCGTCATTGAAAAATAAGAATTTGTTCTTAACTGACTTGCCTAGTTAAATATTTAAAAAAAGGTAAATTTGTAAGTCGCTCTGGATAAGAGGGTCTGCTAAATGACTTAAATGTAATTACTGTTACATCCTCAGAAAGCATGAGCTCCTGAGTTGGAAAAATCTTGCGCAATACACCGATGCATGTCTTGTATTCAAGATCCTAAATGACCTGGCTCCCCCTCCACTCAGTACTTTTGTTAAACAGAAAACCCAAACATATGGCAGCAGATCCACAAGGTCTGCCAGGAGAGGTGACTGTATAGTTCCCTTAAGGAAAAGCACCTTTAGTCAAATCTGCTTTCTCTGTGAGAGCTTCCCATGTCTGGAATACACTGCCATCAGACACACAACTGCACCACCTATCACAAAAAAGACATGGCTAAAGGACAATCAGATTTGTGAACATAATCCCTAGCTGTGTATTGCCGCTTTCCATGTCGTCTGTAGCTTGTGAGGTGTGGAAACATTTCGATGCTATTATGGGTTTTGTCTTGTTCCTTTTTGTGGTATGTTGCTCTGTCTGCATGCTAATTCTTGCTTGTCCTATGTTGCTCTGCGGATGCTCACTGCTCAATGATTGTCTGTATTGTTATTGTAATTGTTTTTAATAACCTAGCCCAGGGACTGCGGTTGAAAATTAGCCGGCTGGCTAAAACCGGCACTTTTACTGAAACTTTGATTTAATGTGCACTGTAACTGTAAAAATAAACATAAACACACACACGTCACACAGACAGACAAACACACACAAACACAGAGACAGACACACTGTCACACCCTGATCTGTTTCACCTGTCTTTGTGCTTGTCTCCATCCCCTTCAGGTGTCGCCCATCTTCTCCATTATATGTATACCTGTGTTCTCTGTTTGTCTGTTGCCAGTTTGTTTTGTTTGTCAAGCCAACCAGCATTTTCCCCCTTTCTCCGGTCTGTTTCTAGTTCCTGTTTTCTAGTTTTCCTGGTTTTGAGCATTCCGCCTGCCCCGACCCTGACTGCCGCTCTGTACCTGGTCACGTCACGCTGAATTATTGACCTCTGCCTGCCCTGACCCTGACTGCCGCTCTGTACCTGGTCACGTCACGCTGAATTATTGACCTCTGCCTGCCCTGACCCTGAGACTGCCTGCCGTTCTGTACCTCTGATCTGGATTACCGACCTCTGCCTGCCCTTGATCTGTCGTTTTGCCTGCCCCCTGTTCTATCAATAAACTTGTGTTACTTCGACACCGTCTGCATCTGGGTCTTCTCCTGAAACATGATACACACACACACAAAGGCACTTCATGCACACACACTAAGGGATACATGGGATACACCAACACACTCCAATGTAGGTCCTATTTGCATCATGAGTATGCATTCTGCTGTGTTATTCTCCCCCAGTTTACAGATCAGTTTTTCAAAGGTAGGTAATGGCTTCTAATCTCGCCTAATTGAGTTGTTTGTTTAGGGGTTTGAGAATTTACTAGAGATGTTATGACAAGATGGGTCATTCTCGGTCAGGATTGTACGGTAGGCCGAGGAAAATATTAGCTTCATTCACAGTGATTTGTAGTATGATATTTTTTTTATGAATCATAATATCCTTAGTGTCACGGCCGTCAACAGAAGTAGACCAAAGCGCAGCGTGGCGAGCGTACATATTCCTTTTATTTATATGACGCCGACAAAAACAATAAACAATCCAAAACAACCGTGAAGCTAAAGGGCTATGTGCCACAAACAAAGTTAACCTCCCACAAAGACAGGTGGGAAAAAGGGATACCTAAGTATGGTTCTCAATCAGAGACAACGATAGACAGCTGTCCCTGATTGAGAACCCTACCATGCCAAAACATAGAAATACAAATAATAGAACATAGAATACCCAAACCAAATAGAGACATAAGAAGGATCTCTAAGGTCAGGGCGTGACAACTAGTCCCTACTCGTCCTGTGAAAAGACTGAATGCACCGCTACTTTACTACAGTAAAACCCTGTAAATTCCTAAATAACTTCTTTGCACATGATTGCTCTTTATTATACATGACAAAAATGACCAAGCAAAATGTCAATTATACGGTTATCATCAATTATGAATGTAACGCTACTAGGCATCAATTTATTTATTTTTTATTTAACCTTTTTTTACTAGGCAAGTGAGTTAAGAACAAATTCTTATTTTACAATGACGGTCTACCTCGGGCCATAACCCTCCCCTAAACCAGGCGACGCTGGGCCAATTGTGCGCCGCCCTATGGGATAGGTAGTTCCTAATTGTGTTGAATTATTTGAAATAATTACAAGAAAGTACCCATTGTTACTAAACAGTATTTTCTAGTAGCAGTGGAAACTGAATCGCAAATTATAGGGCAAACCCATTCAATGGTACAGCCACAGTGTAACGTCCTGACCAGAGTTCTTATGTGTTTTGCTTGTTTAGTGTTGGTCAGGACGTGAGCCCGGGTGGGAATTCTATGTTGTGTGTCTAGTTTGTCTGTTTCTGTGTTCAGCCTAATATGGTTCTCAATCAGAGGCAGCTGTCAATCGTTGTCCCTGATTGAGAATCATATATAGGTGGCTTGTTTTGTGTTGGGGATTGTGGGTGGTTGTCTTCTGTCTTTGTGTTCTGCACCAGATAGGACTGTTTCGGTTTTCACATTTCTTGTTTGTAGTGTTCTAATATATTCTTTATTAAATCATGTTGAACACTAGCCGCGCTGCGTTTTGGTCCTCTCCTTCATCCCAGGAAGAAAACCGTTACACAGTCGAAGCAAGGATCTGCTATCACGTGTCACAAACGTGACTAAGATTGCCAGGCAATCATCTCTCTAGCCAGTGGCAGTTATCCAATCGTTCCAGCCCGAGACCCCAGAAATCTGTCGCAAGGACAAGTCGAGTAGTGCTAGAACTCCTTGAGCCTATGGTCGTACCCATTGAGGCTGACTCAACGTTAACCTTCCCAAGCCTGTCCCTCTCTGAGACCCCCATCATTGTCCCACTTGGCCCATCAGCGAACGGAGTCGAAAGAAAGACAGTGATATCCTTGACCCCCTACCCCAGCCATCTTTCTCGGGAACTCCACTTTACTAGCCAGGGGAAAGGAGGTTAACCTCTAATTCCTCCCAAACCCGGATCCGGGAGCACCCCCATCAGTAAAAAAGCTGACTAGCATAGCCTAGCATAGCGTCACAAGTAAATACTAGCATCTAAATATCATTAAATCACAAGTCCAAGACACCAGATGAAAGATACACATCTTGTGAATCCAGCCATCATTTCTGATTTTTTAAATGTTTTACAGGGAAGACACAATATGTATATCTATTAGCTAACCACGTTAGCAAAAGACACCACTTTTTTTACTCCACCAGTTTTTTACTCCATCAGTAGCTATCACAAATTCGACCAAATAAAGATATAAATAGCCACTAACCAAGAAACAACTTCATCAGATGACAGTCTGATAACATATTTATTGTATAGCATATGTTTTGTTAGAAAAATGTGCATATTTCAGGTATAAATCATAGTTTACCATTGCAGCCACCATCACAACTCTCACCAAAGCGACTAGAATAACTACAGAGAGCAACGTGTATTACCTAATTACTCATCATAAAACATTTCTTAAAAATACACAGCGTACAGCAATTGAAAGACACAGATCTTGTGAATCCAGACAATATTTCAGATTTTCTAAGTGTTTTACAGCGAAAACACAATATAGCGTTATATTAGCTTACCACAATAGCAAACATCACAACAGCATTGATTCAAGCCAAACATAGCGATAACGTATAAACCACCAAAAGATATTAATTTTTTCACTAACCTTCTCAGAATTCTTCAGATGACAGTCCTATAACATCATATTACACAATGCATATAGAGTTTGTTCGAAAATGTGCATAGTTAGCGGCACAAATCGTGGTTATACAATGTGATTAGTGGCCAAAACTTCAAGCAATCTGTCCGGCGCCATCTTGGAGAGGCACCTAATCTAATCGAAAACTATTCATAAACTTGACTAAAAAATACAGATTGGACAGCAAATGAAAGATAAATTAGTTCTTAATGCAATCGCTGTGTTAGATTTTTAAAATTAACATTACTGCGCAATACAGCGTGCGCTAAAGCGAGACCGCACCATAATTCATGGCGGAATTATTATTTGACATTTGTCAACATAAGTACGAATTAACAGCATAAAGACTGCTTACTATTAGCTGAGCTTCCATCAGAATCTTGGGCAAGGTGTCCTTTCTCCAGAACAATCGTCTTTGGGTTGAAAGATGTCCCCTTGTCCTGTCGAAATAGCCGCTAACGTTAGCCACCCACTGGAGAGGTGTCCAACTCGTGAAAGCGCATCACAAAGAAATCCAGGAAAATCGCAATAAACTGCTATAAACTGCTATAAGTCGGTTTAAATTAACTACCTTATGATGTCTTTAACAACTATAACGAATAAAAACATGACCGGAGATACAAAACTGCTAAAACGAAAGCTTTGCAGGAGGCCATTGTGATGTCCCTCTTGCGCCAGGCGCCCAGTTGAAAAGGACGGTACTTCCGTTCCACGGTCTTATATAGGGCCACAGATTGCTCAATCCACTCCATTCAAATTCTCCCCGCTTACTGACATCTAGAGGAAGACGTATGCAGTGCATGTAGCCCGATGGCTTACATGGGGACTTATAAACTGACCTCAGAACAGGGACCTCGATTTCTGAAATCTCACTCCCTGAGCTGCAGTGCTGCAGAATGAGTTCTGTTTCACTCAGAGAAATAATTCAAACGGTTTTAGAAACTAGAGTGTTTTCTATCCAATAGTAATAATAATATGCATATTGTACGAGCAAGAATTGAGTACGAGGCAGTTTAATTTGGGAACTAATTATTACAAAGTCGAAATGGCGCCCCCCTAGTGTCAAGAGGTTAATGCACTGGAATTGGTGATGTAAGCTCTAATCTGATAGAGACGGGATCGGCGCTCTGTCACTTCTGGAGATGTGACGTCCGTTGCGTGGCCCATGAGCGAAGGACTGTAATACTGTCGTACCACTCGCACGAGACGTGTGAAAATGATTTCTGGTCTATATGCTCTCACCAGGGGGATATCGAATACTACCTCACACTGGCTTCTCTAGTAGTAGGTTGCCCCTAGACAATGATCTTCCGACACACACACACACTAACACAAACACACTAATACACACCAGCAGACGTGGCCTTAAACTGCCAGCACTGGTCACAATCCATCATCTTCATCTCCCAGAGTGCTTTGGGCAGTGAGCGAACTGCAGGCTTGACCCCATACTGAGAGACAACAATGAGATCTGTGATTGATGCAGCTCTGTCAGACCCTCTGCAAAGCAGATTGTGATAGGAGGGGGGAATGATGTGAAGAGGGTTACTGTATAGCAGCGCACGTCTATTTGCAATCATCAAAGCCTCCACCTGCAGCTTTATCGATCACGTCACATGAGGGAGGCATCAGAGGTGAGAGACGGGCTGTGTCTAAATGCTGAAATAGCTTAATCTCCTTACCCAGGTGGGTCCCCTGCGGGACGGTTGAGCTAACGCGATTAGCATGAGGTTGTAAGTAACAAGAACATTTCCCAGGACATAGACATATCTGATATTGGAAGAAAGCTTAAAGTCTTGTTAATCTAACTGCACTGTTCAATTCACAGTAGCTATTACAGTGAAAGAATACCATGCTATTGTTTAAGGAGAGTGCACAGTTTTGAACATGAAAAGTTATTAATAAACAAATTAGGCACATTTGGGCAGTCTTGACACAACATTTTGAACAGAAATGCAATAGTTCATTGGATCAGTCTAACACTTTGCACATAAACTGCTGCCATCTAGTGGCCAACATCTAAATTGCACCTGGGCTGGAATAATACATTATGGCATTTCTCTTGCATTTCGAAGATGATTGTTCAAAAGAAATACAAAAAAAGTTGTTTTTTTCTTTGTATTATCTTTTACCATATCTAATGTGTTACATTCCTTTCACATTTCCACAAACTTCAAAGTGTTTCCTTTCAAATGGTACCAATAATATGCATATCCTTGCTTCAGGGCCTGAGCTACAGGCAGTTAGATTTGGGTTTGTCATTTTAGGTGAAAATTGAGAAAAAAAAGGGGCCGACCCTTCAGAGGTTTTAAGTATTTTCATAGAAGTGTTCCTGTGTGCAAGGAATGTTTCCAAGAGACCATCCCCTATGCAGAAATCGCTCCGTCATTTACTGGTTGCAAAATACTCTTTTCAGTTTATGTGACAAAACAAGTATGGTGTAGAGAATCATTGTACCATCTAAACCGCTATGAAATGTATTTTCCATAACCAAAAATATATTTTCAGCTGTTTGAAGCTGGTGTATAAAACCGAAAGTAAAAGTTGCAAATAGAAAAAGTAAGAACGGAATAAAAAAAATGCACATAGAACAGATCTTCTGCTTCTTAGACTTGCAGCTCTATAAACACATTTCTGCGTGAACTTCTATGTGAAGTTACGTATTGCAGCTTTAACATTAAATAGATCTTACCCAGAACGTGGTTACCATGTTCTCAGAATGTAAGACATTAATGTTCTAGACAAGTCTCATGGGAAAGTTGCAAAAACATGAATGTTTCCAGTTTTCCTAGGGAGGGGAATATTCCGTCAACGTCCCACCAAACATTAATAGAACATGGTCATCAACCTTTTGAGTCGAGATCACTTTCTGATTCAAAATGCAAGCTGAGATCTACCGTTCAATTTTTTTTTTTTTTTTTACACACTGCCTCATGCACAAATTCATGTTGTTATTCCTATGACCAGAGAAAGTGAAATATTTATCTATGTTAAAAGAGGCCCAAGCCGCTAATAATAGCAACGCAAGACGATCGATGCACTTTCATACTTATTCATGCAGCTGAAGTGCTGGTTGTAGCACGAGTGGAAGTAGGGAGAAAGCTTGATTATGTCTTATAAAAGTATTGAATAGAAAGTGTTGACAGTGCTGAGTAAGAACTTCAACATGAACTCGCTCATACAAACAGCAGCTCTTTGCTGTATTCGTTAACAGTGTCTCTCTAGTCATGGTTTTACATGTTTAGAAATCTCACAGTATCAACTTTGCTGTAGCTTTTGTCGTGTCTTTGGCTATGCCGGATTAAGTGATATGACATGCTATTCTATAAAATCATTTCTCTGTAATTAATATTACCTGATTAAGCTAATCACCACGAAATAATGTTTATAGAGCTGTTATCTTCCGAATAAACTCTTAAAGACCTAGTAATCTTTTACATCAGTAGCAGTCAATATTTAATCGTCACTTTATTCAGTCTCATTTGAAAGTTGTAAATTCAAAATCAAATCAAGTTTATTTTATATAGCCCTTCGTACATCAGCTAATATCTCGAAGTGCTGTACAGAAACCCAGCCTAAAACCCCAAACAGCAAGCAATGCAGGTGTAGAAGCACAGTGGCTAGGAAAAACTCCCTAGAAAGGCCAAAACCTAGGAAGAAACCTAGAGAGGAACCAGGCTATGAGGGGTGGCCAGTCCTCTTCTGGCTGTGCCGGGTGGAGATTATAACAGAACATAGCCAAGATGTTCAAAATGTTCATAAGTGACAAGCATGGTCAAATAATAATCAGGAATAAATGTCAGTTGGCTTTTCATAGCCGATCATTAAGAGTTGAAAACAGCAGGTCTGGGACAGGTAGGGGTTCCATAACCGCAGGCAGAACAGTTGAAACTGGAATAGCAGCAAGGCCAGGTGGACTGGGGACAGCAAGGAGTCATCATGCCCGGTAGTCCTGGCGTATGGTCCTAGGGCTCAGGTCCTCCGAGAGAGAGAAAGAAAGAGAGAAGGAGAGAATTAGAGAGAGCCAAGATTTTCAAAATGTTCATAAATGACAAGCATGGTCAAATAATAATCAGGAATAAATGTCAGTTGGCTTTTCATAGCCTGTCATTAAGAGTTGAAAGCAGCAGGTCTGGGACAGGTAGGGGTTCCATAACCGCAGGCAGAACAGTTGAAACTGGAACAGCAGCAAGGCCAGGTGGACTGGGGACAGCAAGGAGTCATCATGCCCGGTAGTCCTGACGTATGGTCCTAGGGCTCAGGTTCTCCGAGAGAGAGAAAGAAAGAGAGAAGGAGAGAATTAGAGAGAGCATACTTAAATTCACACAGGACACTGGATAAGACAGGAGAAGTACTCCAGATATAACCAACTGACCCTAGCCCCCCGACACAAACTACTGCAGCATAAATACTGGAGGCTGAGACAGGAGGGGTCAGGAGACACTGTGGCCCCATCCGATGATACCCCCGGACAGGGCCAAACAGGAAGGATATAACCCCACCCACTTTCCCAAAGCACAGCCCCCGCACCACTAGAGGGATATCTTCAACCACCAACTTACAATCCTGAGACAAGGCCGAGTATAGCCCACAAAGATCTCCACCACAGCACAAACCAAGGGGGGGCGCCAACCCAGACAGGAAGATCACGTCAGTAACTCAACCCACTCAAGTGACGCACCCCTCCTAGGGACGGCATGAAAGAGCACCAGTAAGCCAGTGACTCAGCCCCTGTAATAGGGTTAGAGGCAGAGAATCCCAGTGGAGAGAGGGGAACCGGCCAGGCAGAGACAGCAAGGGCGGTTCGTTGCTCCAGAGCCTTTCTGTTCACCTTCACACTCCTGGGCCAGACTACACTCAATCATATGACCTACTGAAGAGATAAGTCTTCAGTAAAGACTTAAAGGTTGACACCGAGTCTGCGTCTCTCACATGGGTAGGCAGACCGTTCCATAACCAAGAATTTGGTTATCTTCACGAACCCTAGCTAACAAGTTGAATCAGCAATACAACATTTGGTTTAATTATTTATTTACTAAATAATCTACACAGAATGGATTATACATTGATTACAAATTATGTCATACAGGAAAACGTCCCGAGCGGACGGAACAGATATGACGGCTGGTTACACAAAGAAAGGGGGGTGGGTTTTGAATGAAAGAGCGGGAAGACTGAGGAACAAAGGGAGAAGCTATGCTATCATAAATACAGAATCTTATGCATTCTAAATAACCGCCCATTTGGAAAAAGGAAAATGCAATAAATATTTACTCTGAGCTGCGCTTCAATAGGTTGCCCAGCAGGGATCTCTTGTCCCCTGAAGAATGTCTCTGGTGGTAAACTGGATACGTTGTAGTATCGTTTTGTGTGTTAGACTGGATACGTCGTCCATCCTTTCTTAACCCACGTTTACAGCGGCTGCTGCTAACCCAACTGCTGGGAGGTATCACTTCTGGAGTGAATAAGAGTTCAAAGTTCATACCAAGTTGCCATACTTTTAAGCTCGTGCTATATTCTGGCTGGTATAGTCAAAATGCATCCTTTCGGCGTGTCGACGGTAGCGTCCCACTTGGCCAAAATCCAGAAAAATGTAGCGCGCCAAATTCAAATATATTACTATAAAAATCAATCTTTCATGTGTGATTTCAAATTAAAGCTACACATGTTGTGAATCCAGCCAACATGTCTGATTTAAAAAAGGATTTACGGGGAAAGCACACCAAACAATTGTTAGCTCAATACATAGCCACAGAAAAACACAGCCATTTTCCCAGCAAAATATAGTAGTAACAAAAAGCAGAAATAGAGATAAAATGAATCACTAACCTTTGAACATCTTCATCAGATGACACTCATATGACATCATGTTACACAATACATTTGTTTTGTTCGATAATGTGCATATTTATATCCACAAATCTCGGTTTACATTGGCGCCATGTTCAGAAATGCCTCCAAAATATCCGGAGTAATTACAGAGAGCCACGTCAAATAACAGAAATACTCATCATAAACTTTGATGAAAGATACATGTTTTACATATAATTAAAGATACACCTGTTCTTAATGCAATCGCTGTGTCAGATTTAAAAAAAACTTTAGTAAAAAGCACACCATGCAATAATCTGAGACGGCGCTCAGATTTAACAACATTTCTCCGCCATGTTGGAGTCAACAGAAATTACATCATAAATATTCCCTTACCTTTGATTATCTTCATCAGAATGCAGTGCCAGGAATCCTAGTTCCACAATAAATCGTTGTTTTGTTCGATAATGTCCATTATTTATGTCCAATTAGCTAATTTTGCTAGCATGTGTAGTACACATGTCCAAATGCTCGCGCAGATGCAGGCAAACGTCGGACGAAAACTTCAAAAAGTTATATGACAAGTCGAATAAACTGGTCAAACTTAGTAGAGAATCAATCTTCAGGATGTTGTTATCATATATATCCAATACTGTTCTAACCGGAGCATTCTTTTCAGTCTCCAAGTAATGGAACGCATGTCGATATCATGAGGGAGGTTGCATGACCAAGAAATGGCACTCTGCCAGACCACTGACTCAAACACCTCCCATCCGGTCCCACAACACAGCATAAGCTTCATTCCACGTACCACTGACTGTTGATATCTAGTGGAAGGCGTAGGAAGTGCAAACAGATCCATATATTACAGGGAATTGAATAGGCAATGACTTTAACATCGACCACTCTCAGAATTCTCACTTCCTGTTTGGATTTTTTCTCAGGTTTTTGCCTGCCATTTGAGTTCTGTTATACTCACAGACATCATTCAAACAGTTTTAGAGTGTTTTCTATCCAATAGTAATAATAATATGCATATATTAGCATCTGGGACAGAGTAGGAGGCAGTTCACTATGGGCACGCAATTTATCCAAAAGTGAAAATGCTGCCCCCTATATCAAAGAAGTTAAGAAGCTAAAATTACATTTAATCTTTTCACAAATAGTTTCATATTTAAACATTCAAATTGCACAACATTTCCATGTGAATCTGATAACTAGAATTTGTCGACTTTCCAAGATAGTTGATGTCATCCTGTCATTAGTAGTAATGTCTCAGACAACAACTGATCTGAGATCATATTCATTAAGTACCAACGCATATTTTCAACTGGTTGGATTACCGAAATATGGTTCCATTTTCCACCTTTCAATGTTACCAGACTCTCTATGTTACAAAGGCTTTACAAGAGTCAACTCTATAAAGGAGAGAGAGAGAAAAGGGGAAAGGTATTTATGGGGGTCATAAACCTCCCCCTACAGGCCAACTATCTATAGACACTACAGTAGCTACGTTACTGCAGACATGGTAATCTGAGCCATCCGATTGGTCAGTGGTAGGCCTGTAGTGCACTTGATTTGTTCCCCCCGAGCGCAGGGTATCTAAATTGGGTGCACCTACCACCAACAGCGCGAGACAAATAAAAAATAAACAGGAATGCATTTTTTACGGAAATGTTTGGTGATCGACAAGGAATAGCTTGGAAATCGACCAGTCGATCGCAATCGACCGGTTAGTGAACACTGCTCTAGGACATGTACTTATTGGGCCAGTATAGTTAGGCCCTGTCCTGCCCAGAAGAAACCCTACCTCTTCCTCTGTGGGCACTAGTGTAGCAATAGGGTGAATGCACTTTGAAGTAAATCTCAACTGTGTTAAAAGTACACTTTTATTGATCATAGTGATTCAGATTCATTATTAATTAAACAGGTTAACATGCCCCACCAACACCCACACCCGACCGGGTCAGATCCCACATTGTGTAGTTAAACCTCGAATCCTGGGTCAGATCCCACTCTCTGTGAAAATATGTGAAATACTGACCGGATCCGAAATTATATTACAAGAGTTTAGTTCCTAAAACAACATAAACACAAATTTCACACATTTACATTTTATTTTCTTAAATGACTGTCAATATGTGTCAATATCATTTTGTGACAAAAGGGCATAATCACTTCATGAAAATGAGCCACTGTGACGTACAGTAAGGTAAAATAGGCTACTTGTTGTGGCACAGGAGGAGGACGCAGCTGCAAAGAGTGATAGCCCCTAATCTATATAAAGTGAGTATCTGAAACATTGAGTCGTTCTTTGCTGACGTGAAGAGACTGAATGAAGGGGTTCATGGAGGAAAAAACACATTTATGCACATTGTGGATACAGAGGGAAAAAGGTCACCCATATTTTCAAGACCTGAGCTATTTAATTTAATTGTTTTATTTATTCGATTTACTGTCTATTTTGTTATTTTATTTGGATATTTTCTGTTTAAAATAACCGTTTTGGTAGTTAACTAATGTTGAATGAGTCAAGTGTGATATTTGTCAGATTAAGGATGAGCGACTCATTCATGCGCTATTTTTGTGTCCTTTGTTTCAAGTTATATTATAGTGCAGAGTTGGCGCCGGAGGAGATGGCCGCCGTTTTACGGTCTCCTAACCAATTGTGCTATTATGTGTTTGTTTTTTTTTTGCGATATTTGTCAATTATTTTGTACATAATGTTTCTGCAACCGTATCTTACGGAAGAAAAGAGCTTCTGGATATGGGGACAGCGATCACTCACCTCGGATTAGACAAAGATTTCTTCAACAACAGGCAGGACTCACACGATATTCTCCAAACACCCCTCAGGGCAGACATCCCAATTATTCGCAAAAGGAAGCGACGCAGAGGACGAAGAGCCGGATGCCTCGTCCGGACCCGCAGAAGGCAACTAGGAAAGCTGCCGTTAACGTCAATATTACTCGCCAACGTGCAATCATTGGACAATAAACTAGACGAGGTACGATCACGAATATCCTACCAACGGGACATCAAAAACTATAATATCCTATGCTTCACGGAATCGTGGCTGAATGAAGACATGGATATTCAGCTAGCGGGATACACGCTGCACTGGCAGGATAGAACAGCACACTCCGGTAAGAAGAGAGAGGGGGGGGGTAAACAACAGCTGGTGCACGAAATCTAAGAAAGTCTCTAGATTTTGCACGCCTGAAGTGGAGTATATTGTGATAAATTGCAGGCCACACTACTTGCCTAGAGAGCTCTCAGCTATACTTTTAGTGGCTGTTTATTTACCACCACAGACAGATGCTGGAACTAAGACCGCACTCAGTCAGCTGTATAAGGAAATGAGCAAACAGGAAACCACTCACCCAGAGGCGGCGCTCCTAGTGGCCGGAGACTTTAATGCAGGGAAACTTAAATCAGTTCTACCAAATCTCTATCAACATCTTAAATTTGCAACCAGAGGGAAAAACATTCTAGATCACCTGTACTCCACACACAGAGACGCGTACAAAGCTCACCCTCGCCCTCCATTTGGTAAATCTGACCACAACTCTATCCTCCTGATTCCTGCTTACAAGCAAAAATTAAAGCAGGGAGCACCAGTGACTCGGTCTATAAATAAATTGTCAGATGAAGCAGATGCTAAACTACAGGACTGCTTTGCTATCAGACTGGAACGTGTTCCGGGATTCTTCCGATGACATTGAGTAATACACCACATGAGTCACTGGCTTTATCAATAAGTGCATTGAGGACGTCGTCCCCACAGTGACTGTACGTACATACCCCAACCAGAAGCCATGGATTACAGGCTACATTCGCACTGAGCTAAAGGGTAGAGGTGCCGCTTTCAAGGTGCGGGACGCTAACCCGGAAGCTTACAAGAAATCCAGCTATGCCCTGCGACGAACCATCAAAACAGGCAAAGCGTCAATACAGGGCTAAGATTGAATCATACTACACCGGCTCCGATGCTCGTCGGATGTGGCAGGGCTTGCAAACTATTACAGACTACAAAGGGAAGCACAGCCACGAGCTGCCCAGTGACACGAGCATACCAGATGAGCTAAATCACTTCTATGCTCGCTTCGAGGAAAGCAACACTGAGGCATGCATGAGAGCATCAGCTGTTCCAGACGACTGTGTGATCACGCTCTCCGTAGCCGACGCGAGTAAGACCTTTAAACAGGTCAACATACACAAGGCTGCGGGGCCAGACGGATTACCAGGACGTGTGCTCCGGGCATGTGCTGACCAACTGGCAGGTGTCTTCACTGACATTTTCAACATGTCCCTGATTAAGTCTGTAATACCAACATGTTTCAAGCAGACCACCATAGTCCCTGTGCCCAAGAACATAAAGGCAACCTGTCTAAATGACTACAGATCCGTAGCACTCACGTTCATAGCCATGAAGCGCTTTGAAAGGCTGGTAATGGCTCACATCAACACCATTATCCCAGAAATCCTAGACCCACTCCAATTTGCATACCGCCCAAACAGATCCACAGATGATGCAATCTCTATTGCACTCCACACTGCCCTTTCCCACCTGGACAAAAGGAACACCTATGTAAGAATGCTGTTCATTGACTACAGCTCAGCATTCAACACCATAGTACCCTCAAAGCCCATCACCAAGCTAAGGAACCTGGGACTAAACACTTCCCTCTGCAACTGGATCTTGGACTTCCTGACAGGCCGCCCCCAGGTGGTGAGGGTAGGTAGCAACACATCTGCAACTCTGATCCTCAACACTGGAGCTCCCCAGGGGTGCGTGCTCAGTCCCCTCCTGTACTCCCTGTTCACCCACGACTGCATGGCCAGGCACGACTCCAACACCATCATTAAGTTTGCTGACGACACAACAGTGGTAGGCCTGATCACCGACAACGACGAGACAGCCTATCGGGAGGAGGTCAGAGACCTGGCCGGGTGGTGCCAGAATAACAACCTATCCCTCAACGTAACCAAGACTAAGGTGATGATTGTGGACTACAGGAAAAGGAGCACGTCTCCATTCTCATCGACGGGGCTGTAGTGGAGCAGGTTGAGAGCTTCAAATTCCTTGGTGTCCACATCAAAACAAACTACAATGGTCCAAACACACCAAGACAGTCGTGAAGAGGCCATGACAAAGCCTATTCCCCCTCAGGAAACTAAAAAGATTTGGCATGGGTCCTGAGATCCTCAAAAGGTTCTACAGCTGCAACATCAAGAGCATCCTGACCGGTTGCATCACTGCCTGGTACAGCAATTGCTCGGCCTCCGACCGCAAGGCACTTCAGGGGGTAGTGCGTACGGCCCAGTACATCACTGGGGCAAAGCTGCCTGCCATCCAGGACCTCTACACCAGGCGGTGTCAGAGGAAGGCCCTAAAAATTGTCAAAGACCCCAGCCACCCCAGTCATAGACTGTTCTCTCTACTACCGCATGGCAAGCGGTACCGGAGTGCCAAGTCTAGGACAAAAAGGCTTCTCAATTGTTTTTACCCCCAAGCCATAAGACTCCTGAACAGGTAACCAAATGGTTACCCGGACTATTTGCATTGCTTGCCCCCCCCACCAACCCCTCTTTTACGCTGCTGCTACTCTCTGTTTATCTTAAATGCATAGTCACTTTAACTGTACATACTACCTAAAATTGGCCCGACCAACCAGTGCTCCCGCACATTGGCTAACCGGGCTATCTGCATTGTGTCCCACCACCCGCCAACCCCTATTTTTACGCTTCTGCTACTCTCTGTTCATCATATATGCATAGTCGCTTTGACGATACCTACATGTACATACCCCCTCAATAAGCCTGACTAACAGGTGTCTGTATAGCCTCTCTACTGTATATAGCCTGTCTTTTTACTGTTGTTTTATTTCTTTACTTACCTACACACACACTTTTTTTTTCGCACCATAGGTTCGAGCCTGTAAATAAGCATTTCACTGTAAGGTCTACTACACCTGTTGTATTCGGCGCACGTGACAAATAAACTTTGATTTGGATTAATTTCATGTCCTTTGTTTCAAGTTATATTAGAATGCAGAGTTACCGACACGTTCTTTCTGATTGTCTTCAATAAAGACCATTTTTGGACCAAGTTCATCTGCTCATGTTGTAAGTGCGGATGCGGTAGACTGATAGAGGTCAAAAAATATTGTAGCCTAATGTTGAACGGACGCAGCTGTATTGAGTGTGTAAGACATGTGGGAAGGGATAAGAAATATCTGGACAACTTTTCTCTTCAAGTATTTATATTGTATTAACTCTCCGGACGGTAAGGCCTACACAGCCGTGGCGTGGATGAGTTCTCTATCGAACCTGCATCCTAACCAATCTCAGGCGGTAAAGGCTAATTCAAGTTATGTCAAATGCACAAGTACAGTGAAATGCCTTTTTTTGCAAAACTCAAAATCCAACAATGCAATAATCAATAGCAATGTATGACTGGAAAGAAACACACGAGAAATAAGAATAGGAAATACACAATAAAGTAGGTAAGTAAGCGTACTATATACAGGAAATATTTCAAAAGTAACATCTAATACCATGTTTACATGTGCAAGTGATGGAGGTAGGTTACATGTGATACTGGAGTGATGGAGGTAGATATGTATTGGGGCAAATAGGCAACAGGATAAAAGATAAACAGAGTAGCAGCAGGTTGTGTGTGAGTGGGTGTCTGGGTGTGTAGTCAGTATAAATGCAGGTGCATATTATGTGTGAGTGAGCAAATGATGGAGTGAGTGTTTGTGTGTGTTGGAGTGACAGTGTGTGTGAGTGTGTAGGGCCCTGTGTGTGCATAGAGACATTGCAAATATTGATATAAAAGGTCAATAAAGATACAAGGTAAACTCAGTCGATGTAGCTATTATGTTAGCTATTTATCTGTAACGATAGTCTATGTCGTCCTCCTCATCGGACGAGGAGAGGCGAGAAGGATCGGACCAATATGCAGAGTGGTTAGTTTCCATGGTAATTTAATAGACGCGAAAACAATATGCGATACAAAATAACAAATGAAACTACCATGACAGTCCCGTGTGGCGAAAAACACTAACAAGGAACAAACACCCACAAACCACACGTGAAACCCCGGCTGCCTAAGTATGATCCTCAATCAGGGACAACGATTGACAGCTGCCTCTGATTGAGAATCATACCAGGCCGAACACAAAAAACCCAACATAGAAAACACACAGACAACCCACCCCAACTCACGCCCTGACCATACTAAATACATACAAAATAAGGGAAAATAAGGTCAGGAACGTGACATTATCAGTCGTATTGCTTGGGGATAGAAGTTGTTCAAGAGCCTGTTGTCAGACTTGATGCACTGGTAGTTCTGTACACTTTCAGGAAAAAAGGTTCTGTATAGAACCAAAAAGGGTTCTATTGCTTGCTTCATATATAACCTTTTTATAGGGTTCTATGACCAGAACCCAAGAGGTTCTTCTTCACTGAACCAAAATGGTTCTATATTGAACCCTGCATGGTGCCATTAATTAATTATGGCTATTACTATTAAATAGTAATATTTTTAGCTATGAATGTAATTTAATAAACAATTAAATTATGGACAAAATAATACCAGCATAGTTTTTAGAATGTATTGTCATTATATGCAAACATCGTTTGGAAATTTGCATTGGTATATAAAGTTGAAGTCGGAAGTTTACATACATTTAGGTTGGAGTCATTACAACTCGTTTTACAACAACTCCACACATTTGTTAACAAACTATAGTTTTGGCAAGTCGGTTAGGACATCTACTTTGTGCATGACACAAGTAATTTTTCCAACAATTGTTTACAGACAGATTATTTCACTATCACAATTCCAGTGGGTCAGACGTTTACACACACTAAGTTGAGTGTGCCTTTAAACAGCTTGGAAAATTCAAAGAAATTATGTCATGGCTTTAGAAGCTTCTGATAAACTAATTGACATCATTTGAGTCAATTGGAGGTGTACCTGTGGATGTATTTCAAGGCCTACCTTCAAACTCAGTGCCTCTTTGCTTGACATCATGGGAAAATCAAAAGAAATCAGCCAAGACCTCAGAAAAAAATTGTAGACCTCCACAAGTCTGGTTCATCCTTGGGAGCAATATCCAAACTCCTGAAGGTATCACGTTCATCTGTACAAACAATAGTACGCAAGTATAAACACCATGGGACCATGCAGCCGTCATACCGCTCAGGAAGGAGATGCATTCTTTCTCCTAGAGATGAACTTTTGCGAAAAGTGCAAATCAATCCCAGAACAACAGCAAAGGACCTTGTGAAGATGCTGGAGGAAACAGGTACAAAAGTATCTATATCCACAGGAAAACGAGTCCTATAATCGACATAACCTGAAAGGCCGCTCAGCAAAGAAGAAGCCACTGCTCCAAAACCGCCATAAAAAAGCCAGACTACAGTTTGCAACTGCACATGGGAACAAGATCTTACTTTTTGGAGAAATGTCCTCTGGTCTAATAAAACAAAAATAGAACTGTTTGGCCATAATGACAATGTTATGTTTGGAGGAAAAAGGGGGAGGCTTACAAGCCGAAAAACATCATCCCAACTGTGAAGCACGGGGGTGGCAGCATCATGTTGTGGGGGTGCTTTGCTGCAGGAGGGACTGGTGCACTTCACAAAATAGATGGCTTCATGAGGAAGGAAAATTATGTGGATATATTGAAGCAACATCAAGACATCAGCCACGAAGTAAAAGCTTGGTCGCAAGTGGGTCTTTCAAATGAACAATGACCCCAAGCATACAACAAAGTCAAGGTATTGGAGTGGCCATCACAAAGCCCTGACCTCAATCCCATAGAAAATTTGTCGGCAGAGCTGAAAAAGCGTGTGCGAGCAAGGAGGCCTACAAACCTGACTCAGTTACACCAGCTCTGTCAGGAGGAATGGGCCAAAATTCACCCAACTTATTGTGGGAAGCTTGTGGAAGGCTAACCGAAACATTTGACCCAAGTTAAACAATTTAAAGGCAATGCTACCAAGTACTAATTGAGTGTATGTAAACTTCTGACCCACTGGGAATGTGATGAAATAAAAAGCTGAAATGTGTAATTCTCTTATTTTGACATTTCATTCTTAAAATAAAGTGGTGATCCTAACTGACCTAAGACAGAGATTTTTTACTATTAAACGATTAAATGTCAGGAATTGTGAAACTGAGTTTACATGTATTTGGCTAAGGTGTATGTAAACTTCCGACTTCAACTGTATATTTCTTTCTCTTGTTCTGCTTATTTCTATTTCTTGTTTGTTTTTGTTCTACATTTATGTTATAGTACTACACTGAGTGTACAAACATTAAGAACACCTGCTCTTTCCATGACATAGACAATCCAGGTGAAAGCTATGATCCCTTATTGATGTAACTTGTTAAATCTACTTCAAATCATTGTAATTACAACTGGTCTGCGGTTGTGAGGCCGGTTGGATGTACTGCCAAATTCTCTAAAACGACATAGTATGGTAGACAAACATTCAATTCTCTGGCAACAGCTCTGATGTTTCATGAACTGAAATAGAAGATCCCAGAAAATGTTCCATAAGCCCAAAAAAAGCTTATTTTTGTCAAATGTTGTGCACCAGCTAGTTTACATCCCTGTTAGTGAGCGTTTCTCCTTTGCCAAGAGAATCATCCACCTGACAGGTGTGCCATATCAGGAAGCTGACTAAACAGCATAATCATTGCACACCTTGTGCTGGGGATAATGAAAGTCTGATCTAAAATGAGCAGTTTTGTCACACAGCACAATGCCTCAGACGTCTCAAATTTTGAGGGCGCTTGCAATTGGAATGCAGGAATGTCCACCAGAGCTGTTGCCAGAGAATTGAATGCTTTTCCATTTCTATTCATATTAATGATACTGCTGCATGATTTCACCTGGTCCGAAAAATGGCTAGCTGATGAAGTTTTGCATGCCCCCTTCTAGTGAGTATCTCTCAGGTTCTTTCAAGAATATCCTGGGGGGGGATTGTCATCACCACAGCAGTCTAACTACCACGGCCTGAGGATTATGTCTGAGACGCCAAGCCAAACTCTACAGGGTCACCCCCCGGATCCGTCATCTGCAGCCTTTGGCCTCACCTGGCCTATTCTCATTCCCCTCCTGAATCCTTCTCAAATCCCTTCAATTTCCTCAATAAATATTCTAAACCCATTTCAATGTCTGGTCCTTAAAAACTCATAATAGCCTAATATTCTTTGTTCTAAAATAAATGTAAATTGGATAAATCCTTTGGGCCTATGCTCTTAGAAAAAGGGTTATTTGGGGTTTTATATAGAACCTTTTGGTACATTGGACAAGCTTAAATAACCTTTTCCTAAAAAAAATATATATAATCGCAACATGTAAATTGATCACGCTAGTAATGCACTGCAGAACACAGGAGGAATGTCAGTTTGGTCAGGTTTAAGTAGTGTGGCAATGGTGATTAAGGAGAGTGAGGACAGGTATGGAGGCTGATTGGCAGTTAGTAGCAGCTGGTGCTTGTTCAGTTAGTAGGTAGCTGCGTTCAAGGCAACTAGTTAGGCGTTGCATTCAAGTCTGGTCCTCTCTCCTGAATTTAAATGAACGCTTAACACCATTTAGACCTGAGTTATAGAAATAGCCTACCAAAATATGTTTAACACAGCACTCGCTAGAGTCCTAAAATCACCTCATAAAAATGCTCTAATCTCAAAAGCGTAGTCAACAAAAAAAGAACAGATCTCTGAAAACCCGAAAATATTCTAAATGCAATTATAGCGAAGTCATAGCAAAAATACTAACCTAGACCTAAAAATCCCAATTGTTGGAAATGAGGTGCACTGGGGTGCAGATGGGAGACTCCATTCTTCCGTAGCCTATTCAAAATAGATTTTGACTTTGAAGCGTGTTGGTCAAACATGGTATAGCCAACCTTTAGTCTAAATCAATGTCCATCAACACATTTAAATAGGCTAGATTTTAATGTTGCTAAGTAAAGTAATAGGGTTACAGAATATTAGGTCACAGGTCAAAGTGAACTATCTGCTTCTCTCAGTCTGGCAGTCTGATCATCACGTAAATAAATCCTCGTACTCAAATATTTGTTCAACCGAAATAAGGAAAATATTTCTGAAAACCTCAATGTTCTCCATCTAACTATAGGCATGTCATTATGAAAATACTAATCTGTAGACCACAAATCAATTATTTTAGATTCAACCGAAAATGCACATTAAGTTCACTGACAGACAAGTTCAAATAATTTTGCTGGATTTTGTATCTTTCAGATCCAATTTGATCAGACTCAGACCTGACCTAATTTGCATCCGTTTCTCTCTCAGCTTGGACATGTTTTGGGTCGGATCTGGTCCACCTCAGAATATAGATTATTCTAATTTTTTAACAGATTCTGTCGGGATCGATAGGAATTTAACGGATCCAATTTGGAGACCTCTACAGTGAACCAAAGGGTTGTGAGTTCAAATCCCAGAGGAAGAGATGTTGAATAATAATTACTGTATAAATGCACATGCACAATGTAATCATGTATGTCAGTGTGTCAAATATGCAAGTTGAAAACACTAGGCTAAAAGTACTTTGTGTATGTGTGAGTATCCCTAACCTCGCCAACAGACAAAGAACTATGAATGAATCAGTGGTTCACAAATCAGGGCCTTGATTGACTCAGTAACAGTAACAAAGCATGATGTGTAATTAAACATTTTTGGGGGGAGAACGTTTCTTTAAGACCATCATGCGACATCCTGATAACTGATACACAGAAATGTTCTTGCAACTTTCCCATCAAACGTGTCTAGACCATTTTATGTTCTGAGAACAAGGCAACCATGTTCTGTGTATGTTTGGTGACCCGTTGATGGAATATTCTCCTAACCCTCGGAAAACTGGACACATGAATGTTCTTGTAACGTTCAAATGAAACTTGTCTAGAACACCAATATTTTATGTTCTGAGAACATGGCAACCATGTTCTGTGTATGTTTGGTGGACCTTGATGGAATATTTGTCACGACTCCTACCGAAGGTGGCTCCCCTTCCTGTTCGGGTGGCGCTCGGCGGTCGTAGTCACCGGCCTACTAGCTGCCACTGATTTTTTTTCCTCCCCCTCCCTGTTTGTTTAATGGTTACACCTGTTTGTAATTAGGTTGAGTTGGGCTTTATTACCCAGCCGGCCCACCTGCTGGGTGTGCGGGATTGTTTTTGTGTACTGTTGTACATGCCTGTATGTCACGGTTCGTGTACGTTGTATTTTCGGAACTGTTTAGTTCCCCTTGTGTGTTGGGGCATTTGTTTTAAGTGGCGTCGTTTTCACCTAGGTGGTGATTAAAGTTACGCTACTCTGAACTCTCTGTCTCCTGCGTCTGACTCCTTCCTCCACTACACCCCGGGCATTACAATATTTAAGAATAATTAAGATAAGAATAATTAGGCAAATCACTGTTACATGTCCATGAGAAGCATTATCATCAGCAAAACGAGGGTGGACTTTTTCTTCTTCACAAGAAGCACCATCGAGCCGAAGTTGGAATGGAATGTTTTCGGAGATAGACTGTGATGTAGAGAAAAGACGAATGAGAAATATTTTTCCCAGGGTCATATTAATTTGGCATCAAAAGTAAGAAAACGGAATGAAACAGGGAAGGATTACCTGAGCAACACTCGTTATCTTTTGTCTTACTACATTTTTGACTAATGAATACAACCCAGGAAATACTCTTAAAATTTGCTCTGACACGACGCTTATTGTGCTAGGATCCACTTTGAGTGACCGTCAATTTGGCTCCCAGTATTTCATGTGTTTCTGACAGTGATGCATCATACTTTTGCTTTGAAAAGAGAACTATCATCCAGTAACTATTCCATGTTATTTCCCTGACACACAAAACATCTCTCGGCTTTATTTTCCTTCAAATTTTATTGCTGCGGCCAAGAACATTCTATTCACGTCTGTTTTTCCTCTGTCACAATCACTTGAATCAAAGTCATACAACCGGCTACACACGCCTGAACAAACCGCTCCATCCAGCCTGTTCTGCACGGTCTTATGTAACCACTGGTTACCATGATTTTACTGTGCCTCAACTCTCCAATCACTTCTCCTTCCTTCTCTCCTTCCATCCCTCCATCTCATGCTTTTCCAGACGTGGATGACTGGGGCAATTGCAGTTTTCTGTGTCCCCCAGCCAATTCAGGGCTAATGCCATCACGCCCGCGCCGCTTAAGTAAATGTGACATGCCAGCGCAAATACAAGTTGGCGCCAAGGGATGACGGACCCAGTCGCCAGGTGTCAAGGACGGCTGGCGGGACTTTTTCTGAGAGTGCATTATCATCGTCCCCGGGCCTAGGCTTGCAGTTTGATGATGTAGCCAACAGAAAGGGAGATAATAGTGCGATTTGAAGCCATGGTGACAGCTAAAGCTCAGCAGTGATGACCAAGGGAAAGAATAGTTGACTAGACTAAGGTGCTTTTGTCTGACAGCCTGTGTGAATCCTGTCGCAGTTTGATAATGCGTCCATAAGAAAGATGAGATAAATACCCATAACATGATGTAGCTACCACCATGCTTGAAAATATGAAGAGTGGTACTCAGTGATGTGTTGTGTTCGATTTGCACCAAACGTAATGCTTTGTATTCAAGACAAAAAGTGAATTTCTTTGCCACATTTTTTAGCAAACAGGATGCATGTTTTATTCTTTATAGACTTCCTTCTTTTCACTCTGTCATTTAGGTTAGTATTGTGGAGTAACTCCAGTGCTGTTGATCCAACCTCAGTTTTCTCCTATCACAGCCATTCAATTCTAACTGTTTTAAAGTCACCATTGGCCTCATGGTGAAATCCCTGAGTGGTTTCCTTCCTCTCCGGCAACTGAGTTAAGAAGGATGACTCTATCTTTGTAGTGACTGGGTGTTTTGATACATCCGAATTGAAATTAATAGGATATTCAAGGTCTGCTTTTTAGTTTTGGGGGTTTTACCAATCTACCAATAGGTGCCCTTCTTTGCAAGGCATTGGAAAACCTCCCTGGTCTTTGTGGTTGAATCCATGTTTGATATTCACTGCTCGACTTAGGGACCCTAAAGATAATTGTATGTGTTGGGTACAGAGAGGCAGACGTTTTACGTGCCCCCAACCGATTGTGTTTTTATGTTTGTTTATCTGCGTTGTTTGTAACTTATAAAATAAAAAATATTGTACATAATGTTGCCGCTACCGTCTCTTATGACCGACAATAACTTCTGGACATCAGGACTGCGATTACTCACCACGGACTAGCAGAATCCTTTTTCTTCTTTCATGACTCTGTCGAGCCCAATTAATTGTTACTTTTATCTCTTATTCTTATCCGTATTTTTTTAAACGGCCCTGTCGGTTAGGGGCTCGTAAGTAAGCATTTCACTGTAAAGTCTACACCTGTTGTTTTCGGCGCATGTGACCAATAACATTTGATTTGATTTGTTATTGCACACAGTGTCCATGCAACTTATTATGTGACTTATTAAGCATATTTTTACTCCTGAACTTATTTAGGCTTACCATAACAAAGGGGTTGAATACTTACTGACTCAAGACATTTCACCTTTTCATTTTTAGTTCATTTGTAAAAATGTCTAAAAACGTCATTCCACTTTGACATTATGGGGCACTGTGTTGGACAGTGACATAACATCTTGAATCCATTTTAAATACAGGCTGTAACACAACAACATGTGGAGAAAGTCAAGTGGTGTGATTACTTTCTGAAGGCGCTGTAGTACTTGCGGTGATATAAGGGTACAAAGGATACAAAGGACTTTGCCTGACTGGCAAGGAAAAGCTGAATACCAATTTCTCCCCGTGTGGATTGTGGGTTTGAAAAAATGTGTCACTGTCATGATATCAACTTCACTGTCTAAGCATGGATGTAAAATATAAAAATATGTGTGGGAGAAGCTGAGGTTCTCCACCTCTAGCTGTCGCTAAATGTTATCTGTGATCAGTCGAAGGGATCATTGTGTTGATAGCAGCGATTCTGCTGGAATGAAACTGGGAGACAGAGGGATTTCAAGGGGATTTGGATAAGAGCCTCATCCCGAACATATTCTCTCTCACACACACACACACACACACACACACACACACACACACACACACACACACACACACACACACACACACACACACACACACACACACACACACACACACACACACACACACACAGCAACTGTCAGTGCTAACTAGTCTACTCCCTATATCATAGTTTATATGGGCCCCAAAGATCATGCTGAAACGACATACAATATGCTCTGGCTCTGTGACATAAATCTTTGATATGGAACTATTGGCTTTGAAGTAAATTGAAAAGCATAATCTTTGCTACATAAAATGCTTTGCACACCAGTGAACATCAGCAGCATAATGCCATTCTCTTTCTTTCTCTGTGTGTGTGTGTGTGTGTGTGTGTGTGTGTGTGTGTGTGTGTGTGTGTGTGTGTGTGTGTGTGTGTGTGTGTGTGTCTATATACACCTTGCTACATGAGTTGGAGCTGAGAGCTCAGCTCCAACTCAGGCATCTCATAAAAACATGAACAGGATAAGCTGCTTTCCATGCCGAGTTGGCACCCACAGCACTCTAAACAAGCTATGCCGTTCCAAATGTTTACCAACAGCCTCTCTCTCACACACGCCCTTTCTCTAACTCTCTCTTTCTTACACACTCAAACACTCCATATCACCCAGAAACATACACACACACAAACAATATTCTTGCAGACGGATACTAAAACAATCTCTCTAGCACTTTCACACACTTGGGCCTGCTGGTTTACGAAATAAAGTGCTGCCAATGTACTTCAATATAGGACAGCCATTTTATATTTACCGTGCATTCAGACCCCCATTCAGACCCCTTGACTTTTTTCACTTTTTAGCTATGTTACGGTCACGTCTGCTCCCGCTTTCCCTCTCTGGCACTCGAGGGCACCAGGCTGCTTCACCTTGTTGATTGCCCCATCTATATATGTCTGTTCCTCCATTGGTTCCCAGTGTCAGCATTAATGTTGTTATGTTTTCATGTCCAGATGCTTTTTGCTATTTTTGTAAATGTATTAAAAATGAAAAATAAAAAATATCACATTTACATAAGTATTCAGACCCTTTACTCAGTAATTTGTTGAAGCACCTTTGGCAGCGATTACAGCCTTGAGTCTTCTTGGGTATTACGCTAAAAGCTTGGCACACCTGTATTTGGGGAGTTTCTCCCATTCTTCTCTGCAGATCCTCTCAGGCTCTGTTAGGTTGGATTTAGAGAGCTATTTTCAGGTCTTTCCAGAGATGTTCGATTGGGTTCAAGTCCGGGCTCTGGCTGGGCCACTCAAATACATTCAGAGACTTGTCCCGAAGGCACTCCTGTGTTGTCTTGGCTGTGTGCTTAGGGTCGTTGTCCTGTTGGAAAGGGAACCTTCGACCCAGTCTGAGGTCCTGAGCACTCTGTAGCAGGTTTTCATCAAGGATTTGTCTGTACTTTGCTCCGTTCATCTTTCCCTCAATCCTGACTAGTCTCCCAGTCCCTGCTGCTGAAAAACATCCCCACAGCATGATGCTGCTACCACCATGCTTCACCGTAGGGATGGTGCCAGGTTTCCTCCAGACGTGATGCTTGGTATTCAAGCCAAAGAGTTCAATCTTGGTTTCATCAAACCAGAGAATCTTGTTTCTCATGGTCTGACAGTCCTTCAGGTGCCTTTTGGCAAACTCCAAGTGCTGCTGTCATGTGTCTTTTACTGAGAAGTGGCTTCCGTCTGACCACTCTACCATAAAGTCCTGATTGGTGGAGTGCTGCAGAGATGGGAGAACCTTCCAGAAGTACAACCATCTCCACAGAGGAACTCTGGAGCTCTGTCAAGGTGACCATCGGGTTCTTGGTCACCTCCTTGACCAAGGCCTTTCTCCCCCGATTGCTCAATTTGGCCGGGCGGCCAGCTCTAGGAAGAGTCTTGTTGGTTCCAAACTCTTCCATTTGAGAATGTGTGTTCTTGGGGACCTTCAATGCTGCATACATTTTTTGGTACCCTTCACCAGATCTGTGCCTAGACACAATCCTGTCTCGGAGCTCTACGGATAATTCCTTCAACCTCATGGCTTGGTTTTTGCTCTGACATGCACTGTCAACTGTTGGACCTTATATAAACAGGTGTGTGCCTTTCCAAATTTTATTTTATTTATTTTATTTAACCTTTATTTAACCAGGAAGGGCTCATTGAGATTTAAAATCTCTTTTTCAAGAGCGTCCTGGCCAAGATAGGCAGCACCAAGTCATTACAAAAATTACAGACAGACAACATGAAAAACTACAAGTAATTTAGTAAAAACCATTGAATTCACAAGAGTATAACAATATCAAAAACAGCAAATTAAAAACATTGACAGGTCAGGGAATCAGCCTCAAAATCCTTCATCAGTGATTTAAAAACACCAATCGGGACAAGTTCTTCCAGTTTAAAATTATTTTGTAAGGTGTTCCAAGACGATGGCGCAGAGTACATAAAATACCTTTTACCAAATCATGTCCAATCAATTGAATTTACCACAATCAAGTAGTAAATACATCTCAAGGATGATCAATGGAAACAGGCTGCACCTGAGCTCAATTTCGAGTCATTATGGGGTATTGTGTGTAGACTGATGAGATTTAAAACAAATCATTTTAGAATAAGGCTGGAATGTAATAAAATGTTGCAAAAGTCAAGGGGTCTGAATACTTTCCGAATGCACTGTAAGTTAAAGACAGAGACACGGTCTCTCTACAGTTTATTTGAGGGCCCCATATTAGAAGGAGTTGGCACATAAGTATTTGGGGGTCTCTACAGGCATCTGGTCTCAGAACATTTCGTATTATTCTGTATGCAAATCCGAGACACTCCATTTAATACGAAATGCTCTGAGACCAGATTGCTATGGGCACAAATCCAACTCAAGTGGAAAAATTGTCTAATACATTCACTTGTTCTGGCAGTCTGTCTCCTGTCCTCCTCTCCCTTTTCTTTGCCTATCATTCTCCCTCATGTATTCCATTTCTCTCTCTCTCTCTCTCTCTCACATTTCTAAAGAAAACATTGTGCTTTTTACTTCATACATTTTCCCTTATTCCCAAAAGTACTCGTTACATTTTGACTGCTTAGTTCCAATTCACACACTTATCAACAGAACATCCCTAGTCATCCCTACTGCCTCTGATCTGGCAGACTCACTTTGCACAAATGCTTAATTTGTAAATTATGTCTGAGTGTTGGAGATAGCCCCTGGCTATTCATGAATAAAATAAAAACAAGAAAATGGTGCCGTCTGGCTTGCTTAATATAAGGAATTAGAAATTATTTTTACTTTTGATACATAAATATATTTAAAACCCTTACTGCTCTGTCTCTTCGTCTCGTGCCAACTTTTTTTAAACTACTTCCTGAATTTCCTTTGGAGACCTCGGGGACGTTACCCACATAGCCGTCCAATGTCAGTGACCTATAGAAGAAAGCAAAAACAAAATCGGCCATTTCCATTGTCTTCCTGTTCGCCCATCTCCTTGTGATAGCTAGCACGTCACTGGTGAACCATTTTATTGTCATGTGTCTTACATAAACAATGATAACATCATTTTGTGGTGACAGCGAGAGAGCGAAACGGGTCGAAAATGCTCTTTACTTCCTCTTTATGAGTCACCTCCTATTATGGGAGTTGTGAGAATCCATCTATGACTGGTGGAGAATGGACAGAGAGTTGGTCATCTTGATTTTAAAGCTGGGTTGATTCGACCTCCAAGCTAAGGTGACTTAAGATGCATTGAAAGACAAGAAAAACGAAAGGGATGTGACTGCCTAGTGAACCTATGTTGTATGTAATAATTGGTTAGGTGAAGGTTAGGGGTTTGCCCTCATCTGTCTGTCAATGGGTTGTTGTCATGTCTCTTTAGCCTCACCCTCAACAGAAGCTGCATGTCATTTCCTTCTTTTGCCAACCCTGTGATAAAACTCCATACCTAAAAGGAGACTGAATACAAATGTATTTGAAGAATAAATTAAAGGACACTGAATTCTATTAATTCTGTTGCGGGTGTGAAAAAGCCAAGAAAAGCAGATCTCGGGGTCAATCGAGGAAACGTTGTTGGAGCGGGAAAGTCAGGGTGCCACATGCATCCTGTTTCAGGCAAAATCGACATGGCGCTCTTGTTTTCCTTTTCTAATGACATAGTCGACTCCGAGAGATGTACCCCCTCCCGGTTACCCAAACAGTCTGTTTTGAAACGCTCTCAGCGTTCCCTTTCTTGGAAATAACTGCCTGGAGAGTGTGTGTGTGTGTGTGTGTGTGTGTGTGTGTGTGTGTGTGAGAGAATTTCCTTCACACTGTGTAGGATATAGGGTCTGTTTTTGGAGTTGTTACCTTGGTGCCCCCTGTCATTTTCCATATTCGGGAAATAGACTCTCACTTACAAATGCACTTCAAGTTTCACTGGTCAGTAGACCAGTATACTTTGGCTTTTATTCGGGGTAACCACTATGGATGTCCCTATAAAATCAAGTTTACAGGGGACAAAAACTCGAGATTGACGCTTGTCACTTAATGTTTTGGGCAAATCGCCTCATTGACATGAATGCATTATAAAACGGGAAAGTCAGAGCTACAAGGATCAAGTTTGCGATTCTAACCTAGATGCAACGGAGTGTTGTCTTCAGAGCCAAAGTTTACTGCTCATCATAGGCTGGCCCTAAGGCCTCTACAGATCAATGGGAAACAGCTCAGGATGCCCCTAAGGCCTCTACAGATCACTGGCAAACAGCTCAGGATGCCCCTAAGGCCTCTAAAGAGTACTGGCAAACCGCCCAGGATGCCCCCTCATGGCTTCCTGTCAGAATCCTTTCCTGGGGATCTTTCAAACTGGGGATCAAGCACCTATTGAAGAAGTGCAACATGTAACTTACTTACTTGTAGCGGCCTCCCATGAGCATTAAGTCAATGTCTGTGATCAAAATGACACCCTATGCACTGCTTTTAACCAGAGTCAAAAGTAGTCCAAGAATGTACGTAAGCAATACGGCGCCAAATGGGATGCGCACAATGACTGTTGGTCTGTTTGTTCTCTGACTTTGGAGATCATTAAGTGTATCAGCGAGAGAGGTCTTCTTCACATGGAACTGATTAATAAATGATCACTTGCCGCGGTCTGAGAACAACCTTTTTGGTTTATTTACCTCGTTGTTAAGGATTACGAATCGATGTAGTCCATGGCTGCATTCCATGGACTACAGTAAATCAACTTTGTCTGGCGTAATTGTACCTTTTATGCATGACAATTACAATCACTGCAGGCAAACTGCTAGAGGAAAACTTGGTTCAATCTCCTTTCCACCAGACACAGGACAATAGCCTAAATCACGTGGCCAAATCTACACGAGTTGCTTACCAAGAAGACAGTGAAGTGGCCGAATTACAGTTTTGACTTAAATCTATGGCGAGACCTGAAAATGGTTGTTTAGCAATGATCAACAACCAACTTGACAGAGCTTCAAGAATGTTGTTAAAAAGAATAACGGGCAAATGTTGCACAATCTGGGTGTGGAAAGCTCTTCGAGACTTACCCGGAAAGACTCACAGCTGTAATCACTGCCAATACTTATTTCTGTAATTCATTTTCAGTACATGTTTGCAAACATTTCTAAAAACATGCTTCCACTTTGTCATTATGAGGTGTTGTGTGTAGATGGGTGAGAAAAACAGAACAATTGAATTCATTTTTAATTCAGGCTGTAACATAACAAAATGTGGAATAAGTCAAGGGGTATGAATATTTTCTGAAGGCACTGGATTATGGAAATGCAAACGGAGAGTGGCAAGGTAATGTGGCGTGTGGTTGGCCTGGCAGCGAAAGAGGACGTTGTCCACATTATTATTCAACGAATTGTTCAGGATTCATATATTGGTAAAATTACCCCCCAAACACACACACACACACACACACACAGAGAAACATTTTTGTATAGTTTGACAACACTGGTTGTAAGCTTTTAAATGATATCAAACTCAACCGTTTATCTTATCCAGTGATGAAGAAAGGTCTCATGGTATGGTGGAGTATGCAAAATGGATCAACTATGGGGCCTGGTCAAAAGTACTGCACTATATAGGGAATAGAGTGCCATTTGGGACACCGGCCACAATGTCATGCGGTTACAATTAAATGGCTGACCTTTGGCTGACCTTTCCTTCCTCATCCCTCCATCCCCCGGTGGAATCTTCTCCTCAATTACTCTTTCTTTTCTGCTCCCTGAGCGGTGCATTCTGTCCGGTTGGTTCAGCATATAGATGGTGATATGTTCCCCGCTTGCACCCCCGATCCTCTCAGATCCTTTCTGAAGTGCACCTTTAACTTTCCTGCACGTGCCTGGTGTTGTTCCCCTCTCATCTGGTATGACCCCTTTAAAGTGGAACAGAGCTTTTGTTGATTCGTTGACCTTTTGAACTTTAATAGAACGACGTTCTGTGTCCGTGGGGTATCTATACAGGTGGGTTTTGCGGTGATGGAAATGGAATTGGTCATGGTGGATTGTACTGTGTAGGTATGTGTGTGTGAACGTTTGTTTGCGTGTGTGTTTGTGTGTGTGTAACTGTGTGCACTCACTCACCTGTCTAAGGTTTTGCACAGCGCAAGCCCCCCATCCATTCACTTCAGACTGCTCCATCAACATGACAATAGCTCGGTAGACTGGACGTATTGACTACCCCAGCCTCTAATCTTGATATTCCATGTACAAAAGAAACATTGGTGACATGAATCATCCCATTTGAAAGCCACATCACTGAAACCCAGAGTGTGTAGACATCCATGGGCGATAGTTGTATGATAGTCGTACAAACAGCTCCCAAAATATTGCTCTCAACATTTAAGGGGCATACCAGGGATCCGTTCGCCATCCATCTCTGCCGGCGGAATGGGTCTCTGTTGAATGCTCAGCTAGGGCTCAGCTAGCCCCGATGGGGATGAAACTGAAACAGACACAAACAGCACTCCTGTCTGGTCCCTCTCGTCACAGGTGCTGCCCACACCGGGAGCTCTCGGCAAGGGTCATCCTCAGGGACGAGAGGGGCTAGTGCTAAATCTCTGGAGGATGTCGGGAATAGAGAGAAACCTGTTGAGAATCACAGTGCTTGAAATGTTGTTCTCTGTGCCGTTACGATACCGAAATAAGAATTCCCTCTTGGCTGCATCCACCAGCTGGCAAGTTTTTCTTTTCTCACCACACTTTGGTTTGAGAAACCTTCCGAACACACAACAAAATCACAGGTTCCTATCAGTAGCCATCCAATTGGTGACAGACTATCATGCGAATATTTTTAAAAAGTGCATAAAAACAATATGTGCATTTTCCTACCAGAGCAGTGTTTCCATCAAATTGATAAAAAGCTGTGTGTGATGATGTAGCTCATATAAAAATACCTTTTGCGGTTAAATTCCCATGTGCCGAATAAAAAATGTAAATGGGTTTCCATCGCGTTTTCAACTCTACTGATGGTTTTCTCACAATTCTTTTAGCATTATATAGCAAGTGGAATTAGCACGTCCACTCTAGCCAACAACTTGCAGATACAGTCCGGATATAGCCTACATATATTACAAGATTATTATGGACAGTGAGATCATTTTTACTTGTCAAGTGGCAGTCAAGCATCCATGATCATGTCACCGAGAATAAGACCCTTGAAAGAAGCACCATCTTGCACTTTCACCAACCTGTGAAGTTCATCGTAATGTATTTCATCTGCAGCCTAATAAACTGCATGCTTTCCCGATACATAGTGGGAGGGTCACACAACATGTCAACATGTCAGCCTCCCATATCTATGCTGCAACAGTCTATGTGCCGGGGGGCTAGGGCCAGTCGTTTATATCTGGTGTAATTCTTCTCTTATATATTGTCCTGTGTGAATTTAAGTATGCTCCCTCTAATTCTCTCTCTCTCTCCCCTCCCGGAGGAACTGAGCCCTAGGACCATGCCTCAAGACTACCTGGCCTGATGACTCCTGGCTGTCCCCTGTCCACCTGGCCGTGCTGCTGCTCCAATTTCAACTGTTCTGCCTCTGGCTATGGAACCCTGACCTGTTCACCGGACGTGCGACCTTGTCTCGGACCTGCTGTTTTCAACTCTCTCTCTTTACTGCACCTGCTGTCTCGACCTCTGAATGCTCGGCTATGAAAAGCCAACTGACATTTACTCCTGAGGTACTGACCTGTTTCACCCTCTACAACCACTGTGATTATTATTTTACCCTGCTGGTCATCTATGAACGTTTGAACATCTTGAAGAACAATCTGGCCATGCACAGCCAGAAGAGGACTGGCCACCCCTCAGAGCCTGGTTCCTCTCTAGGTTTCTTCCTAGGTTTCTGCCTTTTTAGGGAGATTTTCCTGCACTGATTGCTGTTTGGGGTTTTAGGCTGGGTTTCCGTATAGTACTTTGTGACATATGCTGATGTAAAAAGGGCTTTATAAATAAATGTGGTTGACGGATGTCATTGCATGACTCCAAGTTTACTTTGATATATGATGGTTATTATATCAATATTTTTTTATTATTTATTTATTTTTTATTTTACCCCCTTTTCTCCCCAATTTTCGTGGTATCCAATTGCTAGTAATTACTATCTTGTCTCATCGCTACAACTCCCGTACGGGCTCGGGAGAGACGAAGGTCGAAAGTCATGCGTCCTCCGAAACACAACCCAACCAAGCCGCACTGCTTCTTAACACAGCGTGCCTCCAACCCGGAAGCCAGCCGCGTGTCGGAGGAAACACCGTGCACCTGGTTAGCGCGCACTGCGCCCGGCCCGCCACAGGAGTCGCTGGTGTGCGATGAGACAAGGATATCCCTACCGGCCAAACCCTCCCTAACCCGGACGACGCTAAGCCAATTGTGCTTCGCCCCACGGACCTCCCGGTCGCGGCCAGCTGCGACAGAGCCTGGGCGCGAACCCAGAGTCTCTGCGATGCAGTGCCCTAGACCACTGCGCCACCCGGGAGGCCCCTATTATATCAATATTTGCGCATTAAAAGCGTTTCCACCGACATTTCTCGCATTATTCATTTTACTGACACAAAAAGATCCCATCTTGTCTAGCGCATTTTGTTTTGTCAACATTTGAAAAGTTTACAGACAGATTTTCTGTTTCAATCAGTCCGGTCATTACATTTTGTATCCGACATGTACTTCACTCGCGTAAAAAGGTTGGATGAAAACCTGGTTACTGATACTGTCACGACTTCGGCCGAAGTTGATGCCTCTCCTTGTTCGGGTGGTGTTCGGCGGTCGACTGGTGTTCTAGCCATCGCAGATCCATTTGTCATTTTCCATTTGTTTGTCTCGTTTTCCCACACACCTGGTTTTCATTTCCTAATTACTGGTCAAGTATTTAACCCTCTGTTTCCCCCATGTCATTGTGTGTGATTGTTATTTGTTCAGGTCAGTATGTTCCGGCTGGTTTGTACCGTTAAATAAGGCCTTTATTTGAATCTAAGTTTCTCTGGAGACTTAATAACAAGTTATCCATGCCACCAAATAGATCTTCTGACAAGATATAGCACCCCATGTACTCGTCTAAGATTGTACTTTTCTAGACCACGACAATGTCTGCCAATGGTATAAATACTTGATAGAACTGCAATACAGAACTCCGATACACTCTGAATCTTCACAGAGAACTGTATTGGTGTGTATTCCCGAAAAGTTATTCTATGGCAGATCTAAAAAAGTATTTATTTGAATCCAGGTTTCTCTGGAGACATAATATTAAGTTATACATTTGAAGTCGGAAGTTTACATACACTTAGGTTGGAGTCACTTGATTTTCAAACACTCCACAAATGTCTTAAAGAGCTAGATTATAGGTTCATTTTCACCCGAAAGAGGAAGAGTTAATGAATGAAAATAGCGGGCGATAGAGAAAGAGTGAGAGAAAGTCCAGCTGCATTGAGCTCCGTCCTCTATCTATGCCAATGTTGTGTGTGTGTGTTTTTTTATGTGCGTGGGAGAATGAATGTGAGTATGTTTGTGCTTGTGTGTGTGTGTGTATTGGAATGCATCAGTAAGCAAACCACAGACGTACTGTGTTGTTGCGCACATGTTAAAATGGAAAGAGCCCGTTTGGCAGTTTAATCTTGGCATGCTATGCGTCGAATGTGCCACCCCATTGAAAATTAATACTTTGAGCTTTGCCCGTGACTGCTGAATGTGTTGTTTGGCGAACAGACGTATACAGATATCGTTCCACTGCCACACAGGCACATCAAAAAGGCTTTGTCGCTACATTTCCCCCCATGATAACAGCAAGAGATCCAGTATCATCTTCTGCAGTGTAACATTTTCCCCACAGACCTCGCATAATCAACTCCTTTTCCAAACAAAGTTTTATGGAGACAGATGCCTTTGACAACTTCCCATCTATTTTTCTCTGTGGTGGACACAATTGCCTGAATTTCGGGGATCGCTTGAAATAGACAACTTGGGTATATGGATTTTTTTCAAAGTTGCAGAGAGAAGAAAATGTCTGACGTGACAGCATCCCCCATATAAAGCAAAATAATGTTGGACCCGAGAAAGATAATCGAGGTGTGATTTCATCTGTCTGTTTTCTGCTGTATTGTGTAGTGGTAATAGTGTAGTAAATTAGATTGACCCACTGTCACACATACTGTAGACAATATGGATAGAACTGGCTGCTATGGTTGCACAAAGCAAACAGCAATACAACCTGAGGTACCGTCCAACCGTTGCCCTGCACAGACACACAAGGTTGGCGTGTAGCCTAGAGGTTAGAGTGACCCCTTTTTGCAAAGAATAACAGAGGAGATAAGAATGAAAAACGCAAAAGGTAATTATCTTGAAAAAAGGAAACAAGATGGACATTTTTGTCCTGTCGGTGTGGATTATCTCTCGAGACGGTCAGTCTTTGTGAGAAGGTTGAAGGTTTGTCAGTCAATCAATAACAACTGCCTCCATCCACACGTGGAACACGTGGAAGTGTTGTTGACCCGTTTTCAAAGTCGATGTCAACGTTGAGAGTTAAGCACCTTCATGTTTTCTCTGTGTTTGAATGAAACCTATTTGTATGACATGAATGGTCGCCAGTGTAAGCAAAGGAAATTAAGTTTAGGATTGTCCGACGTGTATTTGTGTGTGTTTATTTCCTCTGTTAACCTGTCAGGTCACCGCTCGCCTGCATGATTTTGCCTAACCTCCCTGCAATCACTCTTCCCAGCTAGCACATAACATTCTGAGAACCATATGTTTCTTAGAGCTTGATGAAATGGTGGTTGTCCTATGGTTATTTTGCATAGAACCTACCCACAACTTCCTGTGAATGTTGCAGGATAGTTGCCTGGCTTTGGAAAATGTTGAGCACATTTAGACAAAAAAAAAAGTTATTTTCATGGTATTTCATTACTTGAACAGAACGTTTCCTAAAAATTCAAACATGGTTACATTTCATTTCAATTTTGGTAATGTTCTATGAACGTTCACCAAGTTAACAAAAAGCGTTCTTCAGAATAATGCTTCCTACACGTTTCCTCATGGTTCTATTTACAGTCATGCTCTCAAATTGTTCAGAGAATATTAAAAACTTTCCATTAAAAAACACAAATCTTTAGTAATGTTCAAATCAAATCAAGTCACATTTTATTTGTCACATGCGCGGAATACAACAGGTGTAGACCTTACAGTGAAACGCTTACTTACAAGCCCTTATCCAACAATGCTGTTGGATAAAATACCTAAAAAAAGTAAGAGATAAGAATAACAAATGATTAAAGAGCAGCAGTAAATAACAATAGCGGGGCTATATACAGGGGTACTGGTACAGAAGCAATGTGCGATGGCACTGGTGTTGAGTTAATTGAGGTAATATGTACAGGTAGGTAGAGTTATTAAAGCGACTATGAATAGATAATAACAGAGAGCAGAAGCAGCATTCCAGAGAGGTGGGGGAAAGGGTGGCAATGCAAATAGTCTGTGTAGCCATTTAATTAGCTGTTCAGGAGTCTTTTGGACCTAGACTTGGCGCACCGGTACTGCTTGCCGTGCAGTAGCAGAGAGAACAGTTTATGACTAGGGTGACTGGAGTCTTTGACAATTTTTAGGGCCTTCCTCTGACACCGCCTGGTATAGAGGTCCTGGATGGCAGGAAGCTTGGCCCCGTTGATGTACTGGGCCGTACGCACTAACCTCTGTAGTGCCTTGCGGTCGAAGGCCGAGCAGTTGCCCTACCAGGCAGTGATGCAACCCGTCAGGATGCTCTCGACGGTGCAGCTGTAAAACCTTTTGAGGATCTGAGGACCCATGCCAAATTTTTTCAGTCTCCTGAGGGGGAAAAGGTTTTGTCGTCCCCTCTTCACGACTGTCTTGGTGTGCTTGGACCATGTTAGATTGTTGGTGATGTGGAGGACAAGGAACTTGAAGCTCTCAACCTGCTCCACTACAGCCCCGTCGATGAGAATAGGGGTGTACTCGGTCCTCCTTTTCCTGTAGTCCATAATCATCTCCTTAGTCTTGATCAGGTTGAGGGAGAGTTTGTTGTCCTTGCACCACATGGCCTGGTCTCTGACCTCCTCCCTATAGGTGGCTCATCGTTGTCGGTGATCAGCCCTACCACTGTTGTGTCATCAGAAAACGTAATGATGGTGTTGGAGTCGTGCCTGGCCGTGCAGTCATAAGTGAACAGGAGGATCCAGTTGCAGAGGGAGGTGTTTAGCCCCAGGATCCTAAGCTTATTTAAGAGCTTTGAGGGCACTACGGTGTTGAATGCTGAGCTGTAGTCAAGGAATAGCATTCTCACATGGGTGTTTCTTTTGTCCAGGTGTGAAAGGGCAGTGTGGAGTGCAATAGAGATTGCATCATCTGTGGATCTGTTGGTGCGGTATGCAAATTGGAGTGGGTCTAGGGTTTCTGGGATAATGGTGTTGATGTGAGCCATGACCAGAATTTCATGGCTACAGACGTGAGTGCTACGGGTCGGTAGTCATTTAGGCAGGTTACCTTAGAGTTCTTGGGCTTCGGGTGGTCTGCTTGAAACATGTTGGTATTACAGACTCAGACAGGGAGAGGTTGAAAATGTCAGTGAAAACACTTGCAAGTTGGTAAGCGCATGCTCGGAGTACACGTCCTGGTAATTCGTCTGGCCTTGTGGCCTTGTGAATGTTGACCTGTTTAAAAAGGTCTTACATCAGCTGCGGAGAGCGTGATCACACAGTCGTCCGGAACAGCTGATGCTCTTGTGCATGTTTCAGTGTTACTTGCCTCAAAGCGAGCATAGAAGTTATTTTGCTTGTCTGGTAGGCTCGTGTCACTGGGCAGCTCTCGGCTGTGCTTCCCTTTGTAGTCTGTAATAGCTTGTAGGCCCTGCCATATCCGACGAGCGTCGGAGCCGGTGTAGTACGATTCAATCTTAGTCTTGTATTGATGCATTGCCTGTTTGATGGTTCGATGGAGTGCATAGCGGGATTTTCGGGTTAGAGTCCCGCTCCTTGAAAGCGGCAGCTCTACCCTTTAACTCAGTGTGAATGTTGCCTGTAAGCATCTGCTTCATCTGACCACTTTTTTATAGACCGAGTCACTGGTGCTTCCTGCTTTACTTTTTTGCTTGTAAGCAGGAAAAAGGAGGATAGAATTATGGTCAGATTTGCCAGATGGAGGGCGAGGGAGAGCTTTGTACGCTTCTCTGTGTGTGGAGTAAAGGTGATCTAGAATTTATTTCCCTCTGGTTGCACATTTAAAATGCTGATTAGGTAAAACTGATTTAAGTGTCCCTGCATTAACCTTTTGTCAATAGGGGGAGCTGTTAGCATTTTTTATTTCTGGGTGTCGCCAAATTAAACTGCCTCGTGCTCAATTCTTGCTCGTACAATATGCATTTAATTAATTCTATTGGATAGAAAACACTCTCTAGTTTCATAAACCGTTGGAATTATGTCTGTGGGTGACCCAGAACTCTTTCTACAGCGAAATCCATGACAGGTACTGCGATGGTCTGAGAGCGAAGCTCTGGTTTCAGATCAGTTTTAAAAGTCTGTGTGTATCCTATGGAATGACATGAACTGCACCCGCCTTCCCCTGGATGTCAGTAACCAATGAGAAGTGGAATGGGCTTGCTACGTAGCTCTCAGAGGTTATAAAAGGCCAAGGAGTGAGAGTAGCCTTCCTTTCGACGCTGAGCATTGCGCAGAGAGGGACCTCAGGATGCCATTTTCAAACGCTCAATTATCAACGTTAGATGTATCCGTCTGTAATTTAATTAGATATAGGTGTTAGAAGCATCATAACGAAGCTATTTTAAACCGAGTTATATCAGATTATGCGAGTATATTGCTATTTTTCGGAATTTCCTCAGTATTGCGCCTTGAGGATTTGGACACGTTGGGGCAAAATAGCTATTGTTAGCTAACGTTAGCTGCTATATCAGAAGTTGAATGCAACGTTTTACAACCAAGCAACGATTCTTTTGGACAAAGGACCACCATGCCAAGATTCTGATGGAAGCTCGTCGAAAAGTAAGAGCTATTTATGATGTTATTCCGTTTTTATGTGGAAAAATGTAAACTCCATAATGGCGATTAGTGACGCGATTATTGCAGCACTAGTCTGGCTGTAACGCACACTGTATGTCTAGTAACGTTAATTTTAAAAATCTAACTCAGCGGTTGCATTAATAACTAATGCATCTTTCATTTCATGTCCAACCTGTATTTTTTTAGTCAAGTTTATGAATAGTTTTTGATAAAAATATTTGTATTTTCAAAATGGCGCCGGGCAGATTGCTTGAGTAGTTGAACACTATTTCCATTGTGTAAGCACGATTTGTGCCGCTAAATATGCACATTTTCGATCAAATTCTATATGGATTGTGTAATATGATGTTACAGGAGTGTCATCGGAAGAATTCTGAGAAGGTTAGTGAAAAAATTAATATATTTTGGAGATGATAACGATATCGCTCTCTTTGGCTTGAATCAGTGCTCTGGTAACGTTTGCATATGTGGTATGCTAATATAACGATTTATTGTGTTTTCGCCGTAAAACACTTAGAAAATCTGAAATGTTGTCTGAATTCACAAGATCTGTGTCTTTCCATTGCTATGTGCTGTGTATTTTTAAGAAATGTTTTATGATGAGTAAATTGGTAATACAAGTTGCTCTCTGTAGTAATTCTAGTCGCTTTGGTGAGATTTGTGATGGTGGCTGCAATGGCAAACTATGATTTCTACCTGAAATATGCACATTTTTCTAACAAAACCTATCCTATACCATAAATATGTTATCAGACTGTCATCTGATGAGGTTTTTTCTTGGTTAGTGGCTATCAATATCTTAGTTTAGCCGAATTGGTGATAGCTACTGGTGGAGAGAAAAAATGGTGGACAAAGAAAAATGGTGTCTTTTGCTAACATGGTTAGCTAATAGATTTACATATTTTGTCTTCCCTGTAAAACATTTTAAAAATCTGAAATGGTGACTTTATTCACAAGATCTGTATCTTTCATTTGGTGTCTTGGACTTGTGATTTAATGATATTTAGATGCTACTATTTAAATGTGACGCTATGCTAGCGATGCTAATCAGTGTGGGGGGGTGGGGGGTGATCCCGGATCCGGGTTTCTGAGGCAGTAAAAGTTAAAGTCCCCAACCACTAGAGAAAGTTATAAGAATGTTATTTAAAACATATACATTCTGTACTCAGCATCAACAAAACGGTCTCTAGCCTCTATCTTGTTGAAGGCCCAGTGCAGTCAGTTACTGTAGATACACTCAGTGGCCAGTTTATTAGGTACACAAATCTAGTACCGGGTCGGACCCCTGCCATTGCCTTCAGAACAGCCCAAATTCTTCAGGGCATGGAAACATTGTTCAGTTAGTATCAAGGGCCCTAACTTGTGCCAGGAAAACAATCCCCACACCATCACACTACCGCCACCAGCCTGTACCATTGAAACCAGGCAGTATGGGGCCATGGACTCATGATGCTTATGCCAAATTCTGACTCTGCCATGAGCATGACGCAACAGGAATCCGGATTCGTCGGGCCAGGAGATATTTTTCCACTCCTCAATTGTCCAGTTTTGTTGATCGCGTTCCCACTGGAGCCACTTCTTCTTTTTAGCGGATAGCAGTGGAACCCGGTGTGGTCATCTGCTGCAACAGCCCATCTGTGAAAAAGACTGACGAGTTGTGCTTTCCGAGATGCCGTTATGCACATTACTGCTGTACTGCGCCGTTATTTGCCTGTTTGTATTCCGCCTGTTAGCTTGCCCCATTCTTGCCATTCTCCTTTGACCTCTCAATGAGCTGTGTTAACCCACAGTTAACCCTCAGTTTTTCACAGTTCCTGACATTTAATCAGAGTAAGAAAAAAATCCCTGTCTTAGGTCAGTTAGGATCACCACTTTATTTTAGAATGTGAAATGTCAAAATAATAGTAGAGAGAATGATTCATTTCAGCTTTTATTTCTTTCATCACATTCCCAGTGGGTCAGAAATGTACATACACTCAATTAGTATTTGGTAGCATTGCCTTTAAATTGTTTAACTTGGGTCAAACGTTTCGGGTAGCCTTCCACAAGCTTCCACAATAGGTTGGGTCAATTTAGGCCCATTTCTCCTGACAGAGCTGGTGTAACTGAGTCAGGTGTGTAGGCCTCGCACACGCTTTTTCAGTTCTGCCAACACATTTTCTATGTGATTGGGGTCAGGGCTTTGTGATGGCCACTCCATTACCTTGACTTTGTTGTCCTTAAGCCATTTTGCCACAACTTTGGAAGTATGCTTGGGGTCATTGTTCAATTGAAAGACCCACTTGTGACCAAGCTTTTACTTCCTGGCTGATGTCTTCAGATGTTGCTTCAATATATCCACATAATTTTCCTCCCTCATGATGCCATCTATATTGTGAAGTGCACCAGTCCCTCCTGCACCAAAGCACCCCCACAACATGATGCTGCCACCCCGTGCTTCACAGTTGGGATAGCGTTCTTCGGCTTGCAAGCCTCACCCTTTTTCCTCCAAACATAACAATTGTCATTATGGCCAAACAGTTCTATTTTTGTTTCATCAGACCAGAGGACATTTCTCCAAAAAGTAAGATCTTTGTCCCCATGTGCAGTTGCAAACCGTAGTCTGGCTTTGTTATGGGGGTTTTGGAGCAGTGGCTTCTTCCTTGCTGAGTGGCCTTTCAGGTTATGTCGAAATAGGACTCGTTTTACTGTGGATACAGATACTTTTGTACATGTTTCCTCCAGCATCTTCGCAAGGTCCTTTGCTGTTGTTATGGGATTGATTTGCACTTTTCGAACCAAAGTACGTTCATCTCTAGGAGACAGAACGCGTCTCCTTCCTGAGTGGTATGACTGCTGTGTGGTCCCATGGCATTTATACTTGCTTACTATTGTTTGTACAGATGAACGTGGTATCTTCAGGCATTTGGAATTTGCTCCCAAGGATGAACCAAACTTGTGGAGGTCTACAATTTATTTTCTGAGGTCTTGGCTGATTTCTTTTGATTTTCCCATGATGTCAAGCAAAGCGGCACTGAGTTTGAAGGTAGGCCTTGAAATACATCCACAGGTACACCTCCAATTGACTCAAATTATGTCATTTAGCCTATCAGAAGCTTATTAAGCCACGACATAATTTTCTGGGACCGTCCAAGCTGTTTAAAGGCACAGTCAACTTTGTGTATGTAAACTTCTGACCCACTGGAAATGTGAAACAGTGAATTATAAGTGAAACAATCTGTCTGTAAACAATTGTTGGAAAAATGACTTGTGTCATGCACAAAGTAGATGTCCTAACCGACTTGCCATAACTATAGTTTGTTAAAGCAATAAGATACGTGTATTATTGGCCAAAGAGGTCAAGGTCTACCCTTTGGCTGAAGTCTGCATCCTCAAAATGAACACACCAGTACTTTTACGGACACTGTAAACCAGGCTGGGATAAAGAACTCTAAAAGTCTCTCACTTTAAAGCACTGCTTAGCTAGCTACTAGCTTAATAATGCCCACCTCTGTCTGTAATCTCCACCTAGCTACTAGCTTAATAATGCCCACCTCTGTCATCTCCACCTAGCTACTAGCTTAATAATGCCCACCTCTGTCTGTCATCTCCACCTAGCTACTAGTTTAATAACGCCCACCTCTGTCTGTCGTCTCCACCTAGCTACTAGCTTAATAACGCCCACCTCTGTCATCTCCACCTAGCTACTAGCTTAAGGCCAAAATGTATATAAGCATTTCCAAAAGGTAAACATAAAATGTCAAAATATTGATGAAAATATATACTTTCCTGAGTTCATCATACTGTACTACCGTAATCAAAATATAATGAATTTTAACTACTTTAAAATGGACACGCATACATAATTCCAAAACCCATTTCATAGATAATGTAACAAGCTTGATTAAATTGTAGTAACTTATTTTGATGAGATGGCGATTGGGTCTAAATAGGTGTTTGGCATTTGCTAGTCTAAAATCTTCAACTGACATTTCCCGAAAGTCAGGCCTCTTCCCACATGCTAGCTAATTTTCCTCAGCTTCAGAAGCATCTTCATTCACCAAATTGTGTGTGGTTATCCTTAGATACATTCTCGAGACTTACCCAGAGGGAATTTTTGATATGTTGTCCATTTTTGTTCTAGATAAAAAAAAAAATGTTGAAAAATGTGCCAAAAATGCATTTTACGTACATCTCTTGAGATTTTACAGATAGTTCAGAAGAAACAATTATTTATCCACAATCTGCTTTGATTAAGTCCAGCCCTTAAGTGTCTCAACAAAATTAAACCAAAATATTGAGGCTGACTTAATCCAGTGTCCTGAAGAAGGAATTTGTGCGATTTGCAAATATGCACATATTTCATGAGCTTTCACCTCATTTGCATATATATATTTTTTTAACAAAAAAATATTATATTTTTTATCTACATTCAACTGGTAAAAGTTAATTGTGATTTGATTAAGGGAAACACATCCCTATTAGGGTGTGGTGCCTGGCCTTAGTAAAGCCCACCTCTGTCTTGTCAGCTCCACCTTACAAATGGCTCTCATTAGCATATTGATGTACTGCTTTGAGAACAGGGACCCTGTCACCGATCTCATTTAGGGGGAATCATTGAGATAAATGGAGAGAGCGTTACTAGTGTTAACGTGCCACACACCGTCAAAGATGCAAGTGATCGAGCCCAGAGGATCATTAGCAGCGTGCTACAGTAGATTTGAATGGCGGTAGTCCGCCCTGAGAGCGTCGAGGGAGGGGGAAAAAAAAGATCCCACTGCTCCCACTGATAGCACAACAACAAACAAGGGTGTAGTGGAGGTTTTGTTACACGCGGGGAATGTTCTGTTCTGTACTGTACTCGCTAGCGCACGTGGAGCGTGCTAGCCGCTAAGTGGTCGTTAATATGCTGTCTACCTTTGTCTTCATTACTGCCTTAACTGGTTGGCTGTGCTTTCAAATGTTAACTAGCAATGTCAAATGCCCATGAATCCCCAGGTAAGATGCATGCTCGCTCCCCCTTTGAAGGGGAACAGACTGTATTAATGCGACCGCTCATGCGTCCCCTCGCCGTACGTGTGGCAACTCCCCTGTCGCCACGGTAATTGCTAATGTCGTGAAACCATGTCTACCACCATGCCTTAATTGAACGTACAGAACGCAGGCTCCCATTTTTTCCACTCACACCATTTAAAGATATGTATTGATGTCATTTCCTTTCCACCTTCTCTCCGTTGTGATTGAGTGACACCCAATTAAATTCCAATGGGAGAGATTAACAGAGCGACACGTTTCGCACTGTCAGTGATGTCACTGTCAGTGATGCCCATTTGGTGTAGATGGCGACACAATCGGAAGCCTTTGTGAGGGTATGAGTCACAGTGGTGCGGCGTGTGTACAATGTGTATAACAAACATTAGGAACACCTTCCTAATATTGAGTTGCAAAATCCCCTTTTCCCTCAGAACAGCCTCAATTTGTCGTGGCATGGACTCTACAAGGTGTCGAAAGCATTCCACAGGGATGCTGGCCCATGTTGACTCCAATGCTTCCCACAGCTGTGTCAAGTTGGCTGGATGTCCTTTTGGGTGGTGGACCATTATGGATGCACACGGGAAACTGTTGAGCGCAAAAAACCCAGCAGTGTTGCCAGGGCCGGTCCTGGACGTTCTGCCACCCTAGGCGAGACAAAAAACGGAGGAAAAGAACATAATAGCAGCCCAATTAATTGGCATATGCTACAAATTATACTCAACATTTAACACAATTACTAGGCTATATAATCAATTCAATGTCAATAACATAGCCTAATATTTCCAATCTTATTACAAAGATAAAATCACTAATGCCCTGGATGTTCTGCCGCCCTAGGCGAGACAAAAATAATAACATCTTAGACATCCTTATGAATCTAAGCATGGCACTTTCAAAAGTTACCTTTCAACCCAGACAAAGGCTCTACTGACGCAGAAAACTGTAAGCTTCAACTGCTGGCTACTTGTCCGTTGTATAACCCAACAACAGAAGTGCTTCCCTAAAAGCTGCCTGGGTTTAAACAAACATATTTTTTCAGAAAGTTAAAAGCTCAATTGATAGGGACAGAGTAGCAGAGTCAATTGTTTTTATCTCTTCGAATATTATAGGCGGCAGTTTAGCTTCAGATTGTCAAAGAGAGGAATCAATATAACCCCATATGCATCGCGGGCATTTTAGAGCTTGTTTCTACCACAAGGCATCTCAAGTTTAAGCATTGTTACAGAACGCTTGATATAATCTGGAAACGTTTTATGTATTTATTTAAAAATATATAGCAAACAATAGATATCCTTTTTTGCCCTCTTCTTTAACAAAGGGCATGTGATACCCTCACTCAATTCGAGTCCTGGTTTTCGTCAAACACACCAAGCCCTTCCCAGACACAGAGGTATTTAATCAGCGCATGCAACAGCATTGGAGTATTTGGCTATAGCGACATCTATGGATAGGATAATTGTGTCTGTCAAACAGGTAGGTTTACCACTTAGTTTTTGGAAGATGAAGAAATTATATTTAACCCCTGCAACGGAGAGTTACAATGTTGCTATCACTATGCAACCTACTACCTACAGTATAGTAGGAAAACAAGTTTCTGATTAATAATATCCCACCTGTTTTCCCACAGCTCGACCCCATAATTGTTACAATTACAATAAAAATAACACTTTTATATAACATATTTAACATATATTTTTATATTTCTGTAGAACTGTAAAACAGAGTAAGATCATTTGAGCTTTGGAAACAAGTGCTTCCATAAATGTATGGCGGGCCTTCGCTGGAGCAGTGTAAAACAAGCTTTATGTCAATGACCCAGCCTTAACAAATGTAGTTTATTTACATATCGAATTTGATTGTCCAACATCAGTTACTACAACTGATTTATTTAGTCTCCACCTAGAGTGCAGTCTTTCCTCTGCTGTGCTGTTGTATTGCAGTCAGTAATGTTTTCTCTCAGTAGCTGTCCATGGTCCTGAAATCAAATCATCTGAGTTTGCTTGGACACCAGCCTGATATCCAGCTCCTTCCACCTCTGGAAACTATCTAGGTGGACATGCGACTTCTCATGCGAGCTGAGGTGGTGGGACAGATTCTTCCAGTCCCTGGTTCCATCCCTGACCAGTGCAGATATGCACTCGTGTGAAAAAAGTTTGCAGCAAAAACAGAAGGCTGCATCATTTTGCTTGGAATAGACAAGCCTTGGTCTCTCCACTCTCTCCCCGTTCGCCATCCTCCTATTGTAGTGGGCCACCAAAAACTTTCGTTGCCCCTCATCTCATGGGAAATTCCCCTCCTTATCCTGATGCGGCCCAGCCTGCACTAACATATCCCGTAAAGATCCATTCATATATTTTGGCCACTCACTGGGATCTTTTATGATTTTTGTCTGGGAGTCGGATTTAGCAGCAGCACCACCACTGTCATCCGGGACGGGGAGCTATTGCTTCTCCTTCCTGAGTGGTATGACGGATGTGTGGTCCCATGGTGTTTATACTTGCGTACTATTGTTTGTACAGATGAACGTGTTACCTTCAGGCCTTTGGAAATTGCTCCCAAGGATGAACCAAACTTGTGGAAGTCCACCATTTATTTTCTGAGGTCTTGGCTGATTTCTTTTGATTTTCCCATGATGTCAAGCAAAGAGGCACTGAGTTTGAAGGTAGGCCTTGAAATACATCCACAGGTACACCTCCTATTGACTCAAATGATGTCAATTAGCCTTTCAGAAGCTTCTAAAGCCATGACATAATTTTCTGGAATTTTCCAAGCTGATTAAAGGCACAGTCAACTTAGTGTTTGTAAACTTCTGACCCACTGGAATTGTGATACAGTGAATTATAAGTGAAATAATCTGTCTGTCAACAATTGTTGGAAAAATTACTTGTGTCATTCACAAAGTAGATGTCCTAACCGACTTGCCAAAGCTATAGTTTGTAAACAATACATTTGTGGAGTGGTTGAAAAACAAGTTTTAATGACTCCAACCTAAGTGTATGTAATCTTCCGACTTCAACAGTAAATATTTTGTCTTGCCCATTCACCCACTGAATGGCAAACATACACAATCCATGTCTCAATTGTCTTAAGACTTTAAAATCCTTCTTTAACCCGCCTCCTCCCATTCATCTACACTGATTGAAGTGAATTTAATAACAGGTGACATCAATAAGTGATCATAGCTTTCACCTGGATTCAGTCTATGTCATGGAAAGAACAGGTGTTCTTAAAGTTGTGTACACTCAGTATGTTGAAATACAAACACACATTGTGGCATTGAGGTAGCCCTGACAATGACAGATGTGAACAAGCAGCAGAAACAGGGTGATTTATAGAGCAAATCACAAATCTCGCTAGGAGGTTACCAGCACCCGGCAACCTCCATCTTGTAGACACAGCTTGAGCATGCCTTTTGAGAACACCTCACTCAAGCTGGAAACACATATATAGCTGAACACACACGTACAAGCACACACATGGTTTGTGAGTAACGGATTACATGTACTGTATCTGTAATTAATTACATTCCCAGAAATTGTTTTGTAATCAGACTACAGATACTTTTGATATTACTTCTAGGATTACTTTTCAATTAGGAAAAGTTCATAACACCTTCGTTTTCTCAATGACATTCAAATCAGCATTGAAAAAAAGGCTCAAGGTTAAGTTTGTTCCGCCTGACCGAGTCTGACCACAAATTAGAGACCACTATGATAACACCAAATGTGTTTGATGGATCGCGGGGAAAGAGCAGGAATAGGCTTTTGTAGGCTACAGTCCAAGCTACTGTACGTCTTCCAATGGTGCGACTGCTTCCGGCATCCAAAGTTTATCCAACTTGAATAAACACTTGGAGGTAAGGATGACAGCAGTGGTGTGGTCTACAGGCGATACGGATATCACTTAGGACTACTATTGATATTTACATAGCAATTATGTGAATCACACTGCAGCTCTCTCAAATATTCAAATCTTACTGACTATGGATTGTGGTTGTAGTGGATGGCTGTTCACAAATGTACAGTGTAGGTGTATTTTGCCCCAATAAACGTTGAATTTAAGAAGTGTAGGCAAAATAATCATTATTCATGCGACCCGTGGACAGCCAGGGAAAAATGCGCTCTTGCAACATCTGCATAGTGTTGATCCCAGCCAATCAAATACAAGTTTGAGGGATTTCCTCCATGTAAACTCTTCCGTAGTACTTTGCTCCACTGTCACACATGCTGTCAAAAACTAGTTTAGTTTAAGAAGACCACGAGTAGGGCTTTTATTGGTCAATCTAATACATGCTGATTCAAAAACAATGTCCAAAAGGCCTAATGGGTACATGCTTTAATCTCGCACAGTTTTGAGAGATTTCAACAGCTGTAAAAGTGTTACCCATAAAGATCCTATTCAATTAATTACGTTTTCTAATTCCTAATTCTATGGCGTCGCTAATTTAAAAAAAATGTAAACAATAGGCCTATAGCAAATGCAGCATGTGGCATTCATTTTTCACGTCACTCAAATAGCACTTTTTGGTAGTGCTCAAAGCATGCCATTCCATGAGGGCAGCATTTCTTTTTGAACCCTGTTTTGAACTGAAGCAATGAGCCCAATCAGTCCTCCATGACAAAAAGGCTACGTCCTTCATTTTTGGGTTATGTTCAGGTAATACAATTATACGAATCTACTGTATATTCCATCAATCCTATTCTTGAAGGTCAAGAGGTATTTAATTAATTGTAATGACTGGAAATCTGACAGACTTTGGTTTTTAGTATAAATATATAGACTAATCGTAACCCATAAATTCAAATGCAACATCCATTTATGGCCAACTATGTAAACTCTAACATTGCTTTATCTTGCAACAGATGTCGTTCAATTAGTAATATTAGTTTTTGTTTTCTTCTAATGCCTCTTAAATGGGAAAGTAATCAGATTACTTCATGAGTTTGGGTAATCCCAACGTTACCTTACTAATTACACATTTGGACAGGTAACTAGTAACTGTAATGGATTACATTTAGAAAGTACCCTACCCAAACCTGTGCACACACACACGCACGCTCCACTCTTTCTGCAAGCTCACCGAAATAGGAATACACCCAATCACAGCAGGACACACACAGATTTCCAACCTTATTCAACCAAAATCTATATTAGCTGCAGATGAGGGTAAGAAAAATGTATAAATCAACTTTGTCTTGTGGTCTTTGTTGCCCTGGGGACCTGCTGGAATTCTTGTGAAATGCATTCTAGGAAACCGGGAGGGCCCGGAGAGTGGCTCTGTATAGACCTCTACCTATATACCTCATACATGTTTTTACTCAAATGTGAACAAAAAAAAGTTTGTCTGGGCTCCTCCGTGCCCACTTCTGAACCTCATATTGGTGATGCTCGACCCCAAACCAGAGCATTTAATACGTTCTCTCCTCACAGATAATCAGTCATTGTCTCCTTTCCTCCAATCACCTCGTCTACACTGTCTCATTGCCAATGAGACAGTGAGAGAAAAACTACGAGACAAAAACGGCACACTAGTCCTGTATTTATAGGAAGGAAGGAAGGAAGGAAGGAAGGAAGGAAGGAAGGAAGGAAGGAAGGAAGGAAGGAAGGAAGAACAAAACAAACAAACTAGCAGATTCATTCATGAATTAATGAAGGAATGAATGAATGAATGAATGAATGAATGAACATACATGTTTAATTATTCACAAAGGGCCCTGGAAGCAAATCATCTATAACATAGCTTTCCCCTGTTCCGTGTTTTCAAATCAGTGAAGCAACAGAAGGAGATGACAGGAAGCCACTTCAGACTTAAGATCCCTCCCTCCCCTAAAAAACAACAACAAGTTAATGCTTTGATGTCACCCTGGAACGAGAACAAAAGTAAGGAAGACAACACTTTGCTCATCTGCACCAAACACAAATGTTTTTTCCACAGCTTGTCACAATTCCCATCCGCAAGCAGAAAACACGATTATCTACAGTTGTCACGACGGCATAAACCTAGGACTCATCTTTGGCTGCGATGCCATAATCACATTTGCACAAGCCACTGGAGGCATGAATTGTCTGCCTCTAATCATATTATAAATGCCCCAAATGGCACCCTATTCTCTACATAGTGCACTATTTTTGACAAGGACGGCTCATATAGTCTGGTCAAAAGTAGTGCACTATGTAGGGAATAGGGTACCACTTGGAATGTAGCCATTGCGTTTGCTAGAATGTGTATATACAGTGCCTTCAGAAAGTATTCACACATCTTGACTTTTTCCACATTTTATTGTGTTATAAGGTGTGATTAAAATGGATTTAATTGTAATTTTTTTCTCAACGATCTACACAAAATACTCTGTTAAGTCAAAGTGGAAGAAAATATCTAAGATTTTAAACAAATTATATGAAAACTAAAACACTAATATCTTAATTATATAAGTATTTAACTCTGAGTCAATATATGACAGTCTCTAAGAGCTTTGCACACCTGGATTGTAAAGTATTTGCACATATTTCTTTGTTATTACTCAAGCTCTGTCAAGTTGGTTGTTGATCATTGCTAGACAGCCATTTTCAAGTCATGCAATAGATTGCAAGATGATTTAACCTGTTTGGGCTGCAGGGGCAGTATTGAGTAGCCGGATAAAAGGTGCCCATTTCAAACGGCCTCGTACTCAATTCTTGCTCGCACAATATGCATATTATTATTACTATTGGATAGAAAACACTCTCTAGTTTCTAAAACCGTTTGAATTATATCTGTGTAAAACAGAACTCATTTTGCAGCAAACTTCCTGACAGGAAGTGGAAAATCTGAAATCGATGCTCTCTTCTAGGGCCTGCCTATAAAGGTCCTTGATATTTATTAGAAGACATGCACTTCATACGTCTTCCACTAGATGTCGACAGGCAGTGAGAGAAGAAATTGAGTGTATAACTTGATCTGGGCTCGAATAAATGCTCTTTGTATGACGTGTCACCAGTTTCCTGTTTTCTGGAGAGCGCGTGAAGGGACCTGGTTTTGCCTTCTGTACAGCTGTCGTTATAGACGACTAATATCTCTGGCTTTGATTTTATTTGATACATGTGACAATATCATCGTAAAGTATGTTTTTTCAATATAGTTTTATTAGATTATTGAATTTTTTTCGGGACGTTAGGTGTGTTGCGTTGTCTGCGTTTGTTCACGAAGGAGAGCTTAGCGCCACTTTGCTAGCTTTCCGTGCTAATTGACTGGAGAAGAGGACATTCTAAATCCAAACAACGATTGTTCCCGACAAAGGACCCCTTGTACAACATTCTGATGAAAGATCATCAAAAGTAGGACCCATTTTATGATGTTATTTCATATATCTGTCGAACATGTTGTACTAGTAGTTTGCGGCCAGGTTTTGGGCACGCTCTCGCCATAACGTAAACTGCATATCGTAATGAAGTTATTTTTAGAATTCTAACATGGCGATTGCATTAAGAACTAGTGTATCTATCATTTCCTATACAACATGTATTTTTTAGTTATGTTTATGAATAGTTATTTGGTCAGAATATGTGAGTGCCAGAAAAATATCCGGACGTTGTGGGAAAAATATGCTACGTTAGCACAATGTATAACCACTGATTTCAGCTCTAAATATGCACATTTTCGAACAAAACATAAGTGTATGTATAACCTGATGTTATAGGACTGTCATCTGATGAAGCTTATCAAGGTTAGTCAAAAATTATATCTTTTGCTGGTTCGTTACGATCGCTAACTTTTGCTGCTGGGGAATGGCTTGTGTTTCTGGCTATTGTGGTAAGCTAATATAATGCTATATTGTGTTTTCGCTGTAAAACACTTAAGAAATCGGAAATATTGGCTGGAATCACAAGATGCCTGTCTTTCATTTGCTGTACACCATGTATTTTTCAGAAATGTTTTATGATGAGTATTTATGTATTTGACGTTGGTGTCTGTAATTACTCTAGCTGCTTCGGTGCCATTTCTGACGGTAGCTGTGATGGTAGCTGCAATGTAAAACTGATTTATAGCTCAAATATGCACATTTTTCGAACAAAACATAGATTTATTGAATAACATGTTATAAGACTGTCATCTGATGAAGTTGTTTCTTGGTTAGTTTGGTTGGTTCTTGGTTAGTTAGGTTGGCTTTGTGCATGCTACCTGTGCTGTGAAAAATGTCTGTCCTTTTTTGTATTTGGTGGTGAGCTAACATAAATATACGTGGTGTTTTCGCTGTAAAACATTTTAAAAATCGGACATGTTGGCTGGAATCACAAGATGTTTATCTTTCAAATGCTGTATTGGACTTGTTAATGTGTGAAAGTTAAATATTTCTAAAAAATATATTTTGAATTTCGCGCCCTGCACTTGAAGTGGCTGTTGTCATATTGTGCCTGGCTTCGGGCTTGCAGCCATAAGAAGTTTTAAGTTAAAGCTGTAACTAGGCCACTTAGGAACATTCAATGTTGTCTTGGTAAGAAAATCCTGTGTATACCTAGTTTACAAACATTACGAACACCTTCCTAATTATGAGTTACACCCCTTTTGCCTTCAGAACAGCCTCAATTTGTCGTGGCATGGACTCTATAAGTTGTTGAAAGCGTTCCACAGGGATGCTGGCCCATGTTGACTCCAAAGTTGTGTCAAGTTGGCTGGATGTCCTTTGGGTGGTAGACCTTTCTTGACACACGCGGGAAACTGTTGAGTGTGAAAAACCCAGCAGCATTGCAGTTCTTGACACACTCAAACCTGTGCACCTGGCACTTACTACCATACCCAGTTCAAATGCACTCAAATATATTATCTTGTCCATTCACCCTCTGAATGGCACACATACACGATCCATGTCTCAATTGTTTCAAGGCTTAAAACGTATTCTCTAACCTGTCACGACTTCCGCCGAAGTTGGTCCCTCTCCTTATTCGGGCGGCGTTCGGTGGTCGAAGTCGCCGACCTTCTAGCCATCGCTGATCCTCTTTTCATTTTCCTTTGGTTTTGTCTTGTCTTGTATCACACCTTGATCCAATCCCATTCATTACATGTTGTGTATTTAACCCTCTGTTCCCCCTCATTGTCCTTGTCGGTGATTGTTTGTTTGTAAGTTTTGTGCAAGATATGTTCTGGTGCGACGGGTTTTGCACTTATTAAACTACTCCGTTATATACCAAGTTCGATCTCCTGCCCTTGACTTCCCTGCCACCAGCACGCACCCTTACAGAATCACCGACCCAGTATGGAGTCAGCAGGAGCAGGTACTCCAGTTATAGAGGTGGAGGAGCGCGTCCAGGAGCACGCAGCAATGCTTCACCATCTTGGCATCGCCATGGACTGCGTTGTCCAGACTATGGACCGCTGGGAGAGACGGAGTTCTTCCAGCGCCTCCACCAGCACAACCGGGGTCTTCTCTGAGCGCCCCTTTTCCACCTGGTTCCAGTGGGATTCGTCTCTCCATGCCCCAGGAGTACGACGGAGAGGCTGCGAACTGCCAGGGGTTCCTGCTTCAATTGGAGCTATACCTGGCCACCGTCCACCCGGCTCCATCGGGCCGTGAGAGTGTGTCCGCCCTCGTCTCGTGCCTCACCGGGAAAGCCCTGGAGGGGGCCAACGCCGTGTGGAGAGAGGGAGATGCGGCGTTGGACCAGTTTGCGTTCACCCACCCGAGGGTAGAGCGGTGGGTGAGCGCCTCTTTCATCTGAGGCAGTAGACGAGGAGCGCCCAGGAGTTCGCCTTGGAGTTTAGGACCCTGGCTGCCGACGTGGGATGGAACGACAGGGCCCTTATCCGCCATTACCGCTGCAGTCTGCGCGAGGACGTCCGTCGGGAGTTGGCCTGCAGAGACACCACCCTCACGTTCCACCAGCTGATGGACATGTCCATCCGACTGGACAACCTGTTGGCTACCCGCGGACGTTCTGAATGGAGTCTGGTGGTTCCATCCTCCCGCACCCCCTCTCCGATACCCATGGAGCTGGGAGGGGCGGTGCGCAGGGAGACCGGAGGGGGTTCCCGCTCGTGCACCATCTGTGGCCGCAGAGGTCACACTGCCGGTCGGTGCCGGGTTGGTTCCTCTGGGGATCGAGGCAGCAGGCAGGGCGCTCTGGCGTCACCCCAGGTGAGCCGGCACCATTCTCACCCAGAGCCCTTTGTTGCACATATGTTTTTGTTTGTCACTTTCCCTGAGTTTTCCCCGCATTCCCAGCATAAGGCGCTTGTCGATTCAGGCGCGGCTGGGAATTTTATTGACAGAGCTTTAGCCCATTGTTCCCGTGGATGTGGCTTTCCCTGTTCACGCCTTAGATAGTCGACCATTAGCGTCAGGGTGGATTAGGGAGGTCGCCACTCCTTTGGGCATGGTGACGCAGGTGGGTCATACGTAGAGAATTAGTCTCTTCCTTATTGACTCTCCTGCGTTTCCCGTGGTGCTGGGCCTACCCTGGTTAGCTTGTCATAACCCCACTGTTTCTTGGCCACAGAGGGCTCTCACGGGGTGGTCGCGAGAGTGCTCAGGTAGGTGTTTAGGGGTTTCCGTTGGTGCTACTACGGTGAAGAGTCCAGAACAGGTCTCCACCGTGTGCATTCCCCCTGAATATGTCGATTTGGCTCTCGCTGACTCAATTACCACCTCATCGACGGGGCGATAGTGCGATAGATCTCCTGGTAGACGCTGCACTTCCCAGAAGTCACGTGTATCCCCTCTCACAGGCGGAGAAAGGAGGCTATGGAAACATATGTCTCCGAATCCCTGCATCAGGGGTACATTCGGTCCTCCACTTCACCCGCCTCCTCGAGTTTCTTTTTTGTGAAGGAGGGAGGTCTGCACCCGTGTATTGACTATCGGGGTCTGAATCAGATCACTGTGAGGTATAGTTACCCGCTACCGCTCATAGCCTCAGTGATAGAGCACAAGGAGCGGGTCGCGCTTCTTCACCAAATTAGATCTCAGGAGCGCTTACAACCTGGTGCATATCCGAGAGGGAGACGAGTGGAAGACGGCTTTCAGGACCACCTCTAGGCACTATGAGTACCTCGTCATGCCGTACGGGTTGATGAATGCGCCATCAGTCTTCCAAGCCTTTGTAGACAAGATTTTCAGGGACCTGGATGGGCAGGGTGTAGTGGTGTATATAGATGACATTTTGATATACTCCATTACACGCGCCGAGAATGTGTCCCTGGTGCGCAGAGTGCTTGGTCGCCTGTTGGAGCATGACCTGTACGTCAAGGCTGAGAAATGCCTGTTCTTCCAACAGTCTGTCTTTTTCCTAGGGTATCACATTTCCACCTCAGGGGTGGAGATGGAGAGTGACCGCATTTCAGCCTTGCGTAATTGGCCGACTCCCACCACGGTAAAGGAGGTGCAGCGGTTCTTAGGGTTTGCCAACTACTACCGGAGGTTTATCTGGGGTTTTGGTCTGGTAGTATCTCCCATTACCTCACTGCTGAAGGGGGGCCTGGTGCGCTTGCAGTGGAGAGCTGAGGTGGACAGGGTTTTTAGTCACCTGACTGCTCTGTTTACCTCGGCTCCCGTGCTGGCCCATCCGGATCCCTCTTTGGCGTTCATAGTGGAGGTGGACGCGTCCGAGGCTGGGGTAGGAGCTGTGCTCTCTCACTGCTCGGGTACAGCACCGAAGCTCCGTACCTGTGCCTTTTTCTCGAAGAAGCTCACCCCGACGGTGCGAAACTATGACGTGGGGGACCGGGAGTTGTTGGCTGTCGTCAAGACCTTGAAGGTGTGGAGACATTGGCATGAGGGGGCTAGACACCCTTTTCTCATCTGGACTGACCACCGCAATCTGGAGTACATCCGGGCAGCGAGGAGACTGAACCCTCGCCAGGTAAGGTGGGCCATGTTTTTCACCCGTTTTGTGTTTACCCTTTCTTACAGACCAGGCTCCCAGAACGCGAAGGCAGACACATTGCCCGGCTGTATGACACAGAGGAGCGGTCCCTGGATCCCACTCCCATACTCCCCGCCTCCTAACTGGTGGCGCTGGTAGTGTGGGAGCTGGACACGGACATTGAGCAGGCGTTACGTGCAGAGCCCGCTCCCGTCCAGTGTCCCGCTGGGCGTCTGTACGTCCCGTCTGCTGTCCATGACTGGTTGATCTATTGGGCCCACACGTCGTCATCCTGGGATCGGTCGGACAGTGCGCTGTTTGAGCGGGAGGTACTGGTGGCCTACCTTGGCTAAGGACGTGAGGGTTTATGTTTCCTTCTGCTCGGTGTGTGCCGAGTGTAAGGCTCCTAGGCACCTGCCCAGAGGTAAGCTACACCCCTTACCCGTTCCACAGCGGCCTTGGTCGCACCTGTCAGTGGATTTTCTTACTGATCTTCCACTCTCACAGGGTAACACCGCGATCCTGGTAATTGTGGATTGTTTCTCTAAGTCCTGTCGTCTCCTCCCTCTGCCCGGTCTTCCTACGGCCCTACAGACTGCTGCGGAATTGTTTACACACGTCTTCCGGCACTCCTGGGTGCCTGAGGATATAGTGTCTTATTGGGGTCCCCAGTTCACGTCTAGGGTCTGGAAGGCGTTCATGGAAAGTCTGGGGGTCTCGATCAGCCTTACTTCAGGGTTTCACCCCGAGAGTAATGGGCAGGTGGAGAGAGTGAACCAGGATGTGGGCACGTATCTGCGGTCCTATTGCCAGGACCGGCCAGGGGAGTGGGAGGAGTTCTTGCCCTGGGCCGAGATGGCACAGAACTCGCTCCACCACTCCTCCACAAACATCTCTCCCTTCCAGTGCGTACTGGGGTACCAGCCGGTTCTGGCACCTTGGCATCAGGGTCAGACCGAGGTTCCTGCGGTCGACGACTGGTTCAGGCGCGCGGAGGAGGCATGGGAAGCCGTCCGTGTCCACCTTCAGCAGTCCGTGACGCGCCAGAAGGTTAATGCAGATCTGCCCCTCCGCCTGCCCTGCCGGAAGCTGGGTCTGCGGTTTGTGGGGCCATTTAAAGTCCTGAGGAGAGTAAACGAGGTTTGTTATAGGTTACAGCTTCCACCCGATTACCGTATTAACCCCTCGTTCCATGTGTCTCTCCTCAGGCCGGTGGTGGCTGGCCCACTCCAGGAGTCTAAGGTGCGGGAGGTTCCCCCGTCTGGACATCGGGGGGGGGGGGCCCAGCGTACTCTGTTCGCTCCATACTGGATTCGAGGCGCCGGGCGACGGGCCTTCAGTATCTCGTGGAATGGGAGGGGTACGGTCCGGATGAGAGGCTCTGGGTTCCGGTCGAGGACGTGTTGGACTCATCTATGCTGCAGGAGTTCCATCGACTTCGTCCAGATCGCCCTGCGCCTCGCCCTCCGGGTCGTCCCCGAGGCCGGTGTCGATGCACGGCCGGAGCCGCGCGTCAGGGGGGGGGGGGGGGTACTGTCACGACTTCCGCCGAGGCTGGTCCCTCTCCTTGTTCGGGCGGCGTTCGGCGGTCGAAGTCGCCGACCTTCTAGCCATCGCTGATCCTCTTTTAATTTTTCCTTTGGTTTTGTCTTGTATCACACCTGGTTCCAATCCCATTCATTACATGGTGTGTATTTAACCCTCTGTTCCCCCTCATTCTCCTTGTCAATGATTGTTTGTTTGTAAATTTGGTGCAAGATATGTTCTGGTGTGCGACGGGTTTTGTACCCACGTGTATTATTTTGTATATTTGGGTTTTCGGAGGTTTTGAGCACTTATTAAACTGCTCCGTTTTATACCAAGTTCGATATTCTGCTCCTGACTTCCCTGCCACCAGCACGCACCCAACACACACCTATCTCTTCCCCTGCATCTACCCTGATTGAAGTGCACATAATTATCCTCTTAAGGATCTGACCCTTTTTTCCAATTTTTGCAGAAAATGACATACCCAAATCTAACTGCCTGTATGCAGAACCTGAAGCAGGGATATATATATATTTTAAAATTTCATTTCAACTTTATTTAATTTAACCAGGTAGGCCAGGTGAGAACAAATTCTCATTTACAACTGCAACCTGACCAAGATAAAGCAAAGCAGTGCGACACAAACAACACAGTTGCACATCGAATAAACATACGTACAACCAAAAGCACAATAGAAAAAGAATATATACATTGTATGCAAATGGCGTAAGGAGGTAAGGTAATAAATAGGCCATAGTAGAGAAGTAATTACAATTGAGCAAATTAACACTGAAGTGATAGATGTGCAGATGATGATGTGTAAGTAGAAGTACTGGTGTGCAAAAGAGCAAAAAAGTAAATAAAAACAATATGGGGATGAGGTAGGTAGTTGGATGGGTTATTTACAGATGGGCTGTGTACAGCTGCAGCGATCGGTTAGCTGCTCAGATAGCTGATGCTTAAAGTTAGAGAGAGATATAAGTCTCCAACTTCAGCAATTTTTAAATTCGTTCCAGTCATTGGCAGCAGCGAACTGGAAGGAAAGGCGGCCAAAGGATATGTTGGCATTGGGGATGACCAGTGAAATATACCTGCTGGAATACGTGCTACGGGTGGGTGTTGTTATGGTGACCAGTTAGCTGAGAACGCAGAGTTTACCTAGCAATGCTTATAGATGACCTGGAGCCAGTGGGTCTGGCGATGAATATGTAGCGAGGGCCAGCCGACGAGAGAATACAGGTCGCAGTGGTGGGTGGTATATGTGGCTTTGGTGACAAAACGGATGGCACTGTGATAGACTGCATCCAGTTTGCTGAGTAGAGTGTTGGAGGCTATTTTGTAAATGACATCGCCGAAGTCGAGGATCGGTAGGATAGTCAGTTTTACGAGGGTATGTTTGGCAGCGTGATTGAAGGAGGCTTTGTTGCGAAATAGTTAATTTTGGATTGGAGATGTTTAATATGAGTCTGGAAGGAGAGTTTACAGTCTATCCAGACACCTAGGTATTTGTAGTTGTCCACATATTCTAAGTCAGAACCGTCCAGAGTAGTGATGCTAGTCGGGCGGGTACAGGCAGCGATCTGTTGAAAAGCATGCATTTAGTTAAACGTGTGTTTAAGAGCAGTTGGAGTCCACGGAAGGAGTGTTGTATGGCATTGTATCTCGTTTGGAGCTTTGTTAACACAGTGGCCAAAGAAGGGCCAGATGTATACAGAATGGTGTCGTCTGTGTAGAGTTGGATCAAGGAATCACCCGCAGCAAGAGCGCCGTCGTTGATAAATACAGAGAAAAGAGACGACCCAAGAATTGAACCCTGTGGTACCCCCATAGAGACTGCCAGAGTCCCGGACAACAGGCACTCCGGTTTGACACACTGAACTCTATCTGAGAAGCAGTTGGTGAACCAGACGAGGCAGTCATTTGAGAAACCAAGGCTGTTGAGACTGCCGACAAGAATGCTGTGATTGACGGAGTCGAAAGCCTTGGCCAGGTCGATGAAGACGGCTGCACAGCATTGTTTTTTATCGATGGCGGTTATGATATCGTTTAGTACCTTGAGCGTGGCTGAGGTTCACCCATGACCAGCTCGGAAACCGGATTGCATAGCGGAGAAGGTACAGTGGGATTCAAAATGGTCGGTGATCTGTTTGTTGACTTGGCTTTCGAAGACTTTAGAAATGGAGGGCATGATGGGTATAGGTCTGTAATAGTTTGGGTCTAGAGTGTCACTCCCTTTGTAGAAGGGGATGACCGCGGCAGTTTTCAAATCTTTAGGAATCTCGGACAATACGAAAGAGAGGTTGAACAGACTGGTAATAGGGGTTGCAACAATGGCGGCAGATAATTTTAGAAAGAAAGGTTCCAGATTGTCTAGCCCAGCTGATTTGTATGGGTCCAGGTTTTGCAGCTCTTTCAGAACATCTGCTATCTGGATTTGGGTGGAGGAGAAGCTGGGGAGGCTTGAGCAAGTAGCTGTGGGGGGTGCGGAGCCTTTGGCCGGGGTTTGTGTAGCCAGGAGGAAAGCATGGCCAGCTGTAGGGAAATGCTTATTGAAATTCTCTTTTATCGTGGATTTATCGGTGGTGACAGTGTTTCCTAGCCTCAGTGCAGTGGGCAGCTGGGAGGAGATGCTCTTATTCTCCATGGACTTTACAGTGTCCAAAAGCGTTTAATAGTTAGAGCTACAGGATGCAAATTTCTGTTTGAAAAAGCTAGCCTTTGCTTTCCGAACTGACTGCGTGTGTTGGTTCCTGACTTCCCTGAAAAGTTGCATATCGCGGGGACTATTTGATGCTAGTGCAGTCCGCCACAGGATGTTTTTGTGCTAGTCGAGGGCAGTCAGGTCTGGAGTAAGCCAAGGGCTATATCTGTTCTTAGTTCTACATTTTTTGAAAGGGGCATGCTAATTTTAGATGGCAAGGAAAGCACTTTTAAAGAACATCCAGGCATCCTCTACTGACGGGATGAGGTCAATATCCTTCCAGGATACCCGGGCCAGGTCGATTAGAAAGGCCTGCTTGCAGAAGTGTTTTAGGGAGCGTTTGAAAGTGATGAGAGGTGGTCGTTTGACTGCGGACCCATAGCGGATGCAGGCAATGAGGCAGTGATCGCTGAGATCCTGATTGAAAACAGCAGAGGTGTATTTGGAGGGCAAGTTGGTCAGGATAATATCTATAAGGGTGCCCATTTTTACGGATTTAGGGTTGTACCTGATGGGTTCCTTGATCATTTGTGTGGGATTGAGGGCATCTAGCTTATGCATATGTAACAGATGTGAAATGGCTAGCTAGTTAGCGGTGGTGCGCGCTAATAGCCTTTCAAACAGTGACGTCACTCGCTTTGAGACCTTGAAGTAGTGGTTCCCCTTGCTCTGCAAGGGCTGTGGCTTTTGTGGAGCGATGGGTAACGATGCTTCATGGGTGACTGTTGTTTATGTGTGCAGAGGGTCCCTGGTTCGCGCCTGGGTCGGGGCGAGGGTTAAACTGTTACACATATTCTTGATACCATTTGAAAGGAAACACTTTCACGTTTGTGGAAATGTTAAATTAATATAGGAGAATATAACACATTAGATCTAGCAAAAGATAATACAAAGAAAAAAACATGCGTTTTTTGTATTTTTTTTGTACCATCATCTTTGAAATGCAAGTGAAAGACCAATATATGACTTCCTGTAGGAATCTAGGCACAATTTAGATTTTTTTTTTTTTTGCCACTAGCTGGCAGCAGTGTATGTGCAAAGTTTTAGACTGATTCAATGAACCATTACATTTTTGTTCAAAATGTTGTATCAAGACTGCCCAAATCTGCCTAATTGGTTTATTAATACATTTTCAAGCTCATAACTGCACTCTCCTCAAACAATAGCATGGTATTCTTTCACTATAATAGCTCATGTAAATTATAAAGTGCAGTTAGACATCGGGGGTACGCCAAATAAAAATGTGATTCAAATGTTTTTATTTATTCAAACAGTCCACTTATATTTTCCAATGGGGCTATACATTTGGGTAAAGCTTTTTTCTTGCCTGAGTAGCCTCATTTCACTGCCAAAAATAAAATTATACCATCTAGTGTTCAGTGAAATAACAACACAATGTCAAATACAGGTAGCCTAGTCAAATAATTAACATCCAATCACATTAACCGTTACTCTCTTGTGGGAATTCCACTAACAAACAGTCTGTAGCCAAACATAACTGCTGCTCATGTTAGTATCTGTACTGATGCCGCAAAAGCCATGACAGGTAGAAATAGTAGAGTGGTAACGTGCGTGCAAGCAACCGACTACAAACTTGAAAACCGTAGTGCACAAAACACTAACACAAACAATTTCCCACAAAACACAGGTGGGAAAAAGGCTACCTAAATATGATCCCCAATTAGAGGCAACGATTACCAGCTGCCTCTAATTGGGAACCATATAACTCACCAACATAGAAATACAATGACTAGAACACCCCCCTAGTCACGCTCTGACCTAAACACCATAGAGAACCAAGGACTCTCTATGGCAGGGGTGTCAAACTCATTCCACGGAGGGCCTAGTGTCTGCAGGTTTTTGGTTTTTCCTTTCAATAAAGCCCTAGACAACCAGGTGTGGGGAGTTCCTAACTAATTAGTGATGTTAATTCATCAATCAAGTACAAGGGAGGAGCGAAAACCCGCAGACACTCGGCCCCCCGTGGAATGAGTTTGACACCTGTGCTCTATGGTAAGGGCGTGACACTATGATCAAAAAGTTGGAGCTCTTCTCTGTCTGCATTAACAAGGACAACACACATGTCTTTCCATCGTTGCATGATTTGTTGTGTGCAAATGAAGCTTTCGGATAATATCAAATGTGATATACCGAAGCACCTGAATGAGTAGGGTACCAATTACACAAGTATTTCCCGAAAAGGATGACACAAACAACTGAATTCGTTATCCCTTTCATTCCCTGCCTCCAGTCCACTTACCAATATCTGAACAAGAGAGCCTCATCGAAATTGCAACAAGTGGTTCTGGGAAAATTGAATTTAATCAGAAGCCACTGACAGATTTCTGGATTGGGCTGCGCTCAGAATATCCTGCCTTGGCAAATCGCACTGTTAAGACACTGATGCACTTTGCAATCACGTACCTATGTGAGAGTGGATTCTCGGCCCTCACTAGCATGAAAACTAAATACAGGCACAGATTGTGTGTGGAAAATGATTTAAGACTGAGACTCTCTCCAATACAATCCAACAGAGTTATGTGCATCATTTCAAGCACAACCTTCTCATTAACCTATGGTGAGTTATTCACACTTTTTGATAAACAAATAAGGTTTTATATGTAAGATGGCTAAATAAAGAGCAAAATGATTGATTATTATTATATTATTATTTGTGCCCTGGTCCTATAAGAGCTCTTTGTCACTCCCCACAAGCCAGGTTGTTACAAAAATCATACTCATTCTTATGTTTAACAAATGTATCGTATAGTGTGTGTGCGGCAGGCTTACAATGATTGCAAAAAAACAACATTTGAGATTGCGCTGACCCTGGTGCTAGAGGGGGTACGCAGCTGGAGGTTGAATGTTTGAAGGGGAACAGGACTATAAAAACTTTGGTAACCACTGCTGTAGAGGATAATTATAGGTCATAGCAATACATTGCACATATTCTACACAAGCAAGGAGAAACACGGACAGAATGACACAGGGAGAGATTATTCACGTCAGCGTGAGGCATCCTTTTCCCTGGAGTGTGTGTGTGTATGTGTGTGTGTGTGCTAATGCGTGCATGTGTGTGTGTGGAGAAGCAAGGGCACAGACGCCCCATATTTCTCCGATGTACTTTACACGAGGGCACTGAGTCAAACAGAAGCAGGGCAAAACACATTACTGATAAAATGTTATTTAAAAGTCTCAGCTGCTAATCTGACAGAACACACATGAGGTGTGTGTGTGTGATGGACGGCTGTTTGAGATACAGAGAGAGAGTAAAGAAGGAGTAAAAGTGTACGGTCGTAGTGTTCACGTGCACCTGCATGTCAAACTTTCCTTTTGATTTCCACCACTATATAAACAACTGATGGAAACATATCACAGTGCCTTCTTTAACACCAAGGTAAGTCAACGCAGTTGAAGGTGTACAATACACTGAAAAGTAGTTGGTGGATTAGAAGTCTACAGGACCATCTTCTTACAGTTTCCCTAAACTTCTAACAACAATGTTCTTTGTCAGTCTTAAAGAGATTTTTCCGGTACTTTTTGTATACCTTATAGCCAGTAGTTCTGAAAGTAGCGCTCACGAGACAAAAGTGGTACCCGAAAATGGCGTACTACGTCAGATTTGTGCACAACGTCATTGACGTGCACCATGTCAGATTTGTGCACCACGTCATTGACGTGCACATGTCAGATTTGTGTACCACGTCATTGACGTGCACCATGTCAGATTTGTGTACCACGTCATTGACGTGCACCATGTCAGATTTGTGTACCACGTCATTGACGTGCACCATGTCAGATTTGTGTACCACGTCATTGACGTGCACCATGTCAGATTTGTGTACCACGTCATTGTTCTCGCTCTGCTGTGTGTGCCTCATGTGCCTCTTGCGTGCCCCTTGCTAGCTATCACTCAAATGGCGAGGGACTGAAGCTCATTGGTTGACCTCAAATTGCTAGGAGGCTGGCCCATGTGGGGACAATGTTGGGAAAATGGCACGGCACAGCTTCCAGGAAAAACAGTCACTTTCAAACTAGGGATTTTGTGGCTAATTGAGGTAAGACAATAGTTCTGCACATAGATTATACATTTATGAACTTCACACTGACACCTCAAGCCCAAAGTTGGAGGTCTAAAAAAGACTTAGTCGTCGCCAAAGTTCCGGAGCATGTCTCTAAAAGTGGCAATGTTGGCATGAGGTAGCGTTAGTTCAGGGTGGTAAGCCAACGCTCTTCCTGGAGAGCTACTGGGTATGCTTTTCTGTCCCTTCTCTAGCGTACATGATTCAGCTAGTCAGGGGGTCCTGAGGAGCAGTGAATCTGCACACGTATTCATAAAAAAGTCTCAGAAGTGCTGATCTAGGATCTTGTCCCCCCTGTCCATGTTATAGTATTCATTATGATCTTAAAAGGTAAAACTGAGCCTAAATCACCATTCCTGCTCTAAGATGCTTTGATTCAGCTGCTAATCAAGGCCCTGCAGAGCTGATGAATAGAATCAGGTGGGTTAAAGTAGAGCTGGAACAAAGTCCAAAAGGAGGCTAATAGCTCCCTACGAGGCTTGGCCAACTCAATAAGCTAATCCATTCACATTGAATTTGGAAACCAACCAATACACTTGAATTTAAAAGTAAATACTGAAAACTTCTAAACTTAGTTGGAAATGTTAAGTGCAGGGCCCTCCCAAGTGGCGCAGCGGTCTAAGGCACTGCAGTGCTTGAGGCATCACTATGGATCCGGGTTCGATCCCGGGCTGTGTAGCAACCGGCCATGACCGGGGAGACCCATGAGGTGATGCACAAGTCGCCCAGGTTAGGGGAAGGTTTGGCCGGCCTGGGTTGTCCTTGTCCTATTGCGCTCTAGAGACCCCTGTGGCGGGCTGCGTGCATGAACGCTGACACGGTTTCCAGTTGGAAGGTGTTTCCTCTGATACATTGGTGCGGGTTAAGCAGGCAGTGTGTCAAGAAGCAGTGCTGCTTGGCAGGGTCATGTTTCGGAGGACACAGAGTAGAACACTCAACGGACATTATGAAAGCTTAACCAAGTGTATTCTTCCCAGAGGATCAATACAGCTGCATTAGACAAAAACATTTTCACACAAGCACTGATATTTAACTGTTCCTCATAGCCTGAGTCTTTTCCTACTCATCTGTACAAACATCATTCTTTACTGCTAGGCAGGACACTAGTGATACGGGCCATACATTTTTATTTCTCCCTGAAGGTGACCTGACCTGGCCTCAACCCCCCTCCATCATCAGTCCATGGCTCTCTCCCCTTATCAATGCCTGCGACATGTTATCGCTTCCCTGCACTCAACACATTCAAATCAAAGTGTATTTGTCACGTGTGCTGAATACAACAGGTGTAGACCTTACAGTGAAATGCTTACTTACAGGCTCTAACCAATAGTGCAAAAAAGGTTTAAGGTGAACTATAGGTATGTAAACAAAAATAAAGGTAGCGAGGCTACATACAGACACCGGTTAGTAAGGCTGATTGAGGTAGTATGTACATGTAGATATGGTTAAAGTGACTACACATATATGATGAACAGAGAGTAGCAGTAGCGTATAAGAGGGGTTGGTGGGTGGTGGGTGGGACACATTGCAGATAGCCCGGTTAGCCAATGTGCGGGAGCACTGGTTGGTCGGCCCAATTGAGGTAGTATGTACATGAATGTATAGTTAAAGTGACTATGCATATATGATAAACAGAGAGTAGCAGCAGCGTAACAAGAGGGGTTGGGGGGGGGCACACAATGCAAATAGTCCGGGTAGCCATTTGATTACCTGTTCAGGAGTCTTATGGCTTGGGGGTAAAAACTGTTGAGAAGCCTTTTTGTCCTAGACTTGGCACTCCGGTACCACTTGCCATGTGGTAGTAGAGAGAACAGTCTATGACTGGGGTGGCTGGGGTCTTTGAGAATTTTTAGGGCCTTCCTCTGACACTGCCTGGTGTAGAGGTCCTGGATGGCAGGCAGCTTAGCCCCAGTGATGTACTGGGCCGTACGCACTACCCTTTGTAGTGCCTTGCGGTCAGAGGCCGAGCAATTGCCGTACCAGGCAGTGATGCAACCAGTCAGGATGCTCTCGATGTTGCAGCTGTAGAACCTTTTGAGGATCTCAGGACCCATGCAAAAACGTTTTAGTTTCCTGAGGGGGAATAGGCTTTGTCGTGCCCTCTTCACGACTGTCTTGGTGTGTTTGGACCATTCTAGTTTGTTGCTGATCTGTGGATCTGTTTGGGCGGTATGCAAATTGGAGTGGTTCTAGGGTTTCTGGGATAATGGTGTTGATGTGAGCCATTACCAACCTTTCAAAGCATTTCATGGCTACGGACGTGAGTGCTACGGGTCTGTAGTCATTTAGGCTGGTTGCCTTTGTGTTCTTGGGCACAGGGACTATGGTGGTTTGCTTGAAACATGTTGGTATTACAGACTTAATCAGGGACATGTTGAAAATGTCAGTTAAGACACCTGCCAGTTGGTCAGCACAAGCCTTGTGTATGTTGACCTGTTTAAAGGTCTTACTCACGTTGGCTACGGAGAGCGTGATCACACAGTCGTCCGGAACAGCTGATGCTCTCATGCATGCCTCAGTGTTGCTTGCCTCGAAGAGAGCATAGAAGTGATTTAGCTCGTCTGGTAGGCTCGTGTCACTGGGCAGCTCGCGGCTGTGCTTCCCTTTGTAGTCTGTAATAGTTTGCAAGCCCTGCCACATAAGACGAGCGTCGGAGCTGGTGTAGTATGATTCAATCTTAGTCCTGTATTGATGCATTGCCTGTTTGATGGTTCGTTGCAGGGCATAGCAGGATTTCTTGTAAGCTTCCGGGCAGCACCTTGAAAGCGGCAGCTCTACCCTTTAGCTCAGTGCGATAGTTGCCTGTAATTCATGGCTTCTGGTTGGGTTATGTATGTAAAGTCACTGTGGGGACGACGTCCTCAATGCACTTATTGATAAAGCCAGTGACTGATGTGGTGTACTCCTCAATGCCATCGGAAGAATCCCGGAACATGTTCCAGTCTGTGATAGCAAAACAGTCCTGTAGTTTAGCATCTGCTTGATCTGACCACTTTTTATAGACCGAGTCACTGGTGCTTCCTGCTTTAATTTTTGCTTGTAAGCAGGAATCAGGAGGATAGAGTTGTGGTGGGATTTACCAAATGGAGGGCAAGGGAGAGCTTTATATGCGTCTGTGTGTGGAGTAAAGGTGATCTAGAATTTTTTCCCCTCTGGTTGCACATTTAACATGTTGATGGAAATTTGGTGGAACTGATTTAAGTTAACCTGCATTAAAGCCTCTAGGAGCGCCTCTAGGTGAGTGGTTTCCTGTTTGCTTATTTCCTTATACAGCTGACTGAGTGCAGTCTTAGTGCCAGCATCTGTCTGTGGTGTTAAATAAACAGCCACGAACAGTACAGCTGAAAACTCTCTAGGCAAGTTGTGTGGCCTGCAATTTATCACAATATACTCTACTTCAGGCAAGCAAAATCTAAAGACTTCCTTAGATTTCATGCACCAGCTGCTGTTTACAAATATGCACAGACCCCCCCCTTGTCTTACCGGAGTGTGCTGTTCTATCTTGCCGGTGCAGCGTGTATCCCGCTAGCTAAATATCAAGGTCGTCATTCAGCCACGATTCCGTAAAACATAGGACATTACAGTTTTTGATGTCCCGTTGGTAGGATATTCGTGATCGTACCTCGTCTAGTTTATTGTCCAATGATTGCACGTTGGCGAGTAGTATTGACGGTAACGGCAGCTTTCCCACTCGTCCTGACCGGGTCCTGACCGGGTCCTGAACAGGCATTCCAAGCTTAGTTGCACACACTATATACCTTCCTCCTATAACCATTCACTTCTGGTGTAGACCCTCTAAACCTCAGCACTCCCTCAGTGACATGAATAAGTATATTTCATATTCTCAGAACCCAACAATAGGTTTAGAACCTATTTAACCAGTCAAGAGTTTTTTTGTCACTCAGGTAAACTAGATATCACATGTGGCGCTCCACAAGGTTTGATTTTGGGTCCGGTACTGTTCATTTAATATACTGTATGTTACCCATTGGCAGCGTTGTCAGAAAGCACAGCATTCATTTTCACTGCTATGCAGACGATACACGACTTTACATTTTTCTGTCGCCAGATTTTATCTCCACAGATAAATTATTAACTGTATTAGTGATTTAAATACTTGTATAACAGTATAGCTTCCGTCCCCCTCCTCGCCCCTACCTGGGCTTGAACCAGGGACCCTCTGCACACTTTTACAATTGCCTCCCACGAAGCATCGTTACCCATCGCTCCACAAAAGCCGTGGCCCTTGCAGAGCAAGGGGAACAACTACTTCAAGGTCTCAGAGCGAGTGACGTCACCGATTGAAACGCTATTAGCGCGCACCCCGCTAACTAGCTAGCCATTTCACATCGGTTACACTTGGATGGCTCAAGAATTCCTACCTACAGTAGGTACTTATTATTGGAGCCAAAGCACAGAGAGAGAATCTGGCTGATCATTTTAATTTAGGAGGAAAAAAATGAAATGCCTGTTAAAAAACCTAGGTGTCATTTTAGATTCTGAACTATATTTCAAATCACACGTTAGGAATGTGACAACCTAAGGAACATTGCCAAGGTGCGGCCATTTCTATCTCAAGTCGATACAGGGAGACTCAACCATGCTTTTATTACAAGCAGGCTTGAATACTGTAAGGATCTCCTGTCTGGTCTACCCAAGAAAAACATTGGTCAACTGCAAAACATACAGAATGCTACAGCATGGGTACTGACCAAGGCCAGACGTAGAGCACACATTACACCGGTTTTAAAGTCTCTGCACTTGCTGCCTGTGAGTTTAAGAATTAATTTAAAGATTATTCTATTGGTTTTTAAATCAATCTACAATATTGCACCCCAATACATATCAGATATGTTTTTGAGTTATTTGCCCAGTAGGTCCATCAGGTCTTCTGGCACTGGCCTTTTAAGAAAACATCCTTCCCGTACAATTACCCAGAATGCTATTTCTGCCTCGCTGACACATTCCCAGCATGCCTTGCCCTCGGAGTAACACAGCGGCCAGACATCGTCTCCCCGAACTCTCCCTCAGAACATGTGTGCCTACTTCCAGCCACTCCTGTGCCAATCCCCTGCCCTTTCACGCCCAACAGTAACAAGTAACCGTGGGCATAGTCTTTCCATTAGCTCACTGCTAATGTCTTGTCAAGCTGCATCACCATGTTGACTTGCTGCTCTCTACCAATCACATGGGTCCCTCCGTCCAAGACTAAGGCTGTATCCAAAAATACCTGCTATTCCCTATATAATGCATTACTTTTGACCAGGGCCACAAGGGCCCGAGATGATTATTTTAACAAGTTTGAGTTACCCCCGGACACAGTTATTCCCATGCCACAGCTGTACCGGGTACATGTAGATTATGTATGTGATCACCTCTCATCAAATTAAATCAAATGTTTTTGGTCACATACACATGGTTGGCAGATGTTAATGCGAGTGTAGCGAAATGCTTGTGCTTCTAGTTCCGACAGTGCAGTAATATCTAACACGTAATCTAGCAATTCTCCAACAACTACCTTATACACACAGTCATCCATATATCATAATAGATGTGTACAGTACATTGGTGCCTACATACCACACTGAACACAAATATAAATGCAACATGTTAAGTGTTGGCCCAATGTTTCGGGAAATTTTCCATATGCATAAAAAGCTAATTTTCCAAAATGTTGTTAACACATTTGTTGAAATCTCTGTTAGTGAGCATTTCACCTTTTCCCAGATAATTTATATTTTTGTTTAGTATGCATACTGTAAGATCTAATTTAGAAAGGGGGTGAATACTATGCAATGACTGTATTTTAGTTATTGAATTTTTATTAATTTTCTTAAAAATATATATAGATATTTACTTTGACATTATGGAGTATTTTGTGTAGATCAATGACAAATAAATAAAAAAATTGTCCCCATTTTTAAGCAACAACATTTTTTTTAAAGTTAAAGGGGGTGTATACTTTATATAGGCACTGTATGTTGTGCAGGGCCAGCTCCAGAAATAAGTTATATAAGCGACTAAAGACCCCCCAGCCGCTAGCGTGTCCCCGAAATGTTTGCTAATTTATTAAACATAAAAACAGAAATACCTTATTTACTTAAGTATTCAGACCCTTTGCTATAAGACACAACATTTAGCTCAGGTGCATCCTGTTTCCATTGATCATCCTTGAGATATTTCTACAACTTGATTGGAGCCCACCTGTGGTAAATTAATTTGAATGGACATGATTTGGAAAGGCACACACCTATCTATAGTAGGTCCAGCAGTTGTCAGTGCATGTCAGAGCAAAAACCAACTCATTAGGTCGAAGGAATTGTCCGTAGAGCTCCGAGACAGGATTGTGTCAAGGCACAAATCTGGGGAAGGGTACCAAAACATTCTGCAGCATTGAAGGTCCCCCAAAACACAGTGGTATCCATCATTCTTAAATGGAAGAAGTTTGGAACCACCAAGACTTTTCCTAAAGCTGCCCGCCCGGCCAAACTGAGCAATCAGGGGAGAAGGGCCTTGGTCAGAGAGGTGACCAACAGCCCGATGGTCACTCTGATAGAGCTCCAGAGTACCTCTGTGGAGATGGGAGAACCTTTCAAAAGGACAGCCATCTCTGCAGCACTCCACCAATCAGGCCTTTATGGTAGACTGGCCAGACGGAAGCCACTCCTCAGTAAAAGTCAGATTGGCAGCCTGCTAGACGTTTGCCAAAAGACATCTAAAGGACTCCCAGACAATGAGAAACAAGATTCTCTGGTCTGATGAAACCAAGATTGAACTCTTTGGCCTGAATGCCAAGCGTCACAACTGGAGGAAACCTGGCACCATCCCTACGGTGAAGCATGGTGGTGGCAGGATCATGCTGTGGGGATGTTTTTCAGCGGCAGGGACTGGGAGACTATTCAGGATGGAGGGAAAGATGAACGGAGCAAAGTACAGAGAGCTCCTTGATGAAAACCTGCTCCAGGGTGCTCAGGACCTCAGATTGGCGTGTAGGTTCACCTTTCAACAGGACAACAACCCTAAGCACACAGCCAAGACAACGCAGGAGTGGCTTGGGGACAAGTCGCTGAATGTCCTTGAGTGGCCCAGCCAGAGCCCGGACTTGAACCCAATCAAACATGTCTGGAGAGACATAAAAATAGCTGTGCAGCAACGCTCTCCATCCAAACTGACAGTGCTTGAGATGATCTGCAGAGAAGAATGGGAGAAACTCCCTAAATTCAGGGGTGCCAAGCTTTTAGCATCATACCCAAGAAGACCCGGGGCTGTAATCGCTGCCAAAGGTGCTTCAACAAAGTACTGAGTAAAGGGTCTGAATAATTATATAAATGTAATATTTTAGATTTTTATTTTAATACATTTGCAAACATTTCCAAAAAACTGTTTTTGCTTTGTCATTATGGGGTATTGTGTGTCGATTGATGAGGGGAAAAAACTATTTAATAGATATTAGAATTAGGCTGTAATGTAGCAATTTGTGGACAATTCAAGAGGTCTGAATACTTTCCCGAATGCACTGTATAGGCCTAAGGCCGAGATAATAAGAAGTCAAAATTGCTGGAGAACTGGAGAACAAGGTCTGTCCGGTGAAGTCCACAAAACATATTGCATGGTCAAGCAAGTTAATTAAACCGGCCTAAAAAAGTGTACGAACAGATTTTCAATGTGCCGATTCCATGGCACATGGTTTATGAACAGATACACAAAACAACGGCGGATTCCAAAAAAAGAGCTTTTCAATATGTATTATTATAAAAAATTCTTGCAACTAATAGAATGTTGTGTATATGGAAGATACAACAGTCCCTGCTCAGAAGTTTTTGCTGCGAAGAGACAGAATCATTAGATCACTTGTTTTGGTACCGCCCATAAGTAGCTAGTTTTTGGTCGCAGGTTCAGGAATGGCAGAAAACTTTACCTGCAGCTAACTCTGCAAATAGCACTGCTTGGTGACTTGAAAAGACAAGAATCAAAAGTGAATCAATCAATAATACAGTTGAAGTCGGAAGTACACCATAGCCAAATACATTTAAACTCAGTTTTCACAATTCCTGACATTTAATCCAAGTAACAATTCCCTGTCTCAGGTCAGTTAGGATCACCACTTTATTTTAGGAATGTGAAATGTCAGAATAATAGTAGAGAGAATTATTTATTTCAGCTTTTATTTATTTCATCACATTCCCAGTGGGTCAGAAGTTTACATACACTCAATTAGCATTTGGTAGCATTGCCTTTAAATTGTTTAACTTGGGTCAGACGTTTTGGGTAGCCTTCCACAAGCTTCCCACAATACGTTGGGTGAATTTTGGCCCATTCATCCTGACAGAGCTGGTGTAACTGAGTCAAGTTTGTAGGCCTCCTTGCTCACACTTTTTCAGTTCTGCCAACACATATTCTATGTGATTGAGGTCAGGGCTTTGTGATGGCCACTCCAATACCTTAACTTTGTTGTCCTTAAGCCATTTTGCCACAACTTTGGAAGTATGCTTGAGGTCGTTGTCCATTTGGAAGACCCATTTGTGACCAAGCTTTTACTTCCTGGCTGTTGTCTTGAGATCTTGCTTCAATATATCCACATAATTTTCCTACCTCATGATGCCATCTATTTTGTGAAGTGCACCAGTCCCTCCTGCAGCAATCCACCCCCACAACATGATGCTGCCACCCCCGTGCTTCACGGTTGGGATGGTGTTCTTCGGCTTGCAAGCCTCCCCCTTTTTCCTCCAAACACAACGATGGTCATGATGGCCAAACAGTTTTATTTTTGTTTCATCAGCCCAGAGGACATTTCTCCAAAAAGTACGATCGTTGTCCCCATGTGCAGTTGCAAACAGTAGTATGGCTTTTTTATGGCGGTTCTTCAGCAGTGGCTTCTTCCTTGCTGGGCTGCATTTCAGGTTATATCGATATAGGACTCGTTTTACTGTGGATATAGATACTTTTGTACCTGTTTCCTCCAGCATCTTGACAAGGTCTTTTGCTGTTGTTCTGGGCTTGATTTGCACTTTTCGCACCAAAGTACGTTAATCTCTAGGAGACAGAACGCGTCTCCTTCCTGAGCGGTACGATGGCTGCTTTGCTATTGTTTGTACAGATGAACGTGGTACCTTCAGGTCTTTGGAAATTGCTCCCAAGGATGAACCAGACTTGTGGAGGTCTACAAATTGTTTTCTGAGGTCTTGGCTGATTTCTTTAGATTTTCCCATGATGTCAAGCAAAGAGGCACTGAGTTTGAAGGTAGGCCTTGAAATACATCCACAGGTACACCTCCAATTGACTCAAATGATGTCAATTAGTTTATCAGAAGCTTCTAAAGCCATGACATAATTTCTTTGAATTTTCCAAGCTGTTTAAAGGCACAGTCAACTTAGTGTATGTAAACCTCTGACCCACTGGAATTGTGATACAGTGAATTATAAGTGAAATAATCTGTCTCTAAACAATTGTTGGAAAAATTACTTGTCATGCACAAAGTAGATGTCCTAACCGACTTGCCAAAACTATAGATTGTTAACAAGAAATTTGTGGAGTGGTTGAAAAACGAGTTTTAATGACTCCAACCTAAGTGTTTGTAAACTTCCGACTTCAACTGTATATATATTTGTACATGTATTGTTTTTCTTACAATATTACATTTCAGGGAGATGTCTTCTAAAGACAACCTGCAATACTGCTTAATACTGTAAAACTGTAGGTATTACTGTAGGTATTTCCCTGTAAATTTGACATGAACGTTTTTAGTTTTGGTTTTCCTTGGATTGCTGGCTGAAATGTTTGCTAGCCTAACTTCCTTTCATGGGCAACAATGAGCCAGGCCTACTACATCTAGCTACATGTTGATCTTCCGTCTTCTCAGGCCATGGTGCACAATGTATACATTTATGGTCGGATAAGAATCGCCGTTATAATCATTGGCCAGTACGGAGAATTAAGTAAAACCACAAGCCCAAATCCGTATCTACATCCATGATTTATTTTCTTAGGATCCCTATTAGCCGACGCCAATGGTGACAGATAGTCTTACTGTGGTCCGACATATAATGAAAAAGACATTACAGACAAAAGACTTTAAAATGTACATACATTTAAAAGCACTAACATGTAGTGGGTGTGTGCATCTATCAGTTACACATACATGTCAGTACGTACACACAACAAATAGGTCACATGGAGGAGAGGTGGTATATGCCATGAGGTGTTGATTTATTTGTTTTTTTAAACCAGGTTTGCTGTTCACTTTGGCTATATACTATGGAAGGGAGGTCCATGTAATCATGGCTCTGTGTAATACTGTTAGTTTACTTGAATTTGTTCTGGACCTGGGGACTGTGAAGACATCCCTGGTGGCATATCTGATGGGGGAAGTATGTGTGTCAGTTGACAATGCAAACAATTTGGAATTTCCAACGCATTAATGTGTCTTATAAAAACAAGAAGTGACGCAGTCCGTCTTTCCTCAACTCTTAGCCAAGAGAGACTGGCATGCATATTATTAATATTAGCCCTCTGATTACAATGAAGAGCAAGACATGCCGCTCTGTTCTGGACCAGTTACTGCTTAACTAGGTCTTTCTTTGCAACACTTGACCATATGACTGGACAATATCATGATACGATAAAACTCCCTAAGATTTGCTTTATGGAATGGGGTGTCAAAAAAGCAGAGCATCTCTTTATTACGGGCAGACCTCTCCCCATCTTTACAACCATTTAATCTATATGTTTTGACCATGACAGTTTACAATCTAAGATAACAGTAACAGTAAGTAATTTAGTCTCCTCAACTTGTTCAACAGCCACACCATTCATTACCAGATTCAGCTGAGGTCTACCACTTAAGAAATGATTTGTACCAAATACAACGCTCTTAGTTTTAGAGATGTTCAGGGCCAGCTTATTACTGGCCACCCATTGTAAAACAGACTGCAACTCTTGTTAAGGGTTCAGTAACTTATTTAGCTGTGGTTGCTGATGCGTATATGGTTAAAGCATCAGCATACATGGACACACTTGTTTTGTTCAATGCCAGTGGCAGGTCATTGGTAAAAATAGAAAAGAGTAGAGGGCCTTGAGAGAGCCACTTTACATGTTTGACATTAGAGAAGCTTCCATTAAAGAAAACCCTCTGAGTTATATAAAATAGATAGCTCTGAGTTCACGATATGGCAGAGGTTGAAAAGCCATAACACATACATTTTCTACAACAGGTTAAGGTCAATAATATCAAAGGCTGCACTGAAATCTAACAGTACAGCTTCCACAATCTTCTATTTTCAATTTATGTTAACCAATCATCAGTCATTTGTGTCAGTGCAGTACATGGTGAGTGCCCTTCTCTATAAGCACGCTGAAAGTCTGTTGTTAATTTGTTTAGAGAGAAAGATAATTGTATTTGATCAGACACTAATTTTTCCAACAGTTTGCTAAGAGCTGGCAGCAAGCTGATAGGTCCGCTGTTAGAACCAGTAAAGCCCACTTTACCACTCTTGAGTAGTGGAATGACTTTGGCTTCCCTCCAGGCCAGAGGACAAAGACTTTGCTCTAGGCTCAGATTAAATATACGACAGATAGGAGTTGCCATAGAGTCGGCTACCATTCTCAGTAGCTTTCCATCTAAGTTGTCAATTCCAGGTTTGTCATTATTTGTTTGTCATTATCGATAACAATATTGTTTCCACCTCTCCAACACTAACTTTACAAAATTCAAACTTGCAATGCTTTTCTTTTATTATTCGTTTTTTTATACATGGATACGATGGCTCATTGTTCGTTGTTGGAATTTCCTGCCTAAATTTGCCTATTCTGCTAATTAAGTAGTCATTAAAATGGTTGGCAACATCAAATGGTTTTGTGATGAATAAGCTACCTGATTCGATGAAAGATGCAGTTGAATTTGTCTTTCTGACACTCATTTAATTTATAGTATTCCAAAGTTTATTTTCATCATTCTTTATATTATTGATCTTGGCTTCATAATACAGTTTCTTCTACTTTTCGTTTAGTTTAGTCACATCATTTCTCAATTTCAAGTAAGTCAGCCAGTCAGATGTGCAGTCAGACTTATTAGCCACTCCTTTTGCCCCATCTCTTGTAGCCATGCAGTTTTTCAATTCCTCCATGAAGCCTTAACAGTTGCATGTTTATCAATAAATGCATAAAGTTCAGCACCTGGATGCTCCTTATTAATCACATCAGAACCACAAATATATTTTAACATCATCCACATAAGAGTCACAGCAAAATCTTTTGAATGATCTCTTATACACTATTTTAGGCTCAGCTTTTGGAACTTTGGCTTTCCTGGATATAGACACTACAACGTTCTACAGTATTGGTAAACATGTGATCAATAAAATGAGTCGAAAGCAATTAGCAAAGTTTTCCCTGAGCACCAGCGTTGACTTTGCGTTTTTTTCCCTTGCCAAGGTTCTGTGCAGGGAATATGTTTCAGCATTAATACACTGAGTAAACAAAACATTAAGTACACCTGCTCTTTGCATTACATAGACTGACCAGGTGAATCCAGGTTAAAGCTGCTATCCCTCATTGATGTCACTCATTAAATCCACTTCAATCAGTGAAGGGGAGGAGGTTAAAGAAGGATTTTTAAGCCTTGAGATAAATGAGACATGGATTGTGAATATGCGCCAGTCAGAGGGTGAATGGGCAAGACAAAAGATTTGAGTGCCTTTGAAAGGGGTATGGAAGTAGGTGCCAGGCATACCGGTTTGTGTCAAGAACTGCAATGCTGTTGTGTTTTTCACACTGGACAATTTGTGAATCAAGAATGGTCCACCACCCAAAGAACATCGAGCCAACGTTACACAACTGTGGGAAGCATTGGAGTCGACACCTTGTAGCATTGGAGTCGACACCACATATCCCACCGAATTGAGGCTGTTCTGGGGGGAAAAGGGGGTGTTCCTAATGTAATCTCAATTGGGAATCCCTCTCCGCCTTTTCTCTTTATCCTCTTATTTCTTCTCCCAAACCTCCCTCTGAAAGAAAAAGAGGGAATAAATTATTTACAGGGCCCGAATGAAAAAATGTAAAATGCTTGAGGAACGTGCAAGGGAAATACCTCTGTTTTTAACCTCACCTCCACAGAGTTGCACGGAGAGAGTCACAAGCTGAATGAAATTGGCCAAAGGGAGGGGAGGGAGAGAGAGAGAGCAAGAGAAAGAGAGCTAGATAGCGGAAGAGATAAGAGAAAGAGGAGAGAGAGATGGACAGAGAGAGGGGAGAGGTAGAGAGAGAGGGGAGAGGTAGAGAGAGAGGATGGAGGGAAATACAGTAAATAACTTGTAGCGCCTCACATTCATACATTCATGAAACTCCTACATTACATGAATCAAGCCGTTTCTTGCCACCACAGAATCCCCTCTCTCTGCCGCCAGTCATTGCCACTAGACTCGTTCATCGTAAAAACCAAACAGTCCTGGTTGTGTCCATGTTAAGGACACATGTGAAGTGAAGAGAAGGGGAGATGATCGAGTGCACAGCCATGGGGATCCGTTTAGGGGTGGGGGTGCTGCAAATTTTTTGCCAGCGCTGGCGCTGCAGACTTACAGTACCAGTCAAAAAATGTCGACACACCTAGTCATTCAAAGGTTTTTCTTTATTTTTACTATTTTCTACATTGTAGAATACTAGTGAAGACATCAAAACTATGAAATAGAAACAAATGGAGTCATGTAGTAACCAAAAAAGTGTTAAACAAATCAAAATATATGTTATTTTTCAAAGTAGCCACCCTTTGCCTTCATGACAGCTTTGCACATTCCTGGCATTCTCTCAACCAGCTTTGTGAGGAATTCTTTTCCAACAGTCTTGAAGGAGTTCCCACATATGCTGAGCCCTTGTTGGCTGCTTTTCTTCACACTGCGGTCCAACTCATTCCAAACCATCTCAATTGGGTTGAGGTCGGTGATTGTGAAGGTCAGGTCATCGGATGCAGCATTCCATCACAACCTGGAGGTGTTCTTTGGTCATTGTCCTGTTGAAAAGAAAATTATTGTCCCACTAAGTGCAAACCAGATGGGATGGCATATCGTTGGAACCAAAAATCTCACATTTGGAGCCATCAGACCAAAGGACAGATTTCCACCGGTCTAATTTCCATTGCTCGTGTTTTTTGGCTTCTTATTGGTGTCCTTTAGTAGTGGTTTCTTTGCAGCAAATCGAACATGAAGGCCTGATTCATGCAGTCTCATCTAAACAGTTGATGTTGACGTGTCTGTTACTTGAACTCTGTGAAGCATTTATTTGGGCTTCAATCTGAGGTGCAGTTTCCTCTAATGAATTTATCATCTGCATTAAAGATAACTCTAGGTTTTCCCTCCCTGTGGCGGTCTCATCACCAGTTACATCATAGCTCTTGACGGTTTTTGCGACTGCACCTGAAGAAACTTTTCGGGTTTGACTGGCCTTCATGTCTTAATTAAAGTAATGATGGGCTGTCGTTTCTCTTTGCTTATTTGAGCTGTTCTTGCCATAATATGGACATCTTCTGTATACCACCCCTACCTTGTCACAACACAACTGATTGATTTGAATACTTTTTTGGTTTCTACATGATTCCATATGTGTTATTTCATAGTTTGGATGTCTTCACTATTATTCTACAATGTAGAAAATTGTGAAAATAAAGAAAAACCCTGGAATGAGTAGATGTGTCCAAACTTTTGATTGGTACTGTATGTACAGACTGAAGAAAAATATAAACACAACATGCAACATTTTCAACGACTTTACTGAGTTACAGTTCATATAAGGAAATCAGTGAATTGAAATAAATGCATTAGGCCTTCATCTGTGGATTGCACATGACTGGGCAGGGGCGCAGCCATGGGTGGGCCTGGGAGGGCATAGGCTCAGTCACTTGGGAGCCAGGCTACTGGGGAGCCAGGCCCAGCCAATCAGAATTAGTTTTCCCCCACAAAAGTGCTTTCTTACAGAGAGAAATACTCCTCAAATTCTCTAAAATGACATGGCTTATAGTAGAGAAATTAACATTATTCTACAATGTAGAAAATAGTAAAAATAAAGGAAAACCCTGGAACAAGTATGTGTGTCCAAACTTTTGACTGGTACTGTATGTATTGGTCTGTTAATACAGGACTATTAAAGGCCCAGTGCACTATTTGTGGAAAAATAGCAGCTACAGCACCTTCAACACTCGAGAGAGAGAGAGAGAGAGAGAGAGAGAGAGAGAGAGAGAGAGAGAGAGAGAGAGAGAGAGAGAGAGAGAGAGAGAGAGAGAGAGAGAGAGAGAGAGAGAGAGAGAGAGAGAGAGAGAGAGAGAGAGAGAGAGAGAGAGAGAGAGAGAGAGAGAGAGAGAGAGAGAGAGAGAGAGAGAGAGAGAGAGAGAGAGAGAGAGAGAGAGAGAGAGAGAGAGAGAGAGAGAGAGAGAGAGAGAGATTCCCCAAAGAAATGTATTTCGTAACCTTATCGCCAAAATATTTGAGGATTTTGCATTTTATGGTTGTTGTCTTCCAAGTTGTTTCCACGGATCAAAAGTAGCATGACACGAGCTGAATTAAATGTAAAAAGCTTGCATTAATATGAACAGCATTGTAATGTCTCATAATTGTTTGAGGTCCTCCAGATTTGAGAAGAAAGATGACGAGATCAATGGTAACCGTGTCAGGTAGCCTTAATTTCCACACAGCATATGAACATAAAAAAGGTTTTCCTAGTAAGCAAACATTTCCGACCACAACATTCAAGCAGTCAAGATGGCTTCCCCCTTCCTGACACACCCAATTCCTATTTTACACAAACCAGGAAGTGACTATGGGTGTGGCTAGGAAGTGACCGCCTATACACGTTTTAAGAAACCATGGTGAATTTCAATTGTATTTCTTTGATTCCTTGAATCCTCTCTCCTTTCCTCCCATTCAACATGCATTGGCGGAAAAGATCCAAGGGGAGGAACCTCCGATCTTCTGCTCCAATGTGCTTTGAGAAGAAGATGAGGAGGGAGGACGTGAGTTAACCAAGGATATACGATTGAGATTCACAGATGCTTCTTCTTTAATTTTGTACTTACAAAGAAACTAACTCCACCCAAGTCCTACTAAAACAAAAGAAAACAAGTGTTAGAACACTTTTAAACAATATTGATGAGAAATAGAAATCTTTGGAGTGCACCTTTTAATGGTTGAGTTAGTCGAGCTGAAGACGGAGCCACTTCATGCCCAAAACATTGAGACAACAATGCCTAAACCATTTTTTAAAAATCAATCACAATGACATTCTTTCTTCTCAGTCATTCTCTTCTGATGAAGGACAGCATCCTCACTTCAAAAACTATTTCACACTCACTTGAACAACTGTTTTTCTTTCGGCATTGATGTTTTATTAAGCATCATATTGTCATTGATATTGATTTCTGAATCTCATTCATTTCTATTTATTGAATGTGTTATTTAATGATCTTTTTTCATTTAGTCATTTTGCAATGCTGTCTAACTGAAAACTTTGCGGAACTGATTTGTGATTCTACTGAGCTAGCATACGGAATTGTTTTAAGATGGTCATACAATGGATCATTTAGCTATTTGATTTTGAAGTTTAGGACCACTGTAGGTATAAAACAAATATATGTAAAAAGGCCTTTGGTGCTATAGCCCATGCATTGAATAGCACATTCATAAATGGCAAAACACACTGTCAAAAAGATAAATCATAAGGAATAAGATTTTGAAGTGTCTATCCTATATCTAGGATATACAATATAGGAAAACTCAGGAAATATATTTTAGGGACACATTTAACTTTTTTTGTTGGCACAAAACTACCACCCTACTTCCATTTATTTTTTTAAACCGGTACTAGGTTACCTTCAGACAAGTCCTGTGGGGTTTGTAGATCAAAATGGAGAACATTGTGTTCGTGAGAGTCACATCTTTCCACAGAGTGGTCATATTAGTTAGTATGAGCCAAATCGTTTGGACGCTACAGACGTTTTCGCGAGAAGATCGACTTTCGGGATGTCTCATGGTCTGACAAACACCGCGGTAGCTTGTTCCCCTTCCACTGCAGATGCGGAAGGCTGACATAAGTGGGTGTGGTGGATTGAGACGGATATCCCTAGATTAAACTGGTGGATGGAGATTGATGGGATTTTTTTATTACGTTACTTAGATTGATGCAAGGGAGAGTCAATAGACTCTTTAGGATTAAACACTGATTCTTTCTAACCTCCCACTTAGGGTGACCACAGGCCCGCATTTTGACCCTTTGTCCCACCTCCCGCAACCAACCAATCATGTCCCAAATTGCATCAACAAATTCAAACACCACAAATTTAGGGAAAAAAAGGTTGATTTGTCCCATATTTCAGTCAGACATTCCAAGCTGTCTGGGCAATGCATCTTCTGGTGGGGGGAGGACGAGGCGAGCGAAGGTCTTGGATGTGTGAGAGAGAGGCAGAGAGAGAAGTTATTGAAATCACACTGGCCCTTAAACTGTCCAATCCCATTACATTAGGATGGAAATCAGCAGGCCGCCCCCCGTACACTGCAGGGAACAAACAGCAGCACACCGCACGCAACTAGCTAACCCAACTCAGCATGGTATGTATGTGTGTGTGTGTGATGGGGGAGGATCGAGCTTAGGAGGAGTGTGTGTGTGTGTGTGTGTGTGTGTGTGTGTGTGTGTGTGTGTGTGTGTGTGTGTGTGTGTGTGTGTGTGTGTGTGTGTGTGTGTGTGTGTGTGTGTGTGTGTGTGTGTGAGAGAGAAGAGTATTGCGCAGCTAACCCTAACACACACACACACACACAAACCACATACATATATTTTCACAAACGCTTGTGTGTGTGTCTGTGTGTGTGACAGTGTGTATGAATGAATGTTCACAAAACATTGCATGTGCAGAGTCCCTGGGGGACATTATGCATAACACACACACACACACACACTCACACACAGCCCCACCCCACACCACCCCCGCAGTGTTTCCTAACCGCCTCCTGTGCAACAGAGGCAGTCATTTCCTCTGTGACAGTATGCCTGCGGATTTGTGTGCCGTTATGAATGAATACGAGTACAGAATGAATGTACGTGTGTGTGTGTGCATGTAAAAACGTGAATGAATGTCCCCAAGCGAATATGAAGGGAAGAAGCCTATTGAATTAACGCAGTGTGCATGATGGATAGGTATAAATGAACATGGAGAAGGAATATGAAGAAGATAATTTAGAGGTAGAGACAAAGTCTATTGTATGAATGTGTGTGTGTGAGGGGAAAGTAATGAATGAACATGTGAATTAATCATCACAAGTGAAAGAGGTAGGATGAATGTTTACTGGTAGGATTTTATTTCAAAGTACACAGTCAAATGGTAATTGCTGTATTAACCTAATATTTACTTTGATTTGGGGGATTCGTCAAAATAAGCACGAGCAGTCACCATTTGGTACAAGGTCGTTACCAACTGTGTTCAATTCCTTGGGTACTTGTTACAGTGTAATTACACTGTAACAAGTATTGTAGTCAATTATAATAACTCGTAGTTACACTGCAATAACAACAAGTAGCTGGTGGTAATTGCAGTCTGTAAATAGAGAGGTGTAACAATGAATGCTTGTTACAAATGGGCAAGTTGCCACTAAATTCATCAATTTATTGTTTCGTTTTTCTCAGCTGCATCTGATTCAGTAACAACTGTCACAAATAAATAACCTCTTATGAACAGATGAGCTGGGTGTCCGAGATTACAAAGGTTGGAGGCTCAGTAGGCTCTAAGTATGTACCTGTGAATGCACATTCTTCAAAATATTGTTTAGGCCTATAGCTAGGCTAGCTAGCTAGATACTTAGCTAGTTGTTGTGTTATCCAGCTAGCAATAATAGTGCTTGCTAACACTAATCAGTTATCTAACGTTAGTGTTTAGCGACATTGAATAGGAACTAACGTTACTCATCAATCAATGCTACAACAGCTAGCCCCAAATTAGCATGGTCACGAAAGTCAGAAAAGCAATAAAATTAATCGCTTACCTTTGATAATCTTCGGATGTTTGCACTCACGAGACTCCCAGTTACACAATAAATGTTCTTTTTGTTCGATAAATATCGATATAATATATATTTGGGTTGCGCGTTATGTTCAGAAAACTACAGCCTCGTTCCGGTCCTGAAAGGCAGAAGAAAATTCCCAAACGTATCAGATTCAAAAATATTACTAAAAATATTTATAATCATGCAATCACAAGTGAAATATACCAAAACACAGCTTAGCTTGTTGTTAATCCACCTATCGTGTCAGATTTTGAAAATATGCTTTGCAGCGAAAGCAATCCAAGCTTTTGTGAGTGTATCAATCAATGCTACAACAGCTAGCCCCAAATTAGCATGGTCACGAAAGTCAGAAAAGCTTACCTTTGATAATCTTCGGATGTTTGCACTCACTAGACTCCCAGATACACAATAAATGTTATTTTTGTTCGATAAATATTACTTTTATAACAAAAAAAACGCCATTTGGGTTGTGCGTTATGTTCAGAAATCAAACCCTCGTTCCGTTCGACGAAAATACCAAAAAGTATCCGTAATGTTCGTAGAAACATGTCAAATGTTTTTTATAATCAATCCTCAGGTTGTTTTTAACAAACATAATCGATAATATTTCAACCGGACCATAACCTATTCAATAAAAGCGAGAAAGAAAATGGAGAGCTACCCCTCTCGTGCGCAGGAACTAATCAGAGGACACCTCACTAGTTTTGAAAAATCTCGCTAATTTTTCAAAATAAAAGCCTGAAACTATGTCTAAACCTGGTCACAGCCTGAGGAAGCCATTGGAAAAGGAATCTGGTTGATACCCCTTTAAATGGAAGAAAGACGGGCCAGGAAACACAGATAAAAAAATAAAAAATAAAATCACTTCCGGGTTAGATTTCCTCGGGTTTTTGCCTGCAGAATCAGTTTTGTTATACTCACAGACAATATTTTGACAGTTTTGGAAACTTTGGAGTGTTTTCTATCCTAATCTGTAAATTATATGCATATTCTACGATCTGGGCCTGAGAAAATGTCTATTTACCTTGGGAACGTTATTTTAAGAAAAAAAAAAATCTGACCCCTAGCGCTAAGAGGTTTTAAACTATGCACTTTTATGTTTACATACCCTACATTACTCATCTCATATGTATATACTGTACTCGATACCATCTACTGCATCTTGCCTATGCCGTTCTGTACCATCACTCATTCATATATCTTTATGTACATATTCTTTATCCCTTTACACTTGTGTGTATAAGGTAGTAGTTGTGGAATTGTTTGGTTAGATTACTCGTTGGTTATTACTGCATTGTCGGAACTAGAAGCACAAGAATTTCGCTACACTCGCATTAAAACTTTTTGTGGGCAGGGGCCAGCATTTTCACTTTCGGAAAAATAGCATGCAAAAATTAAACTGCCTGCTACTCATCCCCAGAATATAAGATATGCATATTATTAGTAGATTTGGATAGAAAACACTCTGAAGTTTCTAAAACTGTTAGAATCATATCTGTGAGAATAACAGAACTTATGTAGCAGGCAAAACCCTGAGGACAAACCATTCAGAATTTTTATTTTTTTGATGTCAATGTCTTTTCAATGAGATATCTTAGACACCAGATTTCTAATGGACTTGCTTGCAGTTCCTACCGCTTCCACTGGATGTCACCAGTCCTTGGAAATTGGTTGAGGTTATTCCTTTGTGTACTGAAGAAGTAGGGCTATCGTAAATGAGGGTCACATGAAGTAAATTTTTTGAGAGAGCCACGTTACGAAAAAAGTTGCGTCAGTTTGTTTTCTTTTGTATTGGACACAGATCATCCCGTCTTCAAATTGATCGATTATTAACGTTTAAAAATACCTAACATTGTATTACAAAATTAGTTTGAAATGTTTTGGTAAAGTTTACATGTAACTTTTGATATATTTTGTAGAGAAGTGGCGATAGTTGGAAGCTGTGTTTTTCTGGATGAAACGGTCCAAATAAATTGACATTTTGGATATATATCGACGGAATTAATCGAACAAAAGGACCATTTGTGATGTTTATGGGACATATTGGAGTGCCAACAAAATAATTTCGTCAAAGGTAAGGCGTGATTTATATTTTATTTCTGCGTTTTGTGTCGTGCTTGCAGTGTTGAAATATGCTACTCTGTTTGTTTACCGTTGTGCTGTCATCAGATAATAGCATCTTATGCTTTCGCCGAAAAGCCTTTTTGAAATCTGACATGTTGGCTGGATTCACAACGAGTGTAGCTTTAATTTGGTATCTTACATGTGTGATTTAATGAAAGTTAGTTTTTTATATCATGTTATTTGAATATGGCGCGCTGTATTTTCCCTGGCTATTGGCCGGTGGGACGTTTGCGTCCCACCTGCCCCAGAGAGGTTAACATCTGCTAACCATGTGTATGTGACAAATAAAATTGTATTTTATTTTATTTGGTAATGGCTGGAGCGGAATCAGTGGAATGGTGTCAAATACCATTCCATTTGCTCCTTTCCAGCCATTATTATGAGCCTGTCACATCAGCTCCCGTTCCCCCTTTCTGGCGCTCAAGGTCACCGGGCTGCTCATCATTACGCACACCTGTCACCATTGTTACACACATCGTTTCCTGTATTGACTGATATTGTGTTGCAGTCCATTTTCCACTCAAGACAATACTTTTCTCCCCTGTCAGAAATGGATCTCTCTGTCCATCTGTGCACCTAGTGGGTCAGCCAGTCGGCAGCTTTTGGAGAAACCCTCCGAGATCACACTCAAACCCAACAGCTACAGAACACGGTGAGCAAATGGCTGGACAGAGAGGATAGAGCTAGCAAATGACAGTCGCCACTTAAAAATCCAATAGGGAAAAGCTTAAAGACTTGTTATTTTGCCAAGATGGCAGACAGAAAGCTAAGGAGCTGCTCATTGGCCTTGTCATTGGGGGCACATCTCCTTCTCCCCCACCCCCCTTCCTCCTCCGCTGCTCCTCTGTTCAGTTAGCTAGGAGTCATTATCTCCTAGACACGTTAGCATGGTCCACGGGCCCCTCGTACTACACCCACTGACACTAATCAGTGAATGAAATATCTCTCTCTCCTTTTCTCTTTCTTTTCTCTTTTTTCCCCTTCCCTTTTCCCGCACTGCTCTGTGGCATTGTGATTTATATTTCCTTCTAACTGGCTCAACAATTATATTGGTTAGGAAGGAATCCGACGGGGGCCAACATGTAGCAGGGAGCGTTGAATAATTCATGGCAGGGTTGCCAAGCTCCAGCTTTTTAAATGGCACAAGACACAATGAGGCACACCCCCAAGGACACAATTGTTGGCTGTGGATTTAACAATGAAATCAGTGGCGGCCACGGGGGAGTGACTCAGAGAGTGGCGGGAGACAGAGAGTCGCAAATTAAATGATAAATGAAAATGATCATTGTTGAGGTCAGCAGGGGCGCAACTTTCACTGGGGACGGGGGGACATGACCCCAAAACACACTATAAAATTGAATTTTTTGTCCCCCCCAGTTGTATCATTGCACTGTGATAGTAAAAGTGGCATTGGTGTGCTTTAGGACCATAAGTACGTCTCAGAGCGGTTGGGTAGGCTGTATGGCAGTTTCAGCCGGCTGGATTTAGGACCACACAGACACCACAGAGCTTGCGGACAGGCTGTGTGAAGGCAAAGCTTCTGAAAGACATGGTGCTGCTGTCTTCAGCTGCTGTCTGTGTGTTTTACGCTTTTTCTCAGAGTTGTAAAAGCAAGCAGAGCAGAAACTGGCTACTCTTTATTTGACTGATGTAGCTGGTAAGGTACCTACTGCTTGACTTAACAGAAAATATATATATTCGACTGAAGTTCTGTCTGAGGAGAATGAACTAGCTAGCTAGCTGCTACCACAGCCAGTTCGGCTTTAGCCTCTAGCTACAATATCTGTCAGGTAGCAGTATCTAACAGCTGCTGTGTATATGGAAATGTTTTGTAGCCTTTTTGTCCTGTGAGAGACTATTGATGATGATGAATGGATACAGATATGTTTGAAGTACCAGTCATGTTCATATAATCTCAGACATACATTTGTGCAATTTAACCTACTATATGCCAGTGAAACTGAATATCACGCACTCAGAAATGTAATTCCTCTGCTAAAACACTAAAGGGGACATATCTGCATTCTATGATCTTGTGAAGGCTGGCTGAATTCTGGCAAAGAGTATGTTTGTTTTATCTCAGCATGTCTACAGATGCTCCCTGTTTCTGTTTGCTTGGAAATGTTGATACTGGAGTGTTATCAGAAGAAACTGTGTAACCTAGCATTTATAGCAGCTAAGAAATGCATTGCCATTAATTGTAAGGTTGTATTATCCTCCCACAATGTCACAGTGGATGGCAGAAATGTCAAGTTATGTGTCACTAGATTTGATTCATTATGAGATTAAGGGTATACTGGGTGCCTTATAGGTCTTGGTGCCTTATGTGGAATAGTGTATGACAAAGAAAACACTCGATTTTTTAGTCCAGCAGTCGCAAATATATATATTTTTCCATGGCACACGAGGCACCTATCTGATTTGCATATGTCTCAGTGGACGAATCCATCGAGGAGGCCGCAGGGATGACACAGTCCAAGAATATGGGGATTGCAGATGCACAAGGTACGTCTCTCTCTCCAGAATGAGCTCTCTACCTCCATTTTGTGGGTATTCATTGTTTCATAACTTCAATATGTTGAAACTCGAGGTAGGATAGGCTATAGGATTTGTAGTTCTTTGACTTTGTGCGATTAATTTACCAACTATGAAACAGAACGGTAGAAATTATTTGAAAACAGCTAATGCTGTCACGCCCTGACCTTAGAGATCCTTTTTATGTCTCTATTTTGGTTGGTCAGGGCGTGAGTTTGGGTGGGCATTCTATGTCTGGTGTTCTATGTTGTCCTTGTTTTGTTTTCTATGTGTTTGGCCTGGTATGGTTCCCAATCAGAGGCAGCTATCTATCGTTGTCTCTGATTGAGAATCATACTTAGGTAGCCTGTTCCCACCTGTGTCTGTGGGTGGTTATTTCTGTTTAGTATGTTTTGCACCTGACGGAGCTGTTTCGGTTGTTCTTTCGTTGCTTGTTGTATTAGTGTTCAGCTTTACCATTAAAATGACGAACACTTACCACGCCGCACCTTGGTCTTCTTCTCCCGACGACAGCCGTTACAAATGCAGCATTTACTTTCCTATTAATGTGATCAGACTTATTTTTATGCATAAATGTGAGTGAAATGCTCGCACTGTGGAGCCCTGACCACCCGCCAACGTGGCTGGTAAAATGGACATCTTACCCGGCAATGCCAAAATCTACCGGCATTTGGCAGGTGGCGGGTGTTGATTTTAGGCCCTGTATTTTTATTACAGTTATTTAGGCCTACAGATCTCATTGTAGGAGTGGACATATGTTTTGTAAAACTTGCAACCTGTGCTACACTTGTGAGAAACATGTTTTTGTTCATTTAATTCAATTTTTTCATTGTATTTTGTTTGAAACGCTCCTGTCAATATTGATTAAAAAAAACGCACCTAATTATGGATATAGAAGTAGTACTAGTCTACATGGCCTGGGTGCAAATGTAGGCCTATAAATGTGGCCATTTGGGGATGTCTGATAGTATTTATGATTGTCTTAACTTACCACCGGTAATAAGATGTGGAGCTTCTCAAAGTAATTTTTCTTCACCTCAAACAGAGAGTAAACAAATTCTGTTTTTAGAATCAATTAAGAATGAACATGTAATGCTCTGATCCAGTGGAATCATCATAAAATACCTGATTATTTCTTATCCCTTGCACAAATAGCCTACAGCTGTGTCTGTCCCGAGGTCACTGGCGTGGGAAACTTTGAGGGCCCAGAATATTTTATTGCTAGTGTAAGTTTAGGACAACCCAGTTGATAGTTGATACAATATTTCAAGTTTGTTGCAGACAGGCCATGTGTAGCCAATGTGATGTATAGGATTTTTTTTTTATCAGGATATTTTCTACCTGCAGGCTGCAATGTTTTTATTTGTTGGCTTTCTGTATGCTATTTTTACATAGTTGGCTATGGTAATAACTTACTTTTAGATAGAATAATTTATAAACTAAATAAATTAATCACAGACAATGATTTTGAGACACAAAGACTACTATAAATTAAATGAAACTGTTCCACAAAAATGTGCATATACAGTTGAAGTCGGAAGTTTACATACACTTAGGTTGGAGTCATTAAAACTCGTTTTTCAACCACTCCACAAATTTCTTGTTAAAACTTCTTATGGATAGGGGGCAGCATTTTCACGTTTGGATGAAAAGCGTGCCCAGAGTAAACTGCCTCCTACTCAGTCCCAGATGCTAACATATGCATATTATTATTAGTATTGGATAGAAAACACTGAAGTTTCTAAAACTGTTTGAATCATGTCTGTGACTGGAACAGAACTTATTTGGCAGGCAAAACCCAGAGGACAAACCATTCAGATTTCTTTTTTTTTTGAGGTCACTCTCTTTTCAATGGTTTTCATTGGGAATTCAGATTTCTAAGGGACCTTCCTGCAGTTCCTATCGCTTCTACTGGATGTCAACAGTCTTTAGAAATTGGTTGAGGTTTTTCCTTTGAGAAATGAAGAAGTAGCCATGTTCAGAATGAGGCTCCAGTGAAGTGTACTGTTTGTTAGAGGCGCGTGACCAGAAAGCATGCTACACATTGTTTTCCTCCGGTATTGAACACAGATCATCCCGTCTTCAATTTTATCGATTATTTACGTTAATAATTTATGTTTCTTATCTCTTACTTTTTTAGGTATTGTAAGGGCTTGTAAGTAAGCATTTCATTGTAAGGTCTACACCGGCGCACATGACAAATAAAAATTGATTTGATTTGAGAAGAGGAACTATAATGACGGCACAGTTCTGTTCTAGGGTTGAATTATTAGCTAGAATTGAACATCAAACAAGGTTCTCAGCAACAATCAGGTTGGGAAACTAGTTCTGATATTTAAAAGTTCAGAGACATTCATCTATCCCACTGGGCAAGAACTGGGTGAATCAACGTTGTTTCTACGTCATTTCAAACTCAAAATTCAATGTGATGACGTTGAATTAACGTGGAAAACTGATTGGATTTGCAAAAAGTCATCAACATAAGGGATTTTCATATTTTTTTCAAAAAAAAATTAAAACCTAGATCCAATGAAAGGGTGACATTTTTGGTTGATTTCACGTTGAATTCACATTAGTGAAAACTAGACATTGAACTGACATCTGTCCCCAGTGGGTTATCTTTTAATGAAGCACCTTTGATGGTAGTAGAAAGCAGATTATTCAGTCGACGTTCCTATCGGTCTTAGACTACAGCGACATCCTCTACAGTTGAAGTCGGAAGTTTACATACACTTAGGTTGGAGTCATTAAAACTCGTTTTTCAACCACTCCACAAATTTCTTGTTAACAAACTATGGTTTTGGCAAGTCGGTTAGGACATCTACTTTGTGCATGACAAGTAATTTTTCCAACAATTGTTTACAGACATATTATTTCAATTATAATTCACTGCATTACAATTTCAGTGGGTCAGAGGTTTACATACACTAAGTTGACTGTGCCTTGGAAAATTCCAGAAAATGATGTCATGGCTTTAGAAGCTTCTGATAAGCTAATTGACATCATTTGATGTGATGAAAGAAAGAAAAGCTGACATAAATCCTTCTCTCTACTATTATTCTGACATTTACATTCATAAAATAAAGTGGTGATCCTAACTGACCTAAGACAGGGCTTTTTTACTAAGATTAAATGTCAGGGATTGTGAAAAACGGAGTTTAAATGTATTTGGCTAAGGTGTATGTAAACTTCCGACTTCAACTGTATATGAACGCTGCTGCACTTCATTACAGCCGTTAGATGCAGTTTATCATATCTATGATAAACTGAGTGCTTCCCTTCAGAGTGTTAGACAGAGATAGAGAGAGAGAGAGAGAGAGAGAGAGAGAGGAAACAAAATAAATAAATAAAAAACGTTCCAATTGAAAATAAGTAAGGCTCTTGTCAGAAACCCAGAGAGGTAGCGCTAGACTCATTACCTGAGTCCTGTGGTTCTCAATTCGGTTTTCCGTTCCCCCACTACTGTCAACGAGATCTACCCGCTTGCATAGCTCTATAAACTCCTCTATGCCCTGAGCAATGCATTCTGGGCCACCGGTCATTTTAATGGGGTCTGCTTATCTGACCTTTGCAAGGTGGTTCTGAGTACTTTTGAGCGTTTCCCTTGTTTTGAAGCCCGATAAACTCTGAGACGCCCAGCCCACCTGCCGTGTGTGTGTGAGTGACAAAATGCTTACATGAGGAACAGTGAGGATGAGTTTGTCAAATGTGTTCACAGCTAATATGAAGAAAAAAATAGCAACAAAGAAGGAATGAATAGTTATTGTGTGTTGCTATAGACGCAGGGTTGGTGTTCATTCCATCTCAATTCAGTCAAACTGAAATTTCAGTTTTCCTCAAACGCTTTCCAAGGGTTCTATGGATATGTGCCCTCCAAGATCAAACGGTTAACACAACTTCTTGTCTCAGCTAAGGGACCAACTGATGCACTTGGGCCCTTATTAACCATAACTACTCCTAACCCTAATTGCAAATCACTGCTATCCCATCTAAGCTAACATTTTGCTACTGTATTTGTATTTGCATTTATTAGGGGTCCTCATTAGCTGCTGTCAAGACAGCAGCTACTCTTTCTGGGGTCCAAACACATTAAGGCACTTATATCACACATAAAACAAAAGATAAAACAGTACATCATATAACATTATTACATCACTAGACTGTGTATATACAAAATGTTTAATACCACCAAACAACAATATTACAATGTACTGTATGTGTGTGTAGAGTGTGTGTGCTAGCATGTACATTTACATTTACATTACATTTAAGTCATTTAGCAGACGCTCTTATCCAGAGCGACTTACAAATTGGTGCATTCACCTTATGATATCCAGTGGAACAGCCACTTTACAATAGTGCATCTAAATCTTTTAAGGGGGGGGGGGGGGGGGGGATTAGAAGGATTACTTTATCCTATCCTAGGTATTCCTTAAAGAGGTGGGGTTTCAGGTGTCTCCGGAAGGTGGTGATTGACTCCGCTGACCTGGCGTCGTGAGGGAGTTTGTTCCACCATTGGGGTGCCAGAGCAGCGAACAGTTTTGACTGGGCTGAGCGGGAACTGTACTTCCTCAGAGGTAGGGAGGCGAGCAGGCCAGAGGTGGATGAACGCAGTGCCCTTGTTTGGGTGTAGGGCCTGATCAGAGCCTGAAGGTACGGAGGTGCCGTTCCCCTCACAGCTCCGTAGGCAAGCACCATGGTCTTGTAGCGGATGCGAGCTTCAACTGGAAGCCAGTGGAGAGAGCGGAGGAGCGGGGTGACGTGAGAGAACTTGGGAAGGTTGAACACCAGACGGGCTGCGGCGTTCTGGATGAGTTGTAGGGGTTTAATGGCACAGGCAGGGAGCCCAGCCAACAGCGAGTTGCAGTAATCCAGACGGGAGATGACAAGTGCCTGGATTAGGACCTGCGCCGCTTCCTGTGTGAGGCAGGGTCGTACTCTGCGAATGTTGTAGAGCATGAACCTACAGGAACGGGCCACCGCCTTGATGTTAGTTGAGAACGACAGGGTGTTGTCCAGGATCACGCCAAGGTTCTTAGCGCTCTGGGAGGAGGACACAATGGAGTTGTCAACCGTGATGGCGAGATCATGGAACGGGCAGTCCTTCCCCGGGAGGAAGAGCAGCTCCGTCTTGCCGAGGTTCAGCTTGAGGTGGTGATCCGTCATCCACACTGATATGTCTGCCAGACATGCAGAGATGCGATTCGCCACCTGGTTATCAGAAGGGGGAAAGGAGAAGATTAATTGTGTGTCGTCTGCATAGCAATGATAGGAGAGACCATGTGAGGTTATGACAGAGCCAAGTGACTTGGTGTATAGCGAGAATAGGAGAGGGCCTAGAACAGAGCCCTGGGGGACACCAGTGGTGAGAACACGTGGTGCGGAGACAGATTCTCGCCACGCCACCTGGTAGGAGCGACATGTCAGGTAGGACGCAATCCAAGCGTGGCCGCGCCGGAGATGCCCAACTCGGAGAGGGTGGAGAGGAGGATCTGATGGTTCACAGTATCAAAGGCAGCCGATAGGTCTAGAAGGATGAGAGCAGAGGAGAGAGAGTTAGCTTTAGCAGTGCGGAGCGCCTCCGTGACACAGAGAAGAGCAGTCTCAGTTGAATGACTAGTCTTGAAACCTGACTGATTTGGATCAAGAAGGTCATTCTGAGAGAGATAGCAGGAGAGCTGGCCAAGGACGGCACGTTCAAGAGTTTTGGAGAGAAAAGAAAGAAGGGATACTGGTCTGTAGTTGTTGACATCGGAGGGATCGAGTGTAGGTTTTTCAGAAGGGGTGCAACTCTTGCTCTCTTGAAGACGGAAGGGACGTAGCCAGCGGTCAAGGATGAGTTGATGAGCGAGGTGAGGTAAGGGAGAAGGTCTCCGGAAATGGTCTGGAGAAGAGAGGAGGGGATAGGGTCAAGCGGGCAGGTTGTTGGGCGGCCGGCCGTCACAAGACGCGAGATTTCATCTGGGGAGAGAGGGGAGAAAGAGGTCAAAGCACAGGGTAGGGCAGTGTGAGCAGAAGCAGCGGTGTCGTTTGACTTAGCAAACGAGGATCGGATGTCGTCGACCTTCTTTTCAAAATGGTTGACGAAGTCATCCGCAGAGAGGGAGGAGGGGGGGGGGGGGGGGGGAGTATGTATGCATGTGTCGGTACCTGTGTGTGTGTCTTCACAGTCCCCGCTCTTTTATCTGTTGTAGTCATGGCTCTGTGTAGTACTGTGTGCCTCCCATGGTCTGTTCTGGACTTGGGGATTGGGAAGAGACCTCTGGGTAAATGGTATGTGTCCTAATCTGGACACGGTACATACAATTAAAACATAATTGCCAAAGCCTGGTCCAGTTGCAGTATCCCTCCCTCCCTGTATCTCTCTCCACCTCTAATTCATAATTGTCTGTCTTAATAAAAAAAGAAGAAAGGCAATTGGAATTCCACTCATTTTTTTTCTCACGCAAAAGAAAAGATGGCAGTTCAGTCCTTTTAACACCGATGAACTCTGCTGCCCCCTTCTTGCTCCCCAATGATATGTCTCCTCATTGCAGCGACTCTGCTGGCTCCTCCGGTGTTCCAAAGAGAGGAAAGCATGTGACATGGATGAATGTAAGGCCTCCACGCCGGATCATTTGAATAAATAAATGAATTAATCAATGGACCTGCTTGTCAGCGATGTCCGACAGCCAAATGGAAGAAGCACTGTCGTTACCAACAATGCAATGCGAGCAGCAGTCATCCCACTCGTTGCAGTACTTCTCCCATTTGATCATCCCGAACTCTCTGACAGAAGTGTGTCAAAACACCTACACTAGCGATGGCTCTGACATGGCTAGAGGCTAACCCCTTCATTCTATACATTGGATAAAGGGAGGAGATTATGAGTGATACTCATTTGGACATCTTTACACTTAGAAAAAAGGCTTCCAAAAGGCTTCTTCCTGGCTGTCCCCATAGAATAATCCTTTTGAGTTCAATTTAAAACCTTCTGTGAAAAGGATTCTAACTGGAACCAAAAATGGTTCTTCAATGGGTTCTCCTATGTGGACAGCCAAATAATAATTTTAGGTTCTAGATAGCAGCTTTGTTTCTCAGTGTGTTAAAAGAGAGGTGATACAGCGTTATCGTCATCATCAGTGCGCCATCATTACCAACGTAATGACAGCGACACTGCCTTCAGTGTGTATTCACACCCCTCAACTTTTTCCAGATAGAGATTTTGTGTCTGTCACACAAAACATCATAACGTGGAATTGTCAAAGTGGAATTATGTTTGTTTAAAAATGAAAAGCTGAAAATGTTTGAGTCAATAAAGATTCAACCTCTTTGTTATGGCATGCTGAAATAAGTGCAGAGGCATGCTTAACAAGTCACAATACGTTGCATGGACTCATAATAGTGTTCAAAATTATTTTTGAATGGCTACCTCATGTCTGTACCCCACACATACAACTATCTGGAAGGTCCCTCAGTCGAGCACGGCATTTCAAACACAGATTCAACCAAAAAGACCAGGGAGGTTTACCAATGCCTCACAAAGAAGGGCACCTATTGGTAGATGGGTATACATTTAAAAAGCAGACATTGAATAACCCTTTGAGCATGGTGAAGTTATTAATTACACTTTGGATGGTGTATCAATACACCCAGTCACTACAAATATACAGACGTCCTTCCTAGCTCAGTTGCTGTAGAGCAGTGGTTCCCAAACTTTTTACAGTCCCGTACCCCTTCAAACATTCAACCTCCAGCTGCGTACCTCCTCTACCACCGGGGACAGCGCACTCACAAATGTTGTTTTTTGCCATCATTGTAAGCCTGTCACACACACACACTATACGATACATTTATTAAACATAAGAATGAGTGTGAGTTTTTGTCACAAAGAGTTCTTATAGGACCAGGGCACAAATAATAATATTATAATAATCAATAATTTTTCTCTTTATTTAACCATTTACATATAAAACCTTATTTGTTTATCAAAAATAGTGAATAACTCACCACAGGTTAATGAGAAGGATGTGCTTGACAGGATGCACATAACTCTGCAATGTTGGGCTGTATTGGAGAGAGTCTCAGTTTTAAATCATTTTCCACACACAGTCTGTGCCTGTATTTAGTTTTAATGCTAGTGAGGCCGAGAATCCACTCTCACATAGGTGCGGTTGCAAAGGGCATCAGTGTCTTAACAGCGCGATTTGCCAAGGCAGGATACTCTGAGCGCAGCTCAATACAGAAATCTGTCAGTGGCTTCTGAATAAATTCAATTTTCACAGAACCGCTTGTTGCAATTTCGATGAGGCTCTCTTGTTCAGATATCGGTGAGTGGACTGGAGGCAGGGAATGAAAGGGATAACGAATCCAGTTGTTTGTGTCATCCGTTTCGGGAAAGTACCTGCGTAATTGCGCACTCAACTAACTCAGGTGCTTCGCTATATCACATTTGACATTGTCGGTAAACTTGAGTTCATTTGCACACAAAAAAAATCATAAAATGATGGTAAGACCTGTGTGTGTCCTTGTTTATGCAGACAGAGAAGAGCTCCAACGTCTTAATCATAGCCTCAATTTTGTCCCGCACATTGAATATAGTTGCGGAGAGTCCCTGTAATCCTAGATTCAGATCATTCAGGCGAGAAAAAACATCACCCAGATAGGCCAGTTGTGTGAGAAACTCATCATCATGCAAGCAGTCAGACTAGTGAAAATTATGGTCAGTAAAGAAAACTTTAAGCTCATCTCTCAATTTCAAAAGAATTCGTCAATACTTTGCCCCTTGATAACCAGCGCACTTCTGTATGTTGTTAATTATTTGACTAGCCTAGCTGTATTTGAGATTGTGTTGTTATTTCACTGAACACTAGATGGTTTCATTTTATTTTTGGCAGTGAAACGAGGCTACTCAGGCGAGATAAAACCTCACCGAAATGTATAGCCCCTTTGGAAAATATAAATGGACTGTTTGAAAATGTGAAGAAAAAAAAGTCACACTAACATTAGTGGGCGTACCCCCGACGGCATTGTGCGGACCCCAGTTTGGAAATACCTGCTGTAGAGGAAGGAAATTGCTCAGGGATTTCACCATGAAGGCAATGGTGACTTTAAAAGAGTTAGAGTTTAATGGCTGTGATAAGAAAAAACTGAGATTGGATCAACAACATTGAAGTTACTCCACAATACTAACTTAAATGACAGAGTGAAAAGAAAGAATCTTGTACAGAATATGCATCCTTTTTGCAATAAGGCGCTAAGGTAAAACTGCCAAAATGTGGCAAAGAAATTAACTTCATGTCCTGAATACAAAGCGTTATGTTTGGGGCAAATTCAACAGAACACATCACTGAGTACCACTCTTCATATGTTCAAACGTGGTGGTGGCTGCATCATGTTATGGGTATGCTTGTCATCGGCAAGGAATATGGCTTTTTTAGGATAAAAAGAAACGGAATAGTGGGTCTCCCAAGTGGAGCAACGGTCTAAGTGGTAGAGGAGTCACGACAGATCTGGGTTCGATCCGCGACCGGGAGACCCATGAGGCGGTGCATATTTGGCCCAGCGTCGTCCGAGTTAGGGGAGGGTTTGGCCAGCTGGGATGTCCTTGTCCCATCACGCTCTAGCAACTCCTTGTGGCGGGCAGGGCGCATGCACGCTGACTACAGTCGCTAGGTCACGATGTTTCCTCCAGCTACCGGGTTAAGCGAGCAGTGTGTCAAGAAGCAGTGCAGCTTGGCAGGGTTCGTGTTTCGGAGGATGCTTGGCTCTCGACCTTCGCCTCTCCCGAGTCCACACAGGAGTTGAAGCAATGGGACAAGACTGTAACTACCAATTGGATATCACAAAAAAATTGAAACAGAATAGAGCTAAGCACATGGAAACTCCTAGAGAAAAACCTGGGTTAGTATTTTCAAATTCCTTATATTAAGGAAACCAAATGGCACAATGTTTTTTTTACGGATAGCCAGGGGCACACTCCAACATTCAAACATAATTTACAAACAAAGCATTTGTGTTTAGTGCGTTCGCCAGATGAGATGCAGTAGGGATGACCAGGGATTTTCTCTTTAAGTGTGTGAATTGGACAATTTTCCTTTCCTGCGAAGTATTTAAAATGTAACTTTTGGGTGTCAGGGAAAATGTACTGAGTAGAAAGTACATTATTATCTTTAGGAATGTAGTGGAGTAAAAGTAAAAGTTGTCAAAAATATAAATAGCAAAATAAAGTACAGATACCCCAGAAAACGACTTAAGTAGTACATTAAAGTATTTTTACTTAAGTACTTTACACCACTAGAGACAGCCTATAGGGAAGAGATCAGAGGGCTGATCATACTTTACTTTTCTATTATTTATTTACTTTCTTTCTCTCTGCATTGTTGGAAAAGGGCCCGTAAGTTAACATTTCACTGAGGGTCCACACCTGTTGTATACGATGCATGTGACATATAAAATGTGATTTGATTGATTTGATTTGAGTTGCTTGGATGAGGGAGATGCATTCAGAGGAGCCCTTGCCAGGCAAAGTTTTGAGGTCTTGGACTATGATCGGCGCAGCTAGGGCGCAATGTCATTTCAAATTCAGACTCTCACAGACTACCTTTAAGGACTCATTCATTGTGTAATGTCTAATTAAAGAGTCTATAGTGTCATTTAACGAGACCCGTTCAAGGTCATCATTAATTGCAGCCAGTTAGTATTGGTAATTGACAACTTCAAAGTCATTTATCAATGAAAGGGACCTTTTTTATTTTACCCTCGTTAAAACTTCTTGCCACTAGGGGGGTGCCATTTCGACATAGCACAAATTCGTATCCAAATTAAACTGCCTCGTACTCAATTCTTGCTCGTACAATATGCATATTATTATTACTATTGGATAGAAAACACTCTCTAGTTTCTAAAACCGTTTGAATTATGTCTGTGGGTGAAACAGAACTCTTTCTGCAGCGAAATCCATGACAGGAACTGCGAAGGTCTGAAAACGAAGCTCTGTTCTCAGATCAGTTTAAAGCTCTGTATGTATCCTATGGGTAGACATGAACTGCACCCGCCTTCCCCTGGATGTCAGTAACCAATGAGAAGTGGAATGGAGTGTCTACGTAGTTCTCAGAGTTTATAAAAGGCCAAGGAACGAGGGGAGCTCTCTTTTCGACGTTCGTCTTTACGCAAAGCAGGACCTCAGGATGGCATTTTGAAACGCTCAGTTATCGACCTTAGATATATCCGTCTGTAATTTAATTCGATATGGGTGTTAGAAACATCATAACGAAGTTATTTTAAACCGAGTTATATCAGTTTATGCGAGTATATTGCTATTTTCGGAATTTCCTTAGTATTGAGTTTTGAGGATTTGGGCATGTTGAAGCCACATAGCTATTGGTAGCTGCTAATTCCGAAGTTGAAGACGACGTTTTACAACCAAGCAGCGATTCTTTTGGACAAAGGACCACTTGGCCAAGATTCTGATGGAAGCTCGTCCAAAAGTAAGAGCTATTTATGATGTTATTCCGTATTTATGTGGAAAAATGTAAACGGATTTGTCCGCCATTATTGCGGCACTAGTCTGGCTGTAACGCACACTGTATGTCTAGTAACGTTAATTTTAAAAATCTAACTCAGCGGTTGCATTAATAACTAATGCATCTTTCATTTGATGTCCAACCTGTATTTTTTAGTCAAGTTTACGATTATTTATTGATTAGATTAGGTGCCTTTCCAAGATGGCGCCGGCCAGAATGCATGACCTGTTGCCACTGATCACATTGTATAACCACGATTTGTGCTGCTAAATATGCACATTTTCGAACAAAACCTATATGGATTGTGTAATATGATGTTACAGGACTGTCATCTGAAGAATTCTGAGAAGGTTAGTGAAAAATTAATTTATTTTGGTGGTGAATACGTTATCGCTATGTTTGGCTGGAATCAATGCTGTTGTCTGGTTTGCTATTGTGGTAAGCTAATATAACGATATATTGTGTTTTCGCTGTAAAACACTTAGAAAATCTGAAATATTGTCTTGATTCACAAGATCTGTGTCTTTCAATTGCTGTACGCTGTGTATTTTTAAGAAATGTTTTATGATGAGTAATTAGCTAATACACGATGGTCTCTGTAGTTATTCTAGTCATTTTAGTGAGAGTTGTGATGGGGGCTGCAATTGTAAACTATGATTTATACCTGAAATATGCACATTTTTCTAACAAAACCTATGCTATACAATAAATATGTTATCAGACTGTCATCTGATGAGGTTGTTTCTTGGTTAGTGGCTATTTATATCTTTATTTGGTCGAATTTGTGATAGCTACTGATGCAGTAAGAAAATGGTGGAGTATGGGAGTGGTGTCTTTTGCTAACGTGGTTAGCTAATAGATTTACATATTTTGTCTTCCCTGTAAAACATTTTAAAAATCAGAAATGATGGCTTTATTCACAAGATGTGTATCTTTCATTTGGTGTCTTGGACTTGTGATTTCATGAACATTTTATTATATGATATCCCTGTGGCTTTAGGCTAGGCTATGCTAGTCAGCTTTTGTGATGGGGGGGATCCCGGATCCGGGTTTGGGAGGTGTTAGAGGTTAACCAGTGTGCAGTCCACTCTCTACCAACCAAGCACTTCTTTCTTTTTCATTCATTAATGATCAAGTTCGAAGGCGGACGCTGACCGAACAGAGACGGAACTGAGCAAAAGCCGTTGGCTTTGAGCTTTTCAAGTGCAGCAACTCCAGCCGGTGAATAACAGATAACGTTTGTGAAGCTTCTAAGGTTTACATATTAGAAAACCCCATAGTCTCAGCAGAACATTATCTTCCAGACCACATCAATTATGGACTTGTGGGCCAGTCACAGGTGGTGATGGGAGGCCAGTGAGGAGCCAGCACCCCAGACAAAGAGGGCTAAGTCAGGTTTAATTATGTAAACTCACCTCTGCCTTTTCAATCTTTTTATGTGTCGCTCGGTTATAGTGCATGTTTGCGGTGACCTCTAGCAGTGTTCGCCACTGTTCGGCTGGCGGAGGTTCACGAGAAGCGGCAGCGGCAGGCGGCGAGAGAAATGTGGTTCAAGGAGAGGCTGTCTGGACAATGTGACTGAAGCAGAAAATCACACATTTCAGCAATCTCAGAAACACTATTTCATACTCAGCTTCGAAATTCGCATGTAAATAGTATCATTACATATTTTGTTAATCAACTTATTACGTAAATAAATGTTCAATAAGGACTGTTCTTCATGAGTTGTCCATGACTACTGTATATGTTCCCCATAATAAGATATTTATTGACTCATACGACTCATATTATCTTAGTTAATCATAACGATTTACTTGCTTCTTTATGGTTTATAAGCAGTTTATAAGCAGAACTTCAAATAAGGTTTTAACCTACTAAGTTGACGGTAAATTCATTTGAATTCAATCCCTTTTTGACATCACCCCTGTTGATTTGAACAAAACCCGTACATTGCCCATTGTAGAAGTGTTCAGAAAGTGACTTTTTGAACCTGAATGCAAAGACATTCAAGAAATAAAGGTGTTCAAAGTTGACCCCTTTTGCATACCCCACCGTACCATGAGACATCAACGTCTTCATCACTGGAAAAGATAAACAAATGAGATTGATTTCATTTAAAAGCTTACAAACAGGGTTGTCAAATAATTCCTGTAAAAAATTAATAATTTCTATTATCTAAATACGCTTATACTCAGATTTATTTTCTTCATATTTGCATGGGTTGTAGCTTAGACCCTATCTTACATCATCTGAGGTTTTTACAACACAAAAACCTCAGATGATACACCATATGAAATGAGTCAAGCACTGGACTAGAGTATTACCCAGCCACAGTGCTATGCCTGCTGGTTCATAACAATCCGTTGAATAGCTTACCTATGTTTGAATCTCCCAGTTGGATATCACTTTAGAAAAAGGGCAAGGTCATGGGCTGTCTATATTCTACCCGACGTAGGGTGAAGTTGGCCATAGTCGCTGATCTGCGCTCAGTTTAGCATTTTCCCCACTAATGTTAAGGTTACGATTGGGGGATGGAAAGCTGATCTTAGATATGCCAAAAACGTGGCATATCTAGGAGAAACTTGAACCCAGAGCTCTCAGACCAGACTAAACCGCTGCTGTGTCTGTTGTTCCTCAACCCAAAGTCAGGTATGCCCAAAAAACCCCGGAGGCACTGTCTGTAAAGACGGAAGACATCCTCAAGGTTGCATAAGACTTCCAACATTATCGGATTCTCAATTATGAATTGGCTGCAGACGATGCTATGTATGAAAATGTACCAAAGCTAAGAGAGGATGCGGTAGAGGTAACATGTCCTCCATAATGATACAAGGGACGATCCCATTTTGGAGAGCCTGCGGGCTAGGAACATGTACAGTGTTTTGATTCAGTTATCAGCGCATTTGTTTTTACATTCTTAGTGGGGAGACGATGGTAGGTGGGCCACTCTCTTAAACCTCCCTTGATGAATATCCAAGCCACCCCTCCCACTTATAGTATATAGGACGACACAAAGGCACAAACACAAGATAAGAGGCGAGACATAAGACGGTCTGGCTTTCACATGGGAGGACACTGGAAAATAAGATGACAGCGAATGCGAACACGACCGGGAGCCATTGTCTATCAATAGTGCTGAGGTTACTACAAATGATGTTTCCCTATGTGATCTCTCTTGTGACAGGTTGGGAACGGCAGCGTGACCAGACTGCCAACGAATTACATCTGGGAGACAATCGGAGGCGAGACACACCGACATCATAAACATCCAAAAATGCACACAAACAAAACATACATGCACATGCACATTCACACTGGCATGTACACTCAAATACAGTACATACCTACATTTGCACACACAAAGACCATACCAATTCATGCACCCGCATGCCACATATTCACATAGACATACACAGAATATGTATTTTGTAACCTTTATTTAACGAGGCAAGTCAGTTAAGAACAAATTCTTATTTACAATGACGGCCTACCAAAAGGCAAAAGGCCTCCTGCGGTGACGGGGGGCTGGGTTTCACAAATAAATATAAATATAGGACAAACATACATCATGACAAGAGAGACAGCACAACACTACATAAAGAGAGACCTAAGACAACAACATAGCAAGGCAGCAACACATGACAACACAGCATGGTAGCAACACAACATGACAACAACATGGTAGCAACACCACATGGCAGCAGCACAACATGTTAGCAGCACAAAACATGGTACAAACATTATTGGGCAAGATAACAGCACAAAGGGCAAGAAGTTAGAGACAACAATCTATCACAAACACATACACACACAAACCATACAAACGGACATGTACACACACACAAACACATACAGTCTGAAACAGAAATTCTACACCTATTTCTTTGTTGTTGAAATAACATCTAAGATTGAACATATTCCTGTGTCAGTACCGTGGAGGACCGGATACCCAAGAACACAGCGAGAGAGAGGTGATTGAAAAACACATGTAGGGGCATGTGCAAGCCTATAATGTTACTGCAATGTTACTGTAGTGTTATTCTGACAATTGTAGCCCACAGACCTTTGAGACAAGTGTGTATTGCTCAAAAACAACTTCAAGACCGCTAACGGTTGAGGTGGAATCAGACACTCCGGACCGTCGCTGCGTGAACTAAATGTGTCAGGCGCCATTAGCATAACGGCGCAGAAACGGATTGTTTTGACTAACTGTTTTGCAAATGTTGTCGAACAACTCAGCAGAGAGGCGACATGGGAAAGCTGACGAGTAGGAGCTTTGATGTTTGAGCCGCACACGTAGACACACAATCTCTCTCTTCCTCTCTCACGCACTCACTTGTCTGCATTCCCTCTTCCTCTGTTGTGAGGAAGGGACGTTTAGCTTCAAAATGACAGACAAACAATGCGAAGAATCCTTACCACAAATTGTTCATTGACGTACTGTACATACACATCAAGTTAAAATGTTTCACCCTTTCACATGACACCACCACTGGTTGTCAAAGGAGCTACCACTACAAGGACACACAAATTAGACATGAACATTTGGCTTCAAAATGGTCCATGTGGCATTTATTCACCTCTGTAAGAATAGACTTAAAATGAAGTTGTGATGTTAAGCACGGATATTTACACATATACTTACACACACACTTTGACACACACATATACATCCTCACGCTACACTAAAAGGGGAGGAGCGTGATGAAAAGACTGGATATATAAGGAATTAAAACGGAGCGGAATCATCCAGCTAAGCTCCGATGGGAACAGGGATTGAAGCCATGCTCCTGTGTACTGGAGAGAAAGAAAAAGGGAGGAAAGGAGAGAGAGAGAAACAGAAAGAGAGTGAAAGAGAGAGGGAGAAAGAGAGAGAGAATGAATGACAGAAAATCAAATATTTGCAGATGTTGTCGCTTCTAACTCCAACAGTGCAGTAATACCTAGCAATACAAAAACAATAAACACCAAAGAAATGAAGAAATATCAGAACGAGCAATGTCAGAGTCCAGAATAAATATATATATATACTGTATATATATATAATACACTGAGTATACAAAACAGTAAGAACACCTACTCTTTCAATTACATAAACTGACCAGGTGAATACAGGTGAAAGCTCTGATCCCTTCATGATGTCACTTGTTAAATCCACTATCAGTGTAGCTGAAGGGGAGGAGACATGTTAATTGTTAAAGTCTAAGCTGTTCGGGGGTTCTAAGCTGACATATAGAATTGTTTTATGATGTTATTTTCACGCTCGTTGAAAGATGGATTGGACCAAGTTGCAGCGTGGTAGGTGTACATTTTACTTTTATTTTAAATGACACCAAAAAACAACAAAATACAAAAACGAACGTAAAGCTACATGCAGTGCAGAAAGCAACTACACACAAACAAGATCCCACAATCTAAGCTGGTAAAAAGGGCTGCCTAAGTATGATCCCCAATCAGAGACAACGATAAACAGCTGCCTCTGATTGCGAACCATACTAGGCCAACAAAGAAATAGAAACATAGATTTGCCCACCCAAGTCACACCCTGACCTAACCTCTCTAAGGTCAGGGCGTGACAGTACCCCCCCCCCCCCCCCAAAGGTGCGGTCTCCGGCCGCAAACCTGAACCTATAGGGGAGGGTCCGGGTGGGCATCTCATCTCGGTGGAGGCTCCGGTGCGGGACGCAGACCCCGCTCCGCTTGAGGCTCCCGACACTTCGGTGGCACCTCTGGTGCGGGGATCGTCGCCGGGGACTCCGGACCATAGATCGTCGTTGCGGACTCCGGACTGGGAACCGTCTCTGGAAGCTCCGGACTGGGAACCGTCGCTGCAGGCTCTGGGACTGGGGACCGTCGCTGCAGGCTCTGGGACTGGGGACCGTCGCTGCAGGCTCTGGGACTGGGGACCGTCGCTGCAGGCTCTGGGACTGGGGACCGTCGCTGCAGGCTCTGGGACTGGGGACCGTCGCTGCAGGCTCTGGGACTGGGGACCGTCGCTGCAGGCTCTGGGACTGGGGACCGTCGCTGCAGGCTCTGGGACTGGGGACCGTCGCTGCAGGCTCTGGGACTGGGGACCGTCGCTGCAGGCTCTGGGACTGGGGACCGTCGCTGCAGGCTCAGGACTGGGGACCGTTGCTGCAGGCTCAGGACTGGGGACCATCGCTGGAGGCCGAGTTCGTGGAACTGGCACATGACGCACCAGAGGCTGAGTGCGTGGAGCTGGCACAACGCGTCCTGGCTGGATACCCACTTTAGCTCGGTAAGTGTGGAGAGCTGGCACAGTACGCACTGGGCTGTGAAGGCGCACTGGATGCATAGTGCGTAGAGCCGGCGCAGGATATACTGAGCCGTGGAGGCGGACTGGGCCGTGGAGGCGACGCTGTTCCTCTTTCGCTGCCTCCGCCTGCTTCCATGGCAGGGTCTTATGCCCTGCCATTACCTCCTCCCAGGTCCAGGATGTCCTCCACTCCTGGGCACGCTGCTTGGTCACTTGGAGGTGGGATTTTCTTTCACGCTCGTTGAAAGATGGATTGGACCAAGGTGCAGCGTGGTAGGCATACATTTTACTTTTATTTTAAATGACACCAAAAAACAACAAACTACAAAAACGAACGTAAAGCTACATGCAGTGCAGAAAGCAACTACACACAAACAAGATCCCACAATCTAAGGTCGGAAAAAGGGCTGCCTAAGTATGATCCCCAATCAGAGACAACGATAAACAGCTGCCTCTGATTGGGAACCATACTAGGCCAACAAAGAAATATAAACATAGATTTCCCACCCAAGTCACACCCTGACCAAACCAAATAGAGAATAAAAAAGGCTCTCTAAGTTCAGGGCGTGACATTTAGCTATTTTATTTAGAATTTTAGTACCCCTTTAGGTATACAAAAAAAATATATAAAACAATTATTTGATAAAATATAGAATTTGGCCTGTACTACTATAGCTCAGAGAAACACAATGAATAACCCAAAATGTTTCATAAGAAACAAGGTTTTGACGTGTTTGTACTAAATCTAGGAAATGTAAGAAATCTCAGGATGTCACGCATGCGCCCGCTCCCCCACTCTGGCGCTCAAGGGCGCCAGCCTGCCCATCATTACGGACACCTGTCACCATCATTACGCGCATCAGCGCTTCATGGAATCATTTGGACTCCTTCACTCTGTTGATTACCCCCTCTATATGTGTCTGTTCCTCAGTTTGATCTATGTGTCAGCATTAATGTAGTTTTGTTTCCCCTGTCCAGATGCTGTCCATGTTCTGTTTCATGTCCGTTGTTTATTAAATGTTCACTCCCTGAATGCTGACACCAATATTGGAAGCATCAGGGAATTTTGTTTTCTGTTTTGGTTGGTGACGTCGGGTCCGGGTGCCGCTGCCGAAGGAACTGAGGGTGCCTCAGGTGGCTCGAGAGGTTTCCTTGCCTTGGTTGGCTCGGCAGGCTCCCACCCCACGTCATGGCTCAGCCGGCTCTTTAGGCTCCCACGCCTCGGCCGGCCCTTCGGCGCTCACCAAGTGGGACGCCGGGTGTTGCCCATAGAGGGGGGGGGGGGGTACTGTCACGCCTACTCCGGCTGCCCATCATTATGCACACCTGTCACCATCATTACGCGCATCAGCGCTTCATTGGACTCACCTGGACTCCTTCACTTTGTTGATTGCCCCCTCTAAATCTGTCTGTTCCTCAGTTTGACCCTGCGTCAGCATTAATGTCGTTTTGTTTCCCCTGTCCAGACACTGTCCGTGTTCTGTTTCATGTCCGTTGTTTATTAAATTAAATTAACTCCCTGTACTTGCTTCTCCTCTCTCAGCGTCTGTCTTCACACAAGAAACAAATCTTTATTTTTTTACACTTATACCCCTTTTTTTGGGAGGCACCAATCTACTTTATACCCCTTTTTTTGGGAGGCACCAATCTACTTTCATACTTCCATAAATGTTTTAAAACTGTCACCGGTTACCTTCACACGAGTCCTGTGACACTTGTGGGGGTCGTAGAGCAAAACGGAGACCACCATCCATAGAGTGGTCATAATAGTTTTTTAGGTCAAACTGTTCAGACGCTACAGATGGGTTTTTTTGAGAGACGACCGACTTTCGGGATGTCATGGTCTGACAAACACCTCTCTAGCTCTGGCTCTGCTCACACTCAGTGTATATTGGTGTATATAGACAGTATGGACAGTATATGAATAGAAAAGGTTTTACAGCAGTAGTTATGTAGGATGGGCCATGACTAGAATACAGTACATATGAAGTGGGTAAAACAGTATGTACTATTATTAAAGTGACCAGTGTTCAATGACTACGTACATAGGGATCACTACCTGGCCAGGTTCAGAAGGACAGATCTACAACAAGATTATGATGGTTATATTAACTGTAGAAACCAGGCAAGATACAAAATGGAGAAGGCCAAATCCCCACATTACATAGACACTGTGAATGACACCTTACATCAGCCTCGTAAACTGTGGAAAATGTTAAAGGACATTGGCTCAAAAATTCCCATAAGGTAAAATCCTGTAGTATCGGCCTGGATATTGATTATGTTTCATGCTATGACCAGGAAAAGGTTGCAAATTATTTTAACAAATGTTTTACTACTATAGCCTCATCTCTGGTTAAGAAGTTATCGACCTGCTGTGGACACTATGGCCAGTCTTTCATTAAGAACATTTATCATAGCAAAGGTATCACAAATTATTTGTTTGAGCTGTGCAAGGTAACAGAGGACAACGTTTCCAATCTACTATGCTTAATGAGCACAAACAAAGCAACTGGGCTGGATAACCTTCCTGCACGATTCATAAAGTATAGTGCTTGTGTCACTGCTAAAATGATAAAGCATATTGTAAACCTTTCTATTTGTAGTGGTACATTTCCGAAGGATCTCAAAACAGCCCGGGTGTTTCCACTCCACAAGAAGAGCACAAAAGAAATGTATGAAACTACAGGCTTGTATCGATCCTTAGCATCTTATCCAAAGTTGTTGAGAGATTTTGTTTTTTAATCAACTTGAGGGATACCTTCTCGAGCACAAACTTCTTTATGAACTACAATCTGGTTTTAGAACAGCTCATTCCACTGATACTTGCCTTATCCACCTTTTTGACCACATCAAGCAGGAAAGTGAGAAGGGGAACTATACAGGTACGGTCATGTTAGACAAACAGAAAGCTTTTGACACTGTGGACCATGATATTCTCCTGATGAAGCTGAAATGCAGGGGTCTAAATTATGTAGCAGTGAATTGGTTTAGGTCTTATTTGACCAACAGATCACAGGTATGTAATGTTGGTGATGTTTTGTCAGAGGCATTTGGAGTACTGCAGGGATCAATTTTAGAGCCTCTGTTATTTCTTATACACGTTAATGATATGCCAGATACAGTAAAGTGCAAACTCATGCTTTATGCTGATGCTTCGGCCAAACTGGTATCAGGGAAGGATACAGTTTACATAGAGGAGTAAGGAATTGCATTTAGTTAGAGATTGGTTGACTGACAACAAATTGTGACTACATTTGTGAAAAAACTGAATCGATTTTGTTTGGAAAAAAACGTGTTTGGCTTAGAGCTGACAAGGTAAAGGTCAATTGTGCAGGCTAGGAGATGGAATCTAAAACAAGCGTATCTTATCTGATTGGTGCTCAAATTCTTTCTAAAATGGCGAACACATTGACATGTTCATATCGTAACACTAGATATTTTAACATCAAAGTTAAGAAACTGCTTGTCTCAACCTTGATTCAGTTTTGATTATGCCTGCTCTGATTGGTATAGAGAGCATGCAGGTCATGTAAAATAATGTTATCAGGTATATGCTGAATGTCCCCCCTAGGAACCACATAGGGGTACAGGAGTTCCGGGAAATGGGCGTGTTGCCTTTGGAGTCGAGAGTGGACAAACTTAAACTTAATCATATGTTCGACATCTTAAATGATCGTGCCCCAGGTTAAAATCCTAAGAGTAAACAGTACTGTGAGGAGCACGTTTTTCAATAAGGGCCATTTGTCTATGGAATAGCCTTCCCTTGCAGATCAAGCAAAGAAAAAGTAAAAATAGCTTTAAAAAGCTGGCAACGTTTTTCATTTGGACAAGGTAAGAGAAACCACTCCACCGCTCCTTGTGCCCCCTACTGCTGGTCAGGTGTATTGATTTGAAGGATGTGCAATTAATTGATTGGTTTAATGTGAAATTAATATGGTTGATTTTTAAGGTTAGGGAGAAGTGCAGTGAATAGTGCCACTTTTTACCATGTCAATATAAATAAATGTATTTATGGTTGTTTGTAATTTTGTCTTGCCTTTTAATCATTATATGTGTTATTGTTTTTACCATCGAGACCCACTTTGGAAACAAGCGTTTTAATGAATACTTTCAAGTGATATCCTCTGGGTCCACATTGTACATTTTGTTGTATGTCTGTTACGCAGAATAAATTCAAATCAATTCAAAAACCTGAGCTGAGCTGTAGTCAATGAACAGCATTGCTACATAGGTATTCCTCATGTCCAGGTGGAATAGGGCAGTGTGCAGTGCGATGGCGATTGCGTTGTCCGTGGATCTGTTGGGGGGGTATGCAAATTGTAGTGGATATAGGGTGTCCGGTAAGGTGGAGGTGATATGATCCTTAACTAGACTCTCAAAGCACTTTGTGATGACAGAAGTGAGTGCTACGGGGTGATAGTCATTTAGTTCAGTTACCGTCACGTTCTTGGGTACAGGAACAATGGTGGACATCTTAACCCTTGTATGGTGTTCATGTTTTTGTTGTTCACCCAATGTTCACGGGTCTGATGGACCCACAACCTTATTGGGTTTTTAAAACAACACAGCCATAACAATGTATGTAAAAAATACTTAATACTTAACACTTAGATGTTGACTTACAGTTGAAGTCAGATATTTTCAATCACACTTCGGTTGGGGTCATTAAAACTTGATTTTCAACCACTCCATACATTTCTTGTTAACAAACTATAGTTTTGGCAAGTCGGTTAGGACATCTACTTTGTGCATGACACAAGTATTTTTTCCAACAATTGTTTACAGACAGATTATTTCACTTATAATTCACTGTTTCACATTTCCAGTGGGTCAGGAGTTTACATACACTAAGTTCACTGTGCCTTTAAACAGCTTGGAAAATTCCAGAAAATTATGTCATGGATTTAGAAGCTTCTGATAGGCTAATTGACATAATTTGAGTCAATTGGAGTACCTGTGGATGTATTTCAAGTCCTACCTTCAAACGCAGTGCCTCTTTACTTGACATCATGGGAAAATCAAAAGAAATCAGCCAAGACCTCAGAAAAACAATTGTAGACCTCCACAAGTCTGTTTTATCCTTGGGATCAATTTCCAAATGCCTGAAGGTACCATGTTCATCTGTACAAAGAATAGTATGCAAGTATAACCACCATGGGACCACGCAGCCATCATACCGCTCAGGAAGGAGACGCAGACTGTCTCCTAGAGAAAAGTGCAAATCAATCCCAGAACAACAGCAAAGGACCTTGTGAAGATGCTGGAGGAAACAAGTACAGAAGTATCTGTATCCACAGTAAAACGAGTCTTATGTCGACATAACCTGAAAGGCCGCTCAGCAAGGAAGAAGCCACTGCTCCAAAACCGCCTTGAAAAAGCCAGACTACGGTTTTCAACTGCACATGGGGACAAAGATTGTACTTTTTGGAGAAATGTCCTCTGGTCTGATGAAACAAAAATATAACTGTTTGGCCATAACGACCATCGTTATGTTTGGAGGAAAAAGGGTGGGGCTTGCAAGCCAAAGAACACCATCCCAACCGTGAAGCACGGGGGTGGCAGCATCATGTTGTGGGGGTGCTTTGCTGCAGGAGGGACTGGTGCACTTCACAAAATAGATGGCTTCATGAGGAAGGAAAATTATGTGGATATATTGAAGCAACATCTCAAGACATCAGCCAGGAAGTAAAAGCTTGGTCACAAGTGGGTCTTTCAATTGAACAATGACCCCAAGCATACTTCCAAAGTTGTGGCAAAATGGCTTAAGGACAACAAAGTCAAGGTATTGGAGTGGCCATCACCAAGCCCTGACCTCAATCCTACAGAACATTTGTGGGCAGAACTGAAAAAGCGTGTGCGAGCAAGGAGGTCTACAAACCTGACTCAGTTACAACAGCTCTGTCAGGAGGAATGGGCCAAAATTCCCCCAACTTATTGTGGGAATCTTGTGGAAGGCTACCCGAAACGTTTGAGCCAAGTTAAACAATTTAAAGGCAATGCTACCAAATACTAATTGAGTGTATGTAAACTTTTGACCCACTGGGAATGTGATGAAAGAAATAGAAACTGTAATAAATCATTCTCTCTACTATTATTCTGACATTTCACATTCTTAAAATAAAATTGTGATCCTAACTAACCTAACACAGGGAATTTTTACTCGGATTAAATGTCAGGAATGGTGAAAAACTGAGTTTAAATGTATTTGGCTAAGGTGTATGTAAACTTTTTTAACTGTATATCAAATACATGCAATATTGACAGTATACATTGTTAACATTGATCACATTTATCAATAAAAGCACTATTCTTTTTTTAATAAAATATGTAACAAAAATGTATTATAATCAAGACATGGCTAGAATAAATCATGTTTATCTTGAACAAATATAAATGAAACAAGCTGTTCATCACTATTGATGAACACCTTGTTTCTATGTTTATTGATTTGAACTGAACAAATTGGAAGGACAAATTTTACATACTGTACTTTATGGGAATGATAAATGAGCCCCATTGAACACAAACTAAGGTCGGTCTACACACCACATGAGGGACAGAGTTTTACTTTGTGTGTGTTGCAAATGTATTTCTTGCACTTGATGCATGTGTACTGTAGTGTGTCTTCAGTCATTCTTGGGTGCACACACATCACTTCTTGTTGCTACCGGCTGCAATCCAAAATGATGAAAACAGTTAGTTCAGGAATTTTACTAACATTTCACTCACTCACACTCAGACACACACGCATACAACATCACTTACACTTACTTCCGGTACTCATGTGCAGGACATAAAGTCTTCTTTTGAACTGTTCATCCCAGACACTATCCAGAAAATAATTCTGGACTGTACTAATTTGGAGGGAAGACATGTTTTTGGAGAGAGATGGAAGGAGATGGACCAAACTCATTTACATGCATACTTTGTGGTTCTTATCCTTGCTGGTGTTTTCTGATCCAAATGGGAATCAACAGAATCCCTGTGGGATGCAGAAACTGGCAGAGAACTTTTCCGTGCAACAATGTCTCTCGAAAACTTCCACATTATTTCCAGGATTATCCGCTTCGATAACCGAGACACCAGACCAGCTCGGCGGCAGAGAGACAAGCTAGCTGCAATCAGGTCAGCGTGGGACAATTGGGTGGAACACCTTCCCCTATTTTACAACCCTGGGCCCAACGTTACTGTTGATGAGCAGCTTATGACATTTAGGGGCCGCTGCCCCTTCAGGCAGTACATAGACATCAAGAAAGCCAGTCAGTTGATTATTGACAAGTTTTTCGAACACTTTTGATAAACAGGGCAAAATAGAAATAGGCCTATAGGAGTTAGGATCAGCTTGATCTCCCCCTTTAAATAAAGGACGAACCGTGGCTGCCTTCCAAGCAATGGGAACCTCCCCAGAAAGGAGAGACAGGTTAAAAAGGTCGGAGATAGGCTTGGCGATGATAGGGGCAGCAACCTTAAAGAGGAAAGGGTCTCTAAACCATCTGACCCAGATGGTTTTTTGGGGTCAAGTTTAAGAAGCTCTTTAGCACCTCGGAGCGTCTTCGTCAGAGGGTATCAAACTGATTCTATACCAATTTAGAGGCCAGTTCATGAAGGAATGCTTGCTAAATAAATTTTTTTAGCAAGCGTTTATGACAAATCAGGACAGGTCGTTTCACTGAGCAGCCATTCCGAACACAGGCTGTAAAACAGTGATCACTAAGGTCATTACAGAAAACACCAGACTGATGCCTATCAGGATTATATCAGGATAACATCAAGAAGAGTTGCCTTTTCTGGGTGTTTGGAGTCATACCTTGTGGGATTGGTAATAATCTGAGAAAGATTTAGGGAGTCCCATTGCTTTAGTACTTGGTCAGGTGGTTTGCATGTCTCAGTTTAGGTCACATAGCAGGACGAATTCAAACTTGATGTAAGGGGCCAGGAGAGAGCTTAGGGCAGGTAGGGTACAGGCCGGTGCTGATGGAGGACAATAGTACCCAGAAACAGTCAACAAAGAGCTATTTGAAAGTTTATTAATTAAAACCAGCAAATCAAATTGTTTGGGGACAGACTTGGTGGAGACAACCGAGCACTGAAGCTGTTCCTTGGTAAAGATTGCCACTCCCCCACCTTTGGAAGATCTGTCTTGCCGAAAAAGGTCATAACCAGAAAGGGTGACATCAGTATTCAAAACACTTTTCATCTTCCAAAGTGGAAGCTGCTCCTTCCACACTCGCTTCTCTCTCTGCAAAAATGATTTCTAAGGCCCTCTGAGCAATGTCCTTTAAGATTATTTTTGCCATACTGATTGATTGTAGTAAGGAGCCACACACTGTCTTCATCATAAGGGAGGTTTCTGAGTCAAAGGTGAACAAGGTGATTAGCTCACTAAAGAACTCTAAAGCCAAAGATGTGTCTGGGATGGACTCTACCTTTCTTAAAAACTACAAAGAGTCACTCATTGGCCCCATTACTAAGGTCACCAACACATCTATTGGTCAGGGGGTGTTTCCAAGGGTATGGAAGTCGGCCATAATAACGGCCATCTTTAAATCAGGCGACCCTGCTGACGTGAGTAACTACAGGCCCATTAGTATACTACCTGTGGTGTCAAAGGTTGTTGAAAAGTGTGTAGCAGAGCAACTGATTGCCCACCTCAACAACAGCCCCTTCACATTACATTCCATGCAGTTTGGCTTCAGAGCGAAACACTCCACAGAAACGGCCAACTGCTTTCTTCTGGAAAATGTGAAGTCCAAGATGGACAAAGGGGGCGTTGTTGGGGCTGTGTTTCTGGACCTAAGGAAGGCTTTTGATACTGTTAACCATGAGATTCTCATCACAAAATTGTCCAAGTTCAACTTTTCCCCCGATGCCTTGAGATGGATGAAATCATACCTTGAAGGCAGAACTCAGTGTGTCAGAGTGAGCAATGAGCTGTCGCCCACTCTTAGCTATGATGTGGGCGTGCCCCAAGGGTCAATACTGGGGCCCCTCCTGTTCAGCCTGTACATTAATGATCTGCCTTCTGTCTGTACTGGGTCTGAAGTTCAAATGTATGCAGATGATACAGTGATATATGTGCATGCAAAGAGCAAACAACAAGCTGCACAAGAACTCACTACTGTAATGGTCCAGGTTACAAAGTGGCTCAGTGACTCGTGTTTGCATCTCAATGTGAAAAAAACTGTTTGCATGTTCTTCACAAAGAGGGCAACAGATGCTACTGAGCCAGATGTCTATGTGTCAGGGGAGAAGCTCCAGGTGGTATCTGATTTTAAGTACCTTGGCATCATACTTGATTCCAACCTCTCTTTTAAAAAGCATGTGAAAAAGGTAATTCAAATAACCAAATTCAACCTAGCTAATTTCCGATTTATACGAAATTGTTTGACTACAGAGGTAGCAAAACTGTACTTCAAATCTATGATACTCCCCCACTTAACATACTGCTTGACTAGTTGGGCCCAAGCTTGCTGTACAACAGTAAGACCTATTCAGTCTGTCTACAAACAGGCTCTCAAAGTGCTTGATAGGAAGCCCAATAGCCATCATCACTGTCACATCCTCAGACAGCTCCTGAGAGCTCCTGAGTTGGGAAAATCTTGTGCAATACACCGATGCATGTCTTGTATTCAAGATTCTAAATGGCTTGGCTCCCCCTCCACTCAGTATTTTTGTTAAACAGAAAACCCAAACATATGGCAGCAGATCCACAAGGTCTGCCATGAGAGGTGACTGTATAGTTCCCCTAAGGAAAAGCACCTTTAGTAAATCCGCTTTTTCTGTGAGAGCTTCCCATGTCTGGAATACACTGCCATCAGACACACATAACTGCACCACATATCACACTTTCACAAAATGCTTGAAGACATGGCTAAAGGTCAATCAGATTTGTGAACATGGTCCCTAGCTGTGTGTTGCCGCTTTCCATGTCTGTTGTCTGTAACTTGTGAGGTGTGGAAACACTTCGTTGCTTTTATGAATTTTGTCTTGCTGCTTTTTGTTCTATGTTGCTCTGTCTGTGTGCTACGTCTTGCTTGTCCTATGTTGCTATGTCTTGCTTGTTCTATGTTGCTATTGTCTATATTGTAATTGTTTTTAATAACCTGCCCAGGGACTGCGGTTGAAAATTAGCCGGCTGGCTAAAACCGGCACTTTTACTGAAACGTTGATTAATGTGCATGTCCCTGTAAAAATAAAATAAACTCAACTCAACATGCAAAGCTATTTATTTGTTGTGTCCCTCCCCCAATTTGCACCTGGCTGGGTAGAGTGTGGGAAAATACAGATGTTTTTACAATTTATCAAAATAATGCAACAAAATAATGTATTGTAATAACATTGTGCAGGTTCCCGTAAGACATTGTGTAGTTTCACACACTACATACAAAGGGTAAAGAGTTTCAGAAAAGCGGCAGACAGGCAGGGAGACAGACAGACAGGCAGGGACAGGCAGGGAGACAGACAGAAAGGCAGGGACAGGCAGGGAGACAGACAGGTTCTTGAGGCTATGTTGAAACAGCAGGCCCAGGGAGGAGGAAGACAGAGTGAAGGCACACAGCAAACCTTTTTGTTTCATTTTTACTTGTTTTCACCAACACACACACTTTTCCACACTTATTACCCGAACACCACATATGTAATATAAATGTGTAGGAGGTGCACAGTGTGCACTCATTGAAAATGTGTTATTTTACGCAGAAAATGAGCCAAGGCCAATGAGTCTCAGGTTGAAAAAATGATTAATTGTATCATTTTTCCTTAAGTAAACATTGAAAATGGGTCCCACAGACCTGAACACCACACAAGGGTTAAACCAAGTGGGGACAACAGACTGGGATAAGGAGAGATAGAATATCTCCATAAACACTCCAGCCAACTGGTCTACACATGCTCTGAGGATGCGGCTTGGGATGCCGTGTGGGCCGGCATTCTTGCAAGGGTTAACATGCTTAAATGTCTTACTCACGTCAGAGAGAAAGAGAGCTATTTCGCTCCAGCCTAATAGTGTTTACCCATTTCTCCTCGCGAGATACAGATATTAATTCACGTTTTCTCTACGCCCATTCACTCTCATCTCCAGCTTCCTCTGTCTCTCTCTGCGCGTCTCTACAGATGGCAAACTCCCCATTGCATTCTTTTCTGCTTCTCTCATTTTAATGTTTACCCCTTCCCCTGTCAATGTTTTAACTGCCAATACGAGTCTTCAAGTGTCTAGTTTGCCATGTCAGGAACAACAAGTCTATCAGCTGAGGCACACCCTTCCCCGAAGAAATACCTGATTATGTTGCTTTGCTATTCAGTTATGTAGAGAGTAATTCCCTCAAGTAATCAATATGCTCTGAGCTACTTGGTTGCTGAATCCTAATAGTGGTGTAGCCAGGAAAATCTGTATTTAACTTGGTAGCAAGGCTAGGAACACAAGCTAGAAACACACATGTCTGCTTGGCTTGAGATTTGGGACTAGTCTGCATTTTCCAAAGCTCACATTCCTCTTGTCCCAAATATATTAGTGTAGTATATGTATGTACTGTATGTGTAAGTATGGAAGTATGTAATATCATTTGTCTGTCACACTCGATCCTTGCAAAATGTGTAACATTGACAAGAACCATGATACGTCTTATGTATAAAATATTTTATAGTCGGAAGGCATGTGAGAAGACTGACAATTGTATCAATAGTGGTATGATGTGTGTCGCATCTTACCTGTACAACCTCGATCACAACGTTTTTGAGGTATGCAGTGTTTGTGTGGTATACTAGCCTTTGGGGGGCTGTCTAATGCCTCCTCCTCGGAGGAGGAGTAAGGGTCGGACCAAAACGCAGCGTTGAATGTAGACATAATGGATATTTATTAAAGAAAGACGAAACACGGAAACTCTTACACAAACTACAAAACAACAAACGACATAGACAGACCTGAACTTGAGAACTTACATATAGACACGAAGAACGCACGAACAGGAAAGACTAGCCAAACGAACGAACAAACGAAACAGTCCCGTGTGGTGCAACAGACACAGACACAGGAACAATCACCCACAAACAGTGAGAACAGCCTACCTTAATATGGTTCTCAATCAGAGGAAACGTCAAACACCTGCCTCTAATTGAGAACCATATCAGGCAACACATTCAACCCAACATAGAAACACATAACATAGACTACCCACCCAGCTCACGTCCTGACCAACTAAACAAAGTAAAACAAAGGCAAATACGGTCAGGAACGTGACAGAACCCCCCCCCCCCCCAAGATGCGGACTCCGGCCGCAAAACTGAACCTCAAGGGGAGGGTCTGGGTGGGCATCTGTCCACGGTGGAGGCTCCGGCGCAGGACGAGGATACCACTCCACCATTGTCTTTGTCCCCCTCCTTAGCGTCCTTTGAGTGGCGATCCTCGCCCCCGACCCTGGTCTAGGAACCTTAACACAGGTCCCCCCTAGATAACTCAGGACAGAGAGGTAGCTCAGGACAGAAAGGTAGCTCAGGACAGAGAGGTAGCTCAGGACAGAGAGGTAGCTTAGGACAGAGGGGCAACTCTGGACTACTGGCAGCTCCGGGCTGAGGGGCAGCTCCGGGCTGAGGGGCAGCTCCGGGCTGAAGGCCAGCTCCGGACTGAGGGGCAGCACCGGAATGGCTGGTGGATCCTGGCTGGCTGGCTCTGGCGGATCCTGGCTGGCTGGCTCTGGCGGATCCTGGCTGGCTGGCTCTGGCGGATCCTGGCTGGCTGGCTCTGGCGGATCCTGGCTGGCTGGCTCTGGCGGATCCTGGCTGGCTGGTTCTGGCGGATCCTGGCTGGCTGGCGGCTCTGGCTGCTAATGGCTGGCTGGCGGCTCTGGCTGCTCATGGCTGGCTGGCGGCTCTGGCTGCTCATGGCTGGCTGGCGGCTTTGGCTGCTCATGGCTGGCTGGCGGCTCTGGCTGCTCATGGCTGGCTGGCGGCTCTGGCTGCTCATGGCTGGCTGGCGGCTCTGGCTGCTCATGGCTGGCTGGCGGCTCTGGCTGCTCATGGCTGGCTGGCGGCTCTGGCTGCTCATGGCTGGCTGGCGGCTGTGGCTGCTCATGGCTGGCTGGCGGCTCTGGCAGCTCCTGGCTGGCTGGCGGCTCTGGCAGCTCCTGACTGGCTGGCGGCTCTGGCAGCTCCTGACTGGCGGGCGGCTCTGGCAGCTCCTGACTGGCGGGCGGCTCTGGCAGCTCCTGACTGGCTGGCGGCTCTGGCAGCTCCTGACTGACGGACGGCTCTAGCGGCTCCTGACTGACGGATGGCTCTAATGGCTCGGGACAGACGGGCGGCTCTGAAGGCTCGTGGCAGACGGATGGCTCAGATGGCGCTGGGTAGACGGATGGCTCAGATGGCGCTGGGCAGACGGATGGCTCAGATGGCGCTGGGCAGACGGATGGCTCAGACGGCGCTGGGCAGACAGATGGCTCAGATGGTGCTGGGCAGGCAGGCAGCTCAGACGGCGCTGGGCAGACGAGCAGTGCAGGCGGCGTTGGGCAGACGGCCGACTCTGACCTGCTGAGGCGCACAGTAGGCCTGGTGCGTGGTGCCGGAACTGGTGGTACCGGACTGGAGACACGCACCTCAAGCCTAGTGCGGGGAGCAGGAACAGGGCACACTGGTTTCTCAAAGCGCACTATAGGCCTGGTGCGTGGTGCTGGAACTGGTGGTACCGGACTGAGGGCTGGCACCTCAGGGCGAGTGCGGGGAGAAGGAACAGTGCGTACAGGGCTCTGGAGACGCACATTAGGCCTAGTGCGTGGTGCCGGAACTGGTGGTACCGGGCTGGGGACACGCATCTCAGGGCTAGTGCGTGGAGGAGGAACAGGGCTCTGGAGACGCACAGGAGGCTTGGTGCGTGGTGCCGGCACTGGTGGAACTGGGCTGGGGCGGGGACGTGGCGCCGGATATACCGGACCATGCAGGCGTACTGGCTCCCTTGAGCACTGAGCCTGCCCAACCTTACCTGGTTGTATGCTCCCCGTCGCCCGACCAGTGCGGGGAGGTGGAATAACCCGCACTGGGCTGTGTATGCGAACCGGGGACACCATGCGTAAGGCTGGTGCCATGTATGCCGGCCCGAGGAGACGCACTGGTGGCCAGATGCGTTGGGCCGGCTTCATGACATCCGGCTCAATACTCAATCTAGCCCTGCCAGTGCGGGGAGGTGGAATAACCCGCACGTGGCTATGCACACGTACAGGAGACACCGTGCACTCTACCGCATAACACGTGTCTGCCCGTACTCTCGCTCTCCACGGTAAGCTCGGGGAGTTGGCGCAGGTCTCCTACCTGACTTCGCCACACTCCCTTGTAACCCCCCCCCAAGAAATTTTTGGGCTTGACTCACAGGTTTCCAGCCTCGCTTCCGTGCTGCCTCCTCATACCACCGCCTCTCGGCTTTAGCTGCCTCCAGCTCTTCACGAGGGCGGCGATATTCTCCTGGCTGTGCCCATGGACCTTTTCCGTCCAATATTTCCTCCCATGTCCATGAATCCTGCGATCGCTGTTGCTTTCTCCCACGCCGCTTGGTCCTTGGTTGGTGGGTGATTCTGTAACGGCTGTCTAATGCCTCCTCCTCGGATGAGGAGGAGGAGTAAGGGTCGGACCATAACGCAGCGTTGTATGCAGACATAATGGATATTTATTAAAGAAAGACGAAACACGAAAACTCTTACACAAACTACAAAACAACAAACGACGTAGACAGACCTGAACTTGAGAACTTACATATAGACACGAAGAACGCACGAACAGGAAAGACTAGCCAAACGAACGAACAAACGAAACAGTCCCGTGTGGTGCAACAGACACAGACACAGGAACAATCACCCACAAACAAACAGTGAGAACAGCCTACCTTAATATGGTTCTCAATCAGAGGAAACGTCAAACACCTGCCTCTAATTGAGAACCATATCAGGCAACACATTCAACCCAACATAGAAACACATAACATAGACTACCCACCCAGCTCACGTCCTGACCAACTAAACAAAGTAAAACAAAGGCAAATAAGGTCAGGAACGTGACAGCCTTGCACGCACATACACACGCAAACACACACACACACATAGAACATTGCTCTTTTGTCCACTCATCAGGCAGGGCTACCATAGCAGATGCACCTTTGACCCTTGGCAAATTGGAGTCAAGACCAAATTATTTTGATTTGCTTGTATCTTGTATCACACCGAGCATTCATTCACAACTCGCAAGATCATGCCATTATGTAACTACAGTAGTATTGGTACACAGTTATGTTATTTTACCACACATATTATTACAGTATATCACACCTACAGTATCTTACATACATCATATAATTTCATTGTTTATCTTCAATAGTGTTGCTAGGTGACGATGGTTTAATATCACACCGACCATTATAACCCACCTATCGTTTCATTATCTATCTACGGTTGTGCTGAGGAACTCGTTCATGGAATCAGGCAGAACTCATTTATCAGCAATAAGAGGTTTATTCAAGCAACTGCAATGAAAATCACTCCGTCAGGATGAAACCCGGAGAGGATCTTGTTCATTTACAAATGACACAGTTTTTACAGACCTAATCTACACAAAGAGCTAAACCCCCTTCGAGCGGAGGCAAGCTAAGAAAATACAGTAGATAAGGGGTAATTGGCTCTACTTCCTTAGAAGAAAACATTACAAATGAGAACAGGTGTCACGGGTCCCTACGGAACTTTCATTACGCACACCTGGACCCTATTCCCATTGATTAGTAATTGTAAAAGTGTGCCCTTTGTTCACCATTGTCCTGTCGATTAGTGTTCCCATGTCCATTGGTCGTGTGAGTACGTGGGCTGTGTTGTTTTGGCTTTTGTGCCGCTTGTATTGCGCAGATGATTACGGGTCTCATCCCGTGTGGAATCATTGTGTGTTACGGGTCTCGCCCCGGTGTATTTATTTGAGGTACTCCTCGCTCTTTTGTTTGGGTTTCAACCCTGTGTTTTGTATACGTGTTTGTTTGGTCTTCGTCCCTGTGCCTTTACATGGCACGCTGTTGTTTTGGGTGTAATAAAAACCCCCTATTACGCATTTGTAACGGGGTGAGTACCTGGTTGCCGGGAAGTCAGGCGCAGGAGAGCAGAGATGGGTGATAACAGGATAACTTTAATATACACCCTGGCCCAAAGGCACAGGCGAGGCAGCACAAAGCACAACCACGGTAACATGAACCGGATTAAACAAAACAAACAAACCTAGGTTTGAAACAAACCTAGCGCAATTCAGCCTGTAGCGTAACACCCTACACAAATAACAATTCCACACACAGACATGGGGGAAACAGAGGGTAATATACTTTTAGTCTGATGAGGGAATGTGAACCAGGTGTGCGGGAAAACAAGACAAAACAAATGGAAAATGAAAGGTGGAGCGGCGATGGCTAGAAGACCGGTGACGTCGACCGCCGAACGCCGCCCGAACAAGGATAGGGACCGACTTTGACGGAAGTTGTGACAGCATTCCTGTGCCTGTATTCCGATCCCATTATACCAACGTGGCAGAATAATCAACCATTAAAGGAGACAGTGAGAATGGCCCGTCGATGCGACTGGTCTGTCCTGCACAGCCGCAACTTCGGCACCTGCAACTGGGCCGTCGGACTCACAACAACGGGTCCGTCCGACGAAGCAACTTCAGCAGCTGCAACTGGCCTGTCTGACGCCGCCACAACCGGTCCATCTGACGCCACTGCAACTGGCCCGTCCGACGGCAGCTCCATCGGGTCCTGATCGACCCGCACTGTGTTCCTGTGATCCCTCCGGAACTGTGTCATTGCGCACACCTGGTCCCCATTTCCTCAATGATTAGTAGTTGTATAAGTGTGTCCTTTGGTTCACCATTGGGCTGTCGATTATTTTTACCATGTCCGTTGGTTCGTGTGCTGTGCTATGTTGTTTTGGCTTTCGTGCCACGTATATTGTGCAGATGATTACGGGTCTCGTCCCCTGTGATAATCATTGTGCGATTGTGTATTTATTTGAGGTACTCCTCGCTCTTTTGTTTGGGTTTCTACCCTGTGTTTTGTATACGTGTTTGTTTGGTCTTCAACCCTGTGCCTTTACATGGCACGCTGTAATTTGGGAAATAAAAACCCCTATTACGCATTCCTGCACCCGTCTCCCGACCCATTTATACCAACGTGACAACAGGCTCTAACCAGTTCTCACAGCCTACAGAGGAGACAGAGGAGTGACAGGATCTTTAAAGCCTAACCGGAGGAAACTAGTTTTCCACCTGTCTAGGCTTTTAGTGCCCTATAGATAATGAGCTAGTAATAATTCAGCCCAGCTAGTAATAATCCAGTATGTAAAGAAGTTACTGAACAACTGTAGAAAATGAACTACGCAAGTCAGTTAATCTGCAGACCATCCAATTATATGTGTGGATACACCAACATAGACATATACAAATTCTACTATAGATAGATAATCACATTTATTGGTGTCATAAAAAAGCAGTTTTGGAGTTTTCTTTATTCAATGTCTCAAGGGCAGGTAGCAAATGTGATTTAGGCAAGAAATGTTAGGGTAAGTTTAGGCAAGTCAGATTACGCAATAAATGTTTGGGTAAGATTGGGTTGGGGTTAATATTTGAACCAGCAACCTTGGACATGCTTAGCCACATGTCACAGCCATGCCAACCTACCACCGAGCGAGTCATACATTATTTTGAATTACACTGACCGTTGAGCTTTCTTCTAACCAACAACATTACATCTACCTTAGATAGGTGTATTAACAGGTGTATTAGAACATAACCATCTAGCATTACTACTGTGGGTGTAAAATGGTTTTGTTACTGTCTCTTAAGATGAATGGGGCAGCGTACAATTGGGCCAGCGTCGTCCGGGTTAGGGGAGGGTTTGGCCAGAGTAGGCTGTCATTGTAAAAAAAGAAAATTGTTCTTCTAACAGCTCCAACTGTCCTTCCTCTTAATAACCTGAACTAGATATTCATTAAACCATATTAACAGTAAACACAGTCCCAAAAACAACCTGGCCAATTTCACTGCTGAATGTTAGTCCTTTTCAAAATGGATCAAGTCAAATCAGATGCAAACGATTAGGGATAAGGCATTTACAATAAAGAAACAATTATATTTGAGGCCTGGGAGGTAAGGGAAGGAACTATACTCTTTTGATCCGACCCTTAAAGTGGAACAATTCTTCTTTTGAAGGAACAGCAGGACAAGCCTCTGGCACAGGGTGTCTGTGACATTTTCACACATTCCTATGTGTGTAATTTGTTATTTTCTTGTCATCTCATTCTCTCTTTAGTGACGAGGTGTTGAAATAAGGATAGCCCCCGGATGTCCTGGTGGACTTTGGTGCCTCTCAATGAGTGCTAGTCTGAGTCATGTGATCCTAGGGTGGCAGCACTACCACTAGAACAGCCCCCAGCATGTGAATCAACGTTCTTTCCGACTCACTGACTCAAGTCCCCAACTCTGCTCCACGATACATCAGGCCCAAAATCCAATTTCCCACAACTCCCTTATGCTGCACCAACCTTCTCCCCACGACGAGTTCAAATAGACTAGATTAAAATATATATCACGACGAATGCAAATTGAAAACATAATTATGAATATGTTTACAGTTAATGTATTCAGTACCAATTTTTGCTCAGGTATTGCTAGGGAAAACGAGAGTAAGAGAGTGAAAAAGAGAGAGAGTGAAATTGAACGAGATAAAAAAAAAGATATAACTTTGCAAAAAAGAAGATCATGTCAACACCATGTATAATCTCCTGTATCAATGCTTTGCTGTGGCTTGGAACACTGGTGGGAATGCAATAAACTGCTTGGCTTTGTCACGTTCCTGACCTTATTTCCTTTGTTTAATATTGTTTAGTTGGTCAGGACGTGAGCTGGGTGGGCATTCTATGTTATGTGTTTCTATGTTGGGTTCATTGTATTAGCCTGATATGGTTCTCAATCAGGGGCAGGTGTTTTACGTTTCCTCTGATTGAGAACCATATTAAGGCAGGCTGTTCTCACTGTTTGTTTGTGGGTGATTGTTGCTGTGTCTGTTTCGTTTCGTTCGTTCGTTTCTTCCTGTTCATGCGTTCATGTGTTATGTTCTCAAGTTCAGGTCTGTTCACGTCGTTTTGTTATTTTGTATTTTGTCAGTGTTCTGTTTTGTTGGATATCATTAAAATTTGACATCATGAACATATATCACGCTGCGCCTTGGTCCTCCTCTCCTTCACCTGAAGATGAGCGTTACAGGCTTCCATTTCTTCGATGTGGATGCCATCATTATTACAATTCCAACGTATTTTATAAGGTCAGGTCAAAATGGAACCAAGCCTCTTCCAGTTGTAATGGTCCATATTCCACAGTGTGAAGAAAGCCCGACCCCGATTATCTGACACGTGATGAATGGTGCACCATAGTCTTCTTTTTGTTTGTGTATGTGAGGGTCAAGGGTCAACATAATGTCACTGAAAAGGTGACTATGTGTATAATGTATTATCTGTTAGTTGTGTGTGGACAACTAACACACCCAGCTGCTATAAGGCATTAATAACCATAGTTAAGCCTCGGGAGAACTATAGTTTTGGGACACCAGGCTTAGGGGCCAACCCTGGGTCAGATGGAGAAGGGAGAGAGAAAGAGAGAGAAAGTTACAAAAGGAGACTGAAACAGAGAGAGAAACAGAGAGTGATTGAGACTGTAGTGTGTGTATGTGTGTGTGTGTGTGTGTGTGTGTGCACGTGTGTGTGTGCAATAGCTTCTCAATTAATTTAGCATTCAGGCCCTTAGAATATCATTAATCTGCCTTCCTAGATGTTGATGTCCTAGAATGAACTTGGCCAGGTTTGCATGGCCTTGAACACTGAAGCAGTAAGACTTAAGTCTACCGTATTCTTTGAAACAGTTCCCGCAACATTTTCTTAAGTTTGTATTTGTTTTGGTCTTCGGCAGTTTTTTTTTCTGGCTCCTTCCTCTGTGATTGGTCAACAGTACTACTCGTTCAACAGTACTACTCCTAGTAAGAGTGAAATTAGTTCTGACATACATACCTCTATCTTGCCCTCCATTAGCATTTATCCTGAACAAAAATATAAACGCAACATGCAACAATTTCAAATATTTTACTGAGTTACAGTTCATATAAGGAAATCAGTCAATTGAAAGAAATTAATTATATCCTAATCTATAGATTTCACATGACTGGGCAGGGGTGCAGCCATGGGTGGACCTTGGAGGGCATAGGCCCACCCACTAGACAGCCAGGCCCAGCCAACCAGAATGAGTTTTCCCCCACAAAAGGGCTTTCTTACAGACAGAAACACTCCTCCTTATCATTAACCTCTAACGAGTCACAAACCCGGATCCGGGACCACCCCCCCCCATCAAAAAAGCTGACTAGCATAGCCTAGCCTAAAGCCACAGGGATATCATATAATAAAATGTTCATGAAATCACAAGTCCAAGACACCAAATGAAAGATACACATCTTGTGAATCCAGCCATCATTTCTGATTTTTAAAATGTTTTACAGGGAAGACACAATATGTATTTCTAATAGCTAACCACCATAGCAAAAGACACAACTTTTTTTTCCCACCATTTTTTTCCTGCATAGGTAGCTATCACAAATTCGACCAAATAAAGATATAAATAGTCACTAACCAAGAAACAACTTCATCAGATGACAGTCTGATAACATATTTATTGTATAGCATATGTTTTGTTCGAAAAATGTGCATATTCAGGTATAAATCATAGTTTTACATTGCAGCCACCATCACAACTCTCACCAAAGCAACTAGAATAACTACAGAGAGCAACGTGAATTACCTAAATACTCATCATAAAACATTTATGAAAAATACACAGCGTACAGCAAATGAAAGACAAAGATCTTGTGAATCCAGCCAATATTTCAGATTCTTTAAGTGTTTTACAGCGAAAACACAATTTAGCATTATATTAGCTTACTACAATAGCCAACCACACAGCAGCATTGATTCATGCACGTTAGCGATAGCGAATAAACCAGCAAAAGATATTACATTTTTCACTAACCTTCTCAAAACTTCATCAGATGACAGTCCTATAACATCATATTACACAATACATATATTGTTTGTTCGAAAATGTGCATATTTAGCGGCACAAATCGTGGTTATACAATGAGAATAGTAGCCAAGCTGCAAAGAAAATGTCGGGAGAAATCTTGGGAGAGGCACCTAATCTAATCAATAACTAATCATAAACTTGACAAAAAAATACAGGTTGGACAGCAAATGAAAGATACATTAGTTCTTAATGCAACCGCTGTGTTAGAATTTTAGAATTAACGTTACTACGACATACAGCGTGCGTTAAAGCGAGACTGCACCGAAATTAATGGCGGAATAGTAGTGTATCATTTTTCAACAGAACAACGAATTAACATCATAAATAGTTCTTACTTTTTGATGAGCTTCCATCAGAATCTTGTGCAAGTAGTCCTTTGTCCAGAATCATCGTTGCTCGGTTGTAGATTGTCGTCTTCAGCTTAGGAATTAGCAGCAAACATTTGCCAGCAGCATACCACCCTGCATACCACTGCTGGCTTGCTTCTGAAGCTAAGCAGGGTTGGTCCTGGTCAGTCCCTGGATGGGAGACCAGATGCTGCTGGAAGTGGTGTTGGAGGGCCAGTAGGAGGTACTCTTTCCTCTGGTCTAAAAAAATATCCCAATGCCCCAGGGCAGTGATTGGGGACACTGCCCTGTGTAGGGTGCTGTCTTTCGGATGGGACGTTAAAGGGGTGTCCTGACTCTCTGAGGTCATTAAAGATCCCATGGCACTTATCGTAAGAGTAGGGGTGTTAACCCCGGTGTCCTGGCTAAATTCCCAATCTGGCCCTCAAACCATCACGGTCACCTAATAATCCCCAGTTTACAATTGGCTCATTCATCCCCCTCCTCTCCCCTGTAACTATTCCCCAGGTTGTTGCTGCAAATGAGAATGTGTTCTCAGTCAACTTACCTGGTAAAATAAAGAATAAATAAAATTAGCTATGTGGCCCAGACGTGTCCAACTCTTCATTACGCAGGACAAAGAAAATTCTGAAAAGCGCAATAAACTGATATAACTCGGTTTAAAATAACTACATTATGATGTTTTTAACACCTATATCGAATAAAATCAGAGCCTGATATATCTAAGGCCTATAACGAGAGCTTTTCAGAATGCCATCCTGAGGTCTGTCTTGCGCCATGACGAACGTTGAAAAGAGTGCACCCCACGTTCCAAGACCCTTTATATGGCCTCAGATCTGCCTAGCAACCCAATTCCAATTCTCACTGCTTACTGACATCTAGGGGAAATCGTATGCAGTGCATGTCGACTCATAGATTACATGCAAATTAATAAACTGACCCTGGAACAGAGTGCCCGATTTCAGATTTCTCACTTCCTGACAGGAAGTTAGCTGCAACTTGAGTTCTGTTTTACTCACAGATATAATTCAAACGGTTTTAGAAACTAGAGAGTGTTTTCTATCCAATAGTAATAATAATATGCATATTGTACGAGCAAGAATTGAGTACGAGGCAGTTTAATTTGGGAACTAATTTTTACAAAGTGAAAACAGCGCCCCCATATTGACAAGAAGTTTAAGATTCGGTGTGCTTGAGGCTGTTTTCGGAGGTTCGGGGGGGAAGTTCGGAGAGAGGTGATTGATGAGAGAGAAAGCAAATGGCTATGGGTGAGGGCTTTTTCTATTGGGTCAGGACTTTTTCTTATCTTTCTATTGGGTTTAGCGAAGGCCATGTGTGAAGCTTGGGGGTGACCAGACCATTCGAGGAAGGAGAATGTGTCTGGGGAACAAGATTGCTTCAATAATGGTTCCTGGCTAGCGGGAGAGGAAGCTGAAGTGCTCTATGAAAGTTTATGTAAATGTATCTGAAAAAAAGATCATGTTTGACCAACTGCAGACATTTGAGTACCTATAGAGTACTTATGTCGGCATGAGATAACGGCTTTCCAATTTTTACCTTGAAGTGAAATACAAAACATGCCAGAAGCATTTATTTGAGCTTATGACGACTTATAAATGCCTATAGGCTGTTCAAATGTTGTTTTTAGGAAATGTGATCACACTTAAAATAGTACACAGTCTGTTAGGTACACCCATCTAGTACAGGTTTGGACCACCCTTTGCCTCCAGAACAACCTGAATTCTTCAGGGCATTCTGCAAGGTGTCGGAAACATTTCACAGGGATGTTAGTCCATGCTAACGCAATAGCTTCACGCAGTTGCTGCAGATTGGACAGAGGTACATTCATGCTGCGAACAGAGCGTTCCATCTTATCCCAAAAATCAGCTCTATTGGGTTGAGGTCTGGGGACTGTGCAGGCCACTCATGTAAACTGAACTGTTCCAGGCAATGTTTTTCCACTCCACAATTGTCCAGTGTTGGTGATTGCGTGCCCACTGGAGCCGCTTCTTCTTGTTTTTAGCTGATAGGAGTGGAAACCGGTGTGGTCGTCTGCTGCAATAGCCCATTCGTGACAAGGATCGATGAGTTGTCCATTCCGAGATTCCGTTCTGCACTCCACTGTTGTACTGCGCTGTTCTTTGTATGTTAGTGGCCCGCCTGTTAGCTTGCACGATTCCTGCCATTCTCCTTCGACCTCTCGTATTAACAAAACCTAGACACCGTTGTGTGAAAAGCCCAGGAGGGCGGCCGTTTCTGAGATACTGGATCCGGCGCGCCTGGCACCGACGATCATACCACGCTCAAAGTTGCATGGGTCACTCATTTTGCCCATTCTAACTTTCAATTGAACAGTAACTAATTCATTGATGCCTGTCTGCCTCCTTTATATACCAAGCCATGGCCACGTGATCACTGTCTACAGGAGCGATCCAATTTCATGAACGGGGTGGTGTACATAATAAACTTGCCGGTGAGTGTATATTATAACTTTTAAAGGCTTATTGAAGCCTCCATAAACCATCATTGATGTTTGACATTATGAGCAAATGTGGTTCTTAAACTAAGGTTGGTGTATCGTGGAGCAGAGTTGGGGACTTGAGCCAGTGGCTCACAAAGAACAATTAATTCACACACTGGGGGCTGGCCTAGTGGTAGTGCTGCCACCCTTGGAGTCACCATGACATCCGGGGGCTATCCCATTTCAATTATTTCAACATCTCGTCACATTACCGCACCAAAATGTTTTTGTCCTAATTTTAAAAGGCATTCTGCCGGAGGCTTGGCTAGGTCTTCTTTAAAAAAATATATTTCTATATAATATATATATATCTATTTACCCTTTTCACCTGCGAGAGCATAGTTTCTTCTTTGTGTTAGCATCTTTAGTGGTATATACATTTTAAAAAGGACTAATTAACATGGCACCGACAGACGTGACAGTTCAACTTCTAGCTCCTAAGCAACTTTGCAATATATATATTTTTTTATTATTTCTTACATTATTAGCCCAGAACGTTTTTTGTGTTATTACATACAGCCGGAAATAACTTTTGGATATCAGAGCGGTGTTATCTCACCAGCATTATGACCAGGAATACGACTTTTCACGAATTCTATCCTTCGTTCATATCCCCCAGGGCAATTGAGGCTGCTCCAAGTCTTGGAGGCTGCTCCAAGACTCCGCCGGCGGAGAAGAGCTCAGGGCGAGGATCTCCTTCCAGAGAGACATCGGGGACTGTAACATATTCTGTTTCACAGAATCATGGCTCTATCCGGATACACCGTCCCCATCCATACAGCCAGCTGGGTTGTCAGTACATCGCGCAGACAGGAATAAAGAACTCTCCAAGAAGAAGAAAGGCAGAGGTGCATGTTTCATGATTAACTACTCATGGTGTGATTGTGATAACGTAACAAAACTCAAGTCCTTTGGTTCACCCAACCTAGAATACCTCACAATCAAATGCCGACAGGATTACCTCCCAAGAGAATTCTCTTCGGTTCTAGTCACAACCGTGTATATTCCCCCTCAAGCCAATACCACAACGGCTCACAAGGAGCTACACTGGACTTTGTGCAAACTGGAAACCACATATCCTGAGGCCACATTTATTACAGCTGGAGATTTTAACAAAGCAAATTTGAGGAAAACGCTACCAAAGTTCAATCAACACATTGACTGTATTAATAGCACTGTTAAAATGCTCTATCACCGCTACGCTCCCTTCCGCGATGCCTACAAGGCCCTGCCCCGCCCTCCCTTCGGGCAAATCAGATAACGACTTAATTTTGCTCCTCCCTTCCTATAGGCAGAAACTCAAACAGGATGCACAATTGAGAGTATCCTGTCGAGCTGTACTGTATCACGGCCTGGTACGTCAACTGCACCACCCGCAACCACAGGGCTCTCCAGAAGGTTGTGCGGTCTGCCCAACGCCTCACTGGGGGCACACTGCCTGCCCTCCAGGACACCTACAGCACCTAATGTCACAGGAAGGCCAAAAAGATCATCAAGGACATTAACCACCCGAGCCACTGCCTGTTCACCCCGCTACCATCCAGAAGGCGAGGTCAGTACAGGTGCATCAAAGCAGGGACCAAGAGACTGAATAACAGCTTCTATCTCAAGACCATCAGACTGTTAAATAGCCATCACTAGCAGGCTACCACCCAGTTACTCAACCCTGCACCTTAGAGGCTGCTGCCCTATATACATAGACATGGAATCACTGGTCACTTTAATAAAGGTCTGTTGGCTATTGTTAGAATAGAGCGATTGGGGTATTTTAACAGAATTACATTTGCAGGGTTGGGGAGTAACGAGTTACATAAAAACAGTAATTGTAATCCGTTACGTTACGTTACCAGAAAAAATATTGCAATCAGATTACAGATCCTCGATTTTTTTGTTGTTGTTGACAACATTCTGTTTTCTTAATATCATTCAAATCAGCGTTGAAAAAAGGTGCATGTTTAAGTTTGTTCCACCTGAATGAGTCTGACCACAACACTGTGATGACACACCAAGGGCTCTATGTTCGGCTGGCGTTAAGGCAGTGCTAGTGTCAAACTCACGTTAGTTTATTTTTTTTAAATCCAGTTTTGTTTTATTCGATTAAAAACCAAGCTCAGTGAAGCCTTTTTCTTGTCTGCCCAATGCAATCGCAAAGTAGTTAAGCCGGTCGATAAAGGGTTTGGTTCCTTATTAGAATGATTCACATTCCTGGTTTTACGGTGACAACGTCCGTGGTGTGTTTGCAATGCATCTTCTGGGGATATGGGAATGCGATCTGATCTGTGAGATGGTTCTGATTATGTTCATAAAACACAGGCCTATTTGGGAGCAGTACAATGGTGAGTGGACATTGTCTCTTTCTATTTACATCAGATCTTTGTCCAGCCACTGTAAAACGTTTGGATGCGCATAAAACGCTCCATCGTCTGTGTCATTTCAATATCATATGACCACAGGGAGAGATGATGGTGCCTGTAAGTGTGACATAGCCTATTTAAATTAAGTTGTTGTTTTGATTAGAATTTAATTTGAATCATTCGTTCTCTTTTTAATGGCCTTGTCAATAATTAATTTACTCTTACTTATTGCCTCTTCTGAGGAGGAATAGTAGGAAGGATCGGAGGACCAAGATGCAGCGTGGTGAGTATTCATATTCCTTTTAATGAAAACCGAATATTCGAACAAAACAACAAAATAACGATAAACGAGAATAACACGAAACAGTCCTGTCTGGTGACATACACAAAGACACAGGATCAATCACCCACAACCCACAATGAGAAAACAGGCTACCTAAATATGGCTCCCAATCAGGGACAACGACTGACACCTGCCTCTGATTGAGAACCATATCAGGCTAAACACATAGAAACAGACAAACTAGACATACATCATACAATGCCCACTCACATCACACCCTGACCAAACAAAACATAAAAACATACAAAGCAAACTATGGTCAGGGCGTGACACTCAGCCATAATGCAACGTACAGTAGGCCTAGCCTCTATATCAGTGTGAATGCTTTGAAGCCATGCAATTACTTAGAACAATGTGGGCTGCAAATGGGTTCAAGTTAACGTATTTAGTAAAGATAGGTCTACATTATGTAGAGATAGATAGGCCATTATTTCGTTTCTGTAAGCTATTAACAAACTATAACGGACTAACATTGGAATTGGAATTGATTCCAAGGCAATACATCAAATATGATAAATACATTACAGGAAGAAATCACACATTCTGATTGGCCAGTGAGGTGCCAAGCCTCAACACACCCACAACTTGTTTATTCATCAAAACCCAGCCCTTTCGTGATAGTGAAACTATTTCTGACACAACCCTGAACCTATAGCACTACTGCCTGCACTTAGATTCACCATTACGTTAGGTTGGTTACAATAGAGCCCAACATGTGTGATTTTATCAATATCACGTTTATTTATGAATGATTAAGTGGTTAAAACTCGATCCTGGCCAGACCAAATCTGAACCAATCATAGATGTTTCACGTGTTTGGAAAGTACAGTACGGAACAGAACAGTAAAGTACAGCAAACGTAAACCTTACTGCCTCACTGTTCAAGGCCATGCTAACCTGGATATTCTAAGGGCAGAGCGTTGCCAAATTGATTGAGAAGCTATTGCACACACACAGATAGCCCTAGTCCCCCCGGCTTTGCTCTTTTGGATAACGAGCTGGAAATCTCTCTCTCATTCTGTCTCTCTCATTCTCTCTCTCTCTCTCTCTCTGAACTACAGTCTCAATCTCCCTCTCCCTGTTTCTCTCTCTCTGTTTTGGCTCCTTTTGCCAATTTCTCCCTCCCTCTCCCTCTCTTTCTTTCTCACTCCTCCATCTGACCCAGGATTGGCCCCTAAGCCTGGTGTTTTTGATTAGATTTGAATAGGATCCCATTACAGCCAAAATACTTTATAATTTGCATACATTTAAAAACATGAACATGTAGTGTGTGAGTGAGTGTGTGTGTGCATCTATCATTTACACATACATGTCAGTACATACAAAACAAATAGGTCACATGGGGGAGAGGCGTTGTACCATGAGGTGTGGATTTATTTGTTTTGTTAAAGCTATGTTTGCTGTTCACTTGCGCAATATGAGATGGAAGGGAGTTCCATGCAATCATGGCCCTGTATAATACTGTACGTTTCCTTGAATTTGTTCTGAACCTGGGGACTGTGAAAAGACCCCTGGTGGCATTTCTGGTGGGGTACGTGTGTGTGTCAGTGCTGTGTGTAAGTTGACTATGCAAACAAGTTCAAGTTTCCAACACATTAGTGTTTCTTATAAAAACAAGAAGTGATGCAGTCAGTCTTTACTCAACTCTTAGCCAAGAGAGACTGGCATGTATAGTATTGATACTAGCACTCTGACTTCTTTCAACGAATCATCATTAATTGTGTTAGTGCAGCACATGTTGAGTGTCCTTCTCTATAAGCATGCTGAAAGTCTGTTGTTCATTTGCTTACAGATAAATAGCATTGTATTTGGTCAAACACCATTTTCCCCCCAACAGTTTCTTAAGAGCTGGCAGCAAGCTGATAGGTCCGATGTTAGAACCAGCAAAGGCCGCTTTACCACTCTTGAGTAGTGAAATGACTTTGGCTTCCCTCCAGGCCTGAGGACAAAGACTTTCCTCCAGGCTCAGATTAAAGATGTGACAGATAGGAGTGGCTATAGAGTAAGCTACCATCCTCAGTAGCTTTCCATCTAAATTGTCAATGCCAGGACGTTTGTCATTATTGATCGATAATCATTTTTCCACATCACCCACTCTAACTTTACAAAAATCAAACTTTTAATCATTTTCTTTAATTGAAAAAAATGTATATATTATGCATGACTACGATGGCTCACTGTTCATTGTTGGCAGTTCCTGCCTAAGTTTGCCAATGAAGCAATCAATAAAATAAGAATTTTGTGATGAATAAACCATCTGATTTGATAAAAGATGGAGTTGATTACTGGAGTTGACTTACTGCCCATAATTTCATTGAAGTACTCTAATGATTTTTCCATCATTCTTTATTTAATTGATCTTGACTTCATAATACAGTTTCTTCTTCTTTTTTGCTGAGTTTAGTCACATCATTTCTCAATTTGCAGTAAGTCAGCCAGTCAGATGTGCAGCCAGACTTATTAGCCACTCCTTTTGCCCAATCTGTTTCAGCCATGCAGTTTTTCAATTCCTCACAAATCCATGAAGCCTTAACAGTTGCATGTTTATCAATAACATCATGGAGTTCAGCACCTGGATGCTCCTTATTAATCACATCAGAGGCACAATTTTTTTTTTTTACATCATCCACATAAGAGTCACAGCAAAATGTTTTGCATGATCTCGTACACACAATTTTAAGTCCCAGCTTTTAGAACTTTGGCTTTCCTTGATATAGCCACGATATAGCCACAAAGTTCTAAAGTATTAGTAAAAATGTGATCAATAAATGTCCTGTTCCTGTAGTGTACGTAAACACCCTGGTAGGTTGATTAATAACCTGAACCAGATATTACAGGCACTGGTTACAGTGAGAGGCTTCCTATTGAGTAGGCAGCTTGATGAAAACCAGTCAATATTCAGGTCCCCAAGAAAGTAGACCTCTCTGTTTACATCACATACACTATCAAGCATTTCACACACATTATTTAGATACTAACTAGCTATGGAGCAATTTCAGTGTCAGCAGAAGTTGTATTTGAATTTTATCATTTTGAATTTGTGTTAGGGTATTGAATTTGAATTTGAATTTTATAATTTTGAATTGGTTAGGATATTGAATTTGAATTCAATATTTTTGAATTCGTAATTCACAAATGTAATCATTAAATTACTAAATTGAACTTGTATTTCATGATTTGAAACTGAATTTAATTAATATTGCATTCAGTTTTAAAATAACATTTCAATATAATTAATTGGTTGTCACATTACTGGGAATACAGATATGTCTCGGTTGGTCACAGATACCGTACAAAAAAAGTAGGGGAGTGGATCAGAAATTTGACCACCATTTGTCTCACACATCACAAAAACATATCCTTCGCATAGAGTTGATCAGGCTATTGATTGTGGCCTGTGGAATGTTGTCCCACTCCTCTTCAATAGCTGTGCAACGTTGACGGATACTGGCGGGAACTGGAACACAGGTCGATCCAGAGCATCCCAAACAGCTCAATGGGTGACATGTCTGGTGAGTATGCAGACCATGGAAGAAATGGGACATTTTCAGCCTCCAGGAATTGTGTATACTATAGATCCTTGCGGCATGGGGCTGTGCAATATCATGCTGAAAGGTGATGGCGGCAGGTGAATGGCACGACAATGGGCCTCAGGATCTCGTCACAGTAACTCAAATTACCATAGATAAAATAAAATGGTGTTTGTTGTCCGAAGCTTATGGCTGCCCATACCAAAACCCCACCGCCGCCATGGAGCACTCTGTTCACAACGTTGGCCTCAGTAAACCGTTCACCCACACGATGCCATATACGTGGTCTGCATTTGCGAGGCCGGTTGGATATACTGCAAAATTCGCTAAAATGACATTGGAGGTGGCTTACGGTAGAGAAATGAACATTCAAATCAATGGCAACAGCTCTGGTGGACATTCCTGAAGTCAGCATGTCAATTGCGTGCTCCCTCAAAACGTGAGACATATGTGGCATTGTGTTGTGTGACAAAACTGCACATTTTAGAGTGGCCGTTTATTGTCCCCCCAGCACAAGGTGCACCTGTGTAATGATCATGCCATTTAATCAGCTTCTTGGTGTGCCACACCTGTCATTTGGATGGGTTATCTTGTCAAAGGAGAAATCTTCACTAACATGGATGTAATATGTGCAAAAATTTGAGAGAAATAAGCTGGGATGTTTGCTCATGAAACATAGGACCAACACTTTATATGTTGAGTTTATATTTGTGTTCAGTATAAAACTAAGAGGAACTGTAACACATTGGTTGATGTTTAGTTTTATTTCATCAGAGCAACCAAAACACATGCTAGCATACCGTGGCATGGTTAGCCAGATCCAGATGTTGAAATGCATTAACATGTGGCCATGGTTTACCCCCCACTCTCATACAGTAGCATATGTACACTGTTTGTTTGCAACCAGGTTGTGCCCTGCTTCCTGGAGTTTGTTTAGCAAACAAACAAAGAAGCCAGACACACACTCCAACTCAGCCAGACACACAAGTAGTGACATGTTTGACATCCTCCAGCATCTACATAATTTGGTCGGATGTAAAGACTAATAAAATGAAAACTTACTCAAGCTTGTTAAATAGTAGGCATAATTATCTAACCAAGCCGACCCCATATATACACTACATGACCAAAAGTATGTGGACACCTGCTCGTCGAACATCTCATTCCAAAATCATTGCCATTAATATGGAGTTGGTCCTCCCCATTCCTGATATAACAACCTCCACTCTTCTGTGAAGGCTTTTCACTAGATGTTTGAACATTGCTGTGGGGACTTGCTTCCATTCAGCCACAAGAGCATTAGTGAGGTCGGGCACTGATTTTGGACAATTAGGCCTGGCTCACAGTCAGCGTTCCATTCCGTCCCAAAGGTGTTTGATAGGTTGAGGGGAGGGCTCTGTGCAGGCCTGTCAAGTTCTTCCACAGTGATCTCGACAAACCATTTCTGTATTGACCTTGCTTTGAGCACGGGGCATTGTCATGCTGAAACAGGTCTTCAAGGATCGGATTTAAGTAAGTTGTGGTGAAACTACCACATCTGTTTGCGATATTATAACAATAATGACGTTACTTTAAACAAAGAAACACTTTTTTCTCCCTTAGACATCATTGCACACTCGATAGAACAGCAGAGTACGTACGACACTTTTTTTTACCACAACGCTGGATCCTCATCTCCTCCTTTGATTAACAAATCAATTAGAAATGCGGATGGAGGGACCAGTGATGCTGTTACACTTTTCACAGATCTCAGCTTTAAGGAAATCATAATTCAAAGTCTCCATCTTAGCAGCATCAGCCTACGCCCCTGACCACCGGCAGACCTCCACCTTCTTGACCTGACTGCTGTAGATGAATCATGTGATGCAGGATTTGTCCTTTATATCTGCAGCTGTTGCGAATATATATATATATTTTTTAATTATAATACTTTAGTTCCAGTGAAGGGAAATCTTAATGCTACAGCATACACTGACATTCTAGACGATTCTGTGCTTCCAACTTTCTGGCAACAGTTTAGGGAAGGACCTTTCCTGTTCCAGCATGACAATGCCCCCGTGCACAAAGCGAGGTCCAGACATAAATGGTTTGTCGAGATTAGTGTGGATGAACTTGACTGGCCTGCACAGAGCCCTGACCTCAACCCCATCGAACACCTTTGGGATGAATTTGGAACGCCAACTGCGAGCCAGTCCTAATCGCCCAACATAAGTGCCCGACCTCACTAATGCTCTTGTTGTTGAATGGAAGAAAGTCCCTGCAGCAATATTCCAACATCTAGTGGAAAGCCTTCCTAGAAGAGTGGAGGTTGTTACAGCAGCAAAGGGGGACAAACTGCCCATGATTTTGAAATTAGATGATCGACTGGCAGGTGTCCACATATTTGTGGTCATGTACTGTATATTGCCGCATGCTAACGCATCTCAACATCTGGATCTTGCTAACCAGGCCATAGTATGGGGTAAACTGTTGCTAGCATAGATAGCTAGCTGCCTTCATAAGAAGCCTGTTTTGTGTCATTTTGGTTGCTCGGGTAAAATTGTATTAAACATCAACCAATGTGTTACAGTTTGTCATAGTTTTAGTTATCCCAAGAGTTTACATTGCAATTAACAAGCAGCTAAGTTAAGAATGCGATCGCAAGCTTTTACTTTAAATGTTTTACCTATTCTAGCTAGCTAGCTAACCTTAACCCCTATCCTGCGTTCCACTAATTAGTGCTGTGAGTATGACAGACAGTTAAAACTTACCGTTGACAGTGGTGGTACAGTGGCATCGCGCCACATTATGCTTGATCAGGTGTAATATCAAAGAACACACCTTTCTTAGAAGAGTTAGCTAATATGACTGCTCAGTGATCACTATTGTCTCTTGCGTCTTCTGCCAGCAAAGACAGTCAACGCAACAGCCATTTATGAGGTCAGGTGGTAGCCTGTTTTACTTTGCAATTGGCTGGAAGAGAGTCCAATTTATAATTTTTCTTCTACTTTTCCTGGCTGGAAAAGTAACAAAATGTTGTTGCTAGCAGTTTTGAAACTGAACTTGAAAACTATATTTGAATATTGAATTTTATTGAAATTGTATTTTAAAACTGAATGCAATATTAATTCATTTCAGTTTCAAATCATGAAATACAAGTTCAATTTATGAATTATATGATTCAATTTGTGAATTACGAATTCAAAAATGTTGAATTCAAATTCAATATCCTAACACAAATTCAAAATATTAAATTCAAATACAATGTCTGTTGGCACTGAAATCGCTCCATAGTTAGCACTTGGTGGCCTATAGCAAAAAACGCCCAAAAATAGGCTTTAGATGAGGCAGGTGAACCTGCAGCCACAACACTTCAATAACACTTGACATGAGATCTTCTCTAAGCATGACAGGCAGTGGCGATTTTAGCATGCCAGCAAAGCGACTTCACAACTCAACACTAAACAATACATGAATTGCACTATAACAGTGACAAACGGTGCCCACAAACTGTTTGGGCCTACATAAAGCTGTCTTAACAGCAGAGTCCCAACACCTTACCACAGCTACACCTGGCTATCAGCTGAGCCTTGTCTGGCAGCGAAACAGTTCATTCAGCCTCATTTACTGCCTTTAAAAAACATAGCTGACATGGCTGACTTACTTAAACAAATGTGGTTTCTAATGACAATTGAGATGTACAAACTATGGCATAAAGGGACGACGAGCGGATAAGAGGCCATTTCTAATTTCGATAAAGACTAATGAGCGAGCTAGGAAGGACGTAGTCAATATAACTATTGGTTCAGCACTTTTGAAATGTACAGATACATAATTGAGATCATGGGCCGTTCTTACCGTATTCTCCCTGTAAAACCAAGTCAGAAGTAGGATAAATAAAAGGGGCAAATAAGCAGACAATGAAAGCTTTTACAGTATTCTATGATGAGATTTCTCAAAATCAGGCTATAGGATACATGTGCACCACCAACAGCTAACAGCCTACTACACAACATACACTTAGTAGTACTTTCTTAGCTACAGTATACATATCTCCCTGGCATGTTGCATCATTTATGCAGCAGCATACAATACATTTTTGGGCTCACCTTGTGTTGTGCTCACTTGAACAGGAAGGTGTTTCGCGGCGATTTTTTCTTGTGTGCAAGTTTATGGTGCATTCAAGACAACTGGGAACAAGGTTGAATTATGACATCATTGATCTTCAGGTCGGAGCTCTAGAAAGAGGCCCGAGTTCCCGACTTGGAATAACGAATTGGATGACCGCTCAAAATGTATTTTCTCATTTTTTCAGAGTTCCCAGTTGTCTTGAACTCACTGAGATTTTCCAGTTCTGAGTTTCCAGAAGTCATGTTGAATTGACAGCATGACCAATGTGTTCAATATTTTTTGGCCCATGGTGTTGCATGTGTATTAAGCTTGGAAAAGAGAGCATTAATCCCAGACTTGGACCACACATCCACTCCGCTGAATATCAGGCTAGTGATTGCTTTGCAATGCTTGCAGTTAGCAACTGATTCCTTCCAAACAACTCATTGTTGAATTTGCGATTTCCAACTTGTTGTGTAATGTTTATGTCCAATTGCCGATGAGCACCGATATAATTTTTCTTCATACAGTATGACAATGATTGAAAAGGATTTTCCAGTAGATTGTCAACTTGATTCATGATGATGACTGCTTATCTAGCTTACTAGCTAAGATTTTGAAAGTATGATGTTGACATGATCTGTCCAATCAAAGCCACGGTAGATATAATGCGATTTGACATACATTTTATCTGTGGCCAATGACCTTGAACTTCTTGGATGGGCACTTCTAATGTAACTCTACGGCAGCACCAAGGGGCTTGAAATGTCGAGCTCTCCCCGTAGATTTTGCGTTGACGTAGTGTCCCCACGAGTGACAGAACACTGAGCAAATCACGGGGCAACTAGAGAACAGTACCAACCGCTACGCTACGTATTTTCCACTGGCTGCCCCACCACCATAGAAAGCACTGAGCTAGGCTGAAACACCTGCATTTTGGACCTGCCTTACTCAAGAAAGCAAAAAAGTGACCATGTTTTCATGCGCCTTTATTAACTAAATTATTATTATTTATACATTGTTTGCACACTGATATGTGACGTGTATTAATGCCATAATAACACACAAAACAGGCAATAAAAAAAAAAAAAATGTAGCTAAACAGGTGGAGCTCTAAACAGGTGGGGCTCTAAACAGGTGGAGCTCTAAACAGGTGGGGCTCTAAACAGGTGGAGCTCTAAACAGGTAGGGCTCTAAACAGGTGGGGCTCTAAACAGGTGGGGCTCTAAACAGGTGGAGCTCTAAACAGGTGGGGCTCTAAACAGGTGGAGCTCTAAACAGGTGGGGCTCTAAACAGGTGGGGCTCTAAACAGGTGGAGCTCTAAACAGGTGGGGCTCTAAACAGGTGGAGCTCTAAACAGGTGGAGCTCTAAACAGGTGGAGCTCTAAACAGGTGGGGCTCTAAACAGGTGGAGCTCTAAACAGGTGGAGCTCTAAACAGGTGGAGCTCTAAACAGGTGGAGCTCTAAACAGGTGGAGCTCTAAACAGGTGGAGCTCTAAACAGGTGGGGCTCTAAACAGGTGGGGCTCTAAACAGGTGGGGCTCTAAACAGGTGGGGCTCTAAACAGGTGGGGCTCTAAACAGGTGGGGCTCTAAACAGGTGGGGCTCTAAACAGGTGGGGCTCTGCCCCCACTTGCCCTGAACGACGGTCGCCACAGCTGTGTGTGGGTGAGAGAGATAGATTGATGTAGTAGTGAGTGACAGGTCAAGAGAGTAAAAGAGAGCAAGATACACCGTTCCTTCGCACAACAGAAAATGATGATTAAAGGCCTAAGTGAGAAAGAGAAAAAAACAACACTCTCCGTTCAAATCGTCCTCTCCCCTTTGTCATGACTGTCCTGATCAGGTCAGGTTACAGGAGACCACAACCCTACAGATTATCTCTCAACCCCAACAGATGAGGAGAGATCTAAGGGTCTGAAGATGTGGGGGTTTTATGACCCCTCACACCCATGGTAATTCTGAGGCCACAGAAAATATTCCCTCTCACTATGGAGAACCAGCCTCAGAACTTTAAACATGCAATAAAGGGACTTTGGAACAATGGTTTCCGTCAACTACAATAAAGGTCATGACGATAGATGGAATATCAAAATGTATGTCATTTTTGTTTTGTTATTAAAGGTTAATAGATGACGTTATTATGAAAACATTGTAACGTTAAGAGTTTTCCTCGTATATGCTTGATGTTTATACATTGTACGTTGTGTGGAAAATGTCCAAATCAAAGAGAATGTTTCGGTAGAGATGAAATGTGAAGTTAGTTGTCTAAAATTGGATTTGAGTAAAATCTATACCTTGCCCCTCAAACTTGGTACGCCCAGAGAATTGCCCTGAAGGCGGTTACGCCCACTTCTGACCCGAGGGTATAAAACCTGTGAGTGCAGAATTAACAGATTAGACTAAGTGACCCGAGCTGCAGCCAAAGATCTAAAAGGTCAACGAACCCAAAACGCAACAAGTTTGAAGACAAAGAAATCTTTTTCTACCCAAGCTACGGATGAGTAGCGGTCTAAGCGGGTGTATTCAAGCCGAACCACCTAGCCTCCACTCCCCATCGAATCGTGGTATCTACACTCTTTCATCTTTACGCTGTGAGCTCTGAGCTACAGAGCTATCTGTCCTCCGAAGACCCCTACCAGAGCGAGGACAAAGGAACAGGCCAGTAAAGCCAAAGGACACGGACATCGCTTCGTGAGGACACCTAGAGAGGTGCGCAGGAGAAGTGCGTCATTGAGCAGCTTGAACGGTCCACGCGGGAAAATCCACGGAGACCTTCCACAAGTAATAACATCATTATATTCTGACTCATAACAGCGGCAGTTTGGGGCAAGGCTAGGGTTAGAATGAGCATAGTTGACAATTTCACCCAAATGTATATTCCTCTTGTGTACTTTCTCTCTTTCTCTCTCTTTTAAATCCCCATTTTGGGTAACACGCGCCCTAGTGTGTTGGCCCGTTATACTAAGTTCTAATCAATAGCCTAGAATGTGTTTTTGTGTATGTGTATCTTTTATCATCATTTTAGCTTTTTAGTAAATAAACATTCAACTAAGATTGGTGTGGTGCGAATTCATTAGTGAGACCCGGGTCCGTGCAGAATCCCGGGCTATACGACGTTCAGAACGAGACTGTTAGAGATAACTGGTTAATTAGCGGCTGTGGTAAAATCGATATTCTGATATTCTTTGAGTTAATTTGGGAAATAGAAACTCAATAAAAACTAGTTTTCCGATGGTGCCCCAGGTTAATGAGTTAATAATTGCTTGATTCAGTTAATCACGTAATTAGAAACTTGTAATCATTCGATGAGCAACAGTCGCCACATTAACTAATACAACGTCACGACACCTTGTTTCAGTCCTGTCTCTCTGTCTATACGTGCCTCACCTGCCTGTACTTCGACGTCACACATCACACGGCGCACCGCCTGCGCCTAGACGGTATTGTCAAGCCCGGCATTTTTCCTCAGTTTTGCATTTTAAATTCTTGCTATAAAGAGAAAAAAGAGGGAGCCAGCCAATGGAGGGTGTGGTTACAGGGGAAACCCAGGACAGGGTTGCCCCCTTATTTTCTTTTGAGAGGTTTGAAGCGTTTTCAGGCAGCATAAAGCCCTTTCCATTATGCCGACATGTACCTGATTCATACCTGCTTGAGCCCCCAAGCCCTATCCAAGCAGACATAGATTACGGAGGGGATTTTTACACATTCCTATTGTGTCTCTTTCAGGGCCATTAGACAAGATTCCTGAAGCGGGATTTACCACCGCCTGTCGCTACCAGATGTAATTTAGAAGCTGTCAATCTCCGGTTGGAATGATATGGTTTTGGTACTTAAATACTTAGAGCCTTGTGCATTTTCAAATTAAGAGGGGGATTGAATAAATTCCGTTTTTTTTGTAAGGATTTACTGCAGGAGTCATTTCAAAGGTAAAAAGCAGACAAACATTGCAAACAAATAGATCAGTGACTGTATGTACACCAGTGGAGGCTTGTGACTTGAAAAGTTGAGGAGGATGGGAGAACCACGGTATAGGGGCTGAACGCACAGAGACAATAAAGCATGTTTCCTCTACGTATTTTTTTTCATTTAATTGCTAAACGGTAAAACAGATCTGCGTCAGACTATCCTCAAATAAAAGGGGACATTCTGTACTGTCGGCGCCTCAAATAAAACGTTGATCTCAAATCCAATAGTATAGAGCCAAATTAAAAGTTTTAGATTCACTGTCCCAAATACCGGAGGGGAGTATAGTTTTACCAATGACCCCACTTGGATGACACCAGCTGGACTGGTCCTAATGTGACAGAGGTGGTTCGATGAGAGACCTTGCCTGAGATCGGAATGACGCCTAGGCTTAAGCACAGCATGCTTATACAGTCTTAGACACATTTAAAGTTGTAGCGTCACTAAATATGTAGGGGAGTGTAGTTCTTTGGCAGTCACTCTAATTCATTCATATAGCAATGTAACGGAGTGTAAATACACATAGTCGTGCATTGTTAGCATTTATGCGACTCCCGGCTCTTCCATCTCCATTTAGCTTTTATCATAATTTTACTTACCACTACATCCCTGTATAACTATGGTAGATTGACCAATCACATACAGTGGCTTGTGAGGCCTCTCTCGAACTGCTGCATTATCTAAACACAGCTTAGAGTGTATGGGCCAGGTAAATTGTAGGTAAGTTAAATGTAGGTAATGCGTATTATTATACCCCATCTTACCACTTACACACTCACTCTTTAATGCGTCGACTACCCTACCTGAATCGAATGATGCACATCGGAAATGGAGAGAGAATGGATCTTAGCATTTTTGAGGCAACTAGACAGTAATCTTCTTTCATTCGCTCTGTCCTTCAGTGTCTTCCAATGACAGGTATGCTGTGTTTTTGGGCTACAGAATGGGCTTAAGTGAATCTAAATGATCCGGGCGGCTAAAGATTCCTGTGAGTGTGAGTGGCCTGTATTTGGCAAGTGCGTGGATGAATAGTGATGACTGTATTTGGGCGCCGTTTGGGGATCAGATTATGAGCCCCATGCTTGATTGCGCGAGTTCCACCCAACCCCACAAGGTTCTGCATATTGTAATTTCCTCTCTCTCTCTCGCTCTCTCTCTCTCTCTCTCTCTCTATCCCTTATATCTGTCACATAATCTTTCTCTTATTGCCTAGATGTCTTTATTTTACTCTGTTCTATCTCCCACATCCCCGTACACTAACTTCTTTCACATTCTCTCTGTCATCTGATTTATTTTTTCTCTCTCTCTCTCTTTATCTCCCGTTCTTTCTACCCCCTAACTTCTTTCACTTTCTCATCACTCTCTAATCCCATTTCTCTCCTTCAATCACTCACCCTCTCTTTATTGTCATTTTTTTTTCACAATCTCTTTCACCCCCTCCTTCTCCTTTGCTCTCTCTCCCCCCCCCCCCCCCCTTCTTAATTTTTTCACATTCGTTCTCTTTCCCATCTATATTTTGGTTTCTCCTCACTCTCTCACTTCCCTCCATCTCTTTCTGTCTTTCTCTATCTGTCTTATCGCTCTGCTATGCCCTTGGCTTTAATATGTCTGGGTGCTTTGATGGTTGCCTCAACGATGAGATGAGTGACAGCTGGGGCCAATTTTCACACTCTAATCGTGATGACATCATCGCTCAGCCACGATTTGGAAGGTTAAAAATACAGGGAGGCATTTACCTCGCAATCTGCTATATCCTACATTGTACAAACACCCTAAAACGCCTATTTTCTAAATACTATGGTAAAGCTCTAACCACTATAACTGCTGCAGAAATTACAAGTCAAATCAGCCAGAAATTGAAAATATCAATTTCAATCCGAGTACGCTGGTAGGCGGAGATATCAGAGGGAGGGCTCATTGTAATAGCTGGAATGAATGGGAAAGGTATCAAAGACGTTAAACACATGGTTTCCATTCCAGACATTACAATGAGCGCTTCCTCCTATATCATCGTCCACCAGCCACCATTGACTTCTGCAAAGGCCAGGATTCAATCCGCAGCGTGTTGTCGACAAGCACTTTGCATTTGACTTAAAAGGTATTTAATTTGTGAATGCAAGTTATAATTGTGCTGTGAGTTCCTGATAAACCACCGTGGTCGGTTGTGTTCCTGTAAGTTTGGAGAGTTAGCTGCTTCTTCTTCTTTGCTGAGACCAAGGTTCATTTCCAGATGTATAGCACCGCAATTCACATCCACATACAATCAACACATCAAATGACTCATCCATATACACATTAAAATGCTTCTGTAAAACGGTCCTCTAACAATCATCTGAAATGCCCTAGAGGCATCATTTCCTACAGTTTTAAAATGCATTGAGGATCATTCCAGACGTAAGGTGCAAAAAAAACTGAAAGCGGATCGACCCAACTCAGTGGAGATCGAAGGGATCTGAATGATTTGTTTTCTGCTATTGAATTCATGTATTATTATTAATTTATGAACTAACTCATCCCAAAACAAATGTAAAGATAGCTTTTCGTCAATCCAGATGCCCAGATATTTATAAGCGGGGACAATGAGCACCCAATGAACACCCTCCAATTTACATATGCATAAATCATCAGCTACACTTTTACGTGATTTGTAGAATAGCATATACTTTGTTAAAACGCAAGCAGTTTTGCTAAATCCGAATTAATTCAAGAAATCTCTCATTTTTTTCTAAGACAACATACATTCTACATGTTGGCCTAGAGCAAACACTCCCTGCCTCCTCCCTGCCTGCTCCTGTTTGTTCTTCCTGGGTAGCAGATCCTATGCAGAGATACTGTAGGTTGACATTCTTTGGCCGTAGACCAACACCAGACTTTATATACTCTACTATAAAACAGACCTGGGTTCAAATACTATTTGTGTCACGACTTCGACCGAGGCAGGCTCTCCTTCCCGTGCGGGTGGCGTTCGGCGGTCGTCGTCACCGGCCTATTAGCTGCCACTGATCTTTTTCTCCCCCTCCCTATGTGGTTATTGGGTTCACCTGTGGTGTATTAGGGTTAATTAGTTGGGCTTATTAGTCAGCCGGCCCGCATGTTTCTTTGTGCGGGATTGTTTGCTTGTAAGTAGTGGTGTTGATTGTGTGCTACGTGTTTTCTGGACTGTGTTCCTTTTCCCCATGTTTGGGGTTGGTTAGATAGTACACCCAGTGTGTTAATAGGGTGGACTAGATGGTCCGTGTTCATTAAAGAACATTTTGTATTTGGCACCTGCTGTTTCCTGCGTGTTGACTCCACACTCCGACACCCAGGCCTTACAATTTGAAATCTTTTAAATACCTTTATCGTGTGTTCTACCCTGTCTAGAGTGCCAGACGGTCAGGGTTTACAGTTTAGGACTGTTCTATTGGACCATTAGGCCAGGCAAGCTCAATCAAGTACAGAGAAATTATTACAAATGATTTAAAATCATTTTTGAAGCCAGGTCTGATATACTCTATAAATAATCATGTTAAAGCTAGACTGCTGTGTTTTCTTTGATTAGGTTTTATCACGGGCCCCGGTGGGGCCCACTTATCGCTCCTAAGGGCCTCTCCCAATCTCCCTGGAGCCGGTTTGATGTACCAAAAATGAAACACAGAGGCATTAGAGAACAATAAAATGGAGATGGATTTCCAATAGCAAATCTCTCTGAGGAGACAGGGAGGTTAGGGAGGGGAAATGAAAGAATTGAGGGAGTGACGGAGTGACCCCAATCACACCTAGCTAGCTGTACATGTTTGGTTCATGTCAACATGCTCGCTCTCTCTCACTCTCTCGCTCTTTTCTTTCACTTGTTCTCTCTATATCTCTCCGTCTCTCGTTCTCTAATTAGCCAACTGGCTTTCATGCCTGCTCCATAAAAATCCATTTCCTCCTCTCTTTCTCTCGAGAAAAACAAAGAAATACAAACAGCACAAACTACACCATCGGCACCGAACAGCGAAGAAGGGAGGGAAATGTCACTCCTCTAAGCCTTCTGATGCTAAGAGCGGCAACACTTGCAGGGAAGTTTAAATAAAATAACTGATACTTGGGCAGTGAAGCTCTTCTGTGGTCTTTGGCATTTCCTATTTTCTATCTTGCTATCAGCCCAGCCGTTCTGCTGAAAGTGCTGACGCTTGCGTGCCTGCCGAAACAGTCCGAGCTAACAATAACTCGGCACTGTGCACAGCTCCCCACTTCCCGGTGCCCGATATGACTGAGCATGTTTTTAATATCTCCCTCATTAATTATTAATGAGATGAGGTACCCCTGCCCTCCGCTATTTATCGAGAACACATTATTTTATAAAATCCCTCCACCTGCTACAACTCCGCTCCTGCTCCCATCCACTTCCCATTCCATTCCTTCTCTCGTTCTCTGTCTTGTTCTCTTTCTCATTCTCTCCCTCAATCTATTTCTCTTTCACTCTCTCTCTCGTTCTCTCCTCTCCCTTTCACTTTTCCTCCAATTTTCTCTTGCTTTCCTTCTCCTTTTATCTATTCTGCTGATTTCTGCACTAACCGACAGCGCAAACAAAGGACGATGGCAACAGACGTCGGGGTAATCTGTTTGCACACTGCTCCAGCGTAAATAGATAATCAAGGGTCTTCTTTCTTTCCTATGCTGCTTACTACCTCCAAATGAATCTATATCAATTGTGGTGCAGCACGTTCCAAGTGATTTTTGTGAGTTGATGGTTTCTGAGAGTCGTATTTGGCTGCAGATCTGGGTTCAAATACTACAGATGTACAGTAGGGCTAGGGATAGTCTGCTCTGGACTTGGGGACTGTGAAGAGACCTCTGGTGGCATGTCTTGTGGGGTATGCATTGGTGTCTGAACTGTGTGCTAGTAGTTTAAAACAGACAGCTCGGTGCATTCAATGGTTCCATTGAAACTGGCATGCTCAATCAAGAGCAGCTGAAGTATTTGAAATGATTTTGAATAGCATTTGAACCCAGGTCAATAGAATGTCCCTATTGGTATGAAGTGGATTGACATCGGCATTGTGTTCTGGTATTAGTGAAATGGTATTATGCCAATCATTCATGTGTAATATGTGTGAATAGCTGTAGATTAAAGTTTTCCACGGCTAATACTGATGGACATATAGTCAATAGTAGTGGCTTTAGCTGATCTCGGGTCAGTGCTTGAAGTTTGGTGATCTAGCTCTATAGACAGCACAGCGCATAGGCCAGTGCCTCATACCAAGTACAACAGTAGTGGCTTTAGCTGATCTCTGGTCAGTGCTTGAAGTCAGGTGTTCTAGCTCTATAGACAGTACAGCACATAGGCCAGTGCCTCATAGTAAGTACACTGTTGGATGTAACCGACTTGGTATTGAACCCGGTTCGCCTGCGCGACTCAATGTCCCATTATCCCGGTGAGCTAAAAACCCAGGCATTAGCATTGGTAACTTAGACAAGTCTTAAGGTCTCAGGGAAGGTTAGTCATCATGCAAGAAAAGTTTACTGATCCAGCTCTGCTGGAACAAAGGTTGCCAGAGGGAGGTTGCTTACTTCCTGGTTCGTTGGAGGAGGTCAAGGACCCCGGGCAGGGTGAGGGCACATTGTGGAAGTGGCCATGTAGATGCCAGAGTAAGGATGGATGTACTTAAGGGGCAGGAAACCCTCTACGTTTCACTACTTTTGAGGGTTTATAACTTATTTGTTCACTTTTTGTATTGCCTTAAGATAAACTCCAATAAGACCTTGTGGATCTGCGGCCATATATGAGACCCTTTACATTTCAGAAGAACTTGTGAGGGTGTCCAACTGTCTCTGGTAACTTTTGTCTCTAGGAATGACTATGGGCAACTCCAATATGACCTTGTGAATGTGTGGCCATATACAAGACCCTTTAAGTTTCAGAAGAACGTGTGAGGGATTCCAATTTTCTTTGGAATCTTTTTTTTAATAAAATAAAATATGTTAGTGAAATTTTCCATATTGACTGACCTTCATGTCTTAAAGTAATGATGGCCTGTTGTTGCTTATTTGAGCTGTTCTTGCCATAATATGGACTTGGTCTTTTACCAAATAGGGCTATCTTCTGTATACCCCCTACCTTGTCACAACACAACTGATTGGCTCAAACGTATTAAGAAGGAATGAAATTGTCACGCTCGTCATAATAACTGGACCAAAGCGCAGCGTGTTCTGGGTTCCACATCTTTTTATTTCTATGTGAAACTCACAGCAAAACAAAACAAATAAACAAACAAACGATATGTGAAGAAAATGCAGTGCTCACAGGCACTACACAAAAACAAGATCCCACAAAGCACAATGGGGAAATGGCTGCCTAAATATGATAAACAGCTGCCTCTGATTGGGAACCATACCAGGCCAACATAGATATATATATATATTCACCTAGATAACCCACCCTAGTCACACCCCGACCTAACCAACATAGAGAATAAAAAGCTCTCTATGGTCAGGGCGTGACAGAAATTCCACAAATGAACTTTTAACAAGGCACACCTATTAATTGAAATGGATTCCAGGTGACTACCTCATGAATCTGGTTGAGAGAATGCCAAGAGTGTGCAAAGATGACATCAAGGCAAATGGTGGCTAACCTCCTGGAAGGTTCTAATGGGAGAACCTTCCAGGAGGACAACCATCTTTGCAGCTCTCTACCAATCAGGCCTTTATGGTAGAGTGGCAAGACCGAAGCCACTCCTCAGTAAAAGGCACATGACAGCCCGCTTGGAGTTTCCCAAAAGGCACCTAAAGGACTCAGACCATGAGAAACAAGATTCTCTGGTCTGATGAAACAAAGATGTAACTCTTTGGCCTGAATGCCAAGCGTCACGTCTGGAGGAAACCTGGCTCCATCCCTAGGGCGAAGCATGGTGGTGGCAGCATCATTCTGTGGGGGAGACTAGTCCGAATTGAGGGAAAGATGAACGGAGCAAAGTAAAGAGAGATCCTTGATGAAAACCTGCTCCAGAGCGCTCAGGACCTCAGACTGGGGTGAAGGTTCATCTTCCAACAGGACAACAACCCTAAGCACACAGCCAAGACAATGCAGGAGTGGCTTCGGACCAATTCTCAGTACTGAGTAAAGGGTCTGAATACTTACAGAAATGTGATATTTCACTTTGTTTTTGTATTCCTGCACATTGATCTGGTACTGGTACTCTCTGTATATAGCTCCATTCTCATGTATGTTATTCCTCTTGAGTTACAAGTAATAATGATCTTTCATTTTAACAAATGTACTCTACATCATTGGGAAGTGCTCTTAGGTAAACATTTCCCTGTAAAGCCTACACCCGTTGTATTTGGCACGTGACAAAACACATTGTTATTTTGTTTTTTTTATCTCACCCCTCCCACCAAGACACAGCACACACATACATAATGGACCCTTGGGAAGGTGAGACCAGAACCCAATCTAATTTGAGCTGCCCCAGTCTGCCTGTATTTCCTCATGTTTTACCGCGAGCCCTCTGTCACTGAACTCGTTGTGCGTGGGCTTCTCAAAACTAATCACCATCCTGGGCATTAACAATTGACAAGAGCTGACGCCTCGTCTATTTTTGGCTCCACCGAAGCTACCTGATTACACAACTAGGTCTCCCGGCGTAGTTTGTGTCTTCTAAAAACAGCTCTCTCGTTTTTCAGATGGCTGGAGAACGAGGAGGGATATGAAAGGGAAATTTTAACCATTTTCAACTTCCTTTTCATCATCTCCAGCACCCACCCCAATATCAACATAATGTGAACATTTTGCGTTTCTAGGTTTTGTCGTAAAAAAGATAGAGGAAGATAAGTGTTTCCAATGACATCGTCGGTGTGCATTTTGTGTTTTGAACCAATTATGAGTAGGCATTGCCTCCTAATTGTCTGCTAATTGGTTGATGATGTCATTGGAAACACTTAGCTTCCTCATTTTTTTTTACTACAAAACATAGAAATGCACCATTTTCACATATGTTGATGTTGGGGTGATGCTAGAGATGGTGAATATGAAGTTTTAAAAAATGAAATGTCCCTTTCTGTCCAAAAAGGCTTTGGAAGAAGTCCATCTGTGCCATGGCGAGGCTTTACTCTGGGTCCAGGGACCCTTTCAAGTTAGCATGCCGACCAACACGCTTAATGGCTATGTCGATTGAGGAAATGCAGTGACAACTCAGACACACACAGACTCAGCCATGTGCACATCTGCACACACACAGTCACACACACACACACACACACACACACACCTCTTTCAATTACCCCCCCTAAAACCGGCATACCTACTGTACATACTGTACCTCTTCACTGGAACAGCACTTCACTGGAACAGCACTTCACTAGAACAGCTCTGCACTAGAACAGCTCTGCACTAGAACAGCTCTTCACTGGAACAGCTCTTCACTGGAACAGCTCTTCACTAGAACAGCTCTTCACTAGAACAGCTCTTCACTAGAACAGCTCTTCACTGGAACAACTTTTCACTGGAACAGCTCTTCACTGGAACAGCTCTTCACTGGAACAGCTCTTCACTGGAACAGTTCTTCACTAGAACAGCTCTTCACTGGAACAGCTCTTCACTAGAACAGCTCTTCACTGGAACAGCTCTTCACTAGAACAGCTCTTCACTGGAACAGCACTTCACTAGAACAGCTCTGCACTAGAACAGCTCTTCACTGGAACAGCTCTTCACTGGAACAACCCTTCACTAGAACAGCCCTTCACTAGAACAGCTCTTCACTAGAACAGCTCTGCACTAGAACAGCTCTGCACTAGAACAGCTCTGCACTAGAACAGCTCTTCACTAGAACAGCTCTTCACTAGAACAGCTCTGCACTAGAACAGCTCTGCACTAGAACAGCTCTTCACTAGAACAGCTCTTCACTAGAACAGCTCTGCACTAGAACAGCTCTTCACTAGAACAGATCTGCACTAGAACAGCTCTGCACTAGAACAGCTCTTCACTAGAACAGCTCTTCACTAGAACAGCTCTTCACTAGAACAGCTCTGCACTAGAACAGCTCTGCACTAGAACAGCTCTTCACTAGAACAGCTCTGCACTAGAACAGCTCTTCACTGGAACAGCTCTTCACTGGAACAACCCTTCACTAGAACAACCCTTCACTAGAACAGCCCTTCACTAGAACAGCTCTGCACTAGAACAGCTCTTCACTAGAACAGCTCTTCACTAGAACAGCTCTACACTAGAACAGCTCTTCACTGGAACAGCTCTTCACTAGAACAGCTCTTCACTAGAACAGCTCTTCACTGGAACAGCTCTTCACTAGAACAGCTCTTCACTAGAACAGTTCTGCACTAGAACAGCTCTTCACTAGAACAGCTCTGCACTAGAACAGCTCTTCACTAGAACAGCTCTGCACTAGAACAGCTCTTCACTGGAACAGCTCTTCACTGGAACAACCCTTCACTAGAACAGCCCTTCACTAGAACAGCTCTGCACTAGAACAGCTCTTCACTAGAACAGCTCTTCACTAGAACAGCTCTTCACTAGAACAGCTCTGCACTAGAACAGCCCTTCACTAGAACAGCTCTGCACTAGAACAGCTCTTCACTAGAACAGCTCTTCACTAGAACAGCTCTGCACTAGAACAGCTCTTCACTAGAACAGCTCTTCACTGGAACAGCTCTTCACTAGAACAGCTCTTCACTAGAACAGCTCTGCACTAGAACAGCTCTTCACTGGAACAGCTCTTCACTGGAACAACCCTTCACTAGAACAGCCCTTCACTAGAACAGCTCTTCACTAGAACAGCTCTTCACTGGAACATCTCTTCACTGGAACAACCCTTCACTAGAACAGCCCTTCACTAGAACAGCTCTTCACTAGAACAGCTCTGCACTAGAACAGCTCTTCACTGGAACAGCTCTTCACTGGAACAACCCTTCACTAGAACAGCCCTTCACTAGAACAGCTCTTCACTAGAACAGCTCTTCACTGGAACAGCTCTTCATTGGAACAACCCTTCACTAGAACAGCCCTTCACTGGAACAGCTCTTCACTAGAACAGCTCTGCACTAGAACAGCTCTTCACTGGAACAGCTCTGCACTAGAACAGCTCTTCACTAGAACAGCTCTGCACTAGAACAGCTCTTCACTGGAACAACTCTTCACTGGAACAGCCCTTCACTAGAACAGCCCTTCACTAGAACAACCCTTCACTAGAACAGCCCTTCACTAGAACAACCCTTCACTAGAACAGCCCTTCACTAGAACAGCTCTTCACTAGAACAGCTCTTCACTGGAACAGCTCTTCACTGGAACAACCCTTCACTAGAACAGCCCTTCACTGGAACAGCTCTTCACTAGAACAGCTCTGCACTAGAACAGCTCTTCACTGGAACAGCTCTGCACTAGAACAGCTCTTCACTAGAACAGCTCTGCACTAGAACAGCTCTTCACTGGAACAGCTCTTCACTGGAACAACCCTTCACTAGAACAGCCCTTCACTAGAACAACCCTTCACTAGAACAGCTCTGCACTAGAACAGCTCTTCACTGGGACAGCCCTTCACTGGAACAGCTCTTCACTGGAACAGCCCTTCACTGGAACAACCCTTCACTGGAACAACCCTTCACTGGAACAGCTCTGCACTAGAACAGCTCTTCACTGGAACAGCCCTTCACTGGAACAACCCTTCAGTGGAACAACCCTTCACTGGAACAGCTCTGCAGTAGAACAGCTCAAGAACAGTTAAAATAGTGCAAGTGCACATGTCAGTCAGTCCAATGAGCACACATGGATTAATACAGTTTGATTTGATTTGATGATTTGATGTCATGGCAATTATTCAACAAGCCTAGCTTTCCAAATATGCATATTCAAATGAGCACTGACATATGCATACGAGTTATTCATGTTATTAGCGATACATGTCAGCGAAATAAAGAATTAGGCCTGGGGATTGTACAGCAGAAAGTTTCCAATTACAACTACACTTTTTTGACCAATGGGAAATGTAATTTAACCCAGTATGCTTAAAGGAAAACACCACTCAAAAACAGTATGCTTTATTCCTGTGACACTTTCTCTATTTTGAAAGTTCCATATCTTGAAAACTTGGATTTGCTGACATGCAAAACATTTTGCGACTGTATCAACAGTGGACTAATTAAACAAATATCAAAAAGACAGTTTTTGTGTGGTATTTTCCTTGAACATCAAAAACTGTCCAAAAAAATGTCTGTCATCCGAAGTGGCAATTTGTTTATGTTCGAACTCCTTGTAGATAAAGTGAAGACCTTGATTGTAATGTACTGCAGTGTATTTGAGACGTACCCCAACCGAGATACAAACCCAAGTCCAGTGATTGTCAATCCAGCATCTTAGCTGTTACGCCAAGAGTATTGAACCTCTTGATAATGTTGCTATAGATAATCTTCCCCTCCCACAGACCTGTGTGAGTGTCGCCAAGTGAGATGCGTTTTGGGGAGGTTAATACGCGCTGACATCACAGAAATGTCATTTCATCCAGCAGAGAATATGCCAGGCAAGCAGCAAGTAAACCAACAAGGCATTAAACATTTTATTCTTAGCTCCAGCCTCTGGTGCTCTCGCTCTCTGACACAGGCAGAGACACACACACCGTAACTAACACACAAGCATACACACACACACATTCTATCTATCTGTAAAACACATACAGTGCACACAAACAAATGCATGCACACGCGAACTCACACACTGTCTCGCTATCTCTCCTCCCTTTTTTTGAAATGATATCCAACCACTACACCTCCTTCTGTACTATCCATGTTCTCTCTGCCTCCATCTCTTTAAATAACATGGAGAACATACAGTAGGTTATCTGCTTGATTGCCCTGATAGGAATTCATGTGACATGTTCGGTCTGTCACCTCCACAGAAAGCACTGGGATGAGAAACGCATTGGAATCTGTCAGGTAAACAAGTCCTACTATGTGTGGTTGTCAAATCTCTATTTCTCATGGATCTCAGCAATGTGCATTGTATTTACATATTTGTGTTTCTCTCTCGCTTTCCCTTTGCTGCTTTATCTCTCTCTCTCTCTCTCTCTCTCTCTCTCTTTCTCTCTCTCTCTCTCTCTCTCTCTCTCTCTCTCTCTCTCTCTCTCTCTCTGTCTCTCTCTCTCTCTCTCCTCGCTCTCGTTCTCTCTCTCTCTCTCCACCCTCTCTCTCTGTCTCTCTCCACCCTCTCTCTCTCTCTCTCTCTCTCTCTCTCTCTCTCTCTCTCTCTCTCCTCGCTCTCTTTCTCTCTCTTGCTCTCTGTCTCTCTCCTAATAACACTACAAGATTGAATCCACAGGGCCAGTCACAGGGATTTTCTATGTGTGGATCCATACAGTGCACTATACAGCTGAGCTACACGAGCAGTAGTCGCCCATCAATGGTAAATCGCATGTCTCAAGGAGAAACTGCCACTCGTCTCGCCCGTAGAAGGCACCATTTTGGGGTCAACGGCTCCCTTGCGTCCTGGGATTAGTGTGGGGACATGTGAACGCCTGTGAGAACAAACAAGCCTGCTTTGCCATTCCTCGTCTTTAATCTGTTGGTAATGCCACCAAAACAGCACGGCCAACTTAGGTCTTAGAGCTAGCTATCATGATATCGCAAGTATGGGAGAAAGCTTGTTCAGATGGCAGGAGAGAATCGATAATATCTAAATAAACCAACCCCCCTCTTTTTAGCAGCCGAAATCTCAACAACAAGGATATTATTTTACTTCAAACGTGCTCATATTACAGACAGAACATTGAAGTAGTGCTGACACTAACCAAAACATAACATGAGTAATGGCGGCGATGTCATGGGCCGTCATAAGAAGCGGACCTAAGCGCAGCGTGGTGAGCGTACATTACTTTTTATTTGAATGTAGCCAACAAAAAACAATAAACAATACAAAAACGACCGTGAAGCTTAAGGGCTATAGTGCCACAAACAAAGACAACGTCCCACAAAGAAAGGAGGGAAAAGGGCTACCTAAGTATGGTTCCCAATCAGAGACAACAATAGACAGCTGTCCCTGATTGAGAACCATACCCAGCCAAAACATAGAAATACAAAATCATAGAAAAACAAAACATAGAATGCCCACCCCAAATCACACCCTGACCAAACCAAATAGAGACATAAAAAGGCTCTCTAAGGTCAGGGTGTGACAGGCGATTGAATGTTCCGTTTTGAGGTAAAGTTAGTTTAGTCGAATTGCCAAGTTTGTCTGTTTTGGTTTAAGTCTTAACTTCGCTAACCTCCCTATCGGCAGCTGTCCTCTCACCCTTGTTTAGGGTAAACATGTTCCGGCATGGCAACCACACACACCAGCACTTAAGTCAATGGAAGCGTTGGAATCAATATGCAAATTGATAAATCTGAAAAACGCTCTGTCTTGTTATATATATATGTAATGACTCTAGGCCTCTAGCAGAGATGTGAACCCACCCCCCCTCTCTTTAACAACCATGTCATAAATTCCATGCAGAGACTCCTCTTTCCCTGACCATGCAGTGTAGAGAAAGAGAGAGTTTCACAGTAAGACAAAGGAACTCTCCCGCCAAATACTCCTACCTCCCCGAATTGGAGAATTAAACATTATTTCTAATTTAGAGAATGTGGAAACGGTCGATGGAGAAGCCAGCTACGACCCGGTCTGTTTTGTTTCATGTTTGTGACCTCTTGAAAGACAATACAGCCACATTACCCTAACTCTGTTAATACAGGTTCCTCAGTTATGAGGCTTGCATCTGAATGTTGGATAAAATGTTTGACGAAGTATAAGAATACTTTTGAAAAGACAACAATGTGATTTAGTCTTCTAAAATGAAAAGTGTTTGTTTAATGGTAACGTGTGCCCAGTCAGTGGCCCCGCCCAAGTGAATAGACATTGGTTGGAAATGATGAACCAACCCCTTTTCCACTCTAGAATAAAAGCCCCCGTGACGAAAAGTCACCTCAGTTCCAAATACCGTGAGGACTTGTCCACGTTTAAAAAGGGCTAATTCTAATTTCAACTCTACAGGCCAGAAAACGTGAGAGCTTGCGCCACACGGGAAATGGTATGAATGCTGAAATATTGATCACTCACGAAGGAGTGAGTCCTAGATTACAGCCTAACAGACTGCAGCTGGAAAGGTAGCAAATCTAGTAAGAACATTGACCGATGCAAAAAACCACAACATCTCACTCCACGACGACCCGGAAGAATCTACAAAGGACCTCGACTAGGCAAACCAGAGCCTCACAACACCAGCTCAACTATCGAAGCCAGCTTCACATAAATACAATGCATTACCTTTCTCCGAACGAGCGATCGTTAGTGGCATATGTATTTATCTGAGAATAACTTCCCATGTCCGATAGAGACCCATTCCTTAGTCTTCCTTCCAACCCACCCCCTCCTTTTTCTCTCTGAATCTATTGTGTTATAACTAAACTGTTTTTGTTTATTCCACTAGGGATGGTATTTACTGTATAATGTTATTATGTATTGTATATTCTGTAATTGTTTAATTAGTTAGTAAATAAATGAGCCAATTTGTGCATGGATGATTCATAGTAAAAGCTGGGTTTGTGCAGATAATCAAGAGTTTTACGACGTTCAGATGAGACTGCTAGAAAGTAAAGAATAATGAATGACTGATTGACTGCTATTGATATAAAAGAACTACAGATCTTTAAGAGTGGATTCGAGAGATAGCCGCTCTATATAAACTAACTTTTCCGTGGTGCCCCAGGTTATTAACGAGTTAATTGTTGCATGATTTAATTAAATCACGTAATCAATCAAACGTTAGGTAATCAATTTGATAAAATAGCTTGTCATCACAAGGATACGCCCCCTTTTTTTTTTTATCTCCTAAAATGACAAACCCAAATCTAACTGCCTGTAGCTCAGGACCTGAAGCAATGATATGTATATTCTTGGTACCATTTGAAAGGAAACACTTTGAAGTTTGTGGAAATGTGAAGGGAATGTAGTAAAATATAACACAATAGATCTGGTAAAAGATAATACAAAGAAAAAAACAACCGTTCTTTTGTATTTTTTTTGTACCATCATCTTTGATCTAGATTAACAAGAATTTAAGCTTTCTGCCAATATCAGGTATGTCTATATCCTGGGAAATGTATCTCCACCTCTCTTTTTTCTCTCACCTCTTTCACTCTTCTTCACACGCTTTCTCTCTTTTCCATCTTTCTCCCCTGTCAATCCCTATTCTGTCACTCTCTCTCTCCCTCCATCTCATACCCTCTCTCTCCCTCCATCTCATACCCTCTCTCTCCCTGCATCTCATACCCTCTCTCTCCCTGCATCTCATACCCTCTCTCTCCCTGCATCTTATACCCTCTCTCTCCCTCCATCTCATACCCTCTCTCCCTTCATCTCATACCCTCTCTCTCCCTGCATCTCATACCCTCTCTCTCCCTCCATCTCATACCCTCTGTCTCCCTTCATCTCATACCCTCTGTCTCCCTTCATCTCATACCCTCTCTCTCCCTCCATCTCATACCCTCTCTCTCCCTGCATCTCATAGCCTCTCTCTCCATCTCATACCCTCTCTCTCCCTCCATCTCATACCCTCTCTCTCCCTGCATCTCATACCCTCTCTCTTCCTGCATCTCATACCCTCTCTCTCCCTGCATCTTATACCCTCTCTCTCCCTCCATCTCATACCCTCTCTCTCCCTCCATCTCTCATCCTCTCTCTCCCTTCATCTCATACCCTCTCTCTCCCTCCATCTCATGCCCTCTCTCTCCCTTGCTCTCTCTCTCTCTCTTACTTTATCTGCCCTTGTCTTTCATCATCGCTCTCCTTCAGTAGAGGACAGAGGACAGTAAAGACCAACCAAGTGAATGACAGTTAGTTGTGTGTGAAGTGCTAAACCAAGCCCTGAACGAGGCCTCTCGGGCCCCAGTAGTGTGCAAGGTCAGTCCCATCCTTCAGGCTACTGTAGCTATGTTGTTGTGGCCTGGCTGGTCTGGTCACACACACCCAACATGCATACACACACTGTGGCGGTCATTACATTATGTCAGCCGGTGATTGTCAAGCAAATAACTGACGGTCTTACGGTAATTGACCGTTAATTAACACGCATGCAGACATCTACTATACATCTATTTTAAAAAGTTGAATAAATAAATGTAATATAGCCTACACCATCACAATAAATCCATTATTTATTTTAGACACGTCCCAAGAAACATGATATGAAGAAAATGTAGTCCATTTCAGAAGAACATAATAGCATACTCTGAGTTGTCCTTGTGTTAGGCCCTGATCTGTCTATGCCATATGGCTGTGAGCTACACTAGTTAATTAATTTAGCAGACAAGATTTGCTTAGAATTCCATGGCATTATATTATATTATTTTATAGTATTAAGAATACAATCGAACATAGCTGAATAGAATAAAGGAAAGGATATTTTCTCCAAACGATTTGAGGGAGTACGCATATGAGGCTATTCTGTGTTGAGCGGTTAACAAAGAAAATGCGGCAATAGTCTATGTGCCAGGGGGCTGGGGACAGTCTGATATATCTGGTAGTGTTATCATGTCTTATCTGGTGTCCTGTGTGTATTTAATTATGCTCACTCTAATTATCTCTCTCTCCCTCCTCTCCCAGAGGACCTGAGACCTAGGACAATGCCTCAGGACTAACTGGCCTGATGACTCCTGGCTGTTCCCAGTCCACCTGATCGTGCTGCTTCTCCAGCTTCAACTGTTTTGCCTGTGGCTATGGAATTCTGTCCTGTTCACCGGGACGAGTTACCTTGTCCCGAACCTGCTAATTTTGACTCTCCCTCTCTCTACCTCTCTCTTATTTAACCTTTATTTAATGTGGCAAGTCAATTAAGAACAAATTCTTGTTTACAATGACGGCTTACACCGGCCAAACCCGGACGACACTGGGCCAATTGTGCGCTGCCCTATGGGACTCCCAATCACAGCCTAGATGCTCGTCTATGAAAAGGCAGCTGACATTTAAGTCTGAGGTACTGACCTGTTGCACCCTCTACACCCACTGTGGTTATTATCTGACCCTGCTGGTCACCTTTGAACATTTGAACATCTTGAAGAACTATCTGGCCTCAATGGCCATGTACTCTTATAATCTCCACAGCCAGAAGGGGACTGGAACTCCTCAGAGCCTGGTTCCTCTCTAGGTTTCTTCCTAGGTTCCAGCCTTTCTAGGGAGTTTTTACTAGCCACCGTGCTTCTAAATCTGCATTGCTTGCTGTTTGGGGTTTTAGGCTGGGTTTCTGTACAAGCACTTTGTGACATCTGCTGACGTAAAAAGGGATTTATAAAGAGGTCCTCCTATATGCTTAATTTAGAGTTATTTTTTAAACTTTAGTTGTGATACAAATGTCGGGCTATATGTCTCTCAGATATATCAACTCTTATTACACGGAACCCAAACCGGCTGTGCACGTGCACCATCGTGCATAAATGTATTTTGTCCCCCTACACCAAATGCGATCATGACACGCAGGTTAAAATATTAAAACAAACTCTGAACCAATTACATTAATTTGGGGACAGGTCGAAAAGCATTAAACATTTATTTCAATTTAGCTAGGTAGCTTGCACTTGCTAGTAATTTGTCCTAATTAGCTAGCTTGCTGTTGCTAGCTAATTTTTCCTGGGATATAAACATTGAGTTGTTATTTTACCTGAAACGCACAAGGTCCTCTACTCCGACAATTAATCCACACATAAAACGGTCAACCGAATTGTTTCTAGTCTGTTTAGTTTCTAGTCTGTCTAGTCTGTTGTTTCTAGTCTCCTCCTTCCAGGCTTTTTCATCTTTGAACTTATATGTGATTGGCATCTAAACTTTCATAGTATCACTACGACGACCGGCAAAACAGTTCGTCTTTCAATCACCCACGTGGGTATAACCAATGAGGAGATGGCATGTGGGTACCTGCTTCTATAAACCAATGAGAAGATGGGAGAGGCAGGACTTGCAGCGCGATCTGCGTCAGAAATAGAAAGGACTTCTATTTTAGCCCTTGGCAACGCAGACGCTCGTTGACGGGCGCGAGCAGTGTGGGTGCAATAATTGAATAACATAGATTTCAAAATGTATTTTGCAACACTCGCGCACGCGATGCGAGCGGTGAGTCAGGGTATTAACCAATGCCCTTCACGTGATCGGGTCCTTTTCACAGGCCTCGTGGGTCCTTCTCACAAGCTACAAGTGAAGACAGACACATCGGGGACGCAACTGTGTGCGTCCTTATCGAATTCTGAGGCGCATATTGAAGATGTCAGAAGAACTGTCCACATTTACTTTTCGTCAGCCAACAAGATGAGTATGCCTAACGAACAGCAAAAGCACTAGCTTAGGTCAATCTACTATCCCCCATAGTACAAAAGTTGACCAATTCTATTCTGTGCGAGAAATTTATATTCCGAACACAGTTGTGGGATGCGATAGATTCCAAATGAATACAACCACTAGCATCAAAAAACAATTTTGTACACAATGTGGCTGATGCAACAGATCAGAACATTTAGCTTAAAATGTTGATAAACTATTAAGCTATTTCTTCACATTATAAGCGCAGCATTGTGCACACAGCAGTAGGATACATGCACGAATGTTCCAAAATGCAATTAATTAGCGGGAAAACACCATTCTCAAAAACAACCGCAAATGCGATTATGCACGTAATGCTTATGGTGGAAATTACAAGCTTATGTTATAATACTTTTATTGCATCAAATGGTTGTTTTATGCAACAGAATAGAGGTTTTTTATAACTCTCTATTGTCTCTGTGTGAACTGAAAGTGGGCCTCTGGGAGATAACAGTGACAGGAGATTTATGATGTCTTTGGGGATACCACATTCCAGAGCATGGGTTAATGTTTCTGTTCTATATGGTACCAGGGAGACATGGCTCCAGTATGGAGTTAAGGGGCCAGACACTGGTCTCTACACAATGAGAACTGTTGTTACAGTTGTGAATTATAAGTATCTTTCATACAAATCTTAACCTTGTGACCCATTCCATACATCTGTTGTGTTATGTAGACTGAAGGAGGATGGACTTTGCTATAAAATGCTGTGGCTCAAACCAGCTCGTTGAGTTCTCAGTGATAACCTCCAGGGGTGGTTACCAAACAGCTCCATTACTGCAGTAATTAAAAAATAAAGTTTGATTGTTTTGAAGAAATCTAAAAGTCTCTCCTTTTGATAACAATAATTCCACCACATGCTTTATTATAAAGGTACATTTTTATGGTGAAAATGATCTTCCCGAAACTTGAAACTCACGCGCCGCCTATGTATGCCAGTTAGATTCTACACCGGTTGTAAAGCAGATTAATGTGCTTAATTTTAAGAAGTTATTTGGCCACTTTAGTTGTGATACAAACCTTATCAAAACATAGGCCTATGGGCTATGCTACATGAGGTATGCGACTATGAATTGAAACAGTAGAGGGAAAAAAGGCATGCGCTATTTCTTGCCTTACTGCACACAAGCTTGGCGTCATTCACAAGTGATATCATTCAGATTTGATATGCTAATATTGGCACCCATCAGACTATTCTTGATTTAATCTTGTCTTTACATAAATAAATAATATGTGTGTGAATTTTGTTTAGATTTAGAATGGACCATTATCATGCACTTGTCTCGAAACAGGGGCAGGGGGAAACAAATACATGTCATCTATGCACTTAAATAGTGAATGGAGGATGCCTTTCCCACGGTTCATTTTCATGCCAGCCAGGTAGGTTATGCTCCTGTTGTAAAGAGACGCAATGTGCTTAATATTAGGAAAGTTGAGAAATAAATATAGTAGGCCCAGCCTATAGAAAGCTGATGGGATCTTCCTTTTTTTAATAGAAGCCATTGAAAAAGTTTTCTTACAAATTTGCATAGCCTATAGAAATGTTGTGCAACATGAGCTCATGGGTTCTTATGAAGAGTATGATTAGATTTTCAATCAGATTTGCATTGCTGAGTACCAGGCAGTTAGCAAGTTTGGTAGGCTACTAATGACCATCAGCAGCATCAGAGCTTGGAGAAGCCTAGCTACCGTGACAAATAGGTCACGTGGCATTTGACTGTAGTCATGACTCGTGATCGCTGGCGTTGCGGCACGGTCACCATAACAGACACACAAACACACACACACACACACACACACAGGCTACTGTAGCTATTGTCTGATCTGGTCGCCTGTAACGGTTACACTGCCTTCTGACCTCTGTGTCTGTCTGTATCTGTAATGACAGCCCCAGGGCCCTATATGCCCACTGCTGTTAAGGGGACAAAACTTTACATAATCGATGCTGGTCTTCTATGACATGGGGCCGGATCAGAGGCTGGGGGTGTGTCAACAACTACAGGAATAAATGCATGGGTAGTAGTGTGTGGGTTTTGTGTGTGTGTGTGTGTGCACGTGTGTGTATGCACGTGTGTGTGTGTGCACCAATAAAATTATGTTTGTGTGCAGAGGTACAGTACAATTGTAGTAACACATATCCACCCACACACGCATACACACACACACACACACACACACACACACACACACACACACACACACACACACACACACACACACACACACACACACACACACACACACACACACACACACACACACACAAAGAAGAGACTGTCTCTCCTCTTCATTATGTCTAATAAAAGGACCAGCCTATTGGCACACACACTGACAACTGAAATGTATCATTGTTCCTAATACGTCGCATTGGCCAGTGTTAATAGAAAATAGACATTTGAAGCACCTTGAGTTCTGAGGCGCCTATATCCATGGCTCCAATCACCATCTGTCATATGAAATAGAAAATGAGCTCCTCTAGCCCTCCTCTATCCTTCCCTAAGCCTTCCGATCCCTTACCCCGATTTTGACATTAATCCCAAAGGATATATTGGACTTTTAGCGGAATCAGGGAATGGGCAAATATACCCACGGCTTCAGTCCTCAAATCATCGTCTGCCCATCAGCAAAGTCTGGAGTTGTCAGAGGATTGTTGTCAAAAGAGAAGAAAGTTTACATTCAGGAATTCAATTTATTTGCAATTTTTTTGAAGGATTGGGGGATTTTGTGGAAATGAGTCTTGAAATTCTCGTAAGTGTTGTTCTTCGTATTGCTTTTTTACAAGGAGGCATGATGGGAAATCTTGACGTATTAAAGGGTTTGTTGCTTTTGATTTCAAATATCTTTATCTTTTGAGGCATATCTTATCCCTGTAAAATAGGTCTTCTTTGCATGCCTTATACAGCCTACTTAGCTGCATAGAGGAAGAAACTCCAGCACAGCGCTACTCTTCTATTCTCCATAATGTATTGAACAGACCTCCCACAAACCATTTCGGTCCATAGACCTTCAACGTGATATTAGCACATAGCTTTGAGAGCTTTTGTGTGTGTGTGTGTGTGTGTGTGTGTGTGTGTGTGTGTGTGTGTGTGTGTGTGTGTGTGTGTGTGTGTGTGTGTGTGTGACCACACTGTCGTCTAAGCACTCTGTCTATAACATTATTATTATCTACCCAGTGAGCCACATGTTCCTCCAGGCTTGTTAAGGTAAAAAACACACGCACACATACATACGAAAAACTCACAGAGGGCGGAATGGCCACCTAGGACCTTGCTCCAGCTATGGGCATCCCTCTGGCTCCCTCCATCTCTCCTTGTGTGTTTCCACCCATTATTTTCATTTCGTCCCGGCCTTGTGGTGCAGTCTGCTTTTTATGGTAGTCATTAAATGTAGAAAGCTCACAAGAGGACGCCACTGCACACGCTAATTCCGCATTCAGATGAAATCATCCGTGATGTCGCCGGAATAAATTGGGCAGTCTGAATATGCCACTTTATAATGAAAAGCTCTAAAAAATAAACCGGCGATGGCAGTCTCATCTCTTAATAGAGTGCTTTAGCCATTTTGAAAACCCTGGTTGTGTCCTAAATGGTGCCCTATTCCCTAGTGCACTACTTTTGAACCAAGGCCCATAGGGCTCTGGTCAAAAGTAGTGGACAATGTAGGGAATAGGGTGCTATTTGGGACTCAAACACCTTTAGTGGGATCGTTAGTGGGACCACTGACCCTTTGAGAGGTCAATGCGAAGTCCACGGCTATTTAGCGAAAGGTCCGCCATAGACGACTAGATATGCGTCTCAATGACACTTTTGAAGGGAAAAATAAGTTCTGTTGGGTCTGCTTCGGGAGGGAGACATTGAGTCTATATTGAAGAGATGGTGGTGCGACAGTTATGTGACATTTGTGTTAATTAACTAGTACCCTTTTCAAACTACTGAGCTGAGCTGAACTGAATTGCAAATGAAAACTATGAAAAGAAAATGCTTTACAGTCTTGTCGGTCATTGGAAATGACCAAGAAGCAAAAGCAGCCTTTTCCTTCACATTTCTCACTGATCTGTCACATATTACACTGCTTGCTCACTGAACAGCCAGTCACGTTTTGGGCGGATTACGGCTTTTTGTTCATTAAAACCACATCTACAAATCTGCCAGTAAAACATGTGGTGTTAAAATGCAATGTGTGTGAATAAGTGTCAGCCAAATTCAGTTGAATGCTAAACATTCACACACACACACCCGTGCACACGCACACTCTCATGCATTGATACACACACACACACACTCGTGCATATGCACGCATGCTCTCACACACATGCACAAACACACACTCCCTGTGCAGCTCCAATGCAGGCTTGACATTGGTCGTGACCTAATTAACCGCTCATGTGCAAGCACACTCTTTCTTGTCTCCCGCCAGAGGTTCTAAAAATATCCACACACGCTCAATGAAATATGACTGCACTTCGGTCTAAATAATGTAAAGGACTGGTTAAAGAGTTAGATGTCTAGAATATCGTACACGGCACGTTCACAGCCCTGGCCAACACCTCATGTCCACCAGATGCATCAAACTCTTTGCTTTTCCCGGGCGGAAGTCATTGTCGATGGAGCAGTCCGCAACGCTACGTTGAGGGTGCCGCTCTAGGCTGCAGTGCGTTCTGTGTACCGCGCGCTTTCAATATGTTCAACTCATCCGTTGCTTTACTATGCTTTTCTAATTACTTCCATGTGTGAGGGTATTTCCCGGTTCAAAACCAATAGGTTTCTTGAAGCTCGAAGACACATATGGTTCTCAGAATGGTATGTGCTAGCTGGAAAAGCATCCGGCACAAATGATTGAGTACTAATCTACCAAGGTAGTGATGAAGGGTAAGGACCACTTCTCACAATATTCAAGTGGATAAAACGTGCAGAAACAATACAACTGGTAATAGTTATTTAAGACCCACTTGCATTTTTCCTCCCTACCACTGAAACTGCAAGATAACCGTTGTATGTAGTATGGCCAGTAGTGGTATAGGGAAACTGGACTAGTGGGAACAAAGATTCCAAAATGAAATACAAAATGATTTAACGGTGGTGAGTTCCTAGGGAGATTTTTCCCCGACATTAGGGAAGCTATAAAAGTATACGTTGAATGAAACTTGTAACAAACTTGGATAAAACACAAACTTGCCAGAAATAAGAAGTTGGGGAACTTGGTGAGTGCAATAATAGTTTATTGATAGGAAACCATAAGGATTCAACATAAGTAAAACAAATAATTATTTAATAATAAAACTTAAAACGTTCTACCAGTGTCACGCCCTGACCTTAGAGAGCCTTTTTTATGTCTCTATTTGGTTTGGTCAGGGTGTGATTTGGGGTGGGCATTCTATGTTTTGTTTCTATGTTTCTTTATTTCTATGTGTTGGCCAGGTATGGTTCTCAATCAGGGACAGCTGTCTATCGTTGTCTCTGATTGGGAACCATACTTAGGCAGCCCTTTTTCCCTCCTTTCATTGTGGGTAGTTGTCTTTGTTTGTGGCACTATAGCCCTTAAGCTTCATGGTCGTTTTTGTATTGTTTATTGTTTTTGTTGGCGTCATTCCAAAATAAAAGTAATGTACGCTTACCACGCTGCGCTTTGGTCCAGTTCTTCCAGCATCGGCGGTGACAACCAGAACCTCAGGTTGAGTCTTGAAGGGAAGTCAAAGTCCAAATCCAAGGATATAACCCCCGAAAAAGACAAACAGGTTCAACCAATTCAAGTCAATGATCCAACATAAATCCAAAAGGTCCAATGAAAACAGAATTGAACCATTCGATGTCTATTTTCAACCAAAGCAGTGTGCATGAATTCATGTCAGTTGACAACACAACCAAATTTGAGTTGGCTGATGTCTGTGCCCAGTGGAAAGCGTCATTGAAATCAAGTACATTTTAGAAATGTGTGTTGCATACCTCAGCAGGTAGGTTGGAAAATACGAAACACTCGGAGACGATAAAGAGTAAGGTTGAATCCAGGCAAAGGCACACTTTTTTGTATTGTTTTGAAACGGCACATCTGCACATTGCTGTTCTAATAATTTGTTTCATTCAGTAGGTTATATTATAAGCTTTTGCTGCGCACTAAATCATGTTTTAGAAAAATAGTGAACTTGGAGGCAAAGAAGAGAAGTAGCCTCGGATGTAAGATGCAAACCTTGGATTCTACCTGAGGGGTTAAAAACGCATGACAAACCTCTGCGCCACAGAGATTTGACAAATGATGGGGGAAAATGTGTATCTGAACATCAAAGACCTGCAGATGTCACTAATATGCATTGTGTTAAAAGCTCAAAGTAATGAACTGTTTTTTGGCACAATTTGGTGAAAGCCCCAAAGGCTTTAGAAAGCCTAGTTTTCCCATAACTACTAATTCAAGATGGCACTTTTGGGTTGGTCACACCTCCAACCACACCCATACCTGCAACCTTAAATGCCTACTGCTTAATAGGCATGTATCAGCACGTTATAGTGTGTTAGTGACGAGACAGCCCACAGGGAGGAGGTGAGGGCCCTGGGAGAGTGGTGCCAGGAAAATAACCTCTCACTCAACATCAACAAAACAAAGGACCTGATCGTGGACTACCGGAAACAGCAGAGCGAGCACGCCCCTGTCCACATGGACAGGATCGCAGTGGAGAAGGTGGAAAGCTTGAAGTTCCTTGGCGTACACATCTCTGACGATTTGAAATGGTCCATCGACACAGATAGCGTGGTGAAGAAGGCGCAATATCGCCTCTTCAACCTCAGGAGGCTGAAGAATTTGGCTTGGCCCCTAAAACCCTCACAAACTTTTACAGATGTAAAATTGAGAGCATCCTGTCGAGCTGTATCACTGCCTGGTACGGCAACTGCACCACTCATAACCGGAGGGCTCTCCAGAGGGTGGTGTGGTATGCCCAACGCATCACCGGGGGCAAACACCTGCCCTCCAGGACACCTACAACACCCAATGTCACAGGAAGGCCAAAAAGATCATCAAGGACATCAACCACCCGAGCCACAGCCTGTTCACCCCGCTATCATGCAGAAGGCGAGGTCAGTACAGGTGCATCAAAACTGGGAAAGAGAGACAGAATATGTTTTTCAGTCTTAAGACCATCAGACTGTTAAATAGCCAAAACTAGCCGGCTTCCACCCGGTTACACAACCTTCCACCTTAGACTTAGAATAACTGGCCACTTTAATAATGCAACACTAGTCACTTTAATAATGTTTAAATAATGTTTACATACTACTTTACTAATCTCAAATGTACAGTTGAAGTCGGAAGATTACATACTCTTAGGTTGGAGAGAGTAAACCTCGTTTTTCAACCACTCCACAAATTTCTTGTTAACAAACTATAGTTTTGGCAAGTCGGTTAGGACATCTCGGTTAAGTCATTTTTCCAACAATTGTTTACAGACAGATTATTTCACTTATAATTCACTGTTTCACAATTCCAGTGGGTCAGATGCTTACATACTGTGCCTTTAAACAGCTTGGAAAATTCCAGAAAATGATGGCTTTAGAAGCTTCTGGTAGGCTAATTGACATCATTTGAGTCAATTGGAGGTGTACCTGTGGATGTATTTGAGGCCTACCTTCAAACTCAGTGCCTCTTTGCTTGGCATCATGGGAAAATCAAAAGAAATCAGCCAAGACCTCAGAAAAAGAATTGTAGACCTCGACATGTCTGGTTCATCCTTGGGAACAATTTCCAAACGCCTGAAGGTACCACGTTCATCTGTACAAAACAATAGAACGCACGTATAAACACCGTGGGACCACACAGCCGTCATACCGCTCAAGAAGAAGATGTGTTCTGTGTACTAGAGATGAACGTACTTTGGTGCGAAAAGTGCAAATTATCCCAGAACAACAGCAAAGGACCTTGTGAAGATGCTGGAGGAAGCAGGTACAAAGGTATCTATATCCACAGTAAAACATCGACATAACCTGAAAGCCCACTCAGCAAGGAAGAAGCCACTGCTCCAAAACGCCATAAAAAAAGCCAGACTACGGTTTGCAACTGCACATGGGGACAAATATCATACTTTTTGGAGAAATGTCCTCTGGTCTGATGAAACAAAAATAGAACTGTTTCACCATAATGACCAATGTTATGTTTGGAGGAGAAAGGGGGAGGCTTGCAAGCTTAAGAACACCATCCCAACTGTGAAGCATGGAGTTGGCAGCATCATGTTGTGGGGGTGCTTTGCTGCAGGAGGGACTGGTGCACTTCACAAAATAGATGGCATCATGAGGTAGGAAAATTATGTGGCTATATTGAAGCAACATCAAGACATCAGTAAGGAAGTTAAAGCTTGGTTGCAAATGGGTCTTCCAACTGGACAATGGCCCCAAGCATACTTCCAAAGTTGTGGGAAAAAGGCTTAACCTCTCTTGGGCACGTGAGACGGTAGCGTCCCACCTCTTCAACAGCCAGTGAAACTGCTCGGCGCCAAATTCAAATACAGAAATACTCATTATAAAAATTCAGAAAATAAAACATATTTTACATAGGTTTAAAGATTAACTTCTTGTGAATCCAACCACGGTGTCAGATTTTTAAAATGCTTTACGGCGAAAGCATACCTTACGATTATGAGAACATAGCCCACAAGACAAATCATTACAAACAGTAGCCAGCCAGATAGAACAGTTACACAATTTAGAAATAGAGATACAATTAATCCCTTACCTTTGATGATCTTCATATGGTTGCACTCAGCAGATATTAATTTACTCAATAAATGTTCCCTTTGTTCGATAAAGTCTCTATATACCCAAAAACCTCTGTTTTGTTCGCGCGTTTTCTTCAGTAATCCACAGGCTCAAACACAGTCAAAACAGGAAGACAAAAAAATCCAAATTGTATCCGTAAAGTTCATAGAAACATGTCAAGCGATGTTTATATTCAAACCTCAGGTTGTTTTTAGCCTAAATAATCGATAATATTTCAACCGGACAATAACATCGTCAATATAAAATGCTGCCTCCTACCCTAGAGAAGTTAAGGACAACAAAGTCAAGGTGTTGGTGTGGCCATCACAATGCCCTGACCTCAATTCTATAGAAAATTTGTGGGCAGAACTGAAAAAGCGTGTGCGAGCAAGGAGGCCAACAAACCTGACTCAGTTACACCAGCTCTGTCAGTAGGAATGGGCCAAACTTCACCCAACTTATTGTGGGAAGCTTGTGGAAGGCTACCCGAAAAGTTTAACCCGAGTTAAAAAAATGTAAAGGCAATGCTACCAAATACTAATTGAGTGTATGTAAACTTCTGTCACGCCCTGGCCTGACCTCCAGGAGGAAATGGCAGGGGACAGGACTCTGCCATGAAAGCAGGTAGAAACAGCGCAGGAGGAGAGGCGAAGATATGAGGGGACACGTTTAGCATGGAAGCCCGAGAGGCAGCCCCAATAAAAAAAAATTGGGGGGCACACGAGGAGATTGGCTGAGTCAGGTTGGAGACCTGAGCCAACTCCTCGTGCTTACTGTGGGGAGCGTGTAACTGGTCAGGCACCGTGTTATGCAGAGATGCGCACGGTGTCTCTAGTTCGCATTCTTAGCCCAGGGCACTCTATTCCAGCTCCTCGCATTCGCCGGGCTAGAATGGGCATCCAGCCAGGACGTATTGAGCCAGCTCTACGTTAAGGATCTCCAATGCGTCTCCACGGCCCAGTGTATCCTGTGCCTCCTTCCCGCACTGAGGTGCGTGTCTCTAGCCTGGTACCACCAGTTCCGGAACCACGCACCAGGCCTCCAGTGCGCTTCCAGAGTCCAGTGCCTCCTCCCCGCACTCGCCCTGAGGTGCGTGTCCCCAGCCCTGTACCACCAATACCGGCACCATGCAACAGGCCTCCAGTGCGCCTCCAGAGTGCAGTACGTCCTGTTCCTCCTCCCAGCACTCGCCCTGAGGTGCGTGTCCCCAGCCCGGTACCACCAATACCGGCACCACGCACCAGGCCTCCAGTGCACCTCCACAGTCCAGTACGGCCTGTGCCTCTTCCCCACACTCGCCCTAAGGTGCGTGTCCTCAGCCCGGTACCACCAGTTCTGGCACCACGCATCAGGCGTCCAGTGCGCTTCCATAGTCCAGAGCTTCCGGTGACAGTACCCAGTCCAGAGCTTCCGGCGACAGTACCCAGTCCAGAGCTTCCAGCGACAGTACCCAGTCCAGAGCTTCCGGCGACAGTACCCAGTCCAGAGCTTCCGGCGACAGTACCCAGTCCAGAGCTTCCGGCGATGTTTCACAGTCCGGAACCTCCAACGACGGGCCACAGTCCGGAACCTCCAACGACGGTCCCCAGCCCGGGGTCTCCGGAGACGGTCCCCAGCCCGGGGTTTCCGGCGACGGTCCCCAGCCCGGGGTCTCCGGCAAAGTGTATTCGATAGGGGTGAGTTCAAAAACTACAAACCTCAGATTTTCCACTTCCTGTTTGGATTTTTCTCAGGTTTTGCCTGCCATATGAGTTATTTTATACTCACAGACATGATTCAAATAGTTTTAGAAACTTCAGAGTGTTTTCTATCTAATATAAATAATAATATGCATATATTAGCATCTGGGGCTGAGTAGGAGGCAGTTCACTCTGGGCACGCAATTTATCCAAAAGTGAAAATGCTGCCCCCTATCCCAAACAAGTTTAACCCAGACACCCGTCAGTGTCTAATTCCCCATCTTCCCGAAAGTGTCTCTTCCCTGCACGATGTCCAGCACACTGTCTCTTCCCTGCACGATGTTCAGTATGTTTTCTTTACCTGGATAGATCAAACGTCTTGCCTTTAGACCCTGGGTTTGTCTTAAGAATAGAAGCGCCCAGTGGCGTAATTGTTCACGATGTTGGAAAAGATTGTCCAGCTGTTTCATTATGGCCAGGAATATATGTTAATCGCTCCACTTACTAAAGCTAAAGACAGGCACAAAATAGTTCAAAAATACATATGAACTAACCAATTTTGTAGCATTGGAACTATTGAATTGGGCACATGCTAAAATTGTCACTTTGGAGTCTGGACTATACGCCACTGAAGAGATTCTTATGGCTTTCAAATCATCTCACACGCAGACTTCCTCTTCCAGCGTGTACCCGGGCAGGGTTGTCCCAATCAGGGCGTGTTTGATCTGGCATAGCGCCAGCCATATCTTAAGCCATTCTCTCATGCAGGAGAAAAACTTCCGGGTTTTGTTTGATAAAGGGTGCTGTGGCCGCTGTTTGTGAAAATCTTCACAGTTGAATCCTCCGGTTGGAAAATGTAACCCATATGTCCGTCACTCACATCCAGCACTCCATTAAAACAATCAGGGGCATCACACAGAATGTCTTCAATGTTTTTGTCATTGTGTTCTTGACACAAGGCACAAAGTACACCTACAATTGGCCTAGGAGACATGTTTAATTTGTTATTTAAAGTTTGTTTATTTTAATTTCTTAAGTGGTTTATCGAGATCGCTTGTAGTGTTCAGCTCTTACTTATAATGCGGCTGCCCCAATAACCCCAGACATTCCTGTTTCATAGACAACAGCCCTAAGTTCCCTACAACAGGGGGGCCATGCTCTTCGAAATGTTCAAACACATTCCCCAGTTCAACGAGATCCCTACACATCAATCATCATGACAGCTTTACTTCAAAGGAACAGATGCACTATCTGGTTAAATAAACACTCACTCTAAAGCGTGAGAACTTCCTGACAGGATGTACATATATGGGCACACCCTAGAGAGCGTGAGAACTTCCGGACAGGATGTCCTGCAGGATGTCCATATATGGGCATACACACGTGACCCATAAAATAGGGTCATAAATCACACGTTTGACGTGTGCCGTCTACTGTATTCTCTCTTCTATGGATCTCCAGAGGATGAAGTTCGTCACCAGCAGCAGACACACGTCGCTTTACTCTCTTCCAATATCTTGAGTGTTTCCAGATGATCCATCCTCACTAGTAATTTATATCAAGTGATTCATGAAGTCTATGTTCTCCTGTTACGTGTGTGAGTGGTTGATAGCGACATCTCCTCCTCTCCTCTTTTTTTAATGGCGGCTAAGGAGTGACCCATTCGGCCCAGACGGAGTGGTGAGAAAAGCTTCCAGAGTCAAATTCCCCAGGTCTAAAATCACCTTATTCCTTCCTCCCTTCTCCTTTCACATCACATACGCCTCTATCATCCTAGGCGAATACATGAAACATTCAAAATCATTTTTTATATAAACCGGCTTAGATAAGGAGCCACTGCTTAACGATGGCAGTAATACTAATAATTATTTCTTATCTACAGCGGCGTGGATGAAGGGGGGGGGTTTGATCCTAAGCTCTCGAAGGTAATGATGGTGGGTGAATAGCGATAGCAGGAGCCCCTTATTACGCTTGTGTGTTTTTGTGCTTCATGTTCCTTCATCTCCTGCTATGATGAAGGTCAAAATGGCCGCCAGATTGGCGTTCACTGCGGGATGACAATGACTCATCATTCATTTGATGTAACTATGCCGTTCTGTGCCACTTCTAGCAGCACTTTTAAAAGGAGACATGTTTAATTAAACACTATGTTTAATCACTTGAGTTGGTTTAACTAGTTAACTATCAAACCAGCTGTATTAGTCATGAAAGATTGGGTGGTAATTGTTTTTGAACTCATTTTGATCCACGGTCAGGATTCATTATACTGTCTTTATGTGTAAAGAAAGTTCCAAAACTTTAACGGTGGTTGGTAAACATACATTTTCCAAAGATCTAAGTCGGCCATGACATAGTAGTGTCACACCCTGATCTGTTTCACCTGTCTTTGTGATTGTCTCCACCCCCCTACGGGTGTCACCCATCTTCCCCATTATCCCCTGTGTATTTATACTGGTGTTCTCTGTTTGTCTGTTGCCAGTTCGTCTCGTTTGTCAAGTCAACCAGCGTTTTTGTGTCTAAGCTCCTGCCGTCTCTCTTTTTCTCTCCCTCCTGGTTTTTACCCTTGCCTACCCTGAGCCTGCCTGCCATCCGGTACCGTTGCTCCACCTCTGGTTTACTGACCCCTGCCCGCCTTGACCTATCTATTGCCTGCCCCTGTTGGATAATTAAACCATCTTGCATCTGGGTCTTACCTTCATACCTGACAGTAGTATTTACTTGTGGAATGGTTAGGTGTGTGTCAGACATGGCCAAAGCCTGGGCTGTGTTCATTGGGCACTAGGTGAAAGCAACCAGTTCTGAAACATGCAGGGACCACCTGTACTTGTCCAATAGAAAACATTCACTTTCATTACAAAATTTCGTAAAGTTTTACCCATTGAGTGCATTAATGAACATGACCCAGGCACTGTCATGGAAATTGTAGGCAAGGACGAGGCAGACGGATCGCTTTTCAAACCCCATTCACAGCCACTTGCATGGCTCTTTTAGGCCCTCATCCCTCTCTGTCACTGTGGCACAGATATCGTCAGGGGGGGGGGAAGATGTCTATGAAAAACGTATCAGGTATCATTGATATTGGTATGAAAGACGAATGGTGTCAGTTGAATCCTTCCCCTACTGGGATGCTATTATGGGAAGAAAAAAAAAAAAAAGGAGGGATGGAGAGATGGGAGAGCAGAGAGTGGGGGAGGAGGTGGCTGTGAGAGGCTTTTAAAATGCAAACACCTTTATTAATACACGTATATTGATTTGGATCATCTCGAAAATCACATTACTGTTCCGGGGCTTGTGACGCACAAGTCTGCCTGACGAAAATAGCCAAAGCTGGAAAGCTGCAAAAAATATTACCAGAATGGATAATGCAACGAGGTTGATTTAGACTGCAGGTTTAGGCCTTCACACAGACAATGGATTCAAGCACTCAGCTCTGCATGCATTGACACTGGAAATATAGAGCTGGACAATTGAGACAGAAAAGAACATAACCCCTCAAATACAACTCTTCTAAAGAGGAAGAGGTAATGGGCTAACAATGACCGAAATGAGAATGTATATGAATGGTTAACGCGTTACAGTTTAAACCGAGGGGGAGTGGGGTTCTACTAAGCCAGTGGTCACCAACCTTTTCTGAGTCGAGATCACTTTCGGAGTCAAAACGCATGCCGAGATCTACCGCTCTGATTTTCTATTAACATGACTTTTAAAAAATTAAGTCTATGCAACATTTAACTATTTAAAAACAGTACTGTAGCAATGAGGTTTGTGCATTAAGCTATTGGCCCAATACATTATCACCGCATACTGGCTTTGCTTGAATTTACCTACCAACGTATTGTTCGGGACATTTAAAAAAATATATATTTCAAAAGTTGAGGTAGGTTATATGATCACACCGATAATAGATCCATTGTTATATTACTTGTGAGGCACAGCTGAGTGAGCATACATTTAAATAATTAGCTTTTTATTTGACTGGGATGATGATGCCTGCATCTGACGGTCAGTTTCAGCGGAGGGAGGGAGAGAGCAGCAGACTGGTTGAGAGCAGCAGACCAGCTGATGGCGAAACTCGAGTCGCACCGCATTATTTCTGCCTCATGCACAAATTCATGTTGTTACTCCTATGAACAGAGAAAGTGAAATATTCCTTGATATTAAAAAAGACCCAAGCCGCTAATAATAACAACAACGCAAGCCTATAGCTACACTTTCCTACTCATTCATTACTGCTGCACTGCTTGTTGTAGCGCTGAGTGGAAATGGGAAGAACGCGCATTGTATGGCTTATAAAAGTGTTGAATACAAAGTTTGAACAGTGCTGAGTAAGAACTTAAATATGAACTCACTCATAAAAACAGCAGCTCTTTGCTGTATTCGTTGACAGTCTCTCTCTAGTCATGGTTTTAAACGTTTTGAAATCTCACAGTATCAATTTTGCCGTAGCTTTCTTTTATGCCTGCTATGTTACTGCAGACTCGGTCATCTCGGTCAGCAGAGTTTGTACCTTCAGACACATGAAATGGCAACAGTTTGCCTACCCGGTGCGCAGGGCAGCTGAATTGAATTGGCTGCACCTACCACCAACAGCCCGAAACTAATTAAAAAAATAGGAACACAAGGCTTTATCGTTGGGTTTTTTACATAAATGTTTGGGATCGACTAGAAATGCCTTGGACCGGTTGGTGACCACTGTACTAAGCTATATGGAGTTGTTTTCATACGGTCATACCAAGGATAATTTTGCTATTTGATTTAAAATTTTAAGACCCCTTGAAGTACCAAAAAACTATACTACAAATGTATTTGATGAAACATTTTATTCAGCCTTACTGCTTATTGAATAACAGTGTAACGTGTGCGCTGGGAGTCGGGAAGCAAGGTAAGGGAGTGAATAACTTAATAAATGAACGAAACATAATACAAAACAAGCAACACAAACAACGCACAGACATGAAACTGAAACAGAAACAGTAACGGACCGGTCACCTGAGGCGCTGGAACCTGTCAATCCGGATAGACCGCCAGAGAGAGCATATGTGACAAACAGATTCACTACATGGAACGACCGATAGTCCTCCCCCCCAAAAAATCTAAAGGAAGTTTGTTCTGAAGTGTATGTCCTATATCCGAGAGCTATAAGAAAGATCAGGAAATATATTTATTTAAAAAATACATGTATTGAACCCCTTATTCTTGGCACTAAACAGTCTCCATAATATACTGTACTTCCATTTAAAAAAATCAACTGGTACCGGGTGACCTTCAGACGAGTCTTGTGACTCCTGTGGCTGTACAAGAGCAAAACAACTGACATGTAAGTGTTCGTGAGAGTCTCACCATTCCACAAAGGGGTTATTAGTGTGTAGCCCAAACTGTTCGGACACTACAGACAGAAGTTGGCAGATCAGCTGTATCGAATTCAGACGCTTGTGGGGGTCGTAGAGCAAAACTGAGAACACCATCGTCTTTGCGAGAGTCTCATCATTCCATAGAGGGGCCAAACCATTCAGACGCTACAGACGATTTTTTGAGAAGACCGATTTTCTTCATGTCTTATGGTCTGACAAACACCGCTCTAGCTCTGTCGCCATTCACCACAGTCCTGGTCCTGTGTGGCTCAGCTGGTAGAACATGGCAGAGCATTAGTAGAGCATGGCGTTGCAACGCCAGGGTTGTGGGTTTGATTCCCAAAGGGTACCAGTGTGAAAATGTATGCACTCACTACTTACTGTATGTCGCTCTGGATAAGAGTGCCTGCTAAAATGTGGAAGTGCGACGTTGGTGGATTGAGACGCATCCAAAGCACCAGATATCTCAAGCTTAAACTAACAGATTTTTATGAGTATTTTTTTATTAACCTAATTCGATTTTTGTGGGGGAGCGGACATCGACTCTAGGTTAATTTGTCAATTTTATTAATGTTTTCTCTGGATATGTTGTTGTATTGTCATAACATTATAATTGCCATGACACTGGAATAACTATTTGGCCATCAACGGTTCCAACTTACCTCACTATACAAGAGCACAAAGGAGAGCCTTGGAAGTAACATTGGTTGGAGTGACTAGATGTTCCAACCAGTCCCAAGAAGCAAGTCAAAATTATAGGCTGTTGTATTGGAACATAACGCTTACCTTTACAGTTTTTTACAATCGCTAGGACCCATTTCTCAATACTTAGGTCACTTTTTCAAAACTCTTCACACAGTGAGCACAAGAGCAATCTATTTGGGGTGAAACTGTGGATCATTTTTCATTGCTTTGGCACAAAATGCATTCAATGACTACAACTTTCAAATTTGATCAATTGTTTTCTCACTCAGACACAACTACCAACAAAACTCTATGTACCTACAGTCCTATTTGAACATGTTGTCATACTCTTTTCAAAACTGTTAAAATTAAATTCAAAACCTAACATAACACAAAATTGAATAAGACAGCAATTTGCTACATTTCTACAGTAATACTGCATTGAAATATATTCCAAATCTAAAAAATTAAATACTATCAAAATAGTTAGACCAACCACAGCTGATTCCCATTGTAGCTGAACACCTACCCGGGTGTTAGTCTTTCAATTGCATTACCATCTATATTAAAGGGGACATTTTAGGAATAATGCTGTACTGTGATGTAAACATGGACCCAGCCAGAAATAGAGAAGTGGCTGACAGAGGAAGAAGAGTGGCTGCGAGAGGGAGAGGGAGAGGGAGGGGGAGTGGGAGTGGGAGTGGGAGTGGGAGAGGGAGAGGGAGAGGGAGAGGAGTACGTATGCGTGGTGGAAGAAGACTGAGACGAAGATCAAGAGCTGTAGTCTCAGATGAGATTAGGGCCGCTATAATTGATCCTGTAATAAATCATGGTCTATCAATGATAGAGGCTGGTCTGAGAGTACAGCCAAATCTGCAACGCTCAACAGTATCATCTACTGTTACATATTTCCGGCAAAACAACAAGGTAAGATGTGCATTCTACAAGGGCAGCTGACTGAACTGCACATTACAGAAGTAAGTTGAGCAAAGCCTCCAAACCCACTTGTGTGTCATTGTTTTTGTATTTCTGCTTAGGACCCAACAATTACCTCCCACAGGTGGTAAAGGGAGGATTTTCACTGCTGTGCAGGAAACTGAAATTGTTGATATGATCATCAGAAACAATGGCATAAAACTCACAGAGATTCGGGACAGAGTGTTGGCAGACAACATTACATTTGGAGATATTCACAATGTAAGCATAACAACTATTTCTAGAGTCCTGAAACAACATAAAGTCAGGATGAAGCAGTTGTACACTGTCCCCTTTGAGAGGAACTCTGAACGAATCAAGCAACTTAGGAACCCATATTTCCAGTTAAGATGACTATAAAATACAGAACTGGTTTTGAACAAAACCAAACAGGGCAGAGGCACATAATGGCATGTTTTTAGGTATAATGTAAACTACCATAATAGCCTAACTCTTATGTTGCCTTAAAGAGTCATGGAGATTGAAGCCAGGCAAACACCCGATACATTCATCTACAGTATGTGGATGAGGTTAGTTTCAACTTGGCCAAAACACAGCGGCGGAGAAGAAATGTGGAAAAAGAGCCACAGTGGATGTCCAGGGCCAGAGGGGTGCCAACATCACAATGTGTGCAGCAATATCCTCTAATGGATTGCTGTTACACAAACGACTAATTGGGCCACACAACACAAGCGACCTCTTTGGAAGGGTTGTGCCAGGTGAGGAAAGGGTTGCAGTGAGGCGAAATCGGCCAACATTTGTAATTGTATGAGACAATGTGGCCTTTCACCACTCCCGTGCAGTCACAGAGTGGTTTTCACCCCATCCCAGGATGGTGTCACTTTTCCTCCCACCTTACTCTCCATTCCTCGACCCCATAGAGGAATTATTTTCCTCATGGAGGTGGAAGGTTTATGACCACCATCCACATGATCAAATGTCCCTCCTGGACGCAATGAATGCTGGATGCCTGGACATATCTGCAGACGATTGCCAGGGATGGACCAGGCATGCCAAAATATTATTTCCTAGGTGTATTGCCCAAGATGACATAAGATGTGATGTGGATGAGAACTTGTGGCCAAATGCAGAAGACAGGGTTGACTAGTATTGCTACTGTATCTGTATCGGTAGATGGTGTAAATACAAATTATTGTATTTTGGAATCACTCAATGCCAAAAAAGGACACAAAGCATATTGCATCATTTCTGATCCATACCTGCAACATACAGTTGAAGTCAGAAGTTTACATACACTTAGGTTGGAGTCATTAAAACTCGTTTTTCAACCACTCCAAATATTTCTTGTTAACAAACTATAGTTTTGGCAAGTCGGTTACGACATCTACTTTGTGCATGACACAAGTAATTTTTCCAACAATTGTTTACAGACAGATTATTTCACTTATAATTCACTGTATCACAATTCCAGTGGGTCAGAAGTTTACATACACTAAGTTGACATGCCTTTAAACAGCTTGGAAAATTCCAGAAAATTATGTCATGGCTTTAGAAGCTTCTGATAGTCTACATTACATTTTTTGAGTCAATTGGAGGTGTACCTGTGTATTTATTTCAAGGCCTACCTTCCAACTCAGTGCCTCTTTGCTTGACATCATGGGAAAATCAAAATAAATCAGCCAAGACCTCAGACAAAAAAATTGTAGACCTCCACAAGTCTGGTTCATCCTTGGGAGCAATTTCCAAACGCCTAAAGGTACCACGTTCATCTGTACAGGCAATAGTACGCAAGTTTAAACACAATGGGACCCCGCAACCGCCATACCGCTCAGGAAGGAGACGCGTTCGGTCTCCTAGAGATGAACGTACTTTGGTGCGAAAAGTGAAAAACAATCCCAGAACAACAGTAAAGGACATTGTGAAGATGCTGGAGGAAACAGGTACAAAAGGAACTATATCCACAGTAAAACGAGTCCTATATGGACATAACCTGAAAGGCCACTCAACAAGGAAGAAGCCACTGCTCCAAAACTGCCATAAAAAGCCAGACTACGGTTTGCAACTGCACATGGGGACACATATCATACTTTTTGGAGAAATGTCCTCTGGTCTGATGAAACAAAATTTAACTGTTTGGCCATAATGACCATTGTTATGTTTGGAGGAAAAAGGGGGAGGCTGCAAGCCGAAGAACATCATCCCAACCGTGAAGCACGGGGGTGGCAGCATCATGTTGTGGGGGTGCTTTGGTGCAGGAGGGACTGGTGCACTTCACAAAATAGATGGCATCATGAGAGATGAAAATTATGTGGATATATTGAAGCAACATCTCAAGACATCAGTCATGAAGTTAAAGCTTGGTCGCAAATGGGTCTTCCAAATGGACAATGACCCCAAGCATACTTTCAAAGTTGTGGCAAAATGGCTTAAGGACAACAAAGTCAAGGTATTGGAGTGACAATCACAAAGCTCTGACCACAATCCTATAGAAAATTTGTGGGCAGAGCTGAAAAAGCGTGTGCGAGCAAGGAGGCCTACAAACCTGACTCAGTTACACCAGCTCTGTCAGGAGGAATGGGACAAATTTCACCCAACTTATTGTGGGAAGCAGTTGGAAGGCTACCCGAAACGTTTGACCCAAGTTAAACAATTTAAAGGCAATGCTACCAAATACTAATTGAGTGTATGTGAACTTCTGACCCACTGGGGATGTGATGAAAGAAATAAAAGCTGAAATAAATAATTCTCTCTACTATTATTCTGACATTTCACATTCTTAAAATAAACTGGTGATCCTAACTGACCTGAGACAGGGAATTTTTACTTGGATTAAATGTCAGGAATTGTGAAAAACTGAGTTTAAATGTATTTGGCTAAGGTGAATGTAAACTTCCGACTTCAACTGTATATTGCAGTGAATTCTAAACAGTAGAGAGGTGTCATTCTTGTTATGTAAAGATTTTTTACAAAAGAGAACATTGTGTAACGCTACCTGTTGTTAGTGTTTTTAGGTCATTGTTTTATGAGTGACAAAGTGTGCTTGTTGGGTGACCACCTTTTCTAGAGCTAAGGAAGAATGAGTTGATTTGAGACGTGTGAAGTGTTTTGGTAATTTTACTGCATTTTGGATGTGAAATGAACTGCTGTGCCAAGCTGAAAGTTGGTTAGGAGGGTTTTGAAAAAGTGACCTAAATATTGAGAAATGGGTCCTAGCGATTGTAAAAAAATATATATATATATTTTTTTTTAACTGTAATACCAAGTGAATTAAATGATGATAAATGATTTGATGATGATGATTAAAATCTCACTGCTCAGTGGAGAGAGAGAAAAAAATAGAGAGAGTCAAGGGAGGGAGAGACAATGAGAGAGAGTGGAGGGAGAGAGAGAGGCAGCAAGAGAGTGTGGGGGGTCAGGGGGCCTCAGAAGGGCTGGGATAAGCAAAGAGGTCACTCACCATACTCACCCGACTGCTGATGGCCAAATCATTTATAATGAGACATTAAGAAATATTGAATCATTTTCTGATACTGTTAGGGTTCGTTCCTTACGTCCTTCTTTGTCAATCATTGGTTCATTGGTGAAATTAGCATTATGACAATATCTTTAATTAAATCATTCAAAAACCTTTATTAATGCAATTGCATACAGAAGTTGACAAACAGGAACATAGCACGCATGTTTCTGAGTAAGTTCTGCCTCAAACAAAAGGTCTCCAGTGGTTTTATTAAACCGAAGTCCCGCCTTAGTGATGTCACTAACTAGTCATTACCTTTTTACTCCTGAGACCAAAACCCTATATAAACAATGGCTTTTAGTGTTATCTTAAACTTAGCAGTAAACGTCCACTCCCCAAAGCTGATTTCTTGTGGAATGTTTGACTAGCCTTATCTCCTCCACTCCCCTGCAGAGCTCCTTCTTCACAGTCACACATTACTCAGAAGGGCCTCTTCATAATGAAATAGAGAGAAATAAAAACAATTGTGGAATACTAAACCTCTACAATGAATTTGTATTGTTAATCTGTAGTCTATGACCCTATAAATGTAAAGAGGGAGGGGTCTTATAACCCCTCCCTTTCTATTAATGTAACATAAGCATAATCAATTATTCTAATACTCCAAACATTTGTACGGCGAGGTCCAGTCTGCAAACTGTCACAAGATATATTGTCTGACTGGCACCCCCAGGTTTTGTCTCATCTGGAAATGAATGAGTAGGTTGAAGTGGCCCATAGACACTGATCTTGCATCAGTTTAGCATTTTCCCCACTAATGGTGTCACGTTCTGACCAGTTCTTGTGTGTTTTGCTTGTTTTAGTGTTGGTCAGGACGTGAGCTGGGTGGGCATTCTATGTTGTGTGTCTAGTTTGTCTGTTTCTATGTTTGGCCAAATATGGTTCTCAATCAGAGGCAGGTGTTTTGTGTTGTCTCTGATTGGGAATCATATATAGGTGGCTTGTTTTGTGTTGGGATTTGGTGGGTGGTTGTTTCCTGTCTTTGTGTTTTCTCTGCACCAGATAGGGCTGTATCGGTTTGCCACATTTATTATTTTGTATCGTGTTAAGTGTTCACTGTTTATCGTTTTATTAAACATGTTGAGCACTGGCTACGCTGCGTGTTGGTCCGATCCCTGTTACACCCTCTCTTCTCGTGAAGAGAGGGAAGGCTGCCGTTACAAATGGTTAGGATTGGAAGAGGGAAAGCTAATCCTAGATCTGTACCTAGAGGAAACGTAACCCCAGATTATCCCTGAACGTCGGTCTAGACCATTGTTACAAACAAAGAGCATTTTGGTTCAGTTGTCAACTACTTTTGCATACAAAGTACAACATTGCTGTGGGGTTCCCAATAATAGTGTATAGCAAGTCATAAATACTTTCACACATACTTGCATACTAGTTGGAATGCATGCCAAATGCTAGTGTAGCGAACAAATAGGTTTCGGTGTCAATGTCAATATCAAAGGTGGCCAGACCACACACTTGTGTGACAGACTTGTGTCATGTGACATATTTGTGTGTCATTTTTCTTCTTGGTGAGGGAATATTAGCGTGTTTCACCTTCCAACGCATCGTGAATGTTTGGAGGTTGCTGGACTCCGTTTTCCCGGGGGGGTACAGCACTTGTAACATCCTTTAGCATCACACCTCTGTATCCCCCTCTGTGCTTTTTAGCTGCTTTGCTTTCAGTGACATTGCGGCCAAACCCTCCCTGTCCTTTGTGAAGTGCGTTTGTGTGCATATGCGTGTGTTTGTGTGTGTGTGTGTGTGTGTGTGTGTGTGCGTGCACGCGTGTGTGAATTACTCAGGCTTCTGGGTTGTGTGTATACAAAATATTTAAGTACCTTTGAACGGGGTATGGTAGTAGGTGCCAGGCACACCGGTTTGTGTCAAGAACGCTGCCGGGTTTTTCACGCTCAACAGTTTCCTGTGTATCAAGAATGGTCCAGGCAACTTGACGCAACTGTGAGAAGCATTGGAGTCAACATGGACCAGCATCCCTGTGGAACGCTTTCGACACCTTGTGGAGTCCATGCCCTGATGAATTGAGGCTGTTCTGAAGGCAAAAGGGGGGGGGGGGACAACTCAATATTAGGAAGGTGTTCCTAATGTTTAGTATACTCAGTCTATATCACACAACCAAGATCCCTTCTCTGTTCCTGAATAGATATACATTTAACACGAGACACAAACCGCAGAGGACACTGCACACATATTCTATGGACGCATCCTTCTAGGCAGAGTTCCTCTGTTCAGTTTCTGTGTTCTTTTACCCATCTTAAACATTTATTTTTATTGGCCAGTCTGAGATTTGGCTTTTTCTTTGCAACTCTGCCTAGAAGGTCAGCATCCCGGAGTCGCCTCTTCACTGTTGACTTTGAGACTGGGGTTTTGCGGGTACTATTTAATGAAGCAGCCAGTTGAGGACTTGTGAGGCGTCTGTTTCTCAAACTAGACACTCTAATGTACTTGTCCTCTTGCTCAGTTGTGCACCGGGGCCTCCTAGTCTAAAGAAGGCTAGTTTTAACATAATTGCAAAAGGGTTTTCTAATGATCAATTAGCCTTTTATCGCTCCTGCTGTGTTCTGGTCGAATTGGACCGATTTACAAGTTTTCTCTCTGAAAGATTTTGTTAAATTAATCTGATTGTCATAAGGTTCGATGTCTTTGTCCACACAGGGCATTTTCATAAAATGTTGGGTGTTTTATTTAACTTTGGTACACCTGTGATGTTCCCAGTCATTAGAAATTAATGGGTGAGACTACAATTAGTGTATTAAATTCAGGCACATGCCCATTCATCAGATGGACACACTTCCTCTCCCAGACCCCCACATGCATGTGTGTTTGAGCACACACACACCTCACTCCCCTTCTTGGCTTCCATGGCAACCCCCACGGGATTTCAATAATATATAGAACTTTTCTCGCAGCTCTGGTATATAAAGCTTTTTTGAGACCTTGCTCACAATTCATTCTGTGGCAGCACAATGACCAAACAATATACTGTATGTGAGGCTCTTGATCATATCTTTGATCATGACATTGGTGAGGAGGAGAGAGTCCTTGTTAAACTTTGACACAAAGTAGTCTGTGATCAATAGCGCAGTATGTTTTATCTGAGTATTTGTTATAGTCAAAATAATCCATACATTATGCTTTTTTAAACTCAAAAACAAGTTGTATGAGCTCAGGTCAATGAGGCCTACAGGACTACTTTTTAGGACTGTCTTTCAAAGATAATTCGTAAAAATCCAAATAACTACACAGATCTTCATTGTAAAGGGTTTAAACACTGTCTCTCATGCTTGTTCAATGAACCATAAACAATTAATGAACATGCACCTGTGGAACGGTGGTTAAGACACTAACAGCTTACAGACGGTAGGCAATTAAGGTCACAGTTATGAAAACTTAGGACACTAAACAGGCCTTTCTACTGACTCTGAAAAACACCAAAAGAAAGATGCCCAGGGTCCCTGCTCATCTGCATGAACGTGCCTTAGGCAAGCTGTAAGGAGGCATGAGGACTGCAGATGTGGCCAGTGCAATAAATTGCAATGTCCATACTGTGAGACGCCTAAGACAGCGGTACAGGGAGACAGGACGGACAGCTGATCGTCCTCGCAGTGGCAGACCACGTGTAACAACACCTGCACAGAATCGGTACATCCGAACATCACACCTGCGGGACACGTACAGGATGGCAACAACAACTGCCCGAGTTACACCAGGAATGCACAATCCCTCCATCAGTGCTCAGACTGTCCGCAATAGGCTGAGAGAGGCTGGACTGAGGGCTTGTAGGCCTGTTGTAAGTGCTCTTCACTGACGAGTCACGGTTTTGTCTCACCGGGGTGATGGTCGGATTCGCGTTTATCATCGAAGGAACGAGCGTTACACCGAGGCCTGTACTCTGGAGCGGGATCGATTTGGTGGTGGAGGGTCCGTCATGGTCTGGGGCGGTGTGTCACAGCATCATCGGACTGAGCTTGTTGTCATTGCAGGCAATCTCAATGCTGTGCGTTACAGGGAAGACATCCTCCTCCCTCATGTGGTACCCTTCCTGCAGGCTCATCCTGACATGACCCTCCAGCATGACAATTCCACCAGCCATACTGCTCGTTCTGTGCGTGATTTCCTGCAAGACAGGAATGTCAGTGTTCTGCCATGGACAGCGAAGAGACCGGATCTCAATCCTATTGAGCACGTCTGGGACCTGTTGGGTCGGAGGGTGAGGGCTAGGGCCATTCCCCCCAGAAATGTCCGGGAACGTGCAGGTGCCTTGGAGGAAGAGTGGGGTAACATTTCACAGCAAGAACTGGCAAATCTGGTACAGTCCATGAAGAGGAGATGCACTGCAGTACTTAATGCAGCTGGTGACCACACCAGATACTGACTGTCACTTTTGATTTTGACCCCCCCCCCTTTTGTTCAGGGACACATTATTCAATTTCTGTTAGTCACATGTCTGTGGAACTTGTTCAGTTTGTCTCAGTTGTTGAATCTTGTTATGTTCATACAAATATTTACACATGCAAAGTTTGCTGAAAATAAACACAGATGACAGTGAGAGGACGTTTCTTTTTTTGCTGACTTTATATACCAGTTTCATTAAGGAACAAAAAAATCGACAGCTGTGTCATATAGATTGCAAAATAGTTGGGAAGAGATTTTCGATGTACCGATTCCATGGCACATGGTTTATGAACTGACACACAATGTTCCGCTCCTCCTGAAAGCCTTAATCTGCTCACTTAAATTAATCGAGATCTTGGTCATGGTACTAGAGTATGTTGTTACAGCATAATCAAAGAGAGGACAATTGGCGATCTGCTGTATACTTATGGATTTTTGTAACCTGGAGTCATACCTTTCCAGTACTCCCTACATTGGAATAACAAAAGAAGCCATTCACCCATGATGGGCTATTAGCAGGACAATAGACTCTTGCCAAGAAGGAGGGTAGGAAAGGAGGGTTGGGGGCGCATTGTATTTAAAGACACTGCACAGTAGATTAATAAACATATGCATTTTGAAATAGCAAAAAAAAAAAAAATCAATAATTCATTTAAATAACATATAAAAGCCCCTTAGATATTCTCTGTAAGGTTTTACATTCCTAAATCAATATCACAGACCAGATTTGCCCTAACAAAAAATGCCACTTAGATATTCATTTAGAATCCTCCAATCCTCTAAATTGAATTAGATCTATTTTTTAAACAAGCCATAGAAAGTTGGTTACAATTTCATTTTAATCCACCAGAAAAGACAGAACAAGTAATACAACAAATATTGTGGTTAATCTCAAATACACTAATTGATTAAAAAAAAAAAAAAATCGGAAACCTTAAAAAAAAAAGGTTAAATCTTTGTAAAATATATCATAAACCAGACTGGTGGAGTTATTTCACACATGCAGCTAACACAAATATATGGAAATGTCTGCTCTAACCAAAATTACAAATAACTAATTGCAGCATCACCGCAAAAATGGAAGAGGCAAGTGGAAGGGGAAGTAAGGAACATGATTTCAAACACTTGTTTTTCACAAGGGCTATTAGCAGGACAATAGACATGATGTGGTCTGAAAAAACAGTCTCTGACATAGGGTCCAGCATATCTCTTGATGATGTCATTGGATGTCTTGCCAGCTTTGATCCATGCCTGGGTCTGCAGGACGCAAAGTTCTTTGTTTGTCAGACGAATATATACACGTATTTATATAAATATATATATATACAGAAAATGTCTTACAGAGCCATTCCATAAATCAAACTGTTCAACTGTCTTCTGACTGTGATTAGAGCGATGTTGATGTTGTGCCATGATGCCAGCATCTTCAACCATCAGTGAGTCGATGGCTTGAATAGTCTCGCCCGGAAATGGAATACAATGTAAAAATGTGCAGCATACAGTGAAGACCAGCAGTCAATTTATTTAAGCATTATTTTTTAGCATTATTAGGCCTACGTAACAGTATTGTAGCCTACTGTATCTGCTCATTTTCCTGGGCTTTCGCGTTCGGCGTAACACAGGTGAATAGCACTGTCCATAATCTCCAAGTCTAACAGTTTTTTATCGACATATTTAATTATTCAAGGGTCCTTTCTCTTCTCTGTGCTGGAGTTCTTTTAATAAGAATACAAAACAAGCCATCCTCCCTTGATGGGCTATCAGCAGGACAATAGACTCTCAATAGAGTCCACCAAATGCATTGTTTTGTAACCACATCTGGATAGATCCATAACATATTACTATGGGAATAAATATCCCGAAATGACAGAAATATTGGAATAAAATAGACAAATGAAGGCAACAAATTGTTGCTTACTGGAACATCCAAAGTCATCCAATTGTTACAATAGGATTTGAAGCAATAGTCTACCTGTGCGTGGTCAACTATTTCAGCACCGTTTCACGCTGCTCTGAGACAAGCATGGGGACTGGTCTTGATAAATCAATGAGATTTTTATTTTCACTGAATCTCCGTTTGGGTATTGGTTAGACTACAATTAGGGTATGGAAATGTTAGGATTATTTTGCTCTTCACTCGCAGTCACTTAGCAGCCTACTCCCGACCGGTCACTTTGTACAGCGTCATATTTTCCCCTGAGGGTTTCGTTTTTATTACATTTTTTGGAATAGAAACACTATAGTATTAATCAAATTAATTAAGCTACATTTCTTAGCTTTTCTTAAAATGTGCAAAAAAAGGTTTTAAATTCTCTAGTACAGCCAATATTAAAAACAGTCAAATTCTTCTCAAAGATGCCCTCTGGTGGTCAAACTAGCACTAACTAGCATTAATGGCTGACACTTAAATAACGTGCCATAGAATTCTGAGGCAGCCCGCAAGCTGTGCTGCAGTACAACGCAACTTTTAAAGGAAGAACCACTGGCTATATCCAGGAAAGCAAAAAGCTGTCCCTGAAATAGTGTAGAAGAGATAATACAAAAGACACTGCTGTGACTCTTATGTGGATGATGTTACAAATATTTGTTGGTCTGATGTGATTAATAAGGAGCATCCAGATGCTGCATTTGATGAATTTATGAAATTGCTTCTTCCAATAATTGATAAACATGCACCTCTTAAGAAGCGCAGTGTCAGAACTGTTTGGGCTTAATGGATTGATAAGGAATTGAAAACTGTATGGTTGAAAGAGATGGATTGGCTAAGAAAGGAGTGGCTAATAAGTCTGGCTACACATTTGACCGTCTGACTTACTGCAAACTGAGAAATGATTCGACTGAACTCAACAAAAAGATGAAGAAACTGTATTATGAAGTCAAGATGAATGATTTTAAAGAATTATTTAAAAAAATATTATGAGTACTTTAAATGAATCGAATCAGATAGCTTGTTCATCACGAAAACCATTTGATATTGCTAATAATTTGAAAGATTACTTCATTAGCAAAGTGAGCAAACTTAGGAAGGAAATTCCTACAATGAAAAGTGTGACATCGTGCTCATGCATTTAAAAAAAATTATGAAAGAAAAGCATTGTAAGTTTGAATTTTGTAAAGTTAGAGTGGGTGATGTGGAAAAATAATTATTGTTATCGATCAATAATGACAAACCTCCTGGCATTGACAACTTAGATAGAAAGCTACTCAGGATGGTAGCTGACTCTATAACCACTCCTATCTGTCATATCTTTAATCTGAGTCTAGAGGAAAGTCTTTGACCTCAGGCCTGGAGGGAAGCCATAGTCATTCCGTTACCCAAGAGTGGTAAAGCGGCCTTTACTGGTTTTAACAGCAGATCTATCAGCCTGCACCCAGCTCTTAGCAAACTGTTGGAAAAAATAGTGTTTGACCAAATACAATGCTATTTCTCTCTAAACAAATTAACAACAGACGCTCGTATTTGGCTGGCTGAAGCTAGAAAAAGAGCGGAGGGGGCCAAGAAAAAGGGAGCTACTAAGGAGGAAGAATTAGGTAGCCAGAAGCAGACAGAGAGGACTCCCACGTCTCCTACAGAGATTTCACCTAAACTCAAATTAGGGGGAGAGGGAAAATCCAAACGACGAGGTGGTGGTAATGAAACGGAGGCAGCCGCGTCAGGTGCCGCCCGCCCCGTTACACCCTCCCCCATATGCTGGTCCTCAGGGAGCTGAGGGAGGAAGAGAGGAAGAGGCACAGAAAGGAGGACAGGATTTAGCAAACTTATTGAGAAAGTGGATAGAGGTAGAGAAAGGGAGAAAGTTGAGAAAAGTGGATAGACAGTCAAAAGAAAGGGGGAGATAGATGCTTTAACTGTCACAAACCGGGTCATTTTGCTAGAGATTGTGAGGCACCGTGTAAACACTGCAATAGAATAGGCCATAATCACCGAGACTGTAAAAAGAGAGAACAGGTTGAGTCAGAGCATCTGACAGTAACTATCGGGGTAATTGTAGACAAACATAAAGGAAGCCTTAAGGGGAAGGGACCTAAGAGAGAAGGGGGGACAGGATCAGACGCTAGAAAATGTTTCAATGGCGATGAGATAGGACATTAAAACAGGTTAAATTGAAAGACTAATTCCTTCAAAATAATAGCAAGACGATTTCGATGTAATACGTTGTCTTGCCTAAATGGTCTGCGGGAATAACCTATTGAGAATGGAGTCGTATTTAAATGACTGAACCATAGAAGAGACGGTTACCTAAATCTAATGAATTCTAAATAATAGCGGAGAGATAATTGCGATAGAGTTGTGCCCATCGAAATGTGTTTTTATTCTTATGGATTGACTGATGTCGGATAAAAGCTTTGTGATAGTTTCTGGTTATTGATTCTTGGTTTGATTGTTTAGGTAACAGCAGGGAATTGAAACAGGAAGTTAATGTATTCTAACATTTTAATCTGTTTCCAGTACGTGGAACAATGTCAGGTCAGTAAAGTGGATTGCAGTTTGAGTTCATTTTATTTTACAGGGACAGTGAACATTAATCACAGTTGTGTGTGTCTAATGGCTGGGTATTCCTATCAAGCACTTTGAGAGACTGGTTGCAGACAGACTAAATGGGTTTTAATGTTGCCAAGCAAGCTTGGGCAGAACTAGTCAAGTAGTAGGGGAATTTCAGAGATTTGAAGTAAAGTATTGTATCCAAGGGTAGCGCATGTTCAATTAAGTACATATAACCATTGAGGAAATGTAAAACTTATGATTGGAGGGAGTACAATGGAATTATCATTATTATTAGGGTTTGTTTGTAGTCAACGTTTGGGTTTCTGAATCGGGGGAGTATAATGAATGCTGACCAAGTGTTTTTTTCTGGGAAAAGGAGTGCTTCATTGTCTCTCTTTGGAATGTTTTCTGGGGGCTGTAATCTTGAAGGGAACGAGTGAGATAGAGGCATATTTCTACTAAATTGAAAAGGTCTGGAAATGCTTTGTTTGTTTTTAACCTTTGGGTTTGAGGAGATTCCATTTTTCTTTTAGACACGATATCTTAAAGGGGTACACACACATATGGAATATTAGAAGTTGTATTTTCCGAGTTTTAATTAAACACGTGAATTCTTTAGATAAAGGGAATGTTCTGGGAACCTGGGATACAACTTGTAGAAAATGTTTGATGGTTTTTCTTTCATTTGTCTAATATAGTAAGAAACACTACTGTGAAAGGGTGGTATGACTTTTGACCTCTATCATGGCTTTCCTTTGTGGTCTGATCAGCCTCATGGGAGGGCCATTTGGATAATGAATTTAAGGTCATTTGTAATACTGATTTTAAGGTGGCTTAAGTAATGTTTAGAAATCTAGCAAAGTTTTATTTTCCTTCAGGGAGTCAGCTGTTGTTGTATGCAGTGTAAGACATTTGGCACTTAGAGATTACTACCATAGACATGTGATTTTTCTAAAATCCATGAGTTCAGACAGGGAGACAGTGAGACATTTAGTAAATATTTGGAAACAACCCATATTTAATACTGACGGTTGTGGGAAGGAGCGACAGACAGATAGTAGAAAAGGCAGACGGAGAAGGGCTCCCCCGCCCTATGTGGAGGCCTAAGGTGACCTTGATGGTTTGGGAGTATGAGTAGAAGGAGGGGGGTGGGGGGGTGGCCAGGAAGTGAGTAAGCTAGAGAGAGAGCAGAAGGCATTTGAGGAGAATGAGAGGGAGAGACTGGGAGTGAGGAGCAGGAGACCTGGAGCATTACGAAGGTTAGAATCTCATAATAAGCCAGGATTGAGAGAAGATAGAAGTGACACAGAATAATTAGAAGACGATGAGATGATACCCCAATTGCCACTCATTAGCGTACTTATAGAGAAGGGCACTCCGAATGTGCTGCACTGACAAATGACTGATTGTTTGAAAGAAATTGATAAGAAGATTGTGGCAGCTGTACTGTTAGATTTCAGTGCAGCCTTTGATATTATTGACCAAAACCTGTTGTTGAGAAAACGTATCTGTTATGGCTTGTCAACTTCTGCTATATTCTGGATCCAGAGCTATCTATCTAATATAACCCAGAGGGGTTTCTTTAATGGAAGCTTCTCTAATGTCAAACATGTAAAGTGCGGTGTACTGCAGGCCAGCTCTCTAGGCCCTCTACTCTTTTCTATTTTTACCAATGACCTGCCACTGGCATTAAACAAAGCTTGTGTGTCCATGTATGCTGATGATTCAACCATATACGCATCAGCAACCACAGCTAATGAAGTCACTGAAACCCTTTGACAAAGAGTTGCAGTCTGTTTTGGAATAGGTGGCCAGTCATTTTTTAAATTTGTAATTGTATCTTTATTTAACTAAGCAAGTCAGTTAAGAAAAAAATGCTTATTTTCAATGACAGCCTAGGAACAGTGGAATAACTGCCTTGTTAAGTGGCAGAATGAGAGATTTTGTATTTATTTTTATTTTTTACCTTTTCAGCTTGGGGATTTGATCTGGCAACCTTTCGGTTACTAGTCCAATGCTCTAACCACTAGGCTACCTGCCGCACTAGTCCTGAACATCTCTAAAACTAAGAGCATTGTAAACTGTCATGGTCAAAACATATACTGTAGATTCAATGGCTGCAAAGATAGGGAAAGGTCTGTCTGTAATAAAGAGATGCTCTGCTTTTTTGACACCACACTCCACAAAGCAAGTCCTGCAGGCTCTAGTTGTATCTTATCTTGATCATTGTCCAGTCATATGGTCAAGTGTTGCAAAAAAGACCTAGTTAAGCTGCAGCTGACCCAGAACAGAGCCGCATGTCTTGCTCTTCATTGTAATCAGAGGTCTAATATTCATACTATGTATGCCAGTCTCTCTTGGCTAAGAAAGACTGTGTCACTTCTGACACACACACTTACCCCACCAGACATGCACCAGGGGTCTTATCACAGTCCCCAGGTCCAGAACATATTCAAAGAAATGTATAGTATTATACAGAGTCATGAGTGCATGGAACTCGCTTCAATCTTATATAGTGCAAGCGAACAGCAAACCTGGTTTAAAAAAACTAACTAAGCAACCCCTCATGGCACAACACCTCTCTCCCATGTGACCTACTTCTTGTGTGTATACAGTGCCTTGCAAAAGTATTCATCCCCCTTGTCATTTTTCCTATTTTGTTGCATTACAACCTGTAATTTAAATTCATTTTTATTTGGATTTCATGTAATGGACACACACAAAATAGTCCAAATTGGTGAAGTGAAAAGAAAAACAAAAAATATATATATTTTTTTTTTAATTAAAAATTAGAAAAGTGGTATGTGCATAGGTATACACCCCCTTTGCTATGAAGCCCCTAAATAATATCTGGTGCAACCAATTACCTTCAGAAGTCACATAATTAGTTAAATAAAGTCCACCTGTGTGCAATCTAAGTGTCACATGATCTGTCACATAATCTCAGTATATATACACCTGTTCTGAAAGGCCCCAGAGTCTGCAACACCACTAAGCAAGGGGCACCACCAAGCAAGCGGCACTATGAAGACCAAGGAGCTCTCCAAACATGTCAAGGACAAATTTGTGGAGAAGTACAGATCAGGGTTGGGTTACAAAAAAATATCCTAAACTTTGAACATCCCACGGAGCACCATTAAATCCATTATCGAAAATGTAAATAATATGGCACCACAACAAACACTGCCAAGAGAGGGCCGCCCACCAAAACTCACAGACCAGGCAAGGAGGGCATTAATCAGAGAGGCAACAAAGAGACCAAAGATAACTCTGAAGGAGCTGCAAAGCTCCACAGCGGAGATTGGAGTATCTGTCCATAGGACCACTTTAAGCCATACACTCCACAGAGCTGGGCATTACAGAAGAGTGGCCAGAAAAAAGCCATTGCTTAAAGAAAAACATAAGCAAAAACATTTGGTGTTCGCCAAAAGGCATGTGGGAGACTCCCCAAACATATGGAAGAAGGTACGCTGGTCAGATGAGACTAAAATTGAGCTTTTTGGCCATCAAGGAAAATGCTGTCTGGCGCAAACCCAACACCTCTCATCACCCCGAGAACAACATCCCCACAGTGAAGCATGGTGGTGGTAGCATCATGCTGTGGGGGTGTTTTTCATCGACAGGGACTGGGAAACTGGTCAGAATTGAAGGAATGATGGATGGCGCTAGATACAGGGAAATTCTTGAGGGAAACCTGTTTCAGTCTTCTAGAGATTTGAGACTGGGACAGAGGTTCACCTTCAAGCAGGACAATGACCCTAAGCATACTGATAAATCAACACTTGAGTACTTTAAGGGGAAACATTTAAATGTCTTGGAATGGCCTTGTCAAAGCCCAGACCTCAATCCAATTGAGAATCTGTGGTATGACTTAAAGATTGCTGTACACCAGCGGAACCCTTCCCACTTGAAGGAGCTGGAGCAGTTTTTCCTTGAAGAATGGGCAAAAATCCCAGTGGCTAGATGTGCCAAACTTATAGAGACATACCCCAAGAGACTTGCAGCTGTAATTGCTGCAAAAGGTGGCTCTACAAAGTATTGACTTTGGGGGGATCAATAGTTATGCACGCTCAAGTTCTGTTTTTTGTCTTATTTCTTTTTTGTTTCACAATAAAACATACTTTGCATCTTCAAAGTGGTAGGCATGTTGTGTAAATCAAATGATACTAACCCCCCCAAAATCTATTTTAACTCCAGGTTGTAAGGTACTAAAATAGTAAAAATGCCAAGGGGGGGGGGGGATACTTTCGCAAGCCACTGTACGTGTACACTGACATGTATGAGTGACTGATAGATGCACGCACACACTACATGTTAATGTTTTTAAATGTATGTAAATTGTAAAGTTTTTTGTCTGTAATGTTTTTTTCATTATGTGTCGGACCCCAGTAAGACTAGCTGTCTCCATTGGCGTCTGGGGATCCTAATAAATCAAATAAAAAACTAAATGAAGTACTTGTTTATGCCTTCTTACACAAATGAAAAATGGCCAACATGAGAGATCTTTTTTTTAAACATTTTTCTCAACAGAGACAACTGGTGACAAAGGAGCCTCCTTGTCATTCAATGTTGAACCCATCTCTCTTTCTCGCTCCCTCTCTTCTTGTCTCATTCTGTCTCTACCCTTCTTCATGGATGCACTATGTGGGGCCCTATCTGTCCTCATTGCCCTGATTGGTTGGGCAACACCCCGAGTTGACATGGTCCATTCAGAAGACGGGGAATAGAAGTGTAATACTTCCATCATTGAGCAACAGAGAGGGTCGTTCTCAATTCATTTTCTCATGATTTCTTACATCCTCTCTCCACACATCCTTCATAAAACCCTTAAAGAAGAAGGTCAGAGGGGTGAGAGAAAGAGGTGAGGAGATGTGGGAGGAATCGTGGAAAGACATTATGAAAGAGCTCTAAAGAGAGAAAGAGAGAAACACCTGACCAAACGGGCACCCCCCTCCTTTCAACATGGATAATTGGGTAATATTTGGTTGAGACGTCAATCAACGAGATTCCGACGCAGCCCAGCCACAACCTATATTCACCAACTCAAAAAGACAGCCAAAGGTAGTTGAATTTCCAATGTGTTATCACTATGCTTTCAACCTAAAAGCATAACCAAATTCCAATGTTTGATTTTTGGTTTAGTTTTCACCCAAATGTCTACTACTGCACTTTCAACCATTTAAAAGCACAGCAAAGTTCAAATGGGAATACAATGTCAGATATTTAGTTTATTTATAAAGCAGATTCATGTTATATCACTGGGGCGGCAGGTAGCTTAGTGGTAAAAGCGTTGGGCCAGTAACTGAAAGGTTGCAAGATTGAATCCCTGAGCTGACAAGGTAAAAATATGTTGTTCTGCACCTGAACAAGGCAGTTAACCCACTGTTCCTAGGCTGTCATTGTAAATAAGAATTTGTTCTTAACTGACTTGCCTATATAACAAAGGTTATATAAAATAAAAACTGTGCTTCATCTAATAGTAGAATCAGATTACCTGGATTGCAGTTGAGATTACATTAAAAGTACATGGTCCAAGTGACCATTACGATTCGAGAGTATGCACAGATTATTACAGCAATTGTGAAGATCTGCGATGACCGATGTATGCTATCTTGAACATGCATGCTTTATATGATTACATTAGAAGTAACCTAAACTTTTTTGACATGGATGTGTTACTGATTTTAAGTTTGAATATTACATTATTTTGTAAGATAGCTCTATCTTGCATTACAAAAGTAATAAAATGCAATGCAACCAAATATAAAGATTTAAAGGAGATGTATCTGCTGCTTGGATGGGTCCATCTGAGCCACTGGATTAATCCCATTCTTGAACTTAACTCTTTTTGGTTAAATTGGAGACGTGAATCCAACATATAATTTGTTAACTTGGCGACAGGTTAATAGGCTATTTATTGGATTTCAAAATTATATTGAATTGTGTTTGGTTGTCAACGCAACCAGATATCACCATTTGAAGATGTATCTTCTGCTTGGTTAGTTACGTTTGTGCCACTGACTTAGTATGGCTTTAATTCCAGTTTGTCTACAAATTAATAATTGATATGTTGGATTCACGTCTCCATCTCAACCAAATATCAAAGGACTAAATCAAATCAAACTTTATTTAAAGTGCAATTGATTTAGTCCTTTGACTTAGTCCTAACTTTGATATTTTGTTGAAATGGAGATGTGAATCCATCATATCAGTTATTAATGTGTAGACTATATCTGCATTTTTTGCATTGGGTGTGTCTCAATCCACCACAGCCGCCTATGTCGCACTTCCGCATCTGCGGTGAAAGGTGACAGAGCTAGAGCGGTGTTTGTCAGACCATGAGAACTCCCGAAATTCGGTCTTCTCACAAAAATTGTGTGTCGCATCCCAGCGGTTCGGAAATGGAAAGATAGAAAGATGGAGACTCACGATGGTGTTCTCTGTTTTGCTCTACGACTTCCAGAAGTGTAAGGTGACTCATCTGAAGATGGTACAGCTGATCTGCCAACTTCTGTCTGCAGCGACCAAACAGTTTGGGCTACACACTAATATGACCCCTCTGTGGAAAGGTGAGATTCTCACGAACACGTACATGTTGGTGGCCACAAGACTCATCTGAAGGTTCCCCAATACCAGTTGAAAAAAATGTATGGAGACTGTTTAGTGTCTTATATTTCTCAGATATAAGACACTAAACAGTTTACGACTATGGCTTTTCAGGTTGCGCTTTCAGAGGTGAGTTTGATTTGCAGAGCAGCATGTGCCTGATTCCAAATCAGTTGCCGTGCGGTTAGACTGCATGCCCTGAGAATGGAAGGTCAGGGGTTTGATCACTGGTGGAGTCAGTACTGAAGAAAATGGGACCTGAAGCCTCTCCGCTTGCCATTCAGCAATAAAGCTGAAGTATGTAGCTGTGTGCGTGACCTGACAGAATTCACATAGAAATGTATGTAATAGATCTGTCACTGATTCTCACTGAAACCACGTCTGATATGTGGTCGATCCATTCTGTGTGTGCTATTTCTATGTATTCCCCCTCAAGTTCAGTGTTCGCATCTTTTTACTTTTGGTTTTGTACACCAGCTTGAAAATATATTTCACAGCCGTTTAGACGGTATACTTATTTTCTACACTAAACACAAAACAGCATGTTTTGTCACATAAACCTTTAGAGTAACTAAAACGGGAAGCTCCCGCCCTCAGGTCTGTTCAACGCTGGTCCGACCAATCTGATTCCACGCTTCAAGATTGCTTCGATCACGTGGATTGGGATATGTTCCGCATTGCGTCAAACAACAACATTGACGAATACGCTGATTCGGTGAGCAAATTTATTAACAAGTGCATCGGCGATGTCGTACCCACAGCAACTATTAAAACATTCCCAAACCAGAAACTGTGGATTGATGGCAGCATGCGCGCGAAACTGAATGCGCGAACCACTGCTTTTAATCAGGGCAAGGTGACTGGAAACATGACCGAATACAAACAGTGTAGCTATTCCCTCCGCAAGGCAATCAAACAAGCTAAGCATCAGTATAGAGACAAAGTAGAGTCGCAATTCAACGGCTCAGACACAAGAGGTATGTGGCAGGGTCAACAGTCAATCACGGATTACAAAAAGAAAACCAGCCCCGTCGCGGACCAGGATGTCTTGCTCCCAGACAGACTAAACAAATGATTTGCCCGCTTTGAGGACAATGCAATGCCACTGACACGGCCCGCTACCAAAACCTGCGGACTCTCCTTTACTGCAACCGACGTGAGTAAAACATTTAAACGTGTTAACCCTCGCAAGGCTGCAGGCCCAGACGGCATCCCCAGCCGCGTCCTCAGAGCATGTGCAGACCAGCTGGCTGGTGTGTTTACGGACATATTCAATCTTTCCTTTTCCCAGTCTGCTCTTCCCACATGCTTCAAGAGGGCCACCATTGTTCCTGTTCCCAAGAAAGCTAAGGTAACTGAGCTAAACGACTACCGCCCCGTAGCACTCACTTCCGTCATCATGAGGTGCTTTGAGAGACTAGTCAAGGACCATATCACCTCCACCCTACCTGACACCCTAGACCCACTCCAATTTGCTTACCGCCCCAATAGGTCCACAGACGACGCAATCACAACCACACTGCACACTGCCCTAACCCATCTGGAGAAGAGGAATACCTATGTGAGAATGCTGTTCATCGACTACAGCTCAGCATTTAACACCATAGTACCCTCCAAACTCGTCATCAAGCTCGAGACCCTGGGTCTCGACCCCGCTCTGTGCAACTGGGTACTGGACTTCCTGACGGGCCGCCCCCAGGTGGTGAGGGTAGGTAACAACATCCCCACTCCGCTGATCCTCAACACTGGGGCCCCACAAGGGTGCGTTCTGAGCCCTCTCCTGTACTCCCTGTTCACCCACAACTGCGTGGCCATGCACGCCTCCAACTCAATCATCAAGTTTGCAGACGACACTTCAGTGGTAGGCTTGATTACCAACAACGACGAGACGGCCTAGAGGGAGGAGGTGAGGGCCCTCGGAGTGTGGTGTCAGGAAAATAACCTCACACTCAACGTCAACAAAACAAAGGAGATGATCGTGGACTTCAGGAAACAGCAGAGGGAGCACCCCCCTATCCACATCGGCGGGACAGTAGTGGAGAGGGTAGTAAGTTTTAAGTTCCTCGGCGTACACATCACGGACAAACTGAATTGGTCCACCCACACAGACAGCATGGTGAAGAAGGCGCAGCAGCGCCTCTTCAACCTCAGGAGGCTGAACAAATTCGGCTTGTCACCAAAAGCACTCACAAACTTCTACAGATGCACAATCGAGAGCATCCTGTCGGGCTGTATCACTGCCTGGTACAGCAACTGCTCCGCCCACAACCGCAAGGCTCTCGAGAGGGTAGTGAGGTCTGCACAACGCATCACCGGGGGCAAACTACCTGCCCTCCAGGACACCTACACCACCCGATGTCACAGGAAGGCCATAAAGATCATCAAGGACAACAACCACCCAAGCCACTGCCTGTTCACCCCGCTATCATCCAGAAGGCGAGGTCAGTACAGGTGCATCAAAGCAGGGACCGAGAGACTGAAAAACAGCTTCTATCTCAAGGCCATCAGACTGTTAACCTGTCTAGGACTGGGGTGCCGCTAGCGGCACCCCCCCCCCCCCCCACTGAAAAGCCAGGGCGCGAAATTCAAAAAAAATATATTTTTAAAATATTTAACTTTCACACATTAACAAGTCCAATACAGCTAATGAAAGATACAGATCGTGTGAATCCAGCCAACATGTCCGATTTTTAAAATGTTTTACAGGGAAGACACAATATGTAAATCTATTAGGTAAACACCTTAGCAAAAGAGACCATTTTTTCTTTGTCCACCAACACCACTAGCTATCACCAATTCGGCTAAACTAAGATATTGATAGCCACTAACCAAGAAAAAACCTCCTCAGATGACAGTCTGATAACATATTTATGGTATAGGATAGGTTTTGTTAGAAAAATGTGAATATTTCAGGTAGATATCATAGTTTACAATTGCACCCACCGTCACAAATCGACTAGAATAAATAGATAGAGCAACGTGTCTTACCTAATTACTAATCATAAAACATTTCGTAAAAATACACAGCATACACTAATCGAAAGACACAGATCCTGTGAATACAGACAATATTTCAGATTTTCTAAGTGTCTTACAGCGAAAACACAATAAATCGTTATATTAGCATACCACATATGCAAACGTTACCCCAGCATTGATTCTAGCCAAAGAGCGCGATAACGTCAACATCGCCAAAAGATATTAATTTTTTCACTAACCTTCTCAGAATTCTTCAGATGACACTCCTGTAACATCATATTACAACATACATATACAGTTTGTTCGAAAATGTGGATATTTAGCCACCAAAATCGTGGTTATACAATGAGAAAAGTAGCCGAGCTGGTCAGAAAATGCCGTGCGCCATATTAGACAGTGATCTAGTCGTATACATAAATACTCATAAACGTGACTAAAAAATATAGGGTGGACAGCGATTGATAGACAATTTAATTCTTAATACAATCGCGGAATTACATTTTTTAAATTATCCTTACTTTTCAATACAGTTTGCGCCAAGTGAAGCTACGTCAAAAAAGATGGCGTCCTAAGCCACTAACATTTTTCGACAGAAACACGATTTATCATAATAAATTGTTCCTACTTTGAGCTGTTCTTCCATCAGAATCTTGGGCAAAGAATCCTTTCTTGGGTCTAATCGTCTTTTGGTCGAAAGCTGTCCTCTTGCCATGCAGAAATGCACATTGCGTTCGGCATGAACTGGAACGGTGCCCAGAGATTCACAGTGGCTCAGAAATAAATGTCCCAAAATCGCACTAAACGGATATAAATTGCTATAAAACGCTTTAAATTAACTACCTTATGATGTTTTTAACTCCTATAACGAGTAAAAATATGACCGGAGAAATAACAGGCTACACTAATGCTTGGAAAAACAGTAGGTCGGTATCCTCCGCGCGCATGACGCACCTAGAAAAGAGGTCCTACCTACAGGATTTTTTCATTTATAGTGGCTGTGATTGGGCAATCGATACCATTCAAAGCGTCATCACGTAAAGGCATCCAGGGGAAGACGTAAGCAGTGTCCGTATACTCATAGGAATAACAGTGGCCTTAAAACTGACTCCAGAACAGGGGCCAAAATGTGTGAAATCTGACTCCATGTCAGGGAAATTGCTGTAGAATGAGTTCTGTTCCACTTAGAGACATTTCAACGGCTATAGAAACTATAGACTGTTTTCTATCCAATAATAATAATAATATGCATATTGTACGATCAAGAAGTTTGTAGGAAGCCGTTTCAAAAATTACACGATTTCCATAAATAGTGACAACAGCACCCCCTAGCCTTAACAGCCACCACTAACATTGAGTGGCTGCTGCCAACATACTGACTCAACTCCAGCCACTTTAACAATGTAAAAATGTATGAAAAAATGTATCACTAGCCACTTTAAACAATGCCACTTTTCTATGTTTACATACCCTACATTACTCATCTCATATGTATATACTGTACTCGATACCATCTACTGCATCTTGCATATGCCGTTCTGTACCATCACTCATTCATATATTTTTATGTACATATTCTTCATTCCTTTACACTTGTGTGTATAAGGTAGTTGTTGTGAAATTGTTAGGTTAGATTACTCGTTGGTTATTACTGCATTGTTGGAACTAGAAGCACAAGCATTTCGCTACACTTGCATTAACATCTACTAACCATGTGTATGTGACAAATAACATTTGATTGGATTTGAGTTTTAGCAAGCAGGTAATGGCGGAGCGATTGTTCCATAATTGGGGGTAAGGCCCTGCGTCAAACTAGCATCCTGTCTGGGGGGAGTACAGGAGATTCTGTTCTGACTCGGACAAGGCCTAATAACTTATGTACCGGATGGAGGGAGTTTAAACCTGGCTGAGAAGCATCAAGAGCAAGTGAGCAGCCGGACAATGTAAAAAATGCCATACTGTTTGATCAAACTTCATATTGTCCTGATACAAGGGGCTGGTAGTCCTGTATTCAATGGTTTTTACAATGATCACAAAGTACAACATGAATAACAACAAGGAGTCTTAATTAATATCTCATGATAAAGTCTGTACATTTTCTACGTATGTTCAAGAAATGCGTTGTCATCCAAAGGGAGAGAGTTACCGCATTCTGTGACTGATTCAGCGTCAGCGCAACCTTGGTTATTGGGAAACAGTACGGATGCGAGTGACGCATTTTAACTGGGATCTAACAATGAGCTTAGCGACGCTAATTGAAATACTGGGAAATGAGGCTCAGGTTGGTGGTGAGATCATCACACATTTATTTTGTCTCGACTCACCACGACAAACACTCCACCCACCAGGGACCAACCAGAACCGACCAGGGTCATGTTCATTTGGGCCCGCAACAGAAAATTGTAAACACATTTTGCAACGGAAAATGAAGACGAGCATTTCCTATTAGACCAGCTAGTCCCTTCCTTTTCAGTCCATTTTCTTCCATTCGGTGCCTAATGAACACCAGCATGGTCAGTCACCTGCGGTTCACTTCACCCCCTTCTCCCTGGCCTCCCGAGGTGGACAGACGCTCACTGAAAAAAACAGGCAGGACAGAGCCAGGAGCAAATATAAAAAACGCCCTGCTCAAACATAATTATACAGTATTCTGGTCCCTTCCTGCAGACCTTATAACCTCTTTTGGCACTAGGATCTACAACACAGAGTCCGTATGTAAACAAAGTGGATGTCAAAAGCACAGTTCAGCTTTTCGCAACCAGTGCAATTGTGGTGGCCCACTAACCCCGCTGCCCACACACGTTAGGCAATAACAAGGACAACGGGCCGAGTCACGCACAATCGAGGCGCCTATGACATTTGTTCTTAAACAAAGGCAATACTCATCACTACAAAACAAAGTAGACTATAGCCGGCCCAGATTGACATGCAAATAAAAAGATTGATCAAACCGGAATGATGACGGGATAGCAATTGAAAGTGGGTATTCATTTCATGAATCCGCTTTGTTCAAGTTTATTTATCTGTAAATCTGTGCGGGACAGCAGGCTGTTCGAGATTGCGCAGACTGAAAATGCACCAGCCTGAATGCACATGATGCGCTGTTCCAAGTTGTCAACGAGGGTTTCTATAAGGTCATGAAAAATCATGGAAATTAGTTTAATAATTTTTGTTAATGTAATTCATGAAGGCACACTTTTAAATATTATCATTCACAACAAATGAGCATATCCATTATCGTAATGACCCTTCAGTTTGTGTCTGTGCCCAGCTAGCACAGTGGATCTGGGACGATTCCGGCTGAGAGTCAGGGCACTGGGCTGAGAGTCAGACTCAGCCGACATCATGTGGCCCGAGTCTGGGCCGCCTTCGGCAGTATTACTTATGGCTAGGATGTGGGGATTGAACTTGGGGCGAATCCAGTGTGAGTTTTCTGGCCCAAATGTATTACTTGGGGATCGGGGCGATTGGGGTAACACTCAGATGATTACACAGGCTGCTTTATATACAGAGTTGAAGTCGGAAGTTTACATACACCTTAGCCAAATACATTTAAACTCAGTTTTTCACAATTCCTGACATTTAATCCTAGTAAAAATACGCTGTCTTAGGTCAGTTAGGATCACCACTTTATTTTAAGAATGTGAAATGTCAGAATAATAGTAGAGAGAATGATTTATTTCAGATTTGATTTCTTTCATCGCATTCCCAGTGGGTCAGAAGTTTACATACACTCAATAATAATAACTTACACTCAATAAGTATTTGCTAGCATTGCCTTTAAATTATTTAACTTGGGTCAAACTTTTCGGGGAGCCTTCCACAAGCTTCCCACAATAAGTTGGGTGAATTTTAGCCAATTCCTCCTGACAGAGCTGGTGTAACTGAGTCAGGTTTGTAGGCCTCCTTGCTCGCACATGCTTTTTCAGTTCTGCCCACAAATGTTCTATAGGATTGAGGTCAGGGCTTTGTGATGGCCACTCCAATACCTTGACTTTGTTGTCCTTAAGCCATTTTGCCACAACTTTGGGGTCATTGTCCATTTGTAAGACCCATCTGCGACAAAGCTTTAACTTCCTGACTGATGTCTTGAGATGTTGCTTCAAAATATCCACATAATTTTCATCCCTCATGATGTCATCTATTTTGTGAAGTGCACCAGTCCCTCCTGCTGCAAAGCACCCCCACAACATGATGCTGCCACCCCTGTGCTTCACGGTTAGCATGGTATTCTTCGGCTTGCAAGCCTCTTTTTATTCCAAACATAACAATGGTTATTATGGCCAAACAGTTATATTTTTGTTTCATCAGACCAGAGGACATTTCTCCAAAAAGTACAATCTTTGTCCCCATGTGCAGTTGCAAACCGTAGTCTGGCTTTTTAATGGCGGTTTTGGAGCAGTGGCTTCTTCCTTGCTGAGCGGCCTTTCAGGTTATGTCGATATAGGACTCGTTTTACTGTGGATGTAGATACTTTTGTACCTGTTTCCTCCAGCATCTTCACAAGGTCCTTTGCTGTTGTTCTGGGATTGATTCTCCTTCCTGAGCGGTATGACAGCTGCGTGGTCCCATGGTGTTTATACTTGCACACTATTGTTTGTACAGATGAACGTGGTACCGTCAGGCGTTTGGAAATTGCTCCCAAGGATGAACCAGACTTGTGGAGATCTACAATTTCTTTCCTGAGGTCTTGGCTGATTTCTTTTGATTTTCCCATGATGTCAAGCAAAGAGTCACTGGGTTTTAAGGTGGGCCTTGAAATACATCCACAGGTACACCTCCAATTGACTCAAATTATGTCAATTAGCCTATCAGAAGCTTCTAAAGCCATGACATAATTTTCTGGAATTTTTCAAGCTGTTTAAAGGCACAGTCACCTTAGTGTATGTAAACTTCTGACCCACTGGAATTGTGATACATTGAATTATAAGTGAAATAATCTGTCTGTCAACAATTGTTGAAAAACATTACTTGTGTTGTGCACAAAGTAGATGTCCTAACCGACTTGCCAAAACTATAGTTTGCTAACAAGAAATGTGTGGAGTGGTTGAAAAACGAGATTTAATGACTCCAACCTAAGTGTATGTAAACTTCTGACTTTTATTGTAATTAACATTTCATTATTTATTTTTCTATATTTTCTAATTGTGTCTGTGTTCAAAAAATACAATGAACATTTAAATGAAATTCTTTAAGAGTCCTGTATAGTATTTTAGTATTTTGATACTTTGTGCATGTCACGAATCCCGTTTCCTGAGTCTGTTTTTTTTGCCTGTGTTCTGTCCTGGAGTGTTTTTTCCGGCGTCCTGGAACGCACCCTGTCTGGTTGCCGGGCAATGTAGCCAGTTGGGAGAGTTCTGATTACCCGCACCTGTATCCCATCAGCTATCTGCACACCTGGTCCTGATCATCATCTCTCCTCTTCTTAAGCCCGGACCTGACATCCATTCCCTGCCGGATCGTTAGCCATGAACAGTATGTTGTGCCCACGAACCAGCCTCCAGTTGATAGAGTTTGTTTTGTTGTTTTGTACGTCTTGCTTGCCTTTAACTTACCTCCGTTTGTTCTGTCTACAGCCATTCACCCGGAACCCATATCCCATCCCTGTCTGCTCGTCGCCAGTTTTTGTTTATCCCTTGGATCTGCCTATCCAATCCCATCAACACACCTCCGCTGCCCGCTCCACCACCTGGAACTATCTACCTCCACGTTCTCATTTGTTAATAAATACTCACCATCTTCATACTCACCTTGTCCTGGTCTGCTTCTGGGTCCAATTTTGGTAAACCCTGACAGTGCAAGGCAATTGATAAGCATCAAACATTGTGGATGGAGCCTCCCGACTGTTGCAGAGGTCTAAGACACTGCATCACAGTACAAATTGCATTGCTACAGATGCTGGTTCGAGATCCATGAGGCGACGCACAATTGGCCCAGCGTCGTCCGAGTTAGTGGAGGGTTTGGCTGGTCGGGATGTCCTTGCCCCATCACGCAGTAGCGACTCCTGTGGCGGGCCAGGCGGTCACCTGGTGTATGGTGTTTCCTCCGACACAAAATGTTTTTTTTGTGGATGGGTATAATTTGTATGTATAATCTTAATATTTAAAATTTCTAAATCGGGTAATTTTGTATATATCTTTTTTTTAAATTGCATTGGGCCGCTTCTGGGTGGATTCTGGTAAGATGCCGGCAAAGTCGGCTGAATTCCGGCAGATGGAAACGGATTCTGGGTAGTCATTCATTTTGATTCCGGGCTGAGAACGACACACAATTCCGGGCCGATTCAATCAGTTCCGACCCCCCAGAAGAGAGCCACTTCTGGGCCGATTTTACCCAACTGTCTTTACTAAGTATATTTCCTGATGTATAACTAAATAACTTTCCAAGAAAATATCTAAAAAAAAGATGACATTGGATTTGAACAAACTGAACTGCAATATGTGTGTGCTCGTGTTCTGTTGTGTTGTACTGAAATAGGAGCACCCATGTCTGTATCTGAACCTTTATTTTGCATATGAACGATTCTTCAGATCCATGCATACAAAGAGCTCACAGAGATAGAGAGAGCGAGAAAGAGACAGAAAGGGAATAAGAAGTGAGGGAGAAAGAAATCCCATACTTACAAACATATTTATTCCACCGAATGATGGGAACAGAACCGCAGGGCATCGTGAAACAGCAGCAATCCCCAAACATATTGCTTCCTCCTCCAAAGGAAGGAGTGTAACAGTGTCACACCCCAACAAAAATGATCATTAACATTCGGTAAAATCTGTAAAACACTTTTGGTTATGTTTGTGACCAGACATTGCAGAAATGTTCTGTCTTTCATGGCATGATATATTTGTCATTTGTAGGTTTGCAAAATTCAGGTAACTCCACAAATGTTCCCAGTTTTCCATAAATCTTGGTTGGAATTTTTGAGAAATTACAGGAATTTTGCAACCCTAGTCATTTTCTTTCATCGGATTATCGATGTTGGTGAAATGAACCTGATATATATTCTTGTATATCTATATAACATATACTTCATACAAAATAAAAACATATAATATGTCTTACATAGAGTCACTGTTATCATCACTGTAAACATGAAAACAAAAGTACATTATATATTTTTTAAGTATCGAAAAAACTAACAAAAGTGATTTTTGCAAGACAAAGATACATTTTCCCCATTTCGCTTTGATTGTATAGAGGTGAAGATAGCACAGATCACGGACGGTTCAGAAAGTGGAAGCTGTTTTGTTTTTGTATTTGGTAATTGTTCTCCATTCACTTATATTTTTTAAACTAATTTAACTCTTTTATGTCACATTGGTTCCCTTAATCCCCCCTCCCCCTTTGTTCATGTGTGTGTCTGTGTGTTAGTATCACCCAGTCCCAAATCGCTCCCTACCCCTTCCCCTGGGCTCCTTAACCCCTCCGATGTTTATAGATCTGCAGTGTACTGGATAGGTACAAGGAGCGAAATGGTGAAGCTTGAGCTTCCGCCATATTGCTTGTTTCCACTTTACAGATGTATAGACATCGAAGGGTTCGCGCCATGGGGGAGGGGTAGGGAGGGCACTGGGACCAGCTGGTCCTCTCACACCGACTCCACCTTGACCTGGTTGTTGTTGGTGATGAGCGGCGACGGCTTGCTCTTGAACCGCTCGGCCGCGTCGTTGGAGCTGCCGTGGAAGAAGATTCGCGCCGTGCACACCGACACCACGATGCGCTTGTACTCGCGTCGGAAGTTCTGGTTGAGCATCCCGTACACGATGGCATTAAGGCAGCTGTTGAAGTAGGCCATGAAGTAGCTCGCCACGAAGAGCCACTCGGGGATGAGAGGCACGACCACCTCTGGGTTGATGGCCACCGCCAGCCCGATGAAGTTGAGCGGTGCCCAGCACACGGCGAACAGCACAAACACCACGAACATAGTCACGAAGTTCCTCACGTCGTTTGGCGTCAGTTTCGGTCTATTGTCCGGTTTGACCCGTCGCCTAACTTGAATGACCAGGATCCAGATCCTCAGGTAGCAGTAGGTGACGATCATGATCGGTAGGATGAAGTGGAAGAAGACTACGGCGATGGTGTACGCCGAACTCGCCGACTGCTCGAACGTACACGAATACACCCTGGGGTCATACTGCAACGAACCCACGAAGAGATTCGGCACGATGGCCACAATGGTCAACGCCCAGATGAGTAGGACGTAACACACTGAGTTTTTGTCACTGTACAGCTTGTCGTACTTAAGGCTGTGACATATATAACAGTAGCGGTTGATGGCAATGCCGGTGATGTTGAAGATGGAGCCGATGACGCTGACGCCCATGAGAAAACCGCTGATCTGGCAGTGGACATAGCCCAGGTTCCAGCCTTTGTGGAAGATGGAGGAGAGGACCAGAGGGTAGGGGTAGATGGCCACCACCAGGTCGGCCACGGCCAGGCTTACCACAAAGATGTTGCCTGGAGACACAGAGAGAGAGAGAGATTGAGAGCATAGAGAGAGAGGGAGAGAGAAAGAGAGAGCATAGAGAGAGAGCATAGAGAGAGAGCATAGAGAGAGAGCATAGAGAGAGATAGAGAAAGAACATATAGATAAGGAGAAAGAAAACAAAGACCATGGCAATTAGTAAATATTCTATCCTTTCACAATAAGCACAATCAAAGTCATCAAGACAAACCCAATGTTAATGTCACTGAATAAGTGGCTGAATGGACGGACAGGTAATTGTGTTTCGGTTCTTTCAGCCAGCGAGGGTTGACTCATTTATTTACATTTACCATTTTGCATACCTCTCACTACACAGCAATCTGCTTCAAGGCTACTACTTTGACAACTAGGTGCTTATGATGAGAGAAAAACAATGCCTTTGAATCTGCATATGCTTGTGTAAATGTGCATGTCAGTGTGTGAATGTCAGTGTGTGAATGTCATTGTGTGTGTGTGTGTTTCTTTGTTTGTTTCTTAGTTAGGGAACATCAATAAATTACACAATGTCAATGAGACAATATTTTCATGTTGCACACCTTTAGGTTCTCATTAAATTCTTTCAATATTTGTATATGAATTTCTACAATTTATAGTTGTTTTTAGGTTTTTAAGTCATTGAAATTTAGAGCTACTGGAATTTTAACATATTCTCCAAGTATAATGTGTAATTTACTGATGGTCCCTAACTAGCCCCATAAGGATATCCAAAGTCAACCCACATTTACCACAGACATTACGATTGGGTCGCGTGCAGCAAAGATGGTGGATAAATGAAGATAGTTGACCCAGGCCGTTAGCTATTGAAAAAATAAATGACGTTCCGGTCTACTTAATTGGGTGTGTCTCCCATAGACACCAATGCAATAGCAGCTGGGTCTGGTCTACTTAGTTCAATGACTTTCATTGAACCAAAACATTTTACAGAATAAACAGCAAGTGTGGTGTCTCGCTTCATCTTCCGTCTCTAGCGTGCACCTGCACTGAATCCATAATTACTTCTGTGTTGCCAGCTGTGGGCATGTGGACAGGTGGACAGGATTGAACTTTTGAAACCAACCTAACATTTAATTTGTGATGCAGTCACGACTACCACAAGTCTCACAAAAATACATTTTGGACAAGACTGACTGTATGACCAGAATTATCCTATTTACACTTCGTAGTCAGTTATGACAGTAGAATAAATGTTTCTGACTCATATTGATGCCACATAGGCTGTTTTCTAAATGAGAAGATGTTTTTTAACCATTTACTGCAGTGGGCTAAATCAGGGTCATAGACTGTTTCTTGGTAGTCTTAAACAAATCTACTTTGAAACACAAGTATACACCTCACACACATGGTTATGGGCGACAACAAAAAAGACACCTGTACCATGGCAGATATACAGTTGAAATGTATTCAATTTTGAGTTTGCATCCCAATATTTCACTTTATATACACCACAGAAGATTGAAATATAACAAAACCATTTGACATAGAAACATCATATGTTCTATTTTTTATCATCTTTATTAATTATGAAATTAAATTAATAACTTTCCACCGATGAGGAAAAAGTGGGTGCTTTTGGTCATTGACTGCAGGAAAGGGCTTACAGACCCTTTTTCAAGTGAAGTGAGTGCATGACATGCCACTTCACACAGAGAAGGAGAAGGAGGACGATTATATTCTGACACAGTCACACTCAGGCTTGCACACGCAAAAACACACGCAAGCACGCTAGTTAGTTCCAAGTTTGCTTTAATTATGCAAAGTCAGTATTTTTCTCCGCGTTTGCCCGGCAGATCTTCTGAAGGGTGAAATTGTATGCGTAAAAGGAAAAGCTCAATTTTACTCAAGCAGTCAGTTAACAACTTTACAGTACCTACAGTACTGTGTGTGTGTCATAAACCTGGTCCTGTTAGTGACGAGTTCCTCGTGTGTCAGATGTGAGCTAAACATAAAGACAGCATAGTACTACGCTTCTACAACATCGCTACAACGACTCAGCAAAACATTGCAATAGCGTTGAAGTATCGTCTTTCCAAACACATCACTCCTTGACTTCCAGCTACGATCTATCACACAGATCAGTTCCCAGACGCCTCTGGGAAATGTGTCAGTCTCTCCGGGACGCCGGTGGCACAGACACATAAGCACAACAAAACCCAGGTCTGCCCGGCACCTTCCCTCTCTTTCTGTCTCCCCCCCACGTAGCATGCCAGACATTCTTTCATGGCCGAAGACCTTTCCTGCATTAAATTAAGCTACGTCCTCCTGGATCTGTCATCCAGGAGCCCTCTGTAAGAGGATTATGTGCACGTGCTATTGTCACGATTAGCAGGACGAAGTGACTTAACAAAAGGTCTGGCGGCTAAAACAAAGATATGTTTCTCAAGCTACGTGGTGAGAGCTTACGGGTGGAGACAGTAAGGGTCGAGGAGTTTGTCTTTAAGACCTATAAGACCAGGATTGCACTACCCCTCAACGCGAGACTCGCTAAAGCAAAGCTGGGGCCAGGGTTTAGACTATTTGAGCTGCTTGGAGTGTCAATACAGAGCCTAGACCTTGACAAGGTTGTGAGACAGAGCCCTACAGGCAGCTCGGCTGGCTTTCAAGTGCCCTGAGGCCTGGCTTCTATCAGCTCTTGTCACCGTGGAGGCTAGACCCGGTGATTGACACACCACTCAAAGTATTAATTTAGCTTAAGGGGAGATACATTTTCATTCACTTTCATTCATTTTCATTCACTCATCAACTTTGATAAGGATTTATGCATGAGGGAATCCCCTCTGGTCCTTTTCTTTGGCAGGCAGTGGAGATACATTTTTGCAATGGAGCAGCATGATTAAGATACCTTCAATACCTGGAGCGACATGCCCTTTTTTAAGGACGGCAGGTAGAGCGAGTCAGAGTGAGTCCAAGCACGTCAGCGCCGGCCAACTGTAGCCTCGCGGTTACGCTCCGCTAATGAGGTGGGAATTTTAACGCCTAGAGTCCAAGTGTAAACTCCGCAACTTGAGGGTCAGCGAGGCACCAAGGTCGAAGTGTCAGTAAGCGGAGGAGGTTACAAGGGCACTAACTCTATTACCCCTGGCACTGTATTATGCATGGGCTAGCTAGCTGTTAAAAAGTAATCTATGATAATGTACGGCAGCGGTGTCAAGTGTGCTCCCTCTAGGTCACCACGCTGCTCGTTATGGCGCACACCTGTCACCATCGTTATGCTCACTTGCACGTCATCAGACTCACCTGGACTCCATCACCTCCCTGATTACCTTCCCTATATATGTCACTCCCTTTGGTTCCTTCCCCAGGCGTCATTGTTCCTGGGTCATGTCTGTGCGTTATTTGTGTTACGTGTTAGTTTCATTTATTTATTAAAACACTCACTCCCTGAACTTGATTCCAGACTCTCAGCACACATTGTTACAGAATAACGCCTCACCTAAGGGAAGCATCAGGGAGTGTTTTTTTGTTTTGTGTGTCAGTGGGAATGACGGCGGGTCCGGGAGCCACTACAGGCTCTCATGCCTCAGTCAGATCGCCAGTCTCCCCTGCCTCCACCGGCTTGTCAGGCTCTCATGCCTCAGCCGGTCTGTCAGGTTCCCACGCCGCAGCCAGAGACAAGTTCCCGGGCATCAGCAGGGGTGACCGGTCCGCTCCTGATCCCCGGGATCCTCGACGTCCTGTGGCTGGAGCTGAATGCGCCGGGGAGGGGGTACCATCACGTATGCTCTCTCTCCGGCGCTCTAGGTCACCATGCTCCCGTGTCTCAGCCGGATTGACAGGTTTCCTACGCCTCAGTAGAGGTGACCTGGAGCCGCGTGTTGGAGAGGGGGTACTTGAACGGGTGCTCCCTCTACGGCCTCTAGGTCACCAGGCTGCTCGTTATGGCGCACACCTGTCACCATCGTTGCGCGCACCTGCGCGTCATCAAGCTCACCTGGACTATATCACCACCCTGATTACCTTCCCAATATACTGTATGTTACTCCCTTTGGTTACTTCCCCAGGCGTTATTGTTTCTGTTCCTGGGTCATGTCTGTGCGTTGTTTGTGTTACCCGTTGGTTTCATTTATTTATGAAAACACTCACTCCCTGAACTTCCTTCCCGACTTTCAGCGCACATTGTTACAAGCGGTTCCCAAACTAGGGGAGATGAACAAATGAAAAAGGAACTCAGTTGGACTTTCAAATTACAGTACACTTGAAAGTTGTAATAGTAAAATGCACAAGGTGGAATTTCAAAATTGGCTAGTGCATCATCAGTTCCTCTTGTCCAGTCAGTCATTGTAGAGAGAGCTATTTAGAACTTGTCAGAAATGCCCAGTTGATCAACTAGCCCATGTCATCTGATGTCTTGATTTTGTTGTAAATTTTGAGTCACTCAGATATCACATAAGACATAAATGTGTAAAATTGCAGGGAATTAGCTTAAAAACAGCAAAACAAGAGGGGTGTGAACCTTGTCATGAACAGTGCTTGTGCACGTAAAACATAGATGTTGGTGAATGAATACCTGACATTCATGAATTGTAACTTCACATTTAACGTTCACCTTCTGTACTTGGGCATCAATAAAATGGTTAATAATTAAAATGTTTCTTTCACAAAAGTTATGTGGTAACACTGGCTTATTAAGTCAATAATGGTGTTACAAAATTGATATGTGTCACAGATGGGCATGGCGGGTATTTAGTCAGGACTAGTTGGAATTAACCCAAAATATTCCACCGCTGCCACCAGCACAACAAAGATAAAATATGATGGCTCCAAACAAACAAAAAACTTTGTGACATTATTGGATTTGCAGATATTGTGTTTATGAATGAGGGCTGGTGACAGGCATGGATGATGAGGCCCGTCTCTCCAGAGTTAATCTGTTCTCTCCTCTCTACTAAGGCTATTTCAAGAGCGGACCATAAAACAAACGGCTTAGAAATGAAAATGGCCAGCCCCAGAAATGCAAGCAGTGTAGAGTATCAGCGAGATCACACCAGATATTACTTAAATATTCTGTCCAGGTCCCCAGGACGTCAGGAGACGCCTTCAATACCATCCACTAGAGGCAACGTGAGCATGTATTACCATCAAGTAGGCACATGGCTCCGAGGATCACAGGTTCAATCCCAGTGCTATGCTCTGGTTATTATTGTTTCTGTTTTAACCTTAAACCAAACCTTAACCCTTGCCTTAACCAGTCAGAATAATTTGGTAGATTTGGGCTCGCCTGCCTGGTTTATTCTCTCTCTCTCTTGCTCTCTGGGCATAAGCAGATTCTGCAATTACAATCAATACAAAGCAACACAACCTTATAGAACATATAAACGCAATATGTTATCCTATATGCAATATGTAAACATTTGGCAATCGACCAATTCACACCAGCAGACATAACAAAGCAAAATATGAACCAATACAAAGCAACCATGGAATGCACAAGACGACCACAAAAGACAACACAGACAAAGCGAATCCTACAATTCGAGACAGTATAAATGGAAGCTGATTCTGCAGTAAGCTACCGCACTTGAACTGTCATTGCCACCAGTTAATAAATCACAGGAGTCAAGAGCTACCATACGAGGCGGACTAGTGCCAGAGGAGAGAAGAAAGAACCCGACTGCAGTCCCAAGAGATTCACATTACCACAGATATTTCAAGGCCCTTACCTAACTCTTGACATTTCAGAGAGTGCTTTTGACTTGTTCCATCTGGGATTCTGTCTCTTTTTCTCTCAGACAAGGGTGCAGCTTTTGGCATAAGATGTCTTGCAGACAGACTGTCAGGTCAGGGTGCTTCCCTCTGTCTGTATTCAGAGAGAACTCTTCAGACGAGTGAGTCTTTTAATTCTGTGCACGTTTACATTTTGCTAAGTGCAACAAAGTACTTTTATGGGCGCTTGAAGACCTCAGGAAATGACTTTCACTGTTATATTCATGGAAATCAGAAAACAATCGTCAAGTTCTTCCAATTCCCCATATATTTATCTTAGTGTTCGGCACAGCAAGACAAATCCTAGGGTGTGATAGCGCTGTGGTTTAACAATACTCAGATAGACTTGAGTCAACTGAATCCCACATTGCACCTACTCACAGAACATGCCACAAAAAAATTCCACCAAAGTTGCCCATCCTCCCTAGTTCACGATCTCATTCTCAATTTGCCGGGCTGCTAGTCAATTTTTACGGACCGCTAGACCACAGCGTGTCGCGGCTTTGAAGACCATACATTGTGCATGTACCTGTCTCTCCTCGGGAAGCTGAGGAAGCCGCGATGACAAAACACCATGGGTGGTGTCACACTGGATGTCAACACGGCCCACACAGCTGGTGGCACGAAGCGAGATGACAGGACCAGCCGTGTTGGTCGTGGAGCCAGACAGAACCCCCCTGGGCGGAGTTCTTCGCTGTCATGTTGTCACTCCGATTACGCCATCCTTCATTTGTGAAGTTTTGCCGTCTCCAATGTTAATTGCAACCTCTCCTCCAAAAACATAGACGGAAAACATCAAACCTGTGGACGGGCGCTAGTTAAGGTATCGTATTTGTTCATACCTGAACTGAGTGACAAAGGCTGTTTGTGTCACCGTTCTAGATGTAGCACTGACCTGCAGGTTTAACAACCCCAGACAACATCTTCAATGTGTCATTATGACAGAGAAATTACAATTCTGTCCAACACGAGGATCTGAAAAGCTACGTTTTAGGCTAGCTAGCTGTTAGGATGTACAGTCACTGACTGCTACACAATAACACATTAGCTGCATCATTTTCCCAAACACTCATCTTGCTTCTAGTTCTGAGCGATTAGTGCTTTTTGAGGTTAGTTCAGTTTCTGTTCAATTATTCATTTTTTATTTATTTTGATTATATGATTATATGGGTTGAAAACTGTAACAGTTCTTCAAAGTAAATAAGGCATACTTTTATGACTGCTGAATATCAGCTATCAATCTCTTTATCAAAAATGAACAAAATGGAATTAAAATCATTGAACAGGTGTCGGTAAATTAGTTGTAAAAAAAATGAAAATGAACGAAATTTCGGTTAATCGCTCAGCACTACTTGCTTCACATGGGGCCCTGGCCTGTTGTGTAAGGGCTACTGTACTTGAGGCCCTGAGGAGGGTGTGGGTTGGGTGAGACATGTGGGTCATGGCTTGTCATAGCCCCGTGCACCACTGCACCTTACCTCAGCTGCTCACAAAATCAAATCGTATTTGTCACATGCCCTGAATACAACCTTACAGTGCAATGCTTACTTACAAACCCTTAACCAACAACGCTTTAAGAAGTTTTAAGATGAAAAAAAGTCTTAAGTAAAACATTGAAAATAAAAGTAACAAATAATTAAACAGCAGCAGAAAAATAACAATAGCGAGACTATATACGGGGGAACCGGTTAGTCAAGGTAACTAAGGTAATATGTACATGTAGGTAGAGTTAAAGTGACTATGCATAGATAATAAACAGAGAGTAGCAGCAGGGTAAAAGAGGGGTCTGGGTAGCCGTTTGGTTAGCTGTTCAGGAGTCTTATGGCTTGCGGGTAGAAGCTGTTTAGAAGCCTTTTGGACCTAGACTTGGTGCTCCGGTACCGCTTGCCGTGCGGAAGCAGAGAGAAAAGTCTATGACAATGGTGGCTGGAGGCAAATTTTTTTAGGGCCTTCCTCTGACACTGCCTGGTGTATAGGTCCTGGATGGCAGGAATCTTGGCCCCAGTGATGTACTGGGCCGTATGCACTACCCTCTGTAGTGCCTTGCAGTCAGGATGTTCTTGATGGTGCAGCTGTAGAACATTTTGAGGAACTGAGGACCCATGCCAAATCTTTCAGTCTCCTGAGGGGGAATAGGCTTTGTCGTGCCCTCTTCACGACTGTCTCAGTGTTTTTGGACCATGACAGTTTGTTGGTGATGTGGACACCAAGGAACTAGAAGCTCTCAACGTGCTCCACTGCAGCCCCGTCGATGAGAATGGGGGCGTGCTCGGTCCTCCTTTTCCTGTAGTCCCCAATCATCTCCTTTGTCTTGATCATGTTGAGGGAGAGGTTGTTGTCCTGGTACCACACGGCCAGGTTGCTGACCTCCTCCCTACAGGCTGTCTCATCGTTATTGGTGATCAGGCCTACCACTGTTGTGTCATCTGCAAACGTGATGATGGTGTTGGAGGCATGCCTGGCCATGCAGTCATGAGTGAACAGGGAGTACAGGAGGGGACTGAGTGAGCACCCCTGAGGGGCCCCCGTGTTGAGGATCAGCATGGTGGATGCGTTGTTACCTACCCTTACCACCTGGGGGCGGCCTGTCAGGAAGTCCAGGATCCAGTTGCAGAGGGAGGTGTTTTGTCCCAGGGTCCTTAGCATAGTGATGAGCTTTGCGGGTACTATGGTGTTGAACGCTGAGCTGTAGTCAATGAATAGCATTCTCACATAGGTGTTCCTTTTGTCCAGGTGTGAAAGCGCAGAGTTGAGTGCAATAGAGATTGCATCATCTGTGGATCTGTTGGGGCGGTAGACAAATTGGACTGGGTCTAGGGTTTCTGGGATAATGGTGTTGATGTGAACCATGACAAGCATTTCAAAGCACTTCATGGCTACAGACGTGAGTGCTACGGGGCGGTAGTCATTTAGGCAGGTCACCTAAGTGTTTTTGGGCACAGGGACTATCGTGGTCTGCTTTAAACATGTTGGTATTACAGACTCAGTCAGGGACAGGTTAAAAATGTCAGTGAAGACACTTGCCAGTTGGTAAGCGCATGCTCGGAGTACACGTCCCGGTAATCCGTCTGGCCCTGCGGCCTTGTGAATGTTGACTTGTTTAAAGGTCTTACTCACATTGGCTATGGAGAGCGTGATCACACAGTCATCCAGAACAGCTGATGCTCTCATGTATGCTTCAGGGTTACTTGCCTCGAAGCGAGCATAGAAGTAATTTACCTCGTCTGGTAGGCTCGCGTCACTGGGCAGCTCGCGGCTGTGCTTCCCTTTGTAGTCTGTAATAGTTTGCCACATCCGACGAGGGTCGGAGCCGGTGTAGTATGATTCAATCTTAGTCCTGTATTGACGCTTTGCCTGTTTGATGGTTCGTCGGAGAGCATAGCAGGATTTCTTATAAGCTTCCGGGTTAGAGTTCTTCCTTTGGCCGCCTCTCCTTCCAGTTCTCTGCTGCCAATGACTGGAACGAACTACAAAAATCTCTGAAACTGGAAACACTTTTCTCCCTCACTAGCTTTAAGCATCAGCTGTCAGAGCAGCTCACAGATTACTGCACCTGTACATAGCCCATCTATAATTTAGCCCAAACAACTACCTCTCCCCCTACTGTATTTATTTATTTTGCTCCTTTGCACCCCATTATTTCTATCTCTACTTTGCACATTCTTCCACTGCAAATCTACCATTCCAGTGTTTTACTTGCTATATTGTATTTACTTCGCCACCATGGCCTTTTTTTTGCCTTTACCTCCCTTATCTCACCTCATTTGCTCACATTGCATATAGACTTATTTTTCTACTGTATTATTTGACTGTATGTTTGTTTTACTCCATGTGTAACTCTGTGTTGTTGTATGTGTCGAACTGCTTTGCTTTATCTTGGCCAGGTCGCAATTGTAAATGAGAACTTGTTCTCAACTTACCTACCTGGTTAAATAAAGGTTAAATAAAATAAAATAAATAAAAAGAGTCCCGCTCCTTGAGGGAGAGCTTTGTACGTGTCTCTGTGTGTGGAGTAAAGATGGTCTGGAGTTTTTTTCCTCTGGTTGCACATTTAACATGCTAATAGAAATTAGGTAAAACAGATTTCAGTTTCCCTGTATTAAAGTCCCCGGCCACTAGGAGTGCCACCTCTGGATTGTTTGCTTATGACCGTATACAGGTCATTGAGTGCGGTCTTAGTGCCGGCATCGGTTTGTGGTGGTATAAAGACAGATTTCATAAATACAGATGAAAACTCTCTTAGTAAATAGTCGAGCAAAACCTCGTATACCATCTGTTGTTTACAAATATACATAGACCGCCACTCCTTGTCTTACCAGAGGCCGCTGTTCTATCCTGACGAAAAAGCTTAAAACCTGCCAGCTGTATGTTATTCATGTCATCGTTAAGCCGCGACTCGTGAAACATAAGAGATTACAGTTTTTAATGTCCCATTGGTAGGATATACAGTACGTGATCGTAGTTTGTCTATTTTATTATCGATTGATTGTACGTTGGCTAATAGAACCGATGGTAAAGGTAGATTACCCTCTTGTCGACGGATCCTTACAAGGCACCTGGACCTTCGTCCCCGATACCTCTGTCTTTCTCCTGCGAATGACAGGGATGAGGGCCTTGTCGGGTGTCTGAAGTAAATCCTTCCCGTTTGACTCGTTGAAGAAAAATTATTCCTTCAGTACGGGGTGAGTAATCGCTATCCTGATATCTAGAAGCTCTCGGCAGAAACATTATGTACAAAATAAGTTACAAATAACGCAAAAAAACATATACAACAGCACAATTGGTTACGGGATTGTAAAACGGCAGCCATCTCCTTTGGCGCCATTCTGTATTTTTTCAGAGATCCACCATCAGATACAGTAGTAAGAGAAAAATATATTCACAGAACCACACCCCCAATGCACCACAGCTGCAGTCCCTGATCCACTTCCTGGGCACTGTGAATGCAAAACTAGGACCCTACACTGGCACTGTGTTGCACTGTTCTGGACTGTGTGCTAGAGAAAAGGATGTCAAAGCGCAAGGCTGCCTGTTTCTGGATCCATACAGAGTGGGTTCGCAAATAAAAACCCATTCGGTCCTAAATTCCAATCCCATCAACCCTTTTTCTGCCGTTAAATATCAGAGGATCAAAGTGATTTCCGTGTCCCACCAGAGGTCCACTGTAATGATGGCCACCACATCAAGAGTATCACAGGAGTGTTGGCACCTGCCCGGGTGCTTTGGGCAAGCCCCAGGGTCCAACTCCATTATTTTCGAAAGGGGCCCTTTGATTTTCAGCTTTGTGGCATAAGGATACAGGCCAGGGATGGCCTAGCAGCAGGAATCAAAGTGTTGTCCAAAGCTAACACACAGTGCCGCAGTAAGATTATCACCTTCCCTCCACCTCCAATTAGACACCCAGGGGAATTTGTTTTGAGTGGGTGCGTGAGTTTTGATTTGGAGAGGCAAGCCTGGGCACGGCACAATAGGGGACTGATGAGGTGACTCAGATAGGGGGGAAACGGACTGAAAGTTCAGCCAGGACACAAGGATTACAGGACACGAGCGTGGGAGAGGTCTTAGTTGGAAGTGATTCTGGGGCTATTCTCAATTATTTTTTCTCAAGGAATGCTAGGTGGCTAACAGGCTAACAAACCATATATTGCAGTCAAATCCCATTAGGTGGTGGAACGCGAACACTAAGAAAAATGGACAGAAAACCCATAGCATCGTGATATACAGAGAAGAGGTTTACCCCTCCTTTTTTCTCTCTTCCCATATAAACTGGTTGGAATCAACGTTGTTTCCATGTCATTTCAACAACAAAAATTCAACGATGACGTTGAATCAACGGGGAAAACTGCTAGGATTTTTGAAAAAGTCATCAATGTAAGGGAATTTCATTTTTTTTCACCCAACTTTTCACCTAAATCCAATACAATGGTGAAATGTTTTGTTGAATTCACATTAGTTGACAACTCAACCAGATGTAAATCAAAACAAGACGTTGAACTGACGTCTGTGCCCAGTGGGTTTCCTGCATATAGGAAACTAAATATGCAGGGTTTGGGCTCCATTTTGCAATTACTAGCAAGGGTTGGAACCGGTTCAGGAAACAGAACCGAAAACCTCAAAATTACATTTTTTGAGAAACAGAATCAGAACCGGGAATGAAAGTGATCTATAATGTGCCGGAATAGAACCGTTATTTTAAAAGCATGGTAGCCAGTTAATAACGTTCTTTTACGTTCTGGGCATTTTTTTCCAGTCCCACAAAAACACACAAAGCACGTATGCAAAGCCCTCACTCTGTCACTCAGAAACATATTCCAGCGTCTGCTTGCCAGCTGAAAATCTATTCCAGTGTGTGTACGTGCGTGTGTAGGCTACCTACTCCTGCCCCTCCAAAGCACAGGCTACTGTATCTTACTGATACAAGTGTGATTCAGAAATTAGGGAGAGAGTTTTTTTTATTAGAGAAGAATGGATTCACTTGTTCAATGCTAGTTAAGGATACTACAGTTATCACGTTTTACATTGGATTTATTAACTACGAAAGGGTAAGAAGTGTTTTTATTTTAACTCTGGTGCCGCTCGGCACACACAAACCTGTTAGCTAGCTATCTAGTCCAATGTTAAAAAGGAGATAGCCTCAATGGCGCTGCCCATGCTGTCACAGACGCTATAATGGCACAGATACGAAAATGAGTCCTCTGAAGTAGTAAATCTTCTTCTACTTCTTCTATGAGTTGGTAAACAAACTAAAAGGGTGAATACTGCCACCTGGAGTGTGTTGTTTGAACAGGTCTAAAGCCCAGGTTGGTGATTTACTGCCACCTGCAGTTATGAAATGTTTCTTCATGAGTCTAATTCATTGGCTGATCCCCCCTGATGACCGCGATAGAATTATGTGACCCTTACTTAAACCATGAGGAGTCCCACCCAGTTGACTACTTTAAAATGGTGAAAGTCCTCATTGGCAATATCCATGCAAACATGTGTTATTTCCAAGTAGTGATCTCTATTTATCTCTACGGATTGAACCCATTAAGCCTTTAAGCTTTCGAAGTCCTCATAAAAACACCATTTAATGATGAGCTACTCGCTGTCGTTCAAATTGTAAACAGAAGACCGACCCATTGAAAAAGCTACCTATAGGTAGATAAAGACATTTTGGTAGCATAGCACTATGCTGGCTGTTTGACAAATGGCGGGAGATTGGGGGTAGGGTGTGGGTGTTTGATCATTTTTTTCTTGATTAAGTTACTAATTAAAACTCTATATATGGTTAACGTACATTTTTTTTTACAATTATTATCTTTAGAGAGGAAGATTGGGTGCATTACAGTTGGGTGAGTGTGTGCTTGTTTGGATGGTACTGAATATCCCCATAATTAAAATAGACTATTAAGATGGACTGGATAGTGGGTTATTTTCCAAAGAATGACGGGTTTAAAGTTTAAATGAAATCTGAACTAAATTGATATGAGCTTGGTACATTGGCCAACTCATTAGTAGGGAAACCATGAAGCCTTCGATAAGAAAATATATTTACGAAGCTGCAATATCTCACATTATTCCTACAGCTACCTCTTAATTGTATTCCTCCCAAATGAAAAAGCCTTGACATACTGTTTGCAATGACCATTTGAAAAAAACAGGTTTAGTTTGTGGCCTACAGTAGCTGAATACTACACACCAACACAATACCAATACACATCTGGTAAAACATACACAATTAATATTACTTTAAGAAATAATGTTGTTTTTTAGTGTAAATTTTCCCCTAGATGCTGATCAGGGGTCAGTTTTGCATAAAACTCACTAATGGTTAAGGTTAGGATTGGGGGAGGGGAAGCTGATCCTAGATCTGTACCTAGGGTAAACTTCACTCCGGAGTGTGGTTTATCCATTGCTACTGTAAGTGACAGTGCTTGTTCAGGGTTTTGACTAAAATATGTTGGCCAAGCAGTGTCTAGCCAATGGTTTAACATCTGCCTGTTGAGCCTCTAAATTCGGATTGCTTGGCGTGACGGTTGTTATTCTTACCACCCATATCTTTTATTAAGCAGATGACCTAGCCCCAGCTGACTTAAAAGAGCTCAAATTTAATCTCCTTAAACTTTGAATGGGAATGCGTTGCATAATATGTCAATCTCATATCTTCCCATTTTCCAATGATATTCTATGACTTTGTTGTCATGTGTCTTTTCTAATGAAACCGACCCCCCTTGATGAAAAGATAAACCATGCCGTTTATCCCTCTCACGTGAATAATTTGGCCCTATAGGATGACTAGCAGCCAAGCCTTATGGGTAAGGTTCTGTAGGTAAAATAACATTTTGAAATGTTTCGAAATGGGGAGGTACTATCTGCAGATTTTTCGTTTTTCCATTTACCCAACTGAACACCACCCTGGTTAGTAAGGGACCTGTTAATGCATAAGCTGTCACCCGGCCCAACAATATTCTGTTTAAATCAAATCAAATCTAATTTTATCTGTCACATGCGCCGAATACAACAGGTGCAGACCTTACAATGCTGACACCGCCTGGTATAGAGGTCCTAGATGGCAGGAAGCTTGGTCCCAGTGATGTACTGGGCCGTACGCACTACCCTTTGTAGTGCCTTGCGGTCGGAGGCCGAGCAGTTGCCATACCAGGCAATGATGCAACTAGTCAGGATGATCTCGATGGTGCAGCTGTAGAACCTTTTTAAGGATCTGAGGACCGATGCCTTGTTGTGTCCTCTTCACGACTGTCTTAGTTTGTTTGGACCATGATAGTTTGTTGGTGATGGACACCAAGGAACTTGAAGCTCTTAACCTGCTCCACTACAGCCCGGTCGACGGGAATGGGGGCGTGCTCAGTCCTCCTTTTTCTGTAGTCCAAAATCATCTCCTTGATCACGTGTCTTGATCATGTGATATTGATCACGTTGAGTGAGAGGTTGTTGTCCTGGCACCACACAGCCAAGTCTCTGAACATGTTTATGCAACATGTTCATCATCAAAGTCGTGCCAATACCTTATCCGGAATTCTGAGCATTTAGTCACATTTATTAATCCCTATATTAAAAAACGATCCACTATCTTCAATTCAACATTAAAATGAATCCTATTTTCCACAACAGTGAGTTGATCCCATCCGTTCGCCTGCCTCCCACCACTCTCTCCCTCCATCCCAGACAGCTCAGATACTCCTGTAATTACTTCTCTGACAGCTCGGCGAGAGGCCCCAAAATTACACAAAATAAATAAGCCACGCGTTGGGGTTGACGGAACACACACACTTTCCCTGGCACACACACACTCGCTCTCTCTTTCCCTTTCTGTCTCTCTCTCTCTCTCTCGCTCTCTCTTTCTCTCTCTCTCTCACACGCACACATAAACACACCCTAAAACAGATTAAATCATAGCAACACACACAGATAGTAACACAACTACACACACACACACACTAGGGATGTGCATCTCTCCTTTGATGAACGATTCAATACGCATCTAGATGCATGGGCTCCGATATAATACAGGAACGATATGTTTTAGTTTGAAACGATTCGATGGGATTCGGGGAACGAATTGATGCGACGCGGTTCGATATGATTCGATGCAACTTTTTGTTGTTGTTGCATGAACACATTAATTTTCCATTTTAAATGAATATCTGATGCTGATGGGTCAGGAGCTGGGCCTCTCTGAGCTGGATCTGTCTGAGGTGACTTCTCTTAGCTAAATGGACCTCTGTTGGTGTGTGTATGTGTTTGTGTCAATGTCAATGGTGTGTGTAGGCACCTGAGCTGAGCCATTGGGCAGACTGAGCATCTACCACCCCACTATCAGATTAGGAAAGGGGGAAATGTTTGCTTTTATTCCCCCCACTTTTTTTCTGAAATAACCATCATGCACTGATTGGAAGTTTTTTGAGCTAGTACTATGTCAATATATATATTTAGAAATTAGCATGGCATTTATACAATTTATATAATGCATCTTTTGATTTTACCCCATCTCGAAAGCGAATGGTTTCGACCGTTTTGAATTTTATAGAGCCAATGAATGCGAAATGTTCTTTATGAAATTACCCTGCTCATGTAACAATGACCAAATACACTTGACTGTTTAAAGCAAAATTACCAAAACGATTTCTTATGGTGAACCTGAACAACAATCTAAATAAAATCTGAATGATTGAAAATCCCAATCAGCAGTCCGATGCCTCTTTTAGTTTCTATACTGCTTTGTGTCGCCTACTGTGGGATTGGGGGGGAGCACAAACAGATGTTACATTTTATTTCACCTTTATTTAACCAGGTAAGCTAGTTGAGAACAAGCTCTCATTTACAACTGCGACCTGGCCAAGGTAAAGCAAAGCAGTGCGACACAAACAACAACAGAGTTACACATGGAATAAACCAGCGTACAGTCAATAACACAATAGAAAAAAAGAAAGTCTATATACAGTGTGTGCAAATGGGGTGAGGAGGTAAGGCAATAAATAGGCCGTAGTAGCGAAGTAATTACAATTTAGCAAATTAACATTAGAGTGATAGATGTGCAGTTGATGATGTGCAAGTAGAAATGCTGGTGTGCAAAAGAGCAGTAAAGTAAATAAAAACAATATGGGGATGAGGTAGGTAGATTGGATGGGCTATGTACAGATGGGCTATGTACAGCTGCAGCGATCGGTTAGCTGCTCAGATAGCTGATGTTTAAAGTTAGTGAGGGAAATATAAGTCTCCAGCTGCAGTGATTTTTGCAATTCGTTCCAGTCATTGGCAGCAGAGAACTGGAAGGAAAGGCAGCCAAAGGAGGTGTTGGCTTTGGGGATGACCAGTGAGATATACCTGATGGAGTGCGTGCTACGGGTGGGTGTTGTTATCGTGACCAGTGAGCTGAGATAAGGCGGAGCTTTACCTAGCATAGACTTATAGTTGACCTGGAGCCAGTGGGTCTGGCGACGAATAGGTAGCGAGGGCCAGCCGACTAGAAGGACATCAGGGTTGGCGGAGTGTGCTAAAGCAGTGAGTAAGGGTTTTTCGGTTACAGAAGAAAACAAATGAGAGTGCCTGGGGACACGCAGGGCCTGGGTTAACCTCCACATCACCCGAGGAACAGAGGAGGAGTAGGATGAGGGTACGGCTAAAGGCTATCAAAACTGGTCGTCTACTTCATTGGGGACAGAGAATAAAAGGAGCAGATTTCTGGGCGTGGTAGAATAGATTCAGGGCATAATGTACAGACAGGGGTATGGTGGGGTGCGGGTAAAGTGGAGGTAAACCAGGCATTGAGTGATGATAAGAGAGGTTGCATCTCTGGACGTGCTAGTTATGCTGGGTGAGGTCACCGCATGTGTGGGAGGTGGGACAAAGGAGGTATCTGAGGCATGTTGAATGGGACTAGGGGCTCCGCAGTAAAGTAAAACAATGATAAATATCCTAAAACACAGGATACAGGTCATATTGACATTTGATAGAGACTTAAAGCGAGGCATAAAGCAATCACAGGTGTTGATTGGGAGAGCTAGTTAAGACAACAATTTGTAAGACAACAACAGCTAATCAGCTAAGACAATAACAACAGGCAAAATGGCGATGAATGGGCAGAGATGGTCAGTTAGGGCATGAGTTCGAGGCTGGGGCCGACAGATAAAAAATATTTTTAAAATATTTTAAAAATAAATAAACAAAATGGAGTACCGTGATTAATGAACAGTCCAGTAGGCATCAGCTATGTAGCCAAGTGATCATAGGGTCCAGTGAACAGCAATAGATGAAACAGGGAAGCCGGCGTAGTTGTTACTACGCTAGCAAGCGGGAGACACGGCGTTTAAAGTTAGCAGGCCGGGGCTAGTAAGAGCGTCTGCTCCAATGTCCGGTTGAGGGCACAGCGGATGGAGTTACGTCGGCAGACCAGTCGTGGTGGTATGGCGGGGCGCCGTGTCGACAAAAGGGTCCAGGCCAGTTGGCCTGTAATTTTGTTTGCTAGCCGGGAGATGTGCCTGGCTCGCGGCTAACTGGTGCTAGCTTCGGGAAAAGGGTGTTAGCCGCTATAGCCACTCGGTAGCAGCTAGCTAGCAGCGATGATCCGATGCAAAGGTCCAGCGCTTACGGCAAGGATCCGGTGGAGTAGTGGATTCTAGCTGTGTTGGGGTAGAGTCCGGGGGGCATCAGCTGTGTAGCCGAGTGATCACTGAGCAGGCCGGGAGGTGGGCCTGGCTCAGAGCTAGCTTCGGGGATGGGTCACTCGGTGGCAGCTAGCTAGCTGTGATGATCAGGAGTAATGGTCCAGGGCTTACGGCAGGAATCCGGCATTGTAGTGGAGAAAACAGTCCAATACTGGCAGGCTGGCAAGTATTATCCAGACTAAAAGCGTCTGGAGTCTGTGCAGAAAGTGAAGGCCGCTAGCAGTGGCTGACAATGACTAAACAGCTAGTAGCTAATTAGCTGATTAGCTTCTGATGGCTAGCTCCTGATGGAGATCTGGCTATAAGGTCTAAAAATAGTGGATCCGTATCACATTGGGTGAGGCGGGTTACCGGAAGGTATATTGAAAATAAATTGAAATATATACAAAAAAAGACAAAAAAGACAAAAATGTACATGGGAGAACGTCAAACCACGTCTGCACTGCTACGCCATCTTGGAACTATTGTGAACAATGTGAAACATTGAAGAGTGCTTAGACACACACTGGAGAGAGGCACACACACACACCCACACACACACACACACACACACTGGAGAAAGAGATACACACACACATACAAATACAGAGATACACACACACACGCACACAGTGGAGAAAGAGATGCACACACACGACAGAGATACACACACAAACTGAAAAGAGAGCCACACACTGACTCACACACATACCCCCCTATTTGACCGACTGACTGGGTTCGAGCACCAATATCCTGCACGCCACAACAGTGTTTTGGCCTGCTGAGCTATTACCTCAGGGACCTATAGCACAAGAGAGTTCAACGTTTGAAAACACGGACCAGCAGGCAGAAACATAGCAAACAGGATTGGGTCAGAATGTTCCAGGGAAACAGCAGCCTCACACACACACACACACACACCACAGGAGAGACTTGGGAGACGGAGCTGAGCGTTGCAGTTTGGGAGTGTGCAGAGAGAGCTACACCAGATAAATGATGAATTCGTCATTCTCAGTCTGTAGATACAGCTCAACTGAGTCTGGGCTGAATACACACACATCCTATACTAGTGGAGCTCCACCCCATTTGAATCTTCACAAGGCATGGTGTGAAGTCAAAAGGTGCCTCCAGATTCTAGAGTAATGAGCAGGGCTTTTCAAGGTCCTGGGGGGAACCACAGGGTATGCGTTCTAGGACAGTACTAATACACCTGATGCAAGTAATTAACTACATACTCTGGTATAGAGGTCCAGGGCCTAGACAGGTCCAGGGTCTAGATTCACAAAACCTTCTTAAGAAGACATTTCTTCTTAACTGCCATTTTTTCCTTAACTACAGACTTAAGAAGAAAGTTAAGCAAAGTTGCTATTCCTCAAAAAGTTTCTTGGAAATTATCTTGCGCTATTTCTTATGTTTCTCCTGAAGCAAAAAGTTAAGAATAAATTTGATTCTTGAAAATAAAGTTATTGGAAATGTTCTTAACTCCAAGATAGCTAAACCCTTTGTCTTAAACTCAGGGCAGTGAGAGAAAAAGCTCAAGAAAGCAATTGAACATGTTTAATTCACTCACAAACGTCATCTGAAATTTTCAGTATTGATTATTTTAAACCCAAGAAATGTTATAGAACAGTAATCTCAGTAAGAAGTATGCAAACAAGATTGCTAGCTAGCTGTCATTGATTGCTAGCTAGCTAAAATAGTTGCCAAGCAACAAACATCATTGAGAAGTTCCTGAGAAAATCATTCAATCTTATGATATTGTTGAGGAATTGTACTTACGAACTAATTTATGAACTTCATATTTCTTAAGTTTTTGAGTAAGAAGTGTTTTGTGAATCTGGGCCCAGGACAGAAATAAAGAGTATCAGTAGAACCGGTCAGCTACTAGGGAGCTAGGAAATTAAGTTAATTAAGAGCACATTCTCATTTAAAAATACGACAGGAATAGAGAGTAGAGAGGTTGAATGAGCCCATTGGAAACTGAGGGCCAGGTTTGGAATTTAGCCAGGACATTGAGATTAACACACCAACTCATGCCACACGTGTGCAATGGGAATTTAGAACTCAGAACACTGAGACCCAGAACATGGATTGTACGTCAAATCAAAACAAATCAAAGTTTATTGGTCACGTACACAGATTTGCAGATGTTATCGCAAGTGAAGCGAAATGCTTGTGTTTCTAGCTCCAACAGTGCAGCAGTAATACCTAGCAATGCAAAACAATACACACATAATCCAGAAAGTGAGAAGAAAGAAATTAAGAAATATCAGAATGAGCAATGTCAGAATCCAGAATATACAATATAATATATTATTTATATTGGTGTCTATAGACATTATGGATAGTATATTAATATAAAATATGTGTACAGCAGTACACACCTTTTATATTAGGATAAGTAGGATAAGCCATGACTAGAATACAATATATACATCTAAAATGGGTAAAACAGTATGTAAACCTTATTAAACATTATTAAAGTACATAGTGCTGCAGTCTCTAAAGTGCAGGGTAGAGGTACCGGGTGGTAGACGGCTATTAACATTGAATAAGGTTCAGGGCACTGTACTGGGCGAAGGCCGACTAGTGGTGACTGTTTAACCTGTTGAGGATAGAGGGCGCTATTTTCACTTTGGGGAAAAATCGTGCCCAATTTAAACGGCCTCGTACTCTATTCTTGCTCGTACAATATGCATATTATTATTACTATTGGATAGAAAACACTCTCAAGTTTCTAAAACCGTTTGAATTATATCTGTGAGTAAAACAGAACTCATTTTGCAGCAAACTTCCTGTCAGAAAGTGAAAAATCTGAATTCGAGGCTCTGTTCCAGGGCCTGCCTATAAATGTGCTTGATATCTATTAGTATACATGCACTTCATACGCCTTCCACTAGATGTCAATAGGCTGTGAGAGGTGAAATAGGGTTTCTAGGTATTTCTATGGTCAAAAGATAGAGCTTGGAATGACATGACCCCAGAATTCCTTTGTTCAGGAAGCGCATAAAGGTCACCAGTATTGGCTTCTGAAAAGCATTCGTTATAGACGTCTTATATCTCTGGCTTTGATTTTATTTGATAAATGTGAAAATATCATCGTAAAGTATGTTTTTTCAATATAGTTTTATTAGATTATTGACATTTTTTCGGGAGTTTAGGCGTGTTGCGTTCTTTGCGTTTGGTGACGAAGGAGAGCTTAGCGCCACTTGGCTAGTTTTGCTTGCTCGTTCGAGAGGGAAAAATGCCATTCTAAAACCAAACAACGATTGTTCTGGACAAAGGACCACTTGTACAACATTCTGATGGAAGATCATCAAAAGTAGGACCCATTTATGATGTTATTTCATATATCTGTCGAACATGTTTACTTTTAGTTTGCGCCCAGATTTTGGGCGCTCTCTCGCAATAACGTAAGCTGCATGTCGTAATGAAGTTCTTTTTAGAATTCTAACACGGCGATTGCATTAAGAACTAGTGTATCTATCATTTCCTATACAACATGTATTTTTTAGTAAAGTTTATGAATAGTTATTTGGTCAGAATAGGTGAGTGTCAGAAAAATATCCGGACATTCTGGGAAAAAGATGCTAAGTTTTCAGAATGTATAACCACGGATTTCAGCTCTAAATATGCACATTTTCGAACAAACCATATATGTATTGTGTAATATGATGTTATAGGACTGTCATCTGATGAAGTTTATGAAGGTTAGTGAAAAAATTAATATCTTTTGCTGGTTTATTCGCTATCGCTAACGTGCCTATCGCTAACGTGCCTTGAATGAATGAATGCGGTTGTGTGGTAGGCTATTGTAGTAAGCTAATATAATGCTATATTGTGTTTTCGCTGTAAAACACTTAAAAAATCGGAAATATTGGCTGGATTCACAAGATGTTTGTCTTTCATTTGCTGTACACCATGCATTTTTCAGAAATGTTTTATGATGAGTATTTAGGTATTTCACGTTGGTCTCTATAATTACTCTGGCTGCTTCGGTGTTATTTCTGATGGTAGCTGTGATGGTAGCTGCAATGTAAAACTGATTTATACCTCATATGCAAATTTTTCGAAACAAAACATAGATTTATTGTGTAACATGTTATAAGACTGTCATCTGATGAAGTTGTTTCTTGGTTAGTTTGGTTGGTTCTTGGTTAGTTTGGTTGGTTTTGTGCATGCTACCTGTGCTGTGAAAAATGTCTGTGCTTTTTTGTATTTGGTGGTGAGCTAACATAAATATACGTGGTGTTTTCGCTGTAAAACATTTTAAAAATCGGACATGTTGACTGGATTCACAAGATGTTTATCTTTCATTTGCTGTGTTGGACTTGTTAACCTCTACTCAATAGGGGGAGCTGTTAGCACTTTTTTTTTCTTGACGTTGCCAAATTAAACTGCCTAGTACTCAATTCTTGCTTGTACAATATGCATATTATTATTATTATTGGATAGAAAACACTCTCTAGTTTCTAAAACCGTTGGAATTATGTCTCTGAGTGAAACAGAACTCATTCTACAGCACTTTTCCTGCCAGGGAGTGAGATTTCAGAAATCTTGGCCTCTGTTCCCAGGTCAGTTTTTAGGTCCCTGTGAATGCTATGGGGCTACAAACACTGCCTACGCCTTCCTCTAGATGTCAGTAAGTGGTGACAATTTGAATGGAGTTGATTGCGCAATCTGGGACTTTATAAAAGACCAAAGGGCGGAAGTACCTTTCTTTTCTTCCCTGCGCTTGACGCACGATGGACGTCGGACTGGCCTCCTTCCAAGCTTTGGTTTAGCCAGTAATATATCTCCGGTCATGTTTTTACTCGTTATAGGTGTTAAAGACATCATAAGGTAGTTAATTTAAACCGTTTTATAGCAATTTATATCCGTTTAGTGCGATTTTCTGGCATTTCTTTGTGACGCACTTCCAATAGTTGGACACTTTTCCAGTACATGCCGAACGTTAGTGGCCATTTCGACAGGACAAGAGGACATCTTTCGACCAAAAGACGATTAGACCGGAGAAAGGATACATTGCCCAAGATTCTGATGGAAGTTCAGCTAATAGTAAGAACTATTTATGATGATAAATCGTTGTTCTGTTGAAAAATGTTAAACGCATATGCCGCCATTTTCTTTGGGGTAGCTTCGCTTTGGCGCACCCTGTATTGCACAGTAAGGATAATTTAAAAAATGTAATTCAGCGATTGCATTAAGAACTAATTTGTCTTTCAATTGCTGTCCACCCTGTATTTTTTAGTCAAGTTTATGATTATTTATTCATTAGACTAGATCACTGTCCAAGATGGCGCCCGACATTTTCTGGCCAGTTTGGCTACTATTCTCATTGTATAATCACGTTTTTTTGTGGCTAAATATGCACATTTTCGAACAAACTCTATATGTATGTTGTAATATGATGTTACAGGAGTGTCATCGGAAGAATTCTGAGAAGGTTAGTGAAAAAATTTATATATTTTGGTGGTGATAATGCTATCGCTCTTTTTGCCTTGAATCAATGCTGGGGTAATGTTTGCACATGTGGTATGCTAATATAACGATTTATTGTGTTTTCGCTGTAAGACACTTAGAAAATCTGAAATATTGTCTGGATTCACAGGATCTGTGTCTTTCAATTACTGTACGCTGTGTATTTTTAAGAAATGTTTTATGATTAGTAATTAGGTAATACACGTTGCTCTCTGTATTTATTCTAGTCGAGTTGTGATGGTGGGTGCAATTGTAAACTATGATTTCTACCTGAAATATGCACATTTTTCTAACAAAACCTATGCTATACAATAAATATGTTATCAGACTGTCATCTGATGAGGTTTTTTCTTGGTTAGTGGCTATCAATATCTTTATTTGGTCGAATTGGTGATAGCTACTGGTGGAGAGAAAAAATGGTGGACAAAGAAAAATGGTGTCTTTTGCTAACGTGGTTAGCTAATAGATTTACATATTGTGTCTTCCCTGTAAAACATTTTAAAAATCAGAAATGATTGCTGGATTCACAAGAAGTGTATCTTTCATCTGGTGTCTTGGACTTGTGATTGAATGATATTTAGATGCTAGTATTTACTTGTGACGCTATGCTAGCTATGCTAGTCAGCGTTTTTACTGGTGGGGGTGGTGGGGGGTGCTCCCGGATCCGGGTTTCTGAGGCGGTAGAAGTTAATGTGTGAAAGTTAAATATTTCTCAAAAATATTTTTTGAATTTCACGCTTTGCCTTTTCAGTGGAATGTGGGAGGAGTTCCGCTAGCGGAACCCCGGGGCTAGACAGGTTAACAGTCTGATGGCCTGGAGATAGAAGCTGTTTATCAGTCTCTCGGTCCCAGTGTTGATGCACCTGTACTGTTTCTGCCTTTTAGATGGTAGTGTGGTGAACAGGCTGTGGCTCGGGTGGCTGAGGTCCTTGATGATCTTCTTGACCTTCCTGTGACACCGGGTGCTGTAGATATCCTGGAGGGCAGTCAGTGTGCCCCCAATGATGTGTTGGGCTCTCACCTGTAGGCTGTCTCATGTTGTTGGTAATCAGGCTTACCACGGTTGTGTCGTCAGCAAACTTGATGATTGAGCTGGAGATGAGCGTGGCCGCACAGTCATGGGTGAACAGGGGCTATAGGAGGGGACTGAGCATGCACCCCTGAGGGGCCCCCGTGTTGAGGATCAGCGTGGCGGAAGCTTTGTTGCCTACCTTCACCACTTGGGGTCGGCCCACCAGGAAGTCCAAGACCCAGTTGCACAGGGAGGGGTTCAGACTCAGGTCCTGGTATGCCAAATAGTGTTCCCCTGCCAAAAAGTGTCCCGCATCACAATGGGATTCGATAGGTTCTAGCTTCTGTTGCAAGGGTTGTTGCTAAAACAAAATTCTGACCGGATTATGAAATGAACCAAAGCGTCCGTTGCTATGCTGGTTGCTTGGCTCTATTTTACCGCGTAGGGCTCGCAAAGGAAGGAGGGTGCGGGCAGTTTTAGTAGAACATTCTTAATTTACCATTTATTTGTCTTCATATAAGAAAATATTGTTAAATAGGAAGAAATAATTTAAGATGTTTTTAGATTGACATTGCTAGCAACTTATTTACCTCAGCCTGCCTAGTCAGCTAGCCAGCTAGCTAGCCAAACAGTTTTATTTAGTATTCAGTTTTATTTAGCTAATGTTAGTTAGCTAGCTACTGTAACTGTTATTGTAGCTTTCTGTTTGAATGTAGCTTGCATTTCAATGGCATCCCTCGAGGAGATTTTATTTTATCTTTCCAACTAGGCGAAGTACTATGAAGGCACCACTGATCTCGACAAGAGGCGCAACATTCAGACATTAAGCAGTTCACTTCCATTAGGTAAGTGGACGGATTTAGCTATGTACAACCATTTTTCAACAACCATTTTCCATCTAGCTAGTTGGTCATCTACATGTTGCTAGCTATACCTATAGTTCAGTGGAGGCTGCTGAGGGGAGGATGGCTCATAATAATGTCTAGAATGGAGTAAATGGAATGGTATCAAACACGTGGTGTGGTTGATACCATTCCATTGACTCCAGTTATATGTCTGTCATATTGAGGTGTCTAGCTATAAGTTAAACCTGATCAATCAAATGGATAGGTGTAAGCAATTATGGTAATTCCAAACTAGGTGTCTTCGCTAGACAGACACAGAGAGAGAAGGGGGGAGAGGAAGCAAGTGAGAAAGAAAGGATAACAGTGAGAGAGGGAAGAGAGTGGAAGACAGAGAGAGCGAGAGATGAAGAGAGAGAAAGAGAGAACGAAAGGCAGCAGTACAAATGTACTTACACTAGAGTATTTCTCTTCCAACTTGTTAGGCAATCACATGTACTTATGGGGGAAGGATGGCCAGCCATACAGGAGGGTGCATTTTGCTCAGGAGAAAGAGGCTGTACTGACCAAGAAGCATTCTGGCCATTTCGGAGTGAAGAGCATGATTGCCAAAATCAACCTACGCTTCTTCTGACGGGTAATTGTCAAGGAGGTGGACAGCTGGGCAAGTGAAATAACTTTTTGTTTATCAATCACATTCTATTATATCTGAAATGATTATGATTTCAATGAATGTCATATCAGAGAGCACACAATGTTTCAATTTGTCACTTATTGCTTAAAGGTCAGTACCCTGTCTAACCTGCCAGAAGCTTGAGAAGGCGAAGAATGTGGCAACGGAGTTGAAGCCCTATCAAAGTTGTTTCACCTTGGCACATGATCGGTAGGTGTCCCAATTCAAATGTTGCACTGATAAGTTGTTTTGTAATGGTTGCTTTATTTGACCACAGCAGAGTTCAATATAATAGAGTGTGTGTGTGAGTGTCAGTATCCTTACAAATATGACAATCTGCATACTGTTTGACACAGATACGGGTAAGAATAAAGTCATCTTCTCTCTAACACTTTAAATGTTAGGGGTGGACCTCATTGGACCCTTCACGAAATCCAGGAATGGCAACAGCTGGTGTCTGACGGCGACCGATCACTTTACCAAGTGGGTGGGGCGATACCCTTTCTCAATAGGGGGTGCTGTTTTCACTTTGTAAAAATTTCGTTCCCAAATTAAACTGCCTCGTACTCAATTCTTGCTCGTACAATATGCATATTATTATTACTATTGGATAGAAAACACTCTCTAGTTTCTAAAACCGTTTGAATTATATCTGTGAGTAAAACAGAACTCAAGTTGGAGCAATTTTCCTGTGAGGAAGTGAGAAATCTGAAATAAGGCAGGCTGTTCTGGGGTCAGTTTATTAATTTGCATGTCTTCTATTGGTCGAGATGCACTGCATACACCTTCCCCTAGATGTCAGCAAATAGTGAGAATTTGAATGGAGTTGCTAGGCAGATCTGAGGCCATATAAATGGGCTGGGAACGTAGGGTCCAGTCTTTTCATCTTTCGCCATGACGCAAGACAGACCTCAGGATGGCGTTCTGGAAAGCTACCGTTATAGGCCTTAGATATATCCGGCTCTGATTTTATTCGATATAGGTGTTAAAGACATCAATAATGTTGTTATTTTAAACCGAGTTATATCAGTTTATATCAGTATATTGCGATTTTCGGTATTTTATTTGTGCTGCGTTATGGTGAGTTGGACACGTCTTCGCCACATGGCTAATGTTTACTGCTAATTCCAAAATTGAAGGCGACAATCTACAACGATTCCTCTGGACAAAGGACAACTTTCCCAAGATTCTGATGGGAGCTCATCAAAAAGTAAGAAGTATTTATGATGTTAATTCGTTGTTCTGTTGAAAAATGTAAAACTACTGTTCCGCCATTAATTTTGGTGCGGTCTCGCTTTAACGCACGCTGTATGTCGTAGTAACGTTAATTTTAAAAATCTAACACAGCGGTTGCATTAAGAACTAATGTATCTTTCATTTGCTGTCCAACCTGTATTTTTTAGTCAAGTTTGTGATTAGTTACTGATTTAGATTAGGTGCCTCTCCCAAGATTTCTCCCGACATATTGTTGGCAGCTTGGCTACTATTCTCATTGTATAACCACGATTTGTGCCGCTAAATATGCACATTTTCGAACAAACTCTATATGTATTGTGTAATATGATGTTATAGGACTGTCATCTGAAGAAGTTTGAGAAGGTTAGTGAAAAAATTAATATCTTTTGCTGGTTTATTCGTTATCGCTATTGTTGGCTTGAATCAATGCTGTTGTCTGGTTGGCTATTGTAGTAAGCTAATATAATGTTATATTGTGTTTTCGCTGTAAAACACTTAAAAAATCTGAAATATTGGCTGGATTCACAAGATCTTTGTCTTTCATTTGCTGTACGCTGTGTATTTTTCATAAATGTTTTATGATGAGTATTTAGGTAATTCACGTTGGTCTCTGTAGTTATTCTAGTTGCTTTGGTGAGAGTTGTGATGGTGGCTGCAATGTAAAACTATGATTTATACCTGAAATATGCACATTTTTCTAACAAAACATATGCTATACAATAAATATGTTATCAGACTGTCATCTGATGAAGTTGTTTCTTGGTTAGTGACTATTTATATCTTTATTTGGTGGAAATTGTGATAGCTACCTATGCAGGAAAAAAATGGTGGAAAAAAAAAGTTGTGTCTTTTGCTATCGTGGTTAGCTAATAGAAATACATATTGTGTCTTCCCTGTAAAACATTTTAAAAATCAGAAATGATGGCTGGATTCACAAGATGTGTATCTTTCATCTGGTGTCTTGGACTTGTGATTTAATGATATTTAGATGCTAGTATTTACTTGTGACGCTATGCTAGGCTATGCTAGTCAGCTTTTTTACTGATGGGGGTGCTCCCGGATCCGGGATTGTGATGAAGTAGAAGTTAAGGTTAGTAAAGGAAGAGTACGTGCTTAACTCTAAATTCCCTTCTGTAACCCATTAAAAAGGGTGCTTGGACCCAAAAATAGATTTCGTTTTGTATGATACCCATCAAGGACGAGACTGGCGAGGCCACCTCCAAGGCAATGATGGACATCTTCAACACCCACGGCTCTCCTGAGGTCATCATGAGTGACCGAGGTCATGAATTCTGGAACAAGGTACGGATGTTATAAGTTAAATTCTGTCACCAATGGTTTGTTTTATTTATTTTTTACAATTTGTTTTAGTTTTTCCATGGTACATAATCAGACTTATTTCAATATCTTACATTGTCAATAGATATCACTTTCCTCCAGGTTTGGTGAATGGACCAACCTGACTTTCAAGACGGAAGGGTGGGAGAACAACCTGGAGGTAATTCTCTTTGCACATAACAGCAGCATCCAGGCCTCCACCGAGTACGGACGGGAGCCGCAGCTGTTGACTGAGGTAAACAATGCAATTTTATATACAATTATTGTATATAATGTGGTCTTTCAAATTTGTGACTGACTTAGTGTTGCTATTTGTCTGTTGCTATAACATACTTTCAGAACACTGAACCCCCACCTGACGTGGTGGAAGTTGTCGAACCAGATCAGAACGCCTTCGAGGACCACCTCCAGGCACGGACTGAGAAGGATGTGGATGTTTTTGACCAGGTAAAAATGATTGTCTGCTGTTCATTTATTTTCTGTCCCTCCAAGAGATATGTAAGAAATGTATTTGTTATATGAAATCTAATTTCATTTATTCCTGTTATCAATCAAGGTGAGACTGAACCTCGAAAAGGCGCAGGAGAAACGGAAGGAGAGCTATCGGAGCAGATTCAAGAAGGAGACCAACTGCTATGACATTTGGGGCGAATTACTTGGTTTGGAAGAAGGACGAAAGGAAGGTGAGACCTGGAAAACCTCGCTGCTCTTTCGCTCCTAGCTGGGGTCACCATCTTTTAAGGTGAATATAAAAAATCTCAGATAATAACTATTTGCATTTGCACACAAAATAACCTGAAGCTAGTTTTAGCTTCCTTAACACTGATATTTCTCTCTTTGTCTTCCTAGGGTTACCTCGGTGGAAGCCAACAATCTTCTCCAGTTGGAGGAGTTGGACGTTCGACCACTGAAAGCACTGACGCCCTACACTTCGGTGAAGCCCAATAGACAAAGTATATTAAGCTTTGGTTGACATTTGAGGAAGCAAGAAACGGTAGTTATGCTGAGCTTATAAAAATATACCTCTTCAATTTACCTCTCCAAATGACTTTAGGACCATCGACTGTCCAAGCCCCTCCAGGAGGTATCCCATTCACCAGAACCAGTGAGTTCGGATCAGTCTGATTCTCTGTGCTTGGAGTCGGAGGGGGACCAGCTTGAGGTAGGCTATACCTTCCAAAAGTGTTGAAAAGTACATATCTCCCATTTATAACACTGCACTAATCCATCACATTTTCTCACAGTAAAGTGTAACCTGTGTGTTTGCTTGTTTATGTCTGTCTCCTACCCTGTTCCCTTTAACTTTGCTCCTGTTCTCCAGGACCTAGGGGTCCAATACCCAGACATGGGTGTTGCCAAACACCCAGACATGTCCCCCATTACCAACCACCCTCCAACTTTCAATACATCATCTACAGCTACTGTTATTGTCATGTTGTCATTATCTGCTAAGAAAGATTTACACAGATACACAGATGAACTAAAAACACGAGAACCGCAAACACTCAGAACAAAGAGAGCAGCAGTGCCTGGACTTTGCAGTCTCCCTCTTCACGTCCCCCTTCTGAGACTGGCTGCCTGTGGAGAACAAGTGACAGGCAGAACCTCCCACCCACACAGCAACCACCTCCTCAATATTCCACAAACCAGAATTCAGCATTTTAGTCTATGATTGCTATGTTTGCCAGACAACAAAGCATCCTTCACTCATGCTGCCAAACATACCCTCGTAAAACTGACCATCCTACCGATCCTCGACTTCGGTGATGTCATCTATAAAATAGCCTCCAACACTCTACTCAAACTGGATGCAGTCTATCACAGTGCCATTCGTTTTGTCACCAAAGCCCCATACACTACCCACCATTGCGACCTGTACGCTCTCGTTGGTTGGCCCTCGCTTCATACTCGTCGCCAAACCCACTGGCTACAGGTTATCTACAAGTCTCTGCTAGGTAAAGCCCCGCCTTATCTCAGCTCACTGGTCACCATAGCAGCACCCACTCGTAGCACGCTCTCCAGCAGGTATATCTCACTGGTCACCCCCAAAGCCAATTCCTCCTTTGGTCGTCTTTCCTTCCAGTTCTCTGCTGCCAATGACTGGAACGAACTGCAAAAATCTCTGAAGCTGGAGACTCTTATCTCCCTCACTAGCTTTAAGCACCAGCTGTCAGAGCAGCTCACAGATCACTGCACCTGTTCATAGCCCATCTATCTACCTCCCTCATCCCCATACTGTATTTATTTATTTATCTTGCTCCTTTGCACCCCAGTATCTCTACTTGCACATTCATCTTCTGCACATCGACCATTCCAGTGTTTAATTGCTATATTGTAATTACTTCACCACCATGGCCTATTTATTGCCTTAACTCCCTTATCTTACCTCATTTGCACTGTATATAGACTTTTTGTTTTCTTTTGTTCTACTGTATTATTGACTATGTTTTGTTTATTCCATGTGTAACTCTGTGTTGTTGAATGTGTCGAATTGCTATGCTTTATCTTGGCCAGGTCGCAGTTGCAAATGAGAACTTGTTCTCAACTAGCCTACCTGGTTAAATACAGGTGAAATAAAAAAACATTTCACTCTATTCCCTCGCCTTCTGCCCCGACAATACTGGATAAGTTAATATTGTTATGACAGTTTGGACAGGGAATTAGAAACCGTTGACAGCATATGACAATGTAATGCTTAAATATACTATAAACCAGGGCTGGGAATTGCCAGGGACCTCACGGTATGATATTATCACGATAATTAGGTGTCGATATGATATGATATGCATTATAAGATGTCGCCGAAGAGGATGGGTGACGTTTTACATGCTCCTAACCAACTGTGCTATTTTGTTAGTTTTTTTGCGTTGTTTGTAATCTATTTTATTACTTATTTTAGAAATAATGTTGCTGCTACCGTCTCTTATGACCAAAAATAACTTCTGGACATCAGAACAGCGATTACTCATCACAAACTGGAAGATAAACAAGATAAACCATAGACAATTAATGAACATGCACCTGTGGAACGGTCGAGAAGACACTAACACCTTACAGATGGTAGGCAATTAAGGTCACAGTTATGAAAACTTAGGACACTAAAGAGGACTTTCTGCTGACTCTGAAAAACACCAAAAGAAAGATGCTCAGGGTCCCTGCTCATCTGCGTGAACGTGCCTTAGGCAAGCTGCAAGGAGGCATGAGGACTGCAGATGTGGCCAGGGCAATAAATTGCAATGTCCGTACTGTGAGACGCCTAAGACAGTGCTACAGGGAGACAGGACGGACAGCTGATCGTCCTCGCAGTGGCAGACCACTTGTAACAACACCTGCACAGGATCGGTACATCCGAACATCACACCTGCGGGACAGGTACAGGATGGCAACATCAACTGCTTGAGTTACACCAGGAACGCACAATCCCTACATCAGTGCTCAGACTGTCCTCAATAGGCTAAGAGAGGCTGGACTGAGGGATTGTTGGCCTGTTGTAAGGCAGGTCCTCACCAGACATCACCAGGTACAACGTCGCCGATGGGCACAAACCCACGGTCGCTGGACCAGACAGGACTGGCAAAAATGACTCTTCACTGACGAGACGGTTTTGTCTCACTAGAGGTGATAGTTGGACTTGCGTTTATCATCGAAGGAATGAGCGTTACACCGAGGCCTGTACTCTGGAGCGGGATCGATTTGGAGGTGGAGGGTCCATCATGGTCTGGGGCGGTGTGTCACAGCATCATCGGACTGAGCTTGTTGTCATTGCAGCAATCTCAACGCTGTGCGTTACAGGGAAGACATCCTCCTCCCTCATGTGGTACCCTTCCTGCAGGCTCATCCTGACATGACCCTCCAGCATGACAATGCAACCAGCCATACTGCTCGTTCTGTGCGTGATTTCCTGCAAGACAGGAATGTCAGTGTTCTGCCATGGCCAGCGAAGAGCCCGGATCTCAATCCCATTGAGCACGTCTGGGACCTGTTGGATCGGAGAGTGAGGGCTAGGGCCATTCCCCCCAGAAATGTGAGGGAACTTGCAGGTGCCTTGGTGGAAGAGTGGGGTAACATCTCACAGCAAGAACTGGCAAATCTGGTACAGTTCATGAGGATGAGATGCACTACAGTACTTAATGCAGCTGGTGGCCACACAAGATACTGACTGTTACTTTGATTTTGACCCCCCCTTTGTTCAGGGACACATTATTCCATTTCTGTTAGTCACATGTCTGTGGAACTTGTTCAGTTTGTCTCAGTTGTTGAATCTTGTTATGTTCATACAAATATTTACATATGTTAAGTTTGCTGAAAATAAACGCAGTTGACAGTGAGAGGTTTCTTTTTTGCTGGGTTTATATTATTCGTAGCCATCTATTTACCACCCCAGACTGATGCTGGCACTAAGACCTCACTCAACCAACTGTATAAGGCCATAAACAAACAAGAAAATGTTAATCCAGAAGCGGTGCTCCTAGTGGCCGGGGACTTTAATGCAGGCAAACTTAAATCATTTTTACCAGCATGTCACATGTGCAACCAGAAGGAAAAAAACTCTCGACCACCTTAACTCCACACACAAAGCTCTCCCCCACCCTCCGTTTGGCAAATCTGACCATAATTCTTTCCTCCTGATTCCTGCTTACAAGCAAAAACGAAAGCAGGAAGTAATAGTGACTCGCTCAATACGGAAGTGGTTAGATGCTGAGGATGCTACTCTACAGGACTGTTTTCCTAGCACAGACTGGAATGTGTTCCGGGATTCATCCAATGGCATTGAGGAGTATACCACTTCAGTCATCGGCTTCATCAATAAGTCCATCGACGACGTTGTCCCCAAAGTGATCGTACATACATATCCCAACCAGAAGCCATGGATTACAGGCAACAACAGCATCAAGCTAAAGGCTAGAGCTGCTCCTTTCAAGGAGGGGGAAACTAATCCAGACGCTAATAAGAAATCCCGCTATGCCCTCAGACGAACCATCAAACAAGCAAAGCTTCAATACAGGATTAAGATTGAATCCTACTACACCGGCTATATTACGGACTACAAAGGGAAACCCAGACGTGAGCTGCCCAGTGACGTGAGCCTACCAGACGAGCTAAATGCCTTTTGCTCGCTTCGAGGCAAGCAACACTGAAGTATGTACAATAGCACCAGCTTTTCTAGATGACTGTGTGATAATGCTCTCGGTAGCCGATGTGAGCGAAACCTTTAAACAGGTCAACATTCACAAAGCCGCAGGGCCAGACGAATTACCAGGACGTGTACTCAAAGCATGCGTGGACCAACTGGCAAGTGTCTTCACTGACATTTTCAACCTCTCCTTGACCGAGTCTGTAATGTTTCAAGCAAACCACAATAGTCCCTGTGCCCAAGGAAGCCAAGGTAACCTGCCTAAATTGTTACCACCCCGTAGCACTCAAGTCGGTAGCCATGAAGTGCTTTGAAAGGCTGGTTATGGCTCACATCAACAGCATCCTCCCAGATACCCTGACCCACTCCAATTCGCATACCGCCTGTAACGGCTGATTTCCTCCTCTTCTGAAGAGGAGGTGTAGCAGGGATCGGACCAAAACGCAGAGTGGTAAGTGTCCATGTTTTAATATAATAAACTGAAACACGACACAAAACAAAATAACAAAGAGAATCTAACCGAAAACAGTCCCGTGTGGCACAAACACTGACACAGGAAACAAACACCCACAAACCAACAGTGAAAACAGGCAACCTAAATATGGTTCCCAATCAGAGACAATGCAAAACACCTGCCTCTGATTGAGAACCATATCAGGCCAAATGACAAACCTAAACATAGAAACACATAACATAGACTGCCCACCCCAACTCACGCCCTGACCAACTAAATAAAGACAAAACAAAGGAAAATAAAGGTCAGAACGTGACACCGCCCCAATACATACACAGATGACGCAATCTCAATCGCACTCCATACTGCCCTTTACCACCAGAACAAAAGGAACACCTATGTGAGTATGCTGTTCAGTGACTACAACTCTCGTTCAACACCATAGTGCCCACGAAGCTCATCACTAAGCTAAGGACCCTGGGACTAAACACCTCCCTTTGCAACTGAATCCTGCAATTCCCTACAGGGCACCCCCAGGATGTAAGGGTAGGCAACAACACATCTGACGCACTGATCCTCAACACTGGGGCCCCTCAGGGGTGTGTACTTAGTCCCCTCATGTACTCCCTGTTCACCCACGACTGGCCAAACACGACTCCAACACCATCATTAAGTTTGCTGACGACACAACAGTGGTAGGCCTGATCACTGGCAACAATGAGACATCCTATAGGGAGGAGGTCAGAGAACTGGCAGTGTGGTGCCAGGACAACAACCTCTCCCTCAATGTGAGCAAGACAAAGGAGCTGATCGTGGACTACAGGAAATGGCGGGCCGAACAGGCCCCCATTAACATCGACGGGGCTGTAGTGGTGCGGGTCGAGAGTTTCAAGTTCCTTGGTGTCCACATCAACAAACTATCATGGTCCAAACACACCAAGACAATTGAGAAGAGGACACGGCAAAACAAATTCCCCCTCAGGAGACTGAAAAGATTAGGCATGGGTCACCAGATCTACAGCTGCACTATCGAGAACATCCTGACCGGTTGCATCACCGCCTGGTATGGCAACTGCTCACCATCTGGCCGCAAGGCACTACAGAGGGTAGTGCGTACGGCCCAGTACATCACCGGGGCCAAGCTTCCTGCCATCCAGGACCTATATAATAGGCAATGTCAGAGGAAAGCCCATAAAATTGTCAGAGACTCCAGTCACCCAAGTCATAGACTGTTTTCTCTGCTACCACACGGCAAGCGGTACCGGAGCGCCAAGTCTAGGACCAAAAGGCTCCTTAACAGCTTCTACGACCAAGCCAAGACTGCTGAACAATTAATCAAATGGCCACCTGACTATTTACATTGAGCCCCCCCCTCCATTTGTTTTGTACACTGCTGCTACTCGCTGTGTATTATCTATGCATAGTCACTTCACCCCAACCTACATGTACAAATTACCTCAACTAACCTGTACCCCAGCACACTGACTCGGTACTGGTACATCCTGTATATAGCCTCGTTATTGTTATGTTATTGTGTTACATTTTTTACTTTTGTTTATTTGGTAAATATTTTCTTAACACTGAACTGCACTGTTGGTTAAGGGCTTGTAAGTAAGCATTTCAAGGTAAGGTCTACAGTTGTTGTATTCATCGCATGTGACAAATGAAGTTTGATTTGATATGTATTGCGATTCTCACAATTCTATACGTATTGCGATTGGATACGGTTATTTTATTGCAATTCAATGTTTCAAACATATTGCTCACAATATGTCTGCTGCAGTGGGACGAGAGAGCTATGAGAAAACGAGTTTTGATCTGTCATCGAAATACAAGTACTGAAAACAAATTGGAGGTACAGCCAACAAGGACAAAAACATAATATTGTCAAAACAATGAAATAAAACATATCATCAAAAATAATAATCTGACATGTAACTGTATAGATTTTTCCCCCCATCACTACTATAAACCCTGTTGCAAAAAATGAAAAAAGTTGAGATAAGATAAAGTTGCAATTTAGTGGAAAACTGACATTTCCCTTCTTTTTTCCTTCTCTCTCCCTTCCTATCTCTCTGTCGCCTCCCTTCCAGTCTCTGTCTCTGTCCCTTCCTGTCGCTCTCTTCCTCCCTCCCCTCCACTCCTCTCTCTATCCCCCCTCTCTCTCTCTCTTCCTCTCTCTCACTCTCTATTTCCTTCTGTTATGAGCAGCAGAATGAAATGTGGGATAATCCACGAGGTAACGACAGCAAAACTACTACGGTCTGATTTGGCATTTGATACAGAGCGCAGCTCACTCGAATTGGAAGCCACACCATTTCTGACAGATGAGAAATATCAGTGAACCACACCCATGCACCCACCTTCCAACCGCCAAATGCGCCAAAACCTCTCAGCAGCGCTGCTCATCAATGTTATCTTTTCCCCTAAAATACCAGAGGTGATATCATTTATAGAAAAACGCGAGGCTGTCTTCACCGCCACATTAGCTCGGAAGTCACTCTTTTTGGATTCGTAACACATCCGAAAGTGTTTTCTGACAGGCTCAAGGTCTCTGAGAAACTACGGCTCGGCCGCGTTTTGGACGTGAGGGTATTTTATGGTTGAGATCCTCTTATTTCCTACTGCATCATTTTCAAATGCCATTTCATCGCCGTCGGAGCGCAACGGGGGCGGCTCTGGACTAGCTGGCTTGGACAAGGGCTAAGCAGCCAGGAAGGCGAAGGGAGATTGTAGCGGATTTGAAAGTCTATGAAATTGGTTCATTCATGTAGAGAACAATTTCAAAGAGTTTGTTTATGGCCTGTTAAAAGAAATCATACAGCTTGGAAGGAAAACAATTTGCACCCCCTTTCACATTAGCGTTAGCAAATGAAAAGTTACTGTTCCATCATCCATTCTTGTCAATGGTAAATTCTAAAAAAATATATATAAAATTATACAAGAGATGTCTTTGCAGTTTGTAACATACAGTTCACATACTGGAGGTATAAATATTCTTAGAAACTTTGGCCACATAATCTGCTACCATTAGACAATTTCTATATGTAGCGCAATTCATGATGTATGCATTAATTAAGGCTTCATTAATGCATTTACTGAAAATATAGGGTGTTACTAGGAGCCATGAGCTGTTCTAGATTTTTATAACAAGTCAAAGGTTTCTCACTATGTGACAATGACAGTGGAGGAGAAGTCAGAGGGGGTGCTTACTTGTCCCTAAGGTCCATCCATACAAGGGAATGTATACCGCCCTATGGGAGAAGCTGACACCAATGTCCTCTGGTACATGGACGGCCCTGTCACCATAGTGACACATACAGTACTGTGAAGTACAACTGCGGTCGTTGACACAATGTCTCATCCCAAATGGCACCCTATTCCCTACATAGTGCACTACTATGGGCCCTGGTTAAAAATGTGTGCACTATGTAGGGAATAGGGTGCTATTTGGGATGCATGTGTTACCAGATCATCAGGCCTCAACAATACAAGCCATTAGCGGTTGGTAAGTTCAATGGAGTGGCCATGGAAAACCTATAGGGTAATATTGGCATATTGTGTGACGAGGACAGGTACGTTAAATGGCTTATCTTGGCAGTTCACAGCTACGTGGTTTCGCTGGTCCTCTATGGCTCAGGTTATAGGAGCGTGGCTCTAGCAACGCCAGGGCCGTAGGTTCGATTCCCGCTGGGTCACATATACATCAAATGTAAGCACTCACTGTAAGTCCTTCTGGAGAGAAGAGCTAAATGATAGTACACCTACTCGTCCCATGTCTTTGGCCCTTGTAATCCGCACTGCATTGAGGTTGACAGTGTGATAAGACTTTAAATTCTTTAAGGAGAGAAATGACCATGCAGCAATGTTGAAATGGGATGTCTGGGTGAGAAACCGAATCAACTGTGCACCACAAGACTGTGTTATCCCGCTGAGCTAAAGCCTAGGCATTAGCTCTGAGCGCTAATTCAAGTCTCAGGCAAGGTTACTTGTCACGTGAACATGGTTCAGGGAACCAGCCCTTACACCTTCAGTGTTAGGTGAATACTAGGATTCCAGGGTAAATGTATCCACAGACAGAAGGGTTGGAACCGGTTCAGGAAACAGAACTACATTTTCTACGACCAGAATCTGAACCGAGAACGAAAGTGAATCTATACTGTTCCAGAACAGAGCCGTTATTTTAAAAGCATGGGAACCGGTTAATAACGTTCTGGTAAACATATTCTCAGAAACGTATTCTGGTGTCTGCCTGCTAGCTGGTGTCTGCCTGCCCCTCTCCCTTCCGAAGCATAGGCTACTGTAGCCTACTGACGTTACCAGCGTGATTCAGAAATACGGGAGAGAGATTTGTATTAGCGAAGAATGGATGAACTTTTTCAATGCTAATTAAGGATACTATAGTCATCACGTTTCAAATTGGATTTATTAACTACAAAAAGGTGAGATGTGTTTTATTTTAATTCTGGTGCCTCTCTGCACCAGTGGTGTAAAGTACATAAGTAAAAATACTTTTACTTTTACAACACTGCATTCTTTTTTTTAAATTGTGTACTTTTTAATGCATACATTTTACCTGACACCCAAAAGTACTTGTTACATTTTGAATGCTTAGCAGGACAGAAAAATGGTTCAATTCACACACCTATCAAGAGAACATCCCTCGTCATCCCTACTGGCTATCCGTAAATAAATAAAAAACTAGAAAATGTTGCTATCTGGTTTGCTTAATATAAGGAATGTGAAACGATTTATACTTTTACTTTTGATACTTAAGTATATTTAAAACCAAATACTTTTCGACTTTTACTCAAGTAGTATTTTACTGGGTGACTTTCACTTTTACTTGAGTCATTTTCTATTAAGGTATATTAGCTGTGTTAGCTAGCTAGCAAGCTAGCTCTGGTCCAACATTAATCCAACCTTTGGAAGTTCAAAGACATTCAAAGTTCCTTCATGGAAGCCACACCTCCATAGGTATAATTCTGTGGGCCTAATTCAGATCATGCATGTCATAACAAGATCACCAGCGCTTCAAGCCAAGCCTCCTCCTCCACAGTCTCATGCTCTCTCCCCACCCACAAAATGTCAACCGCATCTCACGCCCTGGATTTGTCTGTCCAATGCATGTAAACAATAGCGTGCCTGCTCCATAGCAATATACATTTCAAAGGTTTAAATATGAGGCTGTCTCCAATTTCAGAGGTTTAAAAGGAACAGAAATGAACGATATTAACCATTTACTTTTTTGGGGGTTCGAACCGGTTCAGAACTTTATTGAGCAGGACGTAAGAGAGGAACGGAAACAAAATAATATTATTTTCAGAACGGAAAATAATTTTAGTTCCAACCTCTGCTGAAAACCCAGATAGAGTAATTGATCCGAGCACAAGAAGAAAAAACAATCGTTTAATTGTTTTAATCACATGGAATGAGTCAACGCATCTCGCCTTGGGGTGAAACTGGCTTTCTTTCTATCGTGCTGAGCACAAAAACCCATTTGATAAAAGTTTGTCTCTGTAATTACACTTTGAGCATCGTGATACCTTATAATTTCCAACAAATCTGTTGCCCAAAATAAAAAGAGGAACATTAGATACAATTTTTGCTTTTGTTTTTTTCTTCATATTTTGGCTTATTTCCTCTCTTGCTCTTTTTCTCCGGCACACAAAGACAACAGTGATGTTTCATCACCTCGTGTAATCCTTTGCTGGTTTCTGCTTATATGTCATGCTGTTTTCCTTCCTTCCATCCCTCTCTCACTCTGTTTCTCTGCCCTTCTTTCTCTCTCTTTTTCTACCTCTCTGCTCTTCTTCATCCTCTCTCTCTCTCCCTTTCCTTCTCTCTCTACCTCATTCTCTCCATCTTTCTACCTCTCTCCCCTTCTCTGTCTTACTTCTGTGAGTTCTGATTGTAATAAGTGTAACTGGCCATAGTGAGGATACAGGGTGACCCTGCCAATCTAATAATCACAAGGAAACGCCGGGGCAGCATTTAGATAAAGCTTGAAGGGGACAAAGTGTCACAGCGGATATTAAAGAAGAACATTCAAGTGCCTATGTGTCTATCATCCACTATGGGTCTGTCCCAAAATGGCAACCTATACTCTATATACAGTATATACCCTATGGGCGCTGGTCAAAAGAAGTTCACTAGAGAATAGGGTGCCATTTGGGACGTAAACAGTGAATCAGTTAATCACTCTGAAGGCTGGGGTGAGTGGAGAGTTTCTTGTTTACGTTCATCTATGATACAGTTGAAGTCGGAAATGTACATACACTTAGGTTGGAGTCATTAAAACTCGTTTTTCAACCACTCCACAAATTTCTTGTTAACAAACTATAGTTTTGTCAAGTCGGTTAGGACATTTACTTTGTGCATGACACAAGTCATTTTTCAAACAATTGTTTACAGACAGATTATTTCAATTATAATTCACTGTACCACAATTCCAGTGGGTCAGAAGTTTACATACACTAAGTTGACTGTGCCTTTAAACAGCTTCGAAAATTCCAGAAAATTACGTCATGGCTTTAGAAGCTTCTGATAGGCTAATTGACATAATTTGAATCAATTGGAGGTGTACCTGTGGATGTATTTTAAGGCCTACCTTCAAACTCCGTGCCTCTTTGCTTGTCATCATGGGAAAATCAAAAGAAATCAAGACCAAGGCCAAGACCTCTGAAAAAAATTGTAGACCTCCACAAGTCTGGTTCATCCTTGGGAGCAATTTCCAAATGCCTGAAGGTACCACGTTCATCTGTACAAAGAATAGTATGCAAGTATAAACACCATGGGACCACACAGCCGTCATACCGCTCAGGAAGGAGACGCAGACTGTCTCCTAGAGATGAATGTACTTATTGCGAAAAGTCCAAGTCAATCCCAGAACAACAGCAACGGACCAAGTGATGATGCTGGAGGAAACAGGTACAAAAGTATTTATATCCACAGTAAAACGAGTCCCATATCGACATAACCTGAAAGGCCGCTCAGCAAGGAAGAAGCTACTGCTCCAAAACCGCTATAAAAAAGCCAGACTACGGTTTGCAACTGCACATGGGGGACAAAGATTGTACTTTTCGGAGAAATGTCCTCTGGTCTGATGAAACTGTTTCGAACTGTTTGGCCATAAGTGGATCACGCCCAAGCTCTTTTGGGGAAACAGACAGGCGCACAGGGGGGGGAGAGCTTGCCAGTAACGCCTTGATCACACATACAGTGTCATTGCATTTTGACACACCAGAAGAACGCTGCATTTGCCTTGCAGCATTGCGTGTCAGAGGCAGCTGCAGTGTGTTCAGTGTGGTGCATGCGTTGAATTTATCAAACGTATGTATCAAATCATATAAATGGCTTGACATAAATGGTAGCAGAACACTCTCATTCAAATGCACACGTGCACATACACGGACGCACACACAGGTAAATAGTGCCGTACATGCACTCAAACATATTCAGTTGGCCTTGCTGTTATGATTGTTGTTGTCCTTGATGTCTTTGTTGGTTTTTGCATCGTTTTTTTCTGGTTGTCCTTTCTCTTTTTTCTCTTTTGTTAATTTCGGGGAGGGTCTCTGATGGTTGACAGGCAGCTCTTGGGGAACTGTGGGTGGCATCTTGGGAGGGCTGGCGGTTGGGAGCTTGGGCTGGTGGCTGATGGATCGCTGGTTCAGGTCTCCGTTTTTGACCTTGTGGGAGATCTGTTAACGTGCCCTTGAGCAGGGCGTTGACCCTGGTTGCTTCTGTGTGTCGCTCTGGATGGGTGTCTGTTAGATGACTAATGTGATGTAGTTGTTGAGCGGCTTCCCTGCAAGTATATTGTATGTTTTCTTAATTTTTTTAAGAACCTGATTGTTGAATTTTCATGTTGATGCTGCATACCATTTTGCGCAATGGCGCTGTAAGTGTAATTGAGGCGTAACACGGAACCCAATCCGGCTGCGCCCGTGCGCCATCGTGCGCTATCGTGCATAAATGTATTTTGTCCCCCTACACCAAACGCGATCACGACACGCAGGTTAAAATATCAAAACAAACTCTGAACCAATTATATTAATTTGGGGACAGGTCGAAAAGCATTAAACATTTATGGCAATTTAGCTAGGTAGCTTGCACTTGCTAGCTAATTTGTCCTGGGATATAAACATTAGGTTGTTATTTTACCTGAAATGCACAAGGTCCTCTACTCCGCCAATTAATCCACACATAAAATGGTCAGCCGAATCGTTTCTAGTCATCTCTCCTCCTTCCAGACCTTTTCTTCTCTTGACTTTATATTGCGATTGGCAACTTTCATAAATTAGGAGCATTACCCCTACTGACCTCGTTCGTCTTCAGTCACCCACGTGGGTATAACCAATAAGGAGATGGCACGTGGGTACCTGCTTCTACAAACCAATGAGGAGATGGGAGAGGCAGGACTGGCAGCGCGATCTGCGTCAGAAATAAAACTGATTTCTATTTTAGCCCTCGTTGGCGCGCGCGAGCAGTGTGGGTGCAATAATTGAATAACATAGATTTCTAAATATACACTGCTCAAAAAAATAAAGGGAACACTTAAACAACACAATGTAACTCCAAGTCAATCACACTTCTGTGAAATCAAACTGTCCACTTAGGAAGCAACACTGATTGACAATAAATTTCACATGCTGTTGTGCAAATGGAATAGACAAAAGGTGGAAATTATAGGCAATTAGCAAGACACCCCCAATAAAGGAATGGTTCTGCAGGTGGTGACCACAGACCACTTCTCAGTTCCTATGCTTCCTGGCTGATGTTTTGGTCACTTTTGAATGCTGGCGGTGCTTTCACTCTAGTGGTAGCATGAGACGGAGTCTACAACCCACACAAGTGGCTCAGGTAGTGCAGTTCATCCAGGATGGCACATCAATGCGAGCTGTGGCAAAAAGGTTTGCTGTGTCTGTCAGCGTAGTGTCCAGAGCATGGAGGCGCTACCAGGAGACAGGCCAGTACATCAGGAGACGTGGAGGAGGCCGTAGGAGGGCAACAACCCAGCAGCAGGACCGCTACCTCCGCCTTTGTGCAAGGAGGTGCACTGCCAGAGCCCTGCAAAATGACCTCCAGCAAGCCACAAATGTGCATGTGTCAGCATATGGTCTCACAAGGGGTCTGAGGAACTCATCTCGGTACCTAATGGCAGTCAGGCTACCTCTGGCGAGCACATGGTGGCCTGTGCGGCCACACAAAGAAATGCCACCCCACACCATGACTGACCCACCGCCAAACCGGTCATGCTGGAGGATGTTGCAGGCAGCAGAACGTTCTCCACAGCGTCTCCAGACTCTGTCACGTCTGTCACATGTGCTCATGTGCTCAGTGTGAACCTGCTTTCATCTGTGAAGAGCACAGGGCGCCAGTGGCAAATTTGCCACTCTTGGTGTTCTCTGGCAAATGCCAAACGTCCTGCACGGTGTTGGGCTGTAAGCACAACCCCCACCTGTGGACGTCGGGCCCTCATACCACCCTCATGGAGTCTGTTTCTGACCGTTTGAGCAGACACATGCACATTTGTGGCCTGCTGGAGGTCATTTTGCAGGGCTCTGGCAGTGCACCTCCAGGTAGCGGTCCTGCTGCTGGGTTGTTGCCCTCCTACGGCCTCCTAAACGTCTCCTGATGTACTGGCCTGTCTCCTGGTAGCGCCTCCATGCTCTGGACACTACGCTGACAGACACAGCAAACCTTTTTGCCACAGCTCGCATTGATGTGCCATCCTGGATGAACTGCACTACCTGAGCCACTTGTGTGGGTTGTAGACTCCGTCTCATGCTACCACTAGAGTGAGAGCACCGCCAGCATTCAAAAGTGACCAAAACATCAGCCAGGAAGCATAGGAACTGAGAAGTGGTCTGTGGTCACCACCTGCAGAACCATTTCTTTATTGGGGGTGTCTTGCTAATTGCCTATAATTTCCACCTTTTGTCTATTCCATTTGCACAACAGCATGTGAAATTTATTGTCAATCAGTGTTGCTTCCTAAGTGGACAGTTTGATTTCACAGAAGTGTGATTGACTTGGAGTTACATTGTGTTGTTTAAGTGTTCCCTTTATTTTTTTGAGCAGTGTATTTTGCAACGCGAGCGGTATGGTCAGCCTATAAGTGTGTGTGCGTGGGTGTGTGTGTGCATGTTCAAAACATCTCTTATACTCTAACCCAGCATATACTACTGTATGCATATGTTGTGCACGGTTCCCCACGGACGAGCATTAGGTTTCCCACGGACGAGCATAAGGAAGGAAGGAAGGAAGGAAGGAAGGAAGGAAGGAAGGAAGGAAGGAAGGAAGGAAGGAAGGAAGGAAGGAAGGAAGGAAGGAAGGGGGGATAAAAAAGAGGAAGGAAGAGGTGGGGGATAAAGAAGGGGAAGGAAGAGGTGGGGGATAAAAAAGAGGAAGGAAGAGGTGGGGGATAAAAAAGAGGAAGGAAGAGGTGGGGGATAAAAAAGAGGAAGGAAGAGGTGGGGGATAAAAAAGAGGAAGGGAGAGGTGGGGGATAAAAAAGAGGAAGGAAGAGGTGGGGGATAAAAAAGAGGAAGGAAGAGGTGGGGGATAAAAAAAGAGGAAGGAAGAGGTGGGGGATAAAAAAAGAGGAAGGAAGAGGTGGGGGATAAAAAAGAGGAAGGAAGAGGTGGGGGATAAAAAAGGGGAAGGAAGAGGTGGGGGATAAAGAAGGGGAAGGAAGAGGTGGGGGATAAAAAAGGGGAAAGAAGAGGTGGGGGATAAAGAAGGGGAAGGAAGAGGTGGGGGATAAAAAAGAGGAAGGAAGAGGTGGGGTATAAAAAAGAGGAAGGAAGAGGTGGGGGATAAAGAAAAGGAAGGAAGGAAGGAAGGAAGGAAGGAAGGAAGGAAGGAAGGAAGGAAGGAAGGAAGGAAGGAAGGAAGGAAGGAAGGATAAAAAAGAGGAAGGAAGAAGTGTGGGATAAAAAAGAGGAAGGAAGAGGTGGGGGATAAGGAAGGAAGGAAGGAAGGAAGGAAGGAAGGAAGGAAGGAAGGAAGGAAGGAAGGAAGGAAGGAAGGAAGGATAAAAAAGAGGAAGGAAGAAGTGTGGGATAAAAAAAGAGGAAGGAAGAGGTGGGGGATAAAGAAAAGGAAGGAAGGAAGGAAGGAAGGAAGGAAGGAAGGAAGGAAGGAAGGAAGGAAGGAAGGAAGGAAGGAAGGAAGATAAAAAAGAGGAAGGAAGAGGTGGGGGATAAAGAAGGGGAAGGAAGAGGTGGGGGATAAAAAAGAGGAAGGAAGAGGTGGGGGATAAAAAAGAGGAAGGAAGAGGTGGGGGATAAAAAAGAGGAAGGAAGAGGTGGGGGATAAAGAAAAGGAAGGAAGGAAGGAAGGAAGGAAGGAAGGAAGGAAGGAAGGAAGGAAGGAAGGAAGGAAGGAAGGGGGATAAAAAAGAGGAAGGAAGAGGTGGGGGATAAAAAAGAGGAAGGAAGAGGTGGGGGATAAAAAAGAGGAAGGAAGAGGTGGGGGATAAAAAAGAGGAAGGAAGAGGTGGGGGATAAAAAAGAGGAAGGAAGGAAGGAAGGAAGGAAGGAAGGAAGGAAGGAAGGAAGGAAGGAAGGAAGGAAGGAAGGATAAAAAAGAGGAAGGAAGAAGTGGGGGATAAAGAAGGGGAAGGAAGAGGTGGGGGATAAAAAAGGGGAAGGAAGAGGTGGGGGATAAAAAAGGGGAAGGAAGAGGTGGGGGATAAAAAAGAGGAAGGAAGAGGTGGGGTATAAAAAAGAGGAAGGAAGAGGTGGGGGATAAAGAAAAGGAAGGAAGGAAGGAAGGAAGGAAGGAAGGAAGGAAGGAAGGAAGGAAGGAAGGAAGGAAGGAAGGATAAAAAAGAGGAAGGAAGAAGTGTGGGATAAAAAAAGAGGAAGGAAGAGGTGGGGGATAAAGAAAAGGAAGGAAGGAAGGAAGGAAGGAAGGAAGGAAGGAAGGAAGGAAGGAAGGAAGGAAGGAAGGAAGGAAGGAAGGAAGGAAAGGGGGATAAAAAAGAGGAAGGAAGAGGTGGGGGATAAAGAAGGGGAAGGAAGAGGTGGGGGATAAAAAAGAGGAAGGAAGAGGTGGGGGATAAAAAAGAGGAAGGAAGAGGTGGGGGATAAAAAAGAGGAAGGAAGAGGTGGGGGATAAAGAAAAGGAAGGAAGGAAGGAAGGAAGGAAGGAAGGAAGGAAGGAAGGAAGGAAGGGGGATAAAAAAGAGGAAGGAAGAGGTGGGGGATAAAAAAGAGGAAGGAAGAGGTGGGGGATAAAAAAGAGGAAGGAAGAGGTGGGGGATAAAAAAGAGGAAGGAAGAGGTGGGGGATAAAAAAGAGGAAGGAAGGAAGGAAGGAAGGAAGGAAGGAAGGAAGGAAGGAAGGAAGGAAGGAAGGATAAAAAAGAGGAAGGAAGAAGTGTGGGATAAAAAATAGGAAGGAAGAGGTGGGGGATAAAGAAAAAGAGGAAGGAAGAGGTGGGGGATAAAAAAGAGGAAGGAAGAGGTGGGGGATAAAAAAGAGGAAGGAAGGAAGGAAGGAAGGAAGGAAGGAAGGAAGGAAGGAAGGAAGGAAGGAAGGAAGGATAAAAAAGAGGAAGGAAGAAGTGGGGGATAAAGAAGGGGAAGGAAGAGGTGGGGGATAAAAAAGGGGAAAGAAGAGGTGGGGGATAAAGAAGGGGAAGGAAGAGGTGGGGGATAAAAAAGAGGAAGGAAGAGGTGGGGTATAAAAAAGAGGAAGGAAGAGGTGGGGGATAAAGAAAAGGAAGGAAGGAAGGAAGGAAGGAAGGAAGGAAGGAAGGAAGGAAGGAAGGAAGGAAGGAAGGAAGGAAGGAAGGAAAAAAAAGAGGAAGGAAGAGGTGGGGGATAAAGAAGAGGAAGGAAGAGGTGGGGGATAAAAAAGAGGAAGGAAGAGGTGGGGGATAAGGAAGGAAGGAAGGAAGGAAGGAAGGAAGGAAGGAAGGAAGGAAGGAAGGAAGGAAGGAAGGAAGGAAGGATAAAAAAGAGGAAGGAAGAAGTGTGGGATAAAAAAAGAGGAAGGAAGAGGTGGGGGATAAAGAAAAGGAAGGAAGGAAGGAAGGAAGGAAGGAAGGAAGGAAGGAAGGAAGGAAGGAAGGAAGGAAGGAAGGAAGGAAGGAAAGGGGGATAAAAAAGAGGAAGGAAGAGGTGGGGGATAAAGAAGGGGAAGGAAGAGGTGGGGGATAAAAAAGAGGAAGGAAGAGGTGGGGGATAAAAAAGAGGAAGGAAGAGGTGGGGGATAAAAAAGAGGAAGGAAGAGGTGGGGGATAAAGAAAAGGAAGGAAGGAAGGAAGGAAGGAAGGAAGGAAGGAAGGAAGGAAGGAAGGAAGGAAGGAAGGAAGGAAGGAAGGGGGATAAAAAAGAGGAAGGAAGAGGTGGGGGATAAAAAAGAGGAAGGAAGAGGTGGGGGATAAAAAAGAGGAAGGAAGAGGTGGGGGATAAAAAAGAGGAAGGAAGGAAGGAAGGAAGGAAGGAAGGAAGGAAGGAAGGAAGGAAGGAAGGAAGGAAGGAAGGAAGGAAGGAAGGATAAAAAAGAGGAAGGAAGAAGTGTGGGATAAAAAATAGGAAGGAAGAGGTGGGGGATAAAGAAAAGGAAGGAAGGAAGGAAGGAAGGAAGGAAGGAAGGAAGGAAGGAAGGAAGGAAGGAAGGAAGGAAGGAAGGAAGGAAGGGATAAAAAAGAAGAAGGAAGAGGTGGGGGATAAAGAAGAGGTGGGGGATAAAGAAGGGGAAGGAAGAGGTGGGGGATAAAGAAGGGGAAGGGAGAGGTGGGGGATAAAAAAGAGGAAGGAAGGAAGGAAGGAAGGAAGGAAGGAAGGAAGGAAGGAAGGAAGGAAGGAAGGAAGGGGTGGGGGATAAAAAAGAGGAAGGAAGGAAGGAAGGAAGGAAGGAAGGAAGGAAGGAAGGAAGGAAGGAAGGAAGGAAGGAAGGAAGGAAGGATAAAAAAAGAGGAAGGAAGAGGTGGGGGATAAAGAAGAGGAAGGAAGAGGTGGGGGATAAAAAATAGGAAGGAAGAGGTGGGGGTTAAGGAAGGAAGGAAGGAAGGAAGGAAGGAAGGAAGGAAGGAAGGAAGGAAGGAAGGAAGGAAGGAAGGATAAAAAAGAGGAAGGAAGAAGTGTGGGATAAAAAAAGAGGAAGGAAGAGGTGGGGGATAAAGAAAAGGAAGGAAGGAAGGAAGGAAGGAAGGAAGGAAGGAAGGAAGGAAGGAAGGAAGGAAGGAAGGAAGGGGGGATAAAAAAGAGGAAGGAAGAGGTGGGGGATAAAAAAGAAGAAGGAAGAGGTGGGAGATAAAGAAAAGGAAGGAAGGAAGGAAGGAAGGAAGGAAGGAAGGAAGGAAGGAAGGAAGGAAGGAAGGAAGGAAGGAAGGAAGGGGGATAAAAAAGAGGAAGGAAGAGGTGGGGGATAAAAAAGAGGAAGGAAGAGGTGGGGGATAAAAAAGAGGAAGGAAGAGGTGGGGGATAAAAAAGAGGAAGGAAGAGGTGGGGGCTAAAAAAGAGGAAGGAAGAGGTGGGGGATAAAGAAGAGGAAGGAAGGAAGGAAGGAAGGAAGGAAGGAAGGAAGGAAGGAAGGAAGGAAGGATACAAAAGAGTAAGGAAGAAGTGTGGGATAAAAAAATAAGAAGGAAGAGGTGGGGGATAAAGAAAAGGAAGGAAGGAAGGAAGGAAGGAAGGAAGGAAGGAAGGAAGGAAGGAAGGAAGGAAGGAAGGATAAAAAAGAGTAAGGAAGAAGTGTGGGATAAAAAAATAAGAAGGAAGAGGTGGGGGATAAAGAAAAGGAAGGAAGGAAGGAAGGAAGGAAGGAAGGAAGGAAGGAAGGAAGGGGGGGGATAAAAAAGAAGAAGGAAGAGGTGGGGGATAAAGAAGAGGTGGGGGATAAAGAAGAGGGGGGGGATAAAGAAGGGGAAGGAAGAGGTGGGGGATAAAGAAGGGGAAGGAAGAGGGGGGGGATAAAAAAGAGGAAGGAAGGAAGGAAGGAAGGAAGGAAGGAAGGAAGGAAGGAAGGAAGGGGTGGGGGATAAAAAAGAGGAAGGAAGGAAGGAAGGAAGGAAGGAAGGAAGGAAGGAAGGAAGGAAGGAAGGAAGGAAGGAAGGAAGGATAAAGAAGAGGAAGGAAGAGGTGGGGGATAAAGGAAGGAAGGAAGGAAGGAAGGAAGGAAGGAAGGAAGGAAGGAAGGAAGGAAGGAAGGGGGGATAAAAAAGAGGAAGGAAGAGGTGGGGGATAAAAAAGAGGAAGGAAGAGGTGGGGGGATGAAGAAGATGAAGGAAGGAAGGAAGGAAGGAAGGAAGGAAGGAAGGAAGGAAGGAAGGAAGGAAGGAAGGGGGGATAAAAGAGGAAGGAAGAGGGGGGATAAAGAAGAGGAAGGAAGGAAGAGGTGGGGGATAAAGATGAGGAAGGAAGATGTGGGGGATAAAGACGAGGAAGGTAGATGTGGGGGATGGGCACAGGGGCTTTTAAGGTACTTGCGAGAGTATTGAAGAGAGAGAGAAACATAGCAACCCATTGGGCACACACTGCTTGAATCATCATTGTTGCCACTCCATAGCTGTTAAATTATGCTGAACAAACAAGAAATAGACGTTGAATTGACATCTGTGCCGTGGGAATGGAATAGGCAAAAAAAGAGGGACCCAGAAAATTGCTCTATTTTCATCTTCAACGAACAAATTCAACAGATGAAATGTCTCTGTTTCCCTCCCTTTCTATTAGTCTCTCTCTACCTCTCTTTCCCCCCACTCCGCCCATCCCCATGGGAGTTAGCACGACAGAGGATAACAGCAGACTTATAACCAAACCACACAACTTCACAACACAATCCAATCCTTTCATTAGGTTTGCTCACTGCTCCAGGGTGGCTTGATAGACACATGCACCTGACGGCACTCCAATAGAATTTACATTGGCCAATTACCAGATCACCAGCAAGGACCACAGTGTCACAGAGAATAGTCCTGCTGGCGTAACTCATAAAAGGGACAAACACACACAGCTGTTCTTGTCCATTCATGTTCTGTACTACGTCATGTTTCATGGTTTGTGTGGACCCCAGGAAGTGTAGCTGTTGCTTTCGCAACAGCTAATGGGAATCCTAGTAAAATACAAAATACACACACTTGCACGCACACACACACACACACACACACACACACACACACACACACACACACACACACACACACACACACACACACACACAGGAAAGCCTACTTGAAGAGGTATTGACAACTTCCACTTTTATTTTTTGCCCTAGTTGACTGGTGGTAATGTGAAGACTGATTTACGGCCGATGTTAAGTGGGTTATGATGAGAACTAAGGAGAACGTTCCCAACACATTATTCATTTATGCAGCTCGGACACACACACACACAGCGAAGCCACCAAAACAGACACACACACACACACACACACACACACAGGGAAGCCACCAACACACACACATACACACAGGGAAGCCACCAACACACATATACACAGCGAAGGCACCCCAATGTCATGCAACCCTACGGCCACTCTCACCTGAGTCACCTGAGTTTACCCACCATCCTCCTTGGTCCTGACAACGTGCCCTATCCCCCTGCCACTGCTTGACTCCTAGTGTGGTCAGCCCCCCGCGGCAACGGACGTCAACAGGAGCATGCAGCTTTTTTGGCCAATGTTCACATGTAAGAGTTGACAAAGATGTTGATCGCAATGTGACTTACCTGGTTATTGTTTTGATGCATTGAGGTGTTGTTTTAAACATGTTCTTATCCTGAAAGAATGGTACCAATTCCCTTGATAGGAAAGTTGTGCTTTGTGTAGTGTAGCGAGGCAAACTCTTTGGTAAAAGACTGATTCTTGGCTGATGGTTTTGTAGAAACTCTGACAGACGTAATGTAAAGTTTGAGCATATCAGCCAAGGTTAGACATATCCAACTTAGACAGTTATGCAACCAAAGAAGACAGGGACTGTGTCTACAGAGAGAATGCGAAAGCAGGTTACTGGTATTCACCTTGCAAGATTGAGTGATGTCTCATGTATACAATACAGTCTATACGACCACCGTGTCTACAATGTCTCTGTAGAAATGTGAACAGGGGTTTCAAGGACATAGTTAATGATAGCTTCTCCACTGCAGCCAGAGGAGAAAGCGAGCAAGCACAGTGTTTGAGTAACAATATGTCAAATGTAGCAGCGTTCACAGGGGTGGGGGATTTGAAACAGATCAGCCAGCCGCTGATAGAGTAGCATAGAGTAGCAGTGGACACCTGGCGCGTGACACTCTACCCACATTCAAATCACCTATAGCTGCACTGATCCAACAGAAAAAGCCAACAGAAAAAGCGAAGTCAAATTGGGATCCCGGAAGGTCTTAAAGAAACCCCAGTCGCACTTTCCGAGGTGAAAACTCTGGAAACGACTGATAAGGCCAGCCCACTGGATGGGGAAGAAGGACACAGACATTTCATCCCACTTCACGGATGCCGACTTATCACCGTTTCAAAGAGCGGAACTGTTGCTGCTTTGTTTGAGCGCTTTTGGGATTTATATTAGAGGTCGACCGATTAATCGGCATGGCCGATTAATTAGGGCCGATTTTCAAGTTTTCATAACAATCGGTAATCGGCATTTTTGGACGCCGATTATGGCCGATTACATTGCACTCAACGATGAGACTGCGTGGCAGGCTGACCACCTGTTACGCGAGTGCAGCAAGGAGCCAAGGTAAGTTGCTAGCTAGCATTAAACGTATAAAAATACAATCAATCTTAACATAATCACTAGTTAACTACACATGGTTGATGATATTACTAGCTTAACTAGCTTGTCCTGCGTTGCAAATAATCAACGCAGTGATTTATCATCGAATCACAGCCTACTTCGCCAAACGGGTGATTTAACAAGCGCATTCATGAAAAAAGCACTGTCGTTGCACCAATGTACCTAACCATAAACATCAATGCCTTTCTTAAAATCAATATACAAGTATATTTTTTTAAACCTCCATATTTAGTTCAAAGAAATTCATGGTAGCAGGCAATATTAACTAAGGAAATTGTGTCACTTCTCTTGCGTTCTGTGCAAGCAGAGTCAGGGTATATGCAGCAGTTTGGGCCGCCTGGCTCGTTACGAACTGTGTGAAGACCATTTCCTCCTAACAAAGACCGTAATTAATTTGCCAGAATTGTACATAATCATGACATAACATTGAAGGTTGTGCAATGTAACAACAATTTGTCTACACACCAAGGGCCTTTAATGGGTATTGAGTGCTATGGTCAGGCAGTATCCAGATGTTCATACCTCATACCGTTCCTGTACCATACCGGGGTAAACCTTTTCTTTGGGGGGGGGGCGCACAAAAGCTAATTTAGGCAGCAGGGATGTTGATCCAGGAGTAACCACGAAACTTGATCTTGCAAGCTAGCCACTTATCTAGCAACCAAATGCATAGTTGAAGCCCCGAGCTGGAGATCATTTATTTGGCCCATCCCTTTTTTTTACGGTATTGAAAATCATACCGTTGGTATTTCAAAATACCCCGGTATAGGGTATATACGGTATAGTGCCCAAGCCTATTGAGTGTGTCTCTCGAAAACAGGTGGTGTTGACGTCTTTATGGAACAGCATGACAGCTCACTTTGATATTGTTTTGACTGCGTAGAAGAAGTTGACTACTGCAACTGGATTTAACAAATCGACCCGGTGGCAAAATGTACTCATTCCAAACCTTGTGAAGTAGATACAATACACTACATTCTGGTAATACTTTGTTTGCCACATTGCAATCAGCAAAATGAACATTGGACCTCACAAGACAGGTTCAAATTGGGACTCTTCTTTTGTCTGGTGCACTCCAATGACAGATATTGAGCAGCAGATTGTCAGAGAGGTGTACAAAAAGCTTTGTTCACAATACCCATGTATTTTCCTGTCACTCAAACATGCTAGGCTGTCCATTGACCATCCAGACGATTAGTAAATACCAGACCTGTGTCAAATATGAATAAATGAATGAATTTGTATGTCTGATGTTATGACTATATTATGTTTCTCTTTTTGTTGTGGAATCTCTTTGAACGCAGTGCAATTTCTGTATATAATAGACATTTCTGTGAAAACACACAATAAAATACTATCCAATCTAATCGAAATATTTTAATACTTTAGAGTTGCCGTTGGTTAGGTGTTTCTAGTACAATGGAATAGTCCCAAAAGAACAAACCTCAATCTTGTTTGATCCAGAGTTTAATTGGGATATAAAATGGTTTCCCTCTAGATGAAAATCAAACAAAACGCTGGGGGGAATCACTGCAATTTAAATATATCAATTTCCCTCCAAAATGAGGATTTGTCTTTTGTTTTTCAAAGAGCTCTCTAATTTGACGCCACTGTGCTGTGTACCAATTTACGTTAAAGAGGTTTAACAACAAAGCCAGTGGGATATTTAGGGACCATAAACGCTTGTCGTAAATGGAGACATACGCAAAGCACTTAAAGCCATATTATATGCTTAGAAATCATGTATTACGCTTGGAGCTACAACAACACTCTGGAGGGGCAGTGGGATTTTGGATTCTATGATGATCCAAAATAACATTAATGAAATGAAAACAAACTTTGGGGACATCCGGTAGCAAATCTAATCATGCTTTGAGCTAAGGAACTTCATTGGGACTTGAAGTTTGAATCTGAAGTTCACCATAACATCATTGAAACTTGTAATGTGTATGCATGAAAAGACATGACTTTGATAGTACACAAATGGCTTGTAGACATTATATAGCTTTTACACCAGACTCTATAATCAGACTCTGTAAGATAGACATACAGTGCATTCGGAAAGTATTCAGACCTTTTGACTTTTTCCACATTTTGTTACGTTGCAGCCGTATTCTAAGATGAATGAAATTGTTTTTTCTTCCTCGTCAATCTACACATACAGTACCAGTCAAACGTTTGGACAAATCAAATCAAAGTTTATTTGTCAGGGTGCGATCTTACAGTGAAATGCTTACTTAACAGGCTCTAACCAACAGTGCAAAAAAAGGTATTAGGTGAACAATAGGTAAGTAAAGAAATAAAAACCACAGTAAAACAGACAGTGAAAAATAACAGTGGAGAGGCTATATACAGTAGCGAGGCTATAACAGTAGCGAGGCTATATACAGTAGCGAGGCTATATACAGTAGCGAGGCTATAACAGTACCGAGGCTACATACAGACACCGGTTAGTCGGGCTGATTGAGGTAGTATGTACATGTAGATATGGTTAAAGTGACTATGCATATATGATAAATAGAGAGTAGCAGTAGCGTAAAAGAGGGGTTGGCGGGTGGTGGGTGGCGGAATACAATGCAGATAGCCCGTTGGTCGGGCCAATTGAGGTAGTATGTACATGAATGTATAGTTAAAGTGACTATGCATATGTGAAAAACAGAGAGTAGCAGCAGCGTAAAAGAGGGGTTGGAGGGGGGGGGGGGGGGGGTAGCCATTTCAACCGGGTAGCCAGCCATAGTCCCGGTAGCCATTTGACTACCTGTTCAGGAGTCTTATGGCTTGGAGGTAAACACTGTTGAGAAGCAGAGAGAACAGTCTATGTCTGGGGTGGCTGGGGTCTTTGACAATTTTCAGGGCCTTCCTCTGACACCGCCTGGTGTAGAGGTCCTAGATGGCAGGCAGCTTAGCCCCAGTGATGTACTGGGCCGTATGCACTACCCTTTGTAGTGCCTTGCGGTCGGAGGCCGAGCAATTGACGTACCAGGCAGTGATGCAACCAGTCAGGATGCTCTCGATGTTGCAGCTGTAGAACCTTTTGAGGATCTGAGGACCCATGCCAAATATTTTTAGTTTCCTGAGGGGGAATAGGCTTTGCCGTGCCCTCTTCACGACTGTCTTGGTGTGTTTGGACCATTCTAGTTCGTTCGTGATGTGGACACCAAGAAACTTGAATCTGTCAACCTGCTCCACTACAGCCCCGTTGATGAGAATGGGTGCGTGCTCGGTCCTCCTTTTCCTGTAGTCCACAATCATCTCCTTAATATTGGTTGCGTTGAGGGAGAGGTTGTTATTCTTGCACCACCCGGCCAGGTCTCTGACCTCCTTCCTATAGGCTGTCTCGTTGTTGTCGGTGATCAGGCCTACCACTGGGAGATGTGTTGCTACCTACCCTCACCACCTGGGGTCGGCCCGTCAGGAAGTCCAGGATCCAGTTGTAGAGGAAGGTGTTTAGTCCCAGGATCCTTAGCTTAATGATAAGCTTTGAGGGTACTATGGTGTTGAACACTGAGCTGTAGTCAATGAATAGCATTCTCACGTAGGTGCTCCTTTTGTCCAGGTGGGAAAGGGCAGTGCGGAGTGCAATAGAGATTGCATCATCTGTGGATCTGTTTGGGCAGTATGCAAATGTGAGTGGGTCTAGGGTTTCTGGGATAATGGTGTTGATGTGAGCCATTACCAGCCTTTCAAAGCACTTCCATGGCTACGGACATGAGGGTCGTTTTCCTGTTGGAAGGTGAACATCCACCCCAGTCTGAGGTCCTGAGCGCTCTGGAGCAGGTTTTCATCAAGGATCTCTCTGTACTTTGCTCCGTTCATCTTTCCCTCGATAATGACTAGTCTCCCAGTCCCTGCCGCTGAAAAACATCCCCAAAGCATGATGCTGCCACTACCATGCATCACAGTAGGGATGGTGCCAGGTTTCCTCCAGACGTGACGCTTGGCCAAAGAGTTCAATCTTCGTTTCATCAGACCAGAGAATCTTGTTTCTCATGTTCTGAGTCTCTTTAAGGGCCTTTTGGCAAACTCCAAGCTGGCTGTCATGTGCCTTTTACTGAGGACTGGCTTCCGTCTGGCCACTCTATCATAAAGGCCTGATTGGTGGAGTACTGCAGAGATGGTTATCCTTCTGGAAGGTTCCCCCATCTCCACAGAGAAAGTCTGGAGCTCTGTCAGAGTGACCATCGGGTTCTTGGTCACCTAAATGACCAAGAACCTTCTCCCCCGATTGTTCAGTTTGGCCGGGTGGCCAGCTCTAGGAAGAGTCTTGGTGGTTCCAAACCTTCCATTTAAGAATGATGGAGGCCACTGTGTTCTTGGGGACCTGCAATTCTGCAGAAATGTTTTGGTACCCTTCCCCAGATCTGTGCCTCAACACAATCCTGTCTCGGAGCTCTACGGACAATTCCTTCAAACTCATGGCTTGGATTTTGCTCTGACATGCAAGGTCAAATGTGTCCTTTATATAGACAGGTGTGTGCCTTTCCAAACCATGTCCAATCAATTGAATTTACCACAGGTGGACTCCAATCAAGTTGTAAACACATCTTAAGGAAGATCAACGGAAACAGGATGTACCTGAGCTCAATTTCGAGTTTAATAGTAAAGTATCTGAATACTTATGTAAATAAGGTATTTGTCACGACTTCCACCGAAGTTGGTTCCTCTCCTTGTTCGGGCGGCGTTCGGCGGTCAACGTCACCGACCTTCTAGTCATCGCCGATCCACTTTTCATTTTCCATTGGTTTTGTCTTGTCTTCCATCACACCTGGTTCCAATTCCATTTATTACATGTTGTGTATTTAACCCACACACACAAAACTTTGGCACACAAACAACATTCTGCTTCTGAAAGGATGGAAAACAATAACACATCGCTGGGTTGAGAGAGAGTGCTTCAGATCAGAGTTCAATGTGCAGTCACACACACACCCACTCTCCTGCGGCACAGCCATTCTGTTCGCTGGCAGAGGGACAGGCCACATGGGCAGATAGACCTAGAAAGTAGAAAAGTTTCTGTGTCAATCAATATGGCCGCCATGAGGCATACGATTTGCCAATGCAGGGTTTTTTCCTTTTCTTCGGCTTGAATAGAAGGACAGGCACCATCTTTGGGAACTGGGCTGAGAAATTGCAAACGATCCTGAAAGGCATGAACCTAAGGATACAGGGAAACCGGGTGGCTGGCCTGCTTAAGGGATGTTAGTACTCGCCAAATGCTGTTGTGGAAACAGTATTAAGAGAGATACATCATTTTTTCACGTGGCTCATGTGAAAAAAGCCTGTGACATAGGTCCATTATTGTTGACATCATACAAAGCCAATTATTGTTGTGTAGAAAGCTGACAAAAGACTGAATGGATATTCATGTCAATGTAAATGGTTTCATAGAAAGCAAATATTCTAACTAGGGTTGGGCGGTATTTCATACCTTCATACCGTTCCTGTACCATACGGTATTGCCAGCAGTGCAGACAAGGGGCGCTATTTCTTTCCAAGCATAAAAATTTAATTAAATGAATATAAAAGCAAGACAGCAGGGATCTTGATCGAGGACGGGATTAATTGTCTCGGCTGTAACCAAGAAGCTTGATCTAGCAAGTTAGCCACTTAGCTAGCAAGTTAGCCACTTAGCTAGCAAGTTAGCAAACAAATGCCTAGCTGGAGCCCTGAGCTGGAGATAATTGATTTAGCACATCTTAGATACTTAACTTATAGTTAGTTTTAAGCAGTGCTACTTCAGCTACTCTGAACTGACAAAAACGGCTTCATATCAATAGTTTAAAGTAGCTTCCTCGACTTGTCTCCTTTCCTTCATCTGCACTGATGTGAATGGGCTGGACTGGACAGGTGAAGCAGTTGAATAATTGGGGACTACAATTAGGACTTTCAGACCAGTGCAAATGAAGGACAAGAGACAAGGAGTGGGCGTCACTTTAGACTGTTGAGATGCAGCCATTATTGATGCAGAAGAAGGAGAGGGAGCGCGTCAGACTGTTGAGATGCACAGAGAGAACTCTGTGCACTTACATTTAAATGAATCGGCCATCCCCTCCTCAAAGATCAAAGATGTGCTCCCTAACTGGGCAGTCACAGACTGGGCAGCATAAAATGTGATCAAACTTGTAAAAGCACATATCAAATAAAATAAATTCTCTGCACCTGACAGAATGTTCGATTATATTTACTGTATAAACTATTAAAAGACTCAAATCCAGGACACAGCGATTGTGCAATTTTGTGTATGTTTATATTAAATGGAAGTGATTACAATGATAAATAAAGATAGAGAGGGGGGTGGGACGAGGAATTACAGGAAGTCTTAATAATAATGATATTCATCACATTAGGGGGGGCTTAATATGACTAGCACAAATCCATTTTGCTTAAATCACCAAAAAATGCTCTGCGTTTGACATTAGGTCTAGGTTGTGACAAACAAACGCAACTAATAACATGAAACATCAAAGAAAAGAAAACTAATTTGGGTGGTAAAAAAATAGTCATTTAGCTAGATACACATTCCAGGAAACGATAAAACACTCAAATCTATCTACAATGTGGGTTCGTCTAGAATTCCAATCTGTCATTGAATGGCCAGAGCGGAACTGGAGCGCAAAGCATGTCATTTGGTATTTGGAGAACACACCAGTCTGTAATAATGTAGGACTAAATATATATTTTCTCAACAACTTAACTTCTATCTGGCGCACATTTTATCTGTAGCCTATCAAAACACAATGTAATTAGTTTTTATGATATGTATATCATTGCGTTCTCACACAATAATGTCATAGGTTCTTATCACAGGGTTACATCAGTACAGTACTTTGGAGTATAATCACTGGAATATAATCATCCAAACATACGTTAAATAATCACGCCACAGTACAATACTATAATGAATTTAAAATATCCACACTACACAACTTACAACATAATCCTACATACAGCATTATCCTACATTATAATATCAAACACATTATATAATATCTGGTGATAATAAGGTGGTCGAGACACAGCAGCCCCACTCCGATCCCAATTCATAAAACCGAAGTGCGCACGTGACGCATGTTCCGTCACCTAATCCAAAATGTCCATTGAAAAATCAAACGGATAGTTCAAGATGTTCTCATTCAACTTCCCAGTTTAGTTACATGATTGATAGGATGTGAAACGCAATCCCCAACTAAGCATGCCGAGGCTGTGGCGCAAATGTTTCCTAAAATACACTGCTGTCCATCCTATAATTTCTCTTGAGTGGCTTCAGGCGGCGCTTGTCAATCAATCTCCGCGAGTCTATTTTTCATTCTTGGAAGAGCCTCATTCGTTGACACTTTCTAGTTATTATTTCATCTTTGCTCGCTCGGAGATTAAACAGAGAAGTATTTAGTTAGACATGGTTATTCGGTCTGGTCAGAGCAGCTTGCGCGTCCATAGACGGTTATGATACGAGAGCGATAATCTAACTTTCATGACATGCCTATTTAGGCATCCTTGACTGGCCTATATAAAATTTACCGGTATACAACATACATTGTTTGGGGTATAAAATCAGGCTACCAACATTGACACGGCATCCTCTATAACGCTCGGGTAGCTACCTCCAAATGCCACCGGGACATTACTTTCACCTTAGCTTTAAACCCAAGCTAAATTAATTGGGATATACCAATGCATTTTATTGATTTTCATCGATGTATGTAGTACGCCTATCACAAATTCTGAATCACAAATAAGCCTACTTTTCTTGTTCATTTCGAGATTTGCGCGCGAACAGCGTACACAGCTTTACCCAAACGCTGGTTTGTTGTTGTCATATTTCGGACTCAACTGTATCCGAACAACAATGTTGTGTGAAATACAACACTTTGAAACTTGTTTATATACACAATACAATACTTTGGCTACTCCGACCTCATGCACAATAGTACTTTACTCACCTGCATTCCTTAGCTTCTTGTTCCGGTAGACAGAGAATATCACCAAAAGGTTGCCCAAAATATCAACCACTATAGTGAATATCAGAAAGCACCCCAAAGTTGTTGTAACCCACGGGGGGCGATTCAACACTTCCTCGTACGGGTCCAGCGACGACCTGTTCAGATAAGACCCATTTATAATCATTGTATATTTTGTAACTTTTCCAATTAGCGAAATAAACGTGCCGCCCGTCCCATAAAATGTAGTCTACATTTTGGACACAGGGATGCCGTGGTATTCTCCCGTGGCTTTCCTCCTGTCCATATTGCCCGTTATAGCTCCCGTAGACAACCTTCTGTTTACCCTTCTCGTCACAATGCTCGTGTGTCAGAGTCTACGCGTACATGGCTATATGTGTTACCCATCACATTGTTGGTATGTGACATTCAGAGGCAACTTCAAACCTTCCCATGTTAACATTGTGTTATTACAGTGAGCCTGTCGTGGGTGGTGTCGGGTAAGTGGTAGCCTAATGCTGCCTCTCAGCGCCCGAAAGAGGGAAAAACAGTGGACGGCACTCCTTTATTTCCCGGTGTGTTTTGAAGCCTGGCTGCGAGCTCCCCTCGCAATTATTGCTTTGCGTCCAGCGACTCGTCGTTCCTTTATTCATGCATTCGTTGATCCTTATTTTGAGGAATAGTTCATATTTGATCCATTCCCACATCGATTTATTCACACTTAAACGAAACAGATAAAATGCACCTTTTTCTAACATATCAATCAATATAAGGATGTTGACTAGCCTATGGCATTATTAAAATAATCCCGATGATTATGCTTAATATCAATTATTGGAATTTATTCCAATTACTATGATAGAGAAAATACTATTTATTAAAATAACATATTTACTCATATTATGGAGAGACAGAACGATTTAGACAGATGTACGGATGTAAATCCTGATCATATGTTATGATCACAATATATAGGTCAGGGTGAGAGAATATAATGGATGTGCATCTCTCTCTCTCGCTCTCTCTCTCTCTCTCTCTCTCTCTCTCTCTCTCTCTCTCTCTCTTCCCATGTTAACATTGTGTTATTCTCTCTCTCTCTCCCTTCTCTCTCTCTTTCCCTTCTCTCTCTCTCTCTCTCGCTCTCGCTCTCTCTCTCTCTCTCTCTCTCTGTCCCAACAGCATGTGTTGTAACGCAGAATCCACATGATTAGTATCTACAGAATATCAAGTTAAACTACAAACTCTAACATAGAAACAGTCAGTGCATCTCAAATGGCACCCTATGCACTAGTTTTGATCAGGGCTCATTGGGATCTGGTCAAAAGTAGTGCACTATATGGGAATATGCAGACTTATAGAGACAGGTTGAGGAGACTGCTTGTAGCTGAGCTGGGGAAATGTAGTGGAACTGACTCAAAAAGCCAACACACGGTTAAGTTTATTTTACCAAAGGAAATTGCGCCCCTGCGACCTATAAGTACATTTATGATCGCTACTTTCTGCACAAATGCCCACACACACACAGACACACACAAATGTCAGCACATGGCAGGTACTTTATTCCACCTACCCTTATACACACACACACGCACACACACACGCTGTTGAGGGGTTGTCACCCAAACCTCCTCTGCCATGTGAATGCAACTTTAATGTAGAGACATTCCACTAATATGTCTGCTGTGAGGAAGGCAGTTCATTAAAAAGGTTGCGTGGGCTATGTTCTCTCTCTCTCTAATTCTCTCTCCCCTTCTGTCTTTCATTCACTCTCTTTCCCTCCAGCTCTCCCTCTCCCCATTATCCTTCGCTCTGTGTGTGTGTGTGTGTGTGTGTGTCTCAGTGAGTGAGTCCAGATGCCGTGAGCCAGACCACCTACTCAAAATAGTCTGTCTCACAGTAGAAGGTAGGTCCATCTGTTCAAATTACCTTTACAATCAACCCAGAACATTAGTAGATTACGTGTTGGATTAACGTTGTTAAGGGCTAATTCCAAACCCTAGGGTCTAGGCTTGGTTATTGTCAGCATATTTATCCTTTACTACAAGTAAATTAGGCTCCTAATTATCAGACTGATTACCTATGCACTATCATTCGGGAAAAGTAACCATTGAAGCCGTTTTGCCCGAGTGGTGTTGCAGAAAACCCCATTTTAAAGTAATTGGATCATATTCAACCAGTCAGAAAACAGAAACCAAAGCGCAGCTTTTTGCAGAAGTAAAAGAAGCGCATGTCGTCTTTGCAGAGAAAGGCACATCGAGTACCAAGACACAAACCAACTAGGTCTCACAGTCTCACGTCAGAATTAGACGTTCGTCCATGTTTCTCAAACATCAACTTTCGAAGTATATTAGTGTAGTGTTTAAGGTTACGTTTAGGCATTAGCTTAGAATGTTTAAGGTTAGGGTTTAAGTTGAGGTCGTTAACCCCAAAATCTTAAAGTTAGGCATTAACTCAGAATGGTTAAGGTAAGGGTTAAGGTTTGGGATAGGCTTAAACAAAAATCTCAAAAACAACTTTCTATCGCTGGATTCGAACTTGCAACCTTTGGAATCAGAGGCAGAAGCTTAGAAAAACACCCTAGCAAAACCAAAACCTAATTTAAGTTAACTGCGCTCACTGTTGCCCCTAGTGGCCGGTTTCCACATCGTCTCCCGACGTCCTTGGACATGGATGGACGTTGAATACTGACTTGCATCCTGATGACCTGGCTGCAAAAGCATTTTAGCTAACATAGCTATCTACTTACTACCTTGTCTTCAGCAAAGAAATGCCAACTCAACTAAAGCCATATAGTGGCTGTCGACAGTGGCGCTTCGCATTCGCCATCAACTAAACCACCCCCATAGTTCTTCAAAGGACGCTGATTGGTCCGGCAAAACGGTGAGGGCACCAAGCTCACATCTTCCGCCCATAGCCAGGTGTAATCCGTGTCGCAAAACAGAATGTAAACCCGTAAGACTTCTGGGTGGTTGTAGGAGGTTACAGGCTAGTCTTATTCAAATTAAATCTATTTAGCAAAAGCCACTTGTACACGATAGCAGCAGCTTCATCTTGACATCTTGTTCATAGGGCTATATAGATACAATTTGATTTGATTGATTGGGCACTGCTCAAGTAATTCCGTTTGACGGGACAGGGTGTGTCCCAAATGGCACCCTATTCCCGATATAGTGCACTACTTTTGACCAGAGCCCTGAAGTGCACAAAAGGGAACAGGGTGCTGTTTGCGATGCAAACACTCTGTCTGACCCAGCAAGGCTACTGTATGAGGCTACTTTGTATGTCCACCATGCTTTTAGCTTGTCATAAAATGTCAACATATTGCCCTGAAAGCCCATATAAAGTACTGTTAGACCCATTACTACTTGTCATAAGGTTGAAATGTGTCCATATGTGGTAGTAAAAAACATTATCCAGACTAAATTGTTAGTGAACCAGGAATAGACTTGAGTTCAGTTGAAGAGAGGGCAAAGGTTACTCCAAACTCATACCTTGGTCCCTGCATGATACACGCGCACACATAGTCAGGCGCGGGTTCACGTTCGCACGCACAAGTACAGACACAATTGTCCCAGCGTCGCCCGGGTTTGGCCGGGGTAGACCAGTCATTGTAAATAAGAATTTGTCCTTAACTGACTTGCCTAGTTAAATAAAGGTTACATTAAAAATAATAAATGACCCCAGAACGCTGTGTGGTCAGAAACGTGCTTTCCCCATCCTAATGAGCACTTCCACAGTTTTCCCTCCTGCTGAACTTATCCTTCTGTGGACCGAATCCCTGTTTGTCTGATGTTTAATTGTGCGTGCATCCAAACCACCACATAGTTCATGTCAGTTCTCATTGGACATGATTCTCAGTTATCTGAACCATGAGAGGTCAGATGTGTGTGTGATGTGTGTGAATGTGGACATCTTCTTCCATTAAACATCCGTCTCATCCTAGTTCTGACCGGACATTCTGTAGGGGTTGCTACCGGCCTTAAGCTAGCACCTAATGTTTCTTATTACATTCATGGTACCTTCGATTCTCTACAACCCTACCCCTATTTTTTACTGCTTAATCTCATGATACACTACAGACAGAGAGAACAAGAGAGGGAGAGAGAGAGAGATTTACTGTTCACGTTTTGTTTATTTCGCTTTTATTTATCCATTTCACTTGCTTTGGCAATGTAAACATATATTTCCCATTCCAATAAAGCCCCTTGAATTGAATTGAGAGAGGGAGGCAGAGAGGGAGGAGAGCTAGAAGGAGGGAGAGAGAGAGAGATGTAGGGAGGGGAGAGAGAGAGAGAGAGAGAGAGAATGTAGGGAGGGGAGAGAATGAGAGAGAGAGAATGTAGGGAGGGGAGAGAATGAGAGAGAGAGAGAGAGAGAGATTCTAAGTTCTGAGACCGTTTGACAGTGTTGTGATCTGTTGAGTTTTCGATCATCCTCTTTGGGTCTGATACTGGCCAACCAAACCGAAACACCCCCACACTATTTCAGACAATAGAGAATGAGTGGGAAAACCAATGCATCCTTTTTAGTCCAAACAAGAATCCTAGTCACAGTGGAAGTGAATCTCACAAAGCATCCGCAAAAACCAGAATCACACACATGCTGCTGCGTTATCGATCAATAATACATCTATGGTTTGAATGAAATAAAAAGGCACTGAAGTGAGCAGAGACGGAAAGGGGAACAGAGTACACACTACACACACTTCTGAATGAATGAGAGCAAGAGAGGGGGGGGGGGCGAGACAGACTGTGTGTGTGTGTGTGTGTGTGTGTGTGTGTGTGTGTGTGTGTGTGTGTGTGTGTGTGTGTGTGTGTGTGTGTGTGTGTGTGTGTGTGTGTGTGTGTGTGTGTGTGTGTGTGTGTGTGTGTGTGTGAAACAGAACAAAGACACAATTAGACCCAACCAAATCATGAGAAAACAAAAATATCATTACTTCACACATTGGATAGAATTTATTTTAAAAACTGAGAAAACTAGAATCCTATTTGGCCCTAAACAGAGAGTACACAGTGACAGAATACCTGACCACTGAGACTGACCCAAAATTAAGGAAATATTTGATTATGTACAGAAGGCAGACCTGTCTCTCAAGAGTAGACAGGCTATGTGCACAATGCCCACAAAATAAAGTGGAAACAGCTGCACTTCCTAACCTCCTGCCAAATGTATGACCACATTAAAGACACATATTTCCCTCAGATTACACAGACCCACAAAGAATTCGAAAACAAATCCAATTTTAAATAAACTCCCATATCTATTGGGTGAAATACCACAGTATGCAATCACAGCAGCAATATTTGTGACCTGTTGCCTCAAGAAAAGGGCAACCAGTGAAGAACAAACAATTTCGTATTGTATTTTCACTTTTGTTTGTGATCAATTTCACTTGCTTTGGCAATGTTAACATATGTTTCCAATGCCAATAAAGCCCTTAAATTTAATTTAATTTAATTGAGGGAAAGAGAGAGAGAGAGAGAGAGAGAGAGAGAGAGAGAGAGAGAGAGAGAGAGAAAGAGAGAGAGAGAGGAGGGAGAGGCTGCCTATTTCGTCTGGTCTACTCAGATTACTGTATGTCTTCACTGAGTTCCTAGAACAGAGAACAGATACAGGCATGACGCCACTGCCTCTGGGCCCTCTTTAATTACCAGGGCCTCTAAAAGGAAGGGACTGCTGATCTAGGATCAGGTCCCCCCTGTCCATCTAATCTCATTATCTTCCAAAAGGTAAAACTGATCCTACTCTTACTCTGAGACACTCAGTACAGTACAACCTGGGTGGGTGATATTTGTTGGAGCTTCATAAGATTGCAGTTGTTGCTGAAATACTTCCATAGACTGGGATTACTGGGATTTCCATGGGGGCGACCTTCACATGAAAGAGAGGTGGGATTGTGGGATGGAGGGATGGAGGGAGAGAGAGAGATGAAGGGAGATGCCAAAGAGGTAGAGATATCTGTAAATGAAATGGCAGAGAGGGGAATGAGAGGGGAGGGGAGCGAGAGAGAAAGAGAGAGACATGCAAATAGGGAGGCAGAGAGAGAGAGAGGAGAGGGTGAAAGAGGTAGAGAGAGAGAGGGAGAGACCGGAGAGAGAGAAACTCCATGGACAGGAAGGACATGGAATCTAGACAGGGAACAAGAGAGTCATCTGAGTGTCACAGCTCTGGGGTTAGGTGTCGGAGGGGGCAGATAGGTGTCGGACCCAAAGAAGACTAACAAAAAAGACATGACAGACAAAATGTACACGTACATTTACAAACTTAAACAAATATTTATCATTTTATAAATCTGAAAGGTAAAATGTAACATTCAATAAGCAGATTCAGTATCTGTCCAGTCATGTGGTCGATTTGGTTTCATAGATTTTTTTAAATCTTTCTTGAATGTGAATTTACTATTTGCTTGGGTTGGTAAGGAGCTCCATTCAGTGATAGCTCTGTACAGTGCCTTCGGAAAGTATTCACACCCTTTGACTTTTTCCACATTTTGTTACGTTACTGCCTTATTCTGAAATTGATTAAATAAATACAAAATGCTCAGCAATCTGCACGCAATACCCCATAATGACAAAGTAAAAACAGGTTTTTAGAATGTTTTGCAAATGTATTAAAAATACAAATACTGAAAAACCTTATTTACATAAGTATTCAGACACTTTGCTATGAGACTCGATATTGAGCTCAGGTGCATCCTGTTTTCATTGATCATCCTTGAGATGTTTCTACAACTTGATTGGAGTCCACCTGTGGTAAATTCAAATTGATTGGACATGATTTGGAAGGGCACACACCTGTCTATATAAGGTCACAAAGTTGACAGTGCATGTCAGAGAAAAAAACAAGTCATGAGGTCAAAGGAATTGTCTGTAGAGCTCTGAGACAGGATTGTGTCGAGGCACAGATCTGGGGAAGGGTACCAAAAAATGTCTGCAGCATCATTCCTAAATGGAAAAAGTTTGGAACCACCAAGACTCTTCCTAGAGCTGGCCACCAAGCCAAACTGAGTAATCAGGGGACCTAGGCATGGGTCAGAAAAGTGACTAAGAACCCGATGGTCTCTCTGGCAGAGCTCAAGAGTTCCTCTGTGGACGTCTGGAGGAAACCTGGCACCATCCCCACGGTGAAGCATGGTGGTGGCAGCATCATGATGTGGGGACATTTTTCAGCAGCAGGGACTCAGAGACTAGTCAGAATAGAGGCAAAGATGAACAGAGCAAAGTACAGAGAGATCCTTGATGAAAACCTGCTCCTGAGCTCTCAGGACCTCAGACTGGGGCGAAGGTTCACCCTTCCAGCAGGACAACGATCCTAAGCCCACAGGCAAGACAACGCAGGAGTGGGCTTCAGGACAAGTTTCTGAATGTCGTTGAGAGGCCCAGTCAGAGCCCGGACTTGAACCCGATCGAACATCTCTGGAGAGCCTTGAAAATAGCTGTGCTGAAACGCTCGCCATCCAACCTGACAGAGCTTGAGAGGATCTGTAGAGAAGAATGGGAGAAACTTTTCCCAATACAGATGTGCCAGGCTTGTAGCGTCATACCCAAGAACACTTTTAAGGTGTAATCACTGCCAAAGGTGCTCCAACAAAGTACTGAGTAAAGGGTCTGAATACTTATGTAAATGTCATATTTCATATTTCAAAAATGTATGAGGGGAGGGGACAATTTAATTAATTTTAGAATAAGGAGTCTGAATACTTTCTGAATGCAATGTATATAACTGTTAATTTGAGAAGATTTGTCCTTTTGGTCCATAGGAGCAATATAAAATGGGGTCATGGAGGGGGTGATGGAGGGAATGATAATGAGCGTAATGGAGGGGGTGATGAAGAGGGTGATGAGGGTAATGGAGGGGTGATGAAGAGGGTGATGAGGGTAATGGAGGGGGTGATGAAGAGGGTGATGAGGGTAATGGAGGGGTGATGAAGGGGTGTTGAAGAGAGTGATGGAGGGGTGATGAAGGGAGTGATAGAGGGGTGATGAAGAGGGAAATGGAGGGGTGATGAAGGGAGTAATGAAGAGGGTAATGGAAGGGTGATGAAGGGAGTAATGAAGAGGGTAATGGAGGTGTGATGAAGGGAGTAATGAAGAGGGTAATGAAGGGGGTAATGAATAGGGTAATGGAAGGGTGATGAAGGGAGTAATGAAGAGGGTAATGGAGGGGTGATGAAGGGAGTAATGAAGGGGTGATGAAGGGAGTGATGAAGAGGGTAATGGAGAGGTGATGAAGGGAGTAATGAAGAGGGTAATGGAGGGGTGATGGAGGGGTGATGAAGGGAGTGATGGAGGGGTGATGAATTTCTCAACCTCTCTCATTCTCCTCCTCTCTTACTCTCTCCCTCTCCCTGTCTCTCCCTCCTGCTCTTTCTTTCCCTATTCTCTCTCTCGCCCTCTCTCTCTCTCTCTCTCTCTCTCGCATCACTGTGCTCTGAAGCATTGCGCGGAGGTCCAGAGGCGAGCGTTACTATTTTGTTGGTGTTTTTGTAGTTGACTTGCCACTGTCTTGTTTTTGTAGGTTACCACAGTGACTGGAGAGCCCGGCGGGGCCAGAGAGAGAGAGGTGTATTCTGTGAGACAGAGGGATGAAGCGATCGCTGGTGGTATGTGCGCGTGTGTGTGTGTGTGTGTGTGTGTGTGTGTGTGTGTGTGTGTGTGTGTGTGTGTGTGTGTGTGTGTGTGTGTGTGTGTGTGTGTGTGTGTGTGTGTGTGTGTGTGTGTGTGAGTGTGTGAGAGAGAGAGAGAATGTGGCTGAGAGCGAGAGTTATTTATAAGTCCGTCCCTGTGTATTTTGAGAGGGATGTCAAGGCACGAACCAATGAGATTGTTCGATTCGGTCCAAGAGGTGATGCGACAGAATTCCCTTGCTATGCTGTTTTTTTTTTTTAGGAACTCATACATACAGTATGCTTGTAAACATATGCATATGCTCATACACACACATGCACAACACCCCATGGAGTATGTGGAACAGTGGAGGCTGGTGGGAAGTGCTATAGGAGGACGGTTGCATGGTTGCCATATGTTTAATCTGTTTGATACCAGTCCATCTATTCCATTCCAGCCATTACAATGAGCCCGTCCTCCTATAGCTCCTCCCACCAGTCTCCCTGGATGTGGAACCACGAGAAAGGACAAGAGAATCACCATTATCCCAAAACACCCCCTGCCCCCACCTCAACATTATCACTCTTCAGAAAAAAACGATCAATACTTTCCTCTCTTTCCTTCTCTTCCCTCCCTGCTATCCAGCACTATTTCTTATTTGTATTTTGGACACATCCTCTTTGGGGCATTTAACAACAGCCTTTGCAGATAGTGGTTAAGCTTTCTCCCTTGCCGCTCGCTCCCTGTCTTTGAAAGCTATTGTTTGGGGGAGCGCCACACAAGGTCGATTGCATTGACCGGAGCTCTGGGTGTCTCAGAGTAGGAGTGCTGATCTAGGATCAGGCTTGTTCTAGGATCAGCTAAGCGTATTAATAACGAGCAAACGACTAAACTGATCCTAGATCACCACTTCTGAGACAGTTTGTGAATACGGCATCTGAGATTCTCTTGAAAAGGGAGATGACTGGAGCTGGAGGGGAGAGGGAGCTACGAGTGAGAGGGAGGCAGAGGGGGATTGAGAGAGAGGTAGAGGCAAAGGGGGAGGGAGAAAGAAGGAGTCTGGAAAAAAAGAAGGGTGGGTTGCCACGTCAAAGTTCTCTCATTCAGATTTGGCAGCCCTGTGGGGTGTTTTTCTTCTTCTTCTGTTGTTCTGACGATGTGGTTTGTTGTGGCCTTGCAGATTGCAGGGCAGGTGGTGGCAGTGTCTTGTCCTTGAGTGCTCACCCATTCATAGAGTGAACATACCGCCAACAAATGTAGCATGCAGACAATACACGCACCACACAGCCACTGATGTGGACACGCGCACTCGCACACAAACAACCACTGACATGCACACTAACACACATCGTGAGACTGTCACTGACATGGGTGGGCACACATACACACTCACTGTCAACAGCAGGAGGGAAAAGAGGACCACTATCACCCCCTTGTGGAGGATAAACAGTAGGTCCCTTTTCACCACATCACATGCAACAATGAACCTGACGACCACGGCCTCCATTATCAGTACTATTTCACTATGTTCTCAGATAATAATATACCTAACGTGCCGTCTTCTCGGAAACGATAATAGCTTCCAGTAACTGAGAGTCCCAACAAGGACACTTGTGTTGTTGGACACGAATACGTCAGGACGCGTATGTTATTTGATGCTGCTGAGATGTTGTCATTTTATTTCATCACAATCTTCAGAGCATATACATGTATAACCCTATCACTGTGAGAGGTTTTCATTTCAAGGCTTTTTCTAGATCTAGGATCTAGTGGGGGGAAATGCTAAACTGACCATAGATCAGGGGGCAACTTCACCCGGCATGCATTTTCGGATTGGCTCACCACCATGCTTTACGGGTAACCCAATGAGTCACTAATAACCAATTTGTCATCAAAGAAAGATCTAGAGCCCCCATAGGAGACTGATTAGCCTGGAAGAGGCTGAAGTTCTGTACATATGATTTGGGCACTTTTGCTGAACATTTGTTGCCAATACACTTGTTAAAGTTGAAGAAGAAGAAGTGTATGACTTTCAAATTGAGGTAGATATGCAAAGATATGAGCTCTCTAGTACATGTATATGGCTATGTCCCAATTATCTCTCCTTCCTCTCAAAGTGTGCACTTGTTCACTTTCCTTCACTGATTGAAAAGGAAATGACTGGTGTAAGAAACATGGTAGAAACTCCCCTCTAGCCCACGTCTCCATTAATCCAATGCTTTTAGATTCATAGGAAGTAGTGAAGTGCCCTTCAGGAGAAATTAGATATTATTGGGACGCAGCCTATGAGTGCTGATGCTGATTCCTCTACTCCAGTTTGATCCAGATGCCATTCTCGGGGCGAAGGATGAGCTCCCCTAGTGGACGGAGGTCTTCCTGCTTCTGACACGCCTCCACGTTGAAGTAGCGCAAGATGGATGCCAGGATCACCTTCTCCTCCATCACGGCAAAGCGCTGACCTGGGGGCAGGGATGTAACGAGAGCATGTGAGGACACACACTTTGAATCCTCCATTTTGTTTTAATTATGTCTTGTTTTTTGTTGTTGTCGGAAGTTAAACTTTAGTTTGTCACTATCATTAAGGTAGTGATAGCTTGTACGCATCTTCGTTGGACAGGCCCACTGTAGTGGACAGTCCACTTTCAAGCCGATAAAACATCGATCAATACCTATGATATTGTACAACACAACCCTTGTTTTATTTTAAATCGCTTATTTTGGCTTCAAGTTGAAAATTGCTGCCAAAGGTGACCAATCTTGTGTCATTAATCTCAAATGGAATGATGTTGATTTTCCAATTTTCTAAAATGTTGTACTACTTTAAGTGCTACTTGAATTGAATGCTACTTTAATTGAATGTATTAAATGTCTCCTATTCCTACCAATGCAATTGCGGAGTCCAGCGGAGAAGGGAATGAAGGCGTACGGTTGTCTCCCGACGCAGTTTTCCGGCAGGAAGCGCTCCCCGGGCGGAACTCCTCTGGCTGGGGGATGTGGCGCGGGTCACGGTGGAGGGAGTAGGGCATGATGATGGCATTGACACCTTTGGGAACCTTGAACCCGTCTACAGGCACAACAGTGAAACACAAGCTAGGCTATTAGGTCCACAAAAAGGTATAAGTGGATAAATGAACTAATGAACACAAATAACAAACAAAAAATAGCAAAACGAGATGACTGAAATGGAAAGGTCGCTGGACACACGTTGTAGGTTCATCTTCTATATGGCACAGACCAGCTAACAATTCTAGGGAGATAGAACATTTTTGTAGTGTTACCTGTTATGTTTCCCTGATGTTTGAGTGTCCATTTTGCCGTTAGCTACAGGAACATTCTTTGTGTGTGTTGGCAAAAACCTCCCGAGAACCTATTTAGCATGTGGATGGCTGTCACGTTCCTGACCTTATTTTCCTTTGTTTAGCTTTGTTTAGTTAGTCAGGACGTGAGCTGGGTGGGCAGTCTATGTTATGTGTTTCTATGTTTAGGTTCATTGGTAATTAGCCTTATATGGTTCTCAATCAGGGACAGGTGTATGACGTTTCCTCTGATTGAGAACCATATAAAGGTAGGCTGTTCACACCGTTTGTTTGTGGGTGATTGTCTTCTGTGTCTGTGTATGTACCACACGGGACTGTTTCGTTTGTTCCTGTTCGTGCGTTCTTCGTGTTATGTAAGTTCTCATGTCCAGGTCGGTCTACGTCGTTTTTGTAATTTATCAAGTGTGCTTCGTGTTCGTCTTGTTTAAATAAATTCATTATGTACTCCACAAAATTTGCATTTTGGTCCGATCCCTGCTCCTCCTCAGACGAGGAGGAGAACAACCGTTACAATGGCTTACCAAGAAAAACTTCCAAAAGGACTAATTTGAGGAAGATGTTAGCTTGATGCCTAAACATCAGTCACATGTACAATGGATTATAGTGAGCAAAAATGAATCACTCTGCCTTTTTTTGGTGAGTGCTCCAACTCCTTTTTACCTCGAATTAGTCATTTTGGAATTTTTTTTGGTCAGCCATTCTCATTATTTTTTTCGTTGTTGTTGAGCACCCCTCCTTTCCTTTTTTTGCCGAACCGCAAAGAACCACTTGAACTCTAACCTATTTAGAATGTTTTTGCATTAGAGGGAGAAGAACATTATTTTAACGTCAAGCAGAATTTACCCAGCATGTGCCCCAAAGTTTGGGAACTACTGCCTCATATACAGCACACCATTTTGATATGCCACAGAACCACTTCGGTGTGACTGTGTTTGAACTCAGTCTGACCCGTGAGAGAAGGATTTGAACGAGAGTCAGCATTGACGAGAACCAAAAGGCCCCGGGCAGAGAAAACAAGATAGAAGCAGAAATAGCGACGGTACACGAGAGGGTTATAATTACCAAATGCCTCCTGCAGAGCCCATTGTCTAGCAGTAATTCGTCCAGCTCCTCTAAATAGAGCTCCTCTAAATCCCAATTACCTGTCTCTGCTCTCTGCTCTCTTTCATCACTGTCTAAATCAACTGCAAAAAATATATATTTTAACCCTCTACTGCATGCATTATGAAGGAACCATGCAAAAAAATATATATATATATCTGTTTTTCTAAAGTAAAATGGCCCTAAATAAACACATGTAAAATCTCTCTCTCTACATATACAGTTGAAGTCGGAAGTTTACATACACCTTAGCCAAATACATTTAAACTCAGTTTTTCACAATTCCTGACATTTAATCTGAGTAAAAAATCTGTGTCTTAGGTCAGTTAGGATCACAACTCTATTTTAAGAATGTGAAATGTCAGAGTAATAGAGAGAATGATTTATTTCAGCTTTTATTTCTTTCATCACATTCCCAGTGGGTCAGAAGTTTACATACACTCAATTTGTATTTGGTAGCATTGCCTTTAAATTGTTTAACTTGGGTCAAACGTTTTGGGTAGCCTTCCACAAGCTTCCCACAACAAGTTGGGTGAAATTTGGCCCATTCCTCCTGACAGAGCTGGTGTAACTGAGTCAGGTTTGTAGGCCTCCTTGTCGCACACGCTTTTTCAGCTCTGCCCACAATCTTTCTATGGGAATGAGGTCAGGGCTTTGTGATGGCCACTCCAATACCTTGACTTTGTTGTCCTTAAGCCATTGTGCCACAACTTTGGAAGTATGCTTGGGGTCATTGTCCATTTGGAAGACCCATTTGCGACTAAGCTTCAACTTCCTGACTGATGTCTTGAGATGTTGCTTCAATATATCTACATACTTTTCCTACCTCATGATGCCATTTATTTTGTGAAGTGCACCAGTCCCTCCTGTAGCAAAGCACCCCCACAACATGATGCTGCCACCCCCGTGCTTCACGGTTGGGATGGTGTTCTTCGGCTTGCAAGCCTCCCCCTTTTTCCTCCAAACATAATGATGGTCATTATGGCCAAACAGTTCTATTTTTGTTTCATCAGACCAGAGGACATTTCTTTAAAAAGTACAATCTTTGTTTCCATGTGCAGTTGCAAACCGTAATGGGGCTTTTTTATGGCGGTTTTGGAGCAGTGGCTTCTTCTTTGCTGAGCGGCCTTTCAGGTTATGTCAATATAGGACTCGTTTTACTGTGAATATAGATACTTTTGTGCCTGTTTCCTCCAGCATCTTCACAAGGTCCTTTGCTGTTGTTCTGGGATTGATTTGCACTTTTCGCACCAAAGTACGTTCATCTCTAGGAGACAGAACGCGTCTCCTTCCTGAGCGGTATGACGGCTGCGTGGCCCTATGGTGTTTATACTTGCGTACTATTGTTTGTACAGATGAATGTGGTACCTTCAGGCATTTGGAAATTGCTCCCAAGGATGGACCAGACTTGTGGAGGTCTACAATTTTAAAGAGGCACTGAGTATGAAGGTAGGCCTTGAAATACATCCACAGGTACACCTTAGCCTATCTTAGCCTACATTTACAAAAATGTATTTAAAACATATTAGTCATGTCAATATTACTTTTGCCTTGACCCTCTCACTTGAATTGCAGTTCCACTATTGCACAATGTTGCAAATGCTTTTGATACATTTTCCAAGAACAGAGTCTAGGGAAATTTGATTTAATGTTGAATATCACCTCTTAACTAGCATGAGATTGAGTTTACATTTTTAATTGAAGTGTAAATTATGAGAACAATTCACATGGCATTTGTGTCCAGGAAAGGGAGCCCCATGCAGTAAAAGGGTTAAAAAAAATAAGGGGGGGATTACCAAACACCCCCTGAAGCTCTTGTTGAACCTTCCTCTGCACCTCTGGATGGGAGCCCAGCAGGTGAATGGCCCAATTCATGGCTGCGGCTGTAGTATCATGACCCTGCAAGACAGGGGCAATAAAAAAAACACTAATGATGAATCTGTAATATATTCTACATGGAGTGTGTGATAGTGGTTTTGACCTCTGACCCTGAACACGAAGCTGTCCACTTCCTCCTGGATGTCCTGGTGGGTGAGCTCGTTGCCCTCCTCGTCTGTGGTCTTCAGCAGCATGTCCAGGAAGGCCCGCCTCTTCCTCATGCCCTGGTCCGATTCGCTGTCCGACTCGATGTAGGCAATGTATTCCGCCCTCTCGTAGATCAACTGGGGGTGTATTCAGTGAAAACATTTGACATGAGGCATTCTAAACATTGCAGATAGAAATAGAATGAATAGAGCTGACATGATTTCTTATTCGATCGTACAGACAATAATTTATGTTCTACACAATACATTTCTATCTGAACCTTATGTAACGGTCTTCCATCTGAACAAGCCCTTGGCTGGATGGATGACCGCTTATTTCCCTGGGTACAGCTAAATAGTCAAAAGCCCCTTTTTGATTGACTGATGACTCACATTGGAGGTGAAGGAGTGGAGGACCTTGAGGCTCCTGTTGTGCTCCCAGCCCGCGCCAAAGTAGTTGTAAAAAAAGTCAGGCCAGAACCACGGCATCCTCTGTCGCCGTGTGATGATGTCACTCATCCTGGGGACAGTAGAAGGGATGTGAGGGAGAGAAAATTATATTAATTTGATGCCAGTTTATCCCGCTCTATTACATTTTCTGCAATGAATATTGTCCCCAAACGTCTGTTTATTAGTAGCATTTAAAGAGTACAACAAAATGCGTGGTACAAGTTGGCTACTACTTGCAACCAACTACCAACAGTGCAGACAGAAGGACACAGAGAGAGAGACGCAGGGACAGTGAGAAATGGTCGGCCGTCAATACCCTCTACTTCAAAACAACACTGGGCATGACAACATCTGTCGGTTGCATTCAGGACGAGGTACTCACTTGTACACACATCGGACGTACTCTGAGTCATAGTTACTCTGAGCGTAGATTTTCTTCCCCAGTGCAGTCTCTGAAAGGAAAATCATATACAGAGATATTTATTGTAAGTTTGGTTGGAATTTTTTAGTTTTTTAGTTGACTTGAAATGGCCACAAGAATAGGACATCTTTTTAACCCACTGAGCCTTTGGACCCGCTAGAACCACCCCACATCCAGACCCGGACCCAGACCCAGACCCGGACCCACCACAGATGATGTCGAGGGCACAGAGGGTGACGTGGTTGAAACAATGGTCCCTTGCCTGCCTCCTTGTCCAGCTTCTCCACCAGCACCTCGGCCTGCTCGTTCATCACCTCCAGGAACTCCGTCAGGGTGGAGAAGTGGAAGGTGGGGGTGAGCAACTTCCGCCGCCGACGTCACTTGTCCCCCGTGCTGGGGAGAGGGAGGTGAGGAGCGAGGGAGGTGGGGAGAAACAGAGGAAGAGAGAGACAGAGGGGTGAGGAGGACAGAGAGAGAGAGGGGGAGGGTGACAAAGAAAGAGAGTGAGACAGACAGACAAAGAAAGGGAAGGGAATCCGAGAGAGGGAGATGCAGAACAAGTAACACAGAGAGAGACTGTGAGAGATCGACAAAAGTTCAGAAAATATGGAGGGAAAGTATTGACGTTTCTCAGAATGTATTGTTCTTTGTCATAAAAAAAGGACGTGTTTTCCTAATAATTGTTGAAGGCTTATCTAAGAATTTCATGTTCCTATCCTGCGTTATAATACATATTTTATGTTGTCTCAAATGCACATACGTTTGATCTTTATCGAATGTGATCTGTTTTGAAACACCCACCTGGTTAGTAGACCAGTGCAGAGCCAAGGGTGCAGGAACTTGTAAGCATAGGCCCGTTCCATATGAACAGAGTTGTTCAGAACTGTCTATAGAATCGAATAAATAGAATCAAATAGACAATAGAATAGAAAATAAAATATAGTTTATTTCTTTTCTCAGAGGGAACGTTGGTCATTGGCATGGCATCATCATCAGCAAACAGACAGTTAACAGCAACTACATAAAAAAAATTGTTGAAGCAAAGTGAATTCTTTTTGCTTTAGTAAATTACGTTTCTATGGAAAATGTGACTCTTCCTCTAGTATTCAATACAGTCGGGTTTGCTTCGGCACGCTTGCACCCAAAGCAACAGGCCAGAATGGGTTTTGATAGCAGTAACTATATATTGATTGTCAGGCTACCAGTATGTGGTGTAATTACTACCTTATTTATGGAGAGTAGATTTCCATCTCTGGAGTGAACCAATGTAGTGTTGAGGTTTCTAAACAAGTGTGACACCAACTTGTATGTATTAGCATATTTAAACACTTTGCCAAACATACAGGTGTTATGCATCAAGTTGATTCAAGTCAATTCTTCGATTAAAAGCCTATCTCAATGGTTTCTGCATGGAACAGAGCGAGGAAGGGTACTGGTCCGATCCAAATCTTCAACAGTGGGGAGTCCCTGAACTGCTCTGTGTAGCCAATGACTTGACGGAAGAAATCTGAATCCAAAGAAAGAGAACTCTGAAGTCATTCACTAGTTCCAAGCTTCTGATTATCTGTAGATTGACAGGGCATTAGACCTTGTAGACTGAATGAATGAGTGAATGAATGAATGTTCGAAGCTCTCCTCCCTAAACTACTGTCCTCTCCTCTCTCTTCCCTTCTCCTCACATCTCCTCTCCTCGCTCAATTCCAGAGTTGGCTTTCAATCTCCGGGATGCACTTCATCTCCCTCCATTTACACAGGTTACTGCTGAGTAGCTGGTAGGTGGTGCAGGTCAGCATTGCAAAGAAGAGGCTCACCCCCAGCAGCCCCAAAGTGTAAGCCCCCAAAACGATCACCATCTCTGGGTAGTACGTGGCCTAAACAACCTCAAACTTGATGTCGGAGACCTGCTGGCTTCACATAATGTCAGGCGGACGTTAATCCTGACCTGTTCCCCAAATGTCCCTGTCATTCCGGCCGCTAGTCATGATGAATGATTAACCAATAGCGAGGGGGGGTGAACATGGTTGTTTATTGTTTATTAAGGGATACTATTTTTGTCACGCACACACAGAAACACACGTGTGCATGTACCGACAAATATTGAATACATTTGTGATGTTTGACTTGGAGAGAAGCAATTTTGATGTTACTTATAATGCTGCCCTGCACATTTATAATTCTCTAGAATCTAGATCGATGCTTCCTCTTCATGAAGTTATAGAAGAAAAAAAAACATATCACACCATCGCTTTAATAGTTGGTCGTTGCTAGCTATCCCATAAAGCCATCACCAAAAACCACATATTTTCACCATCTTCTGTGGTTTTGTAATTTTCTGTTCTATTGACGGACTCAGGCTGCGCTAAAGATGACACAAAGTTTGAAAAAAATCTATGGTATGCGGAATCCGTTTCGCAACAGCGCCTTCGACGCAAGGAGGCGCTGAGACAGCACTCTGTTGCTGCTGTGATACCACTCCGTTGCGGACGGTCCCCATTGCGTTGCGCCGGATGTCATTCATTTCAATGGACTGCTCAGATGTAATGTGAATGAGGCGTAAAGCCTCGTGTACACTGGTTGTGCCAAACTGTATGTGTTCCGGCAGAAGTCCATTCTTTCCGACGGGAGGCAAATTCGCACAGCTGCGACTCATCTGCCAGACTAGGATGGATTGCCTGGCTTGCATGCATTGGAGTTTTTCCAACTTCAAATCAAATCAAATTGTATTAGTCACATGTGCCGAATAAAACCTTACAGTGAAATGCTTACTTACAAGCCCCTAACAAACAAAGCAGTTAAAAAAAATAAGAATAAAAGAGCAGAGCAGCAGTAAAAACAATAGCGAGCCTATAAACAGGGGGTACCGGTACAGAGTCAATATGCGGGGGCACCGGTTAGTTGAAGTAATATGTACATGTAGGTAGAGTTATTAAAGTGAATATGCATAGATGATAACAACAGAGAGTAGCAGCGATGTAAAGAGGGGGGGGGGGGGGGGGGGGGATTAGTGCAAATAGTCTGGGTGGCCATTTGATTAGATGTTCAGGAGTCTTATGGCTTGGGGGTAGAAGCTGTTTAGAAGCCTCTTGGACCTAGACTTGGTGCTCCGGTATCGCTTGCCTTGCGGTAGCAAAGAGAACAGTCTATGACTAGGGTGGCTGGAGTCTTTGACAATTTTTGGGGCCTTGTGCATTGCTTTGCCGTGCGGTATCAGGAACGGCAGTAGATAAACCACAGAAGCCCCAAAGTGTAAGCCCCCAAAACCATCACCATCTCTGGGTAGTACGTGGCCTAAACAACCTCCAACTGGATGTCTGAGACCTGCTGGCTTCACCTCATATCAGGTGGAATTTAATCCTTACCTGTTCCCCACTTTTCCCTGATACCCCGGCCTCTAGTTATGAATGATTAACCAGTAGGGAGGGGGAAAGAGGTAAACATGGATGTTCATCAAGGGATAGTATTTTGTACTGTCATGCACGCACATGTAGTACATAGTACGAAAAAGTATGCACTCACTATTGTAAGTCGCTCTGGATAAGATGCAGACAGACACAGACAGGTATAACACACATGTGCACACACTCAGATGATAACTGCCTGTCATAACACAGCAACGTTTTATTCACAGACAGTTATAAACCAAAACATGGTTAAAACTATAATTTTGATATCATGGATGGTCAGTCCTTGAATCCATAGCTATGTCTATAAAGTTGAGTGGTTACATTTTCCAGCACAATCAGATTTTTACCAAAACAGTGGCTGCTTGACCGCTTTGTTGTTGTATGAACTGCAGATTGCCTCTTTAAAGTGGGGGCCTTCCAAAATATTTAACAGTCACACAAGGTCTGAAGAAGTTGCCGTGCCTCGAATCTCCATGCAGCAACAATGCAGACAATATATTGTGTTAATGAGAACAACCTCATTTCTAGGACATTTGGGACAAACAGATTAATGTGATTCACCGTTCAAATTGGATATTGTATTCACGTATCTTTTGAATAAATTGATTTATTTTCTTTCTTTACTGCTACAAAGTATTTCCTAAAGATATTACGGATGGCATAATTTAAGTCTTCATGGTTAGAAGTTCCCCAACGCTAAATTGATAAAAGCACACCCTCCTCAAAATACAAAAAATATATATATACAAAATAAATAAATAAATAAATATATATATATACAGTGGGGCAAAAAAGTATTTAGTCAGCCACCAATTGTGCAAGTTCTCCCAATTAAAAAGATGAGAGAGGCCTGTAATTGTCATCATAGGTACACTTCAACTATGACAGACAAAATGAGAAAAAAAATCCAGAAAATCACATTGTAGGATTTTTTATGAATTTATTTGCAAATTATGGTGGAAAATAAGTATTTGGTCACCTACAAACAAGCAAGATTTCTGGCTCTCACAGACCTGTAACTTCTTCTTTAAGAGGCTCCTCTGTCCTCCACTGTTTGAACTTGTTATCAGTATAAAAAGACACCTGTCCACAACCTCAAACAGTCACACTCCAAACTCCACTATGGCCAAGACCAAAGAGCTGTCAAAGGGCACCAGAAACAAAATTGTAGACCTGCACCAGGCTGGGAAGACTGAATCTGCAATAGGTAAGCAGCTTGGTTTGAAGAAATCAACTGTGGGAGCAATTATTAGGAAATGGAAGACATACAAGACCACTGATAATCTCCCTCGATCTGGGGCTCCACGCAAGATCTCACCCCGTGGGGTCAAAATGATCACAAGAACGGTGAGCAAAAATCCCAGAACCACACGGGGGGACCTAGTGAATGACCTGCAGAGAGCTGGGACCAAAGTAACAAAGCCTACGATCAGTAACACACTATGCCGCCAGGGACTCAAATCCTGCAGTGCCAGATGTGTCCCCCTGCATAAGCCAGTACATGTCCAGGCCCGTCTGAAGTTTGCTAGAGAGCATTTGGATGATCCAGAAGAAGATTGGGAGAATGTCATATGGTCAGATGAAACCAAAATATAACTTTTTGGTAAAAACTCAACTCGTCGTGTTTGGAGGACAAAGAATGCTGAGTTGCATCCAAAGCACACCATACCTACTGTGAAGCATGGGAGTGGAAACATCATGCTTTGGGGCTGTTTTTCTGCAAAGGGACCAGGACGACTGATCCGTGTAAAGGACAGAATGAATGGGGCCATGTATCGTGAGATTTTGAGTGAAAACCTCCTTCCATCAGCAAGGGCATTGAAGATGAAATGTGGCTGGGTCTTTCAGCATAACAATGATCCCAAACACACCGCCCGGGCAACGAAGGAGTGGCTTCGTAAGAAGCATTTCAAGGTCCTGGAGTGGCCTAGCCAGTCTCCAGATCTCAACCCCATAGAAAATCTTTGGAGGGAGTTGAAAGTCCGTGTTGCCCAGCAACAGCCCCAAAACATCATTGCTCTAGAGGAGATCTGCATGGAGGAATGGGCCAAAATACCAGCAACAGTGTGTGAAAACCTTGTGAAGACTTACAGAAAACGTTTGACCTCTGTCATTGCCAACAAAGGGTATATAACAAAGTATTGAGATAAACTTTTGTTATTGACCAAATACTTATTTTCCACCATAATTTGCAAATAAATTCATTAAAAATCCTACAATGTGATTTTCTGGAGAAAAAAAATCTAATTTTGTCTGTCATAGATGAAGTGATGAAAATTACAGGCCTCTCTCATCTTTTTAAGTGGGAGAACTTGCACAATTGGTGGCTGACTAAATACTTTTTTGCCCCACTGTATACACACACACACCTTACCTCTCGCATTAGCTTCAAATGACAGAGCATTGCCCAGTAATGGGTAGCTTGGATTTATCCCTGGTAATGGCTTCATCTGGGTCCATCTGTGCAGAGAGCTGCTGAGGAACTGCCAGGTGAAGCCGCCGGTCAATATGGTCAGGAGTAAGACCAAAACGATCGACCCACTCAGCAATTCACCGATATTCATCTTGGTTAGTTAGGTGGTGGTCCAATATTGACTCATAAATGTACATTTGCTTCAGGGTCTCATTCTTTAGCAATAGCAGACAAAAGGTTTTGTGTAATTATGGCCATGCAATGACCATTTATGACCATGTAATGCTCCTCAGGGAGATTCGGGTAGGCTACCACTACAAGTACCCCTGAAGTGAGCCACAATAGCAGGCTACTAATACAGTCGTCAACTTGTTTAGGATGCAAGCCCCCTTGCCAATTCACATTGAGATGCCCTTAAAAAAGGGGTGTTACTTTTGAGGCAAATGAAGGGGGAAGAGCTATGATTGAAGCTTGAAAAAGTATATCAGGAAAAGGGGCAATCCCCAAAACAAATAGGGTGGATGTTGGACTTCCAATGAAGGCCTTGGATCTGGGCTTGAACTAGCAACTCGGCAACGTAAGCATCATTTGGGCCGCTAAGGTTTTAAGGTCCAGACCTCTTAGAAGTACTTTATGATATCACACAAGGGAACATTTCATTCTTAGGATGTACTCTATACCCCTCAAACTCAACTCTGGACCTCAAAGCCAGTTCCACTGCGTTTTTTTCATTGTTCCCTTCTATATCAGGGACTGATTTAGACCTGGGACACCAGGTGTGCACAATTAATTATCAGGTAAAACAGAAAACCATCAGGCGTGGGGTAAGAGTTGAATACCCCTGCTCTATACTGTTTCCAAACATTTCTGACATACGTAAAGGACGCTTGCAAGACTAGCCCTTGGTGGGCTTAAAAAGATCCTAATAAATAAACATAGTAAAAAAAATCCCCCCAAAATCCCATGTGTGTCCCTAAGCATATACAAATGGGGTAGTATCATGTAACACAATCATGTAGAGTATAATACAAAACTGATGAATTATTGACTGCTTATGAATTGAAAACATGATCGTGTAACTAAAAACCCACTGGTCAAAAACTGGTTGAATCAATGTTGTTTCCACATCCTTTCAACACCAAAAATCTGTGATGACATTGCATCTTTTATTTAACTAGTCAAGTCAGGTCAGAACCAATTATTATTTTCAATGATGGCCTAGGAACAGTGGGTTAACTGCCTTGTTCAGGGGCAGAACAACAGATTTTTACCTTGTCAGCTCGGAGATTTGATATTGCAATCTTTCGGTTATTAGTCCAGCGCTCTAACCACTAGACTACCTCCCACCCCAAACAACACCAAAAACTGTTTGGCTTTTCTTTTTTCCACCCAACTTTGAACCTAAATCCAATGACATGGTGAATTGTTTTAGTTGATTTTACGTTGACAACTCAACCAATTGTAAATCCAAACTAGATGTTAAAATTAGGTTTGTGCCCAGCGGGAGTGTTCATTATCAACTGAGCCAGGGGAGAAGGTTAATCTACCAGTTGTATCTCGGTAGCAATTAGCCTGTGGATGAGGTTGTAGCTAATATAAATCCGACACGTGTGAGAAAGGACAGAGTTTATCCCTTTTTCCTCCCTTTCTTAATCCACAAACCCTTGAAGTAAGCCTCCTTCCTCTTTCTTTTAATGAGCAAAGTTGAGTTATTCCTGTCCCTTTTTTATTCAAGTTAAGGATAGAGAAAGCTTGTTGGACACTAAGAAAGCTTTGTTGTAGAGCATTTAACACAAAATCCGGAGCCGGACAGCTGAGTATAAGACTGTATCATCTGCATATAAATAGATGAGAGAGCTTCCTATTGCCTGAGCTATGTTGTTGATGTAAATTGAGAAGAGCGTGGGGCCTAGGATCGAGCCTTGGGGTACTCCCTTGGTGACAGGCAGATGTTCTGACTTTATACACTGCACTCTGAGAGAGGTAGTTTGCAAACCAGAACAAAGACCCCTCAGAAACACAAATACTCCTTCGCCAGCCCACAAGAATGGAATGGTCTATCGCATCAAAAGCTTGGGCCAAGTCAATAAAAATAGCAGCACAATATTGCTTAGAATCAAGGGCAATGGTGACATCATTGAGGACATTTAAGGTTGCAGTGACACATCTATAACCTAAGTGGAAACCAGACTGCATACCCAAGAGAATACTATAGACATCAAGAAAGCCAGTCAATTGATTATTGACAAGTTTTTCCAACATGTTTGATAAACAGGGCAAAATAGAAATAGGCCTGTAACAGTTAGGAACAGCTTGATCTCCTCCTTTAAATAAAGGACAAACCGTGGCTGCCTTCCAAGCAATGGGAACCTCCCCAGAAAGAAGAGACAGGTTAAAAAGGTTGGAGACAGTCTTAGCGATGATAGGGGCAGCAACCTTAAAGGGTCTAAACCATCTGACCCAGATGTTTTTTGGGGGTCAAGTTTAAGAAGCTCCTTTAGCACCTCGGACTCAGTGACCGCCTGCAGGGAGAAACTTTGTAGTGGAGCAGGGGAAAAAGATGAGGAAATGTTAGACGGGCAAGGAGGCATGGCTGAGTCAAATAGGAATCCTGACTTAATGAAGTGGTGATTAAAGAGCTCAGCCATGTGCTTATTGTCAGTAACAGCCACATCATCAACTTTAAGGGACATGGGCAGCTGTGAGGAGGAGGGTTTATTCTCCAGGTCTTTAACAGTTTTCCAGAACTTCTTGGGGTTAGACCCACAGAGAGAGAACTGCTCCTTAAAGTAACTTACTTTGGCTTTCTGGATAGCCTGAGTGCACTTATTTCTCATTTGCCTTGACGAGAGCCAGTCAGCCTGAGTATGCGTGTGCTGAGCCTTTCACCAAATGCAATTCTTGAGGTGGAGTAACTCTGCAAGATCACGTCGAAATTGTTTTAATTCTCATTTTCTTTATGAGTAACTCTGCAAGATCACGTCGAAATTGTTTTAATTCTCATTTTCTTTATGGGGGAGTGTTTGTTAACAATACCACTGAAAATATCATAAAAGATGGTCCAAGATATATTAATTCTTGAAGAATATGTAAATGCCACGTGACCTGAGTTCAACTGAACCCAAAATATAATGGCTATTATCAAATCTAAGTCCAAAAATGGACCAATTGCAGACTGGCAGTTTTATTATTTTTATGAACTTAATGTCAATGACTTGTTCAGACTTGTGATAACTGCGAAGCTCACTAAACAGACCATTTCTAAACATACTGGCTTTTGTCCAGGAGATGGCGATAGTGATCAAGCAATAAGTTCCTCATTGGAAAATGTGTAAATAAATGAATAAAATAAGTAGGATGTGTAATAGAAAATGAGTCAAGTAAAAGTCAAAGTCACCCAGTAAAATACTATGAGTAAAAGTCGGAATGTATTTGGTTGTAAATATATTTAAGTATCAAAAGTAAAAAATAATTTCAAATTCCTTATATCAAGCAAACAAGACGCCACCCTTTTCTTGTTATTTGAATTTACAGGAGGCACACTCCAACACTCAGACATCATTTGCAAATGAAGTATGTGTGTTTAGTGAGTCCCCCAGATCAGAGCAGTAGGGAGGACCAGCGATGTTCTCTTGATAAGGGATTTTCCTGTGCTGCTAAGCATTCAAAATGTACTTTTGGGTGTAAGGGAAAATGTATGGAGTAAAAAGTACGTTATTTAAGAACGTAGTGAAGTAAAAGTTGTCAAAATTATAAATGTCAAAAGAAACCAAAAGAAAACGACTTAAATAGTGAACCTCAAATTAATTATGTAAACAAGATAAACTGTTCCATTACTACAGTCTGCCATTTCCCTATGTCTATTTAATGTTAGTTCATTCTTTTGTATCAGGATTCCACCCTTAGTCCCTAAAATAGCAGTTTATCCCTTTGAGGTGTAGAGTAAGACAAAGAGTAAGACAAAATTCCACAATTTATTCCAAAATCAGCGTGGCTATGAATTCATCTGAATCTAAGTAGTAAAAAATGGTTTGGTACACACACATAACTCATTTCTGCTTTGTGGTTTGTCATAGTTTTCTGAGATTTCTAACTTTTGTGGTAATTTCACATCCGCCTTCACACGGACTAATATAAATGTTATTTCAGTTGAATATACTCCAAATTATGACATTTGAGGGGTTTGTTTGGCTACCAACCGTTCTGTATTTCTTTCTATATTGCTGACCAGGAAGTGAAAGTAAACCACAGTGAATTTACAGAACCCAAGTTTCTTTATTGCCATCTGGATCAGAGGCATTGTGTCGACAAGAAGCAATACAATCTCACTCCTCGAGCTAATCCATTTCCCCGCCTCTAGGAAATCCCACAGGATTGAGTCCAAATCTAGTGATTTATAGGAGAGTCAACTACGTTATCCACTTCTCTTACTCAACTGACGAAGGGAGCCTCCGCTTTGCCCTGTCTTAGAGCTGTAATCACCAAGATTCTATAGGCAACTGGTTTTCAGCGCCATCCATTCTGGAACATTGACATTCAAATAGGGACATTTTGTTATAGTCCAGCACAAACACACATGGTTCAACTAAACATCAAGCCCCTGACTTTTTGAATCAGGTACGTTAGAAGGGTTTGTACTTGTAGTGGCTCCCTTACCAATTGACCAAAGCCACTGACCAAGCCTGAAGCGGGGCAGTTTCGGACACATACAGTCCACATTCGAAGTTCCCAAAAGCCAAACGGCAAAAACATTAAATGAGATCCAGGGATACGGTGCAAAAAAAAAAAAAAAGAAGTGAATTCTTTGTTATATCAACAACAACAAAAAATTATCCAATCACTTAAAGAATAGATTACTTGAAATTAAAAATAACATGGTTTATTGTATGTATGTACGTATGTACTGTATGGATGGATGGATGGATGGATATAGCTCTGTATATTCTGTATTTTATACAAATATGTCTAAATCGGCTAGTCTGGAACAAAAATGTGGACGTCCTGTTGACAACCATTGCCACAGAGGCCATAAGAGATGTAGATCTATAGATTCTAGACTGTATTGATTCACTTATTTACTCATCGCATCTTTGCTTCAGAAACGAGCCAAATAGGGAAAGGATCCCTTGTGTTCCAAAATACTCTACATACGACATGATAACTTGTGTATGTGTCTGTGATTGATGCATCAACTTTTGGATATATACCTGTTGATTCTTGAGGAACATAACTTACAAATGTCTCGTGGTCTTCGTTAAACTGCTGTACCGCATTAGAACCCAAAATGTAAGCCTGTTTAACTGTACTGTTTGTAAACAATACAACTGTAAAGCTTAAAAACATGGTTCAAAGTATAATTGGATGATCAGTCCTTGTGTCCATAGCTTTGTGTATGAGAGTACTTACATTTCTCCTGCTCATCCCTCAGTGTTGGCACTTTGTTATTGTATGAAATTCAGATTTCCCCTTTAAGTGTGCATATCGGAACAGCTCCAGTCTGGCACCGAATGACTTTGAAGCGTGTTAATTGCAGAGCTGTCTGGGAGCTTCCCGTGTGAAATTACAGCCCTATGATTCGCCGTTGTGTCGTTACCTGGCAACAACAGCAGGAAGAGGGCTGCGCTGACAGGTCCTGTGTGCGAAGATAGCTAATTGACAGAGCGCGCTTTACAGTTCCTGAGAATACATAAGAGGAGGAGGAAGCTGTGGGGCTCTATTTGCTCAAACTTGAACTGATTATCACTTTCCTTTATTGATATTCGGAATATGAAGTCTGTAAGGATGAGGATGAAGTTCATCATAACTCACTTTGAATCTTGTCTTTGGTAATTGAAGAATGAGTTGATCATGTCCAGTGGGAATGATGGGGAAGGTGAAGGTATCAGTTACACAATTACATGCTCTGATTGTGTCTATGAGTATCATTTCCTAAGAAAGTCTTATGGCCTTATTTTTCTCTCTCTCTCTCTCTCTCTCTCTCTCTCTCTCTCTCTTCCTCCTCCCTCCTCTCTCTTTACTCCTCCCTTTTCCCCCTGAGCTCTCTCTCTCCACACACACACACACACACACACACACACACACACACACACACACACACACACACACACACACACACACATTTAACCTTTATTTAACTAGGCAAGTCAGTTAAGAACAAATTCTTATTTACAATGACGGCCTACACCGGCCAAACCCGGGCGACGATGGGCAAATTGTGCGCTGCCCTATGGGACTCCCAATCACGGCTGGTTGTGATACAGTCTGGATACACACACCTCTCTCCTCCCCCTCTGTCTGCCCCTCTCTCATCCCCAACCATCTCTATCTCTCTCTGTCTCTCTCTATTGATCTCAGTGGCTGCTGGGAGTAAATGACAGGGGGGGGCGGCACCAACTGTGTTGTCAGTCTGCAGTCTTTCCACTCCAGCTCTTCTGCAGGGCCGATCACTGATCAATCCCTCGGCCGTATAAAGCTCACCAGTCTAATGCATTTCTGTAATACCGAGTGACAGAGTGACAGGATGTTCAATATGCTAGCCTGGTGCTATAGTGCATGTAAGACAAGAATTCCACTTTCCTGTATATTTTTATATTATATTTTATTGTATTTTTATACTGTATTGTATTTTTATACTGTATTGAGACAGGTTAGAAGTGTAGGAAGGGAGATAAAGGGTAGACGTGGGGATTGAACCCCGGTCTCCGGTGGGGAAACACATAACATATTATGTGACTAGCCCACAGCTTCGGACACACTGTGTGAACTGCTATTAGCACCATAGTCCTCATTGATATAATAGGATGACTGACGCCATTGAGATTAAAAGCATCCTAGATTGTAAGGGAGACGTATCCCAAGTGTGTGGAAAGATAGAAATTAACAATTTAAGACTTACAGTTCACATAATACACTTTTTATACATCGTTTGATATTTGCTAAATATGATTGGCAATTTACATGATGTTTATGTTGGTTTTACCATAAACTTACCATAAAACATTGTAGGATGGGAGCCTCCCGGGTGGCGCAGTGGTCTAGGGCACTGCATCGCAGTGCTAGCTGCGCCACCAGAGTCTCTGGGTTCGCGCCCAGGCTCTGTCGCAGCCGGCCGCAACCGGGAGGTCCGTGGGGCGACGCACAATTGGCATAGCGTCGTCCGGGTTAGGGAGGGTTTGGCCGGTAGGGATATCCTTGTCTCAGTATGTAAAAGTGTAATAAAATGTATGCACTCTACTGTAAGTCGCTCTGGATAAGAGCGTCTGCTAAATGACTAAAAAATGTATGGAACAAAATAACTCAAGTTTTTGCCAGACTAAAAATTTATTTTAAATAGATTAAATTGAATTAGTTCTCTATATCAAGACAAGGGGTCCCTATGAAGCTTAGAGAGCTGTGTAAATCAAACCAAATCAAAGTTTATTTGTCACATGCGCACCGAATACAACAGGTAACAATAGACCTTACAGTGAAATGCTTACTTACAAGCTCCAACCAATAGTGCAATTTTTAAGTAAAAACTAGGTATTAGGTAAACAATAGATAAGTAAAGAAATAAAAGTTTAAAAAAGTAAAATGACAGTGAAAATAACAGTAGCGAGGCTATATACAGGTGGTACCGGTACAGAGTCAATGTGCGGGGGCACCGGTTAGTTGGGCTAATTGAGGTAATAGGTACATGCAGATATAGTTAAAGTGACTATGTATAGATGATAAACAGAGAGTAGCAGCAGCGTAAAAGAGGGGGTTGCGGGACACAATGCAAATAGTCCGGGTAGCCATTTGATTATCTTTTCAGAAGACTTATGGCTTGGGGGGTAAAAGCTGTTGAGAAGCCTTTTGGTCCTAGACTTGGCGCTCCGGTATCGCTTGCTATGCGGTAGCAGAGAGAACAGTCTATGACTGGGGTGGCTGGGGTCTTTGACAATTTTTAGGGCCTTCCTCTGACACCGCCTGGTGTAGAGGTCCTGGATGGCAGGCAGCTTAGCCCCAGTTGTCACGCCCTAGCCATAGAGAGGCTTTTATTGTCTAATTTGGTTAGGCCAGGGTGTGACTAGGGTGGGCATTCTAGTTTCTTTATTTCTATGTTTTCTGTTTCTATTTTTGGCCGGGTATGGTTCTCAATCAGGGACAGCTGTCTATCGTTGTCTCTGATTGGGAATCATACTTAGGCAGCCTGTTTTTCCACCTCAGTTGTGGGTAGTTGTCTGTGTTAGTGGCCTGTATAGCCCAAGTCAGCTTCACGTTCGTTTCTGTTGTGTCTTGTTTTGTTGGCGACATTCAAAATAAAGATAAATGTACGCTCACCACGCTGCACCTTGGTCCGGTCATTTCCACACTGACGACGTTCGTGACACCAGTGATGTACTGGGCCGTACACACTACCCTCTGTAGTGCCTTGCGGTCGAAGACCGAGCACTTTCCGTACTAGACAGTGATGCAACCAGTCAGGATGCTCTCGATGTTGCAGCTGTAGAACCTTTTGAAGATCTGTTTTGTCGTGCCCTCTTCACGACTGTCTTGGTGTGTTTGGACCATTCTAGTTCGTTGGTGATGTGGACACCAAGAAACTTGAAGCTCTCAACCTGCTCCACTACAGCCCCGTTGATGAGAATGGGGGCGTGCCTGGTCCTCCTTTTCTTGTAGTCCACAATCATCTTCTTTGTCTTGATTACGTTGAGGAATAGGTTGTTATTCTGGCACCACCCGGCCAGGTCTCTGACCTTCTCCCTATAGGCTGTCTCGTCATTGTCGGTGATCAGGCCTACCACTTTTGTGTCATCTGCAAACTTAATGATGGTGTTGGAGTCGTGCCTGGCCATCCAGTCGTGGGTGAACAGAGAGTACAGGAGGGGACTGAGCACGCACCCCTGGGGAGCTCCAGTGTTGAGGATCAGCGTGGCAGATGTGTTGCTACCTACCCTCAACACCTGGGGGCGGCCCGCCAGGAAGTCCAGGATCCAGTTGCAAAGGGAGGTGTTTAGTCCCAGGATCCTTAGCTTAGTGATGAGCTTTGAGGGCACTATGGTGTTGAACGCTGAGCTGTAGTCAATGAACAGCATTCTCACATAGGTGTTCCTTTTGTCCAGGTGGGAATGAGCAGTGTGGAGTGCAATAGAGATTGCATCACCTGTAAATTACGAAAACCACATAGTCATTCTCTGTCAATGCTAATCTTAACACAAAATGAACCTTTGTTATTATCATGTAGACCTGAGGGTTGTAATTTTGAAGCATATTGGAAGTTAGTGCTGTTGTTGCAAAAGTGAAGTTAGCGCATCCTGGGATTGCACTTGATCGGACTTTCAGGATTTATTTATTGATTGCAACGTGGCTATTTGATTCTGGCAAGGTACCAATTCTTGCAAGGCCGAGCAGTAGCTTGTTTGTGAACGTTTTATAAAGTTGAACGGTATTGCAGTGGGATTCATAAATCCCTGTTAATTCACAGTCAGTGCTTGCTTGACTTAGTAGTTGTGTATAGCTCAACTTTGGCCTCTGTTATTAGTGTGCATGCTGAAACCAAGAACACTAGTGTTATCCACCTTACTTATTAGCATGCTACAGTAATTACACTACTGTAACACTACTGTAATCCGCCTTACTTGTTGAACATAAACAAGTCATTTAGTTTGTTCTTCATTCAAAAAAGGTTTTATATTGAAATGCATTGCATTACATTCCACACAACCAACAACAGTATAATATTATAATCACTATTTTATTTCATTTGAGTTTGAGAAATGCTATTGAGATGAAAAACATTTCTACATCATTTATTGTACAAATGATTCCTTTAGAAATGTCTATGAGAGGAACACCTCCCTTCAAGTGCCTCCCGAAACAGCCTCTGAGTTCCCTCACTTATTCATGTGTACAGCAGCACTTGTATATCTGCTACATTATTAAGCGGATAACATAATCTGCCCCCGTCTGTCTCAGGAGAGCTGAACCTGCTAGTGTTCCCTCTCTCTTTATGAGCCCCCCCTTCATTCCTCTGCAATCTATCTCTCCCACGAGACCTTTCACTCAGAGCTGTGACCCTACCGTGACCTTTTGGCAAAACACTCTCTCGCTCTCTTTCAGGAACCTTTGAGTCATGTTACTGTGAAGGAGAAGCATAAATCTAATCAAACTACCTAACTATGTCGGTGTACAGGCTACCAGGAAAGCATCAACACAATCACACTATTGGTTCATTTAGGGATTTGTTTTGTGTGATTTGAAGCCGTTATGTCCAACCTGATGGACATGTCTTGGAGGTCTTCAAGTATTAGCCTGTACTGGTGTGTAGTCTACCAGTGTTTGGCTCAATTCTATTTAAATCCATTCATTCAGGAAGTGAATTCTCATTCCCGTAGAATCATTTCTTTTCATTTCAATTCTTGCTGCAGTACGTCTTGCCGGGGCTGAGTTGAAATGGAATTAACCCTGCTGTGAGTTGCTGAAAAGCGGAGCACAATCGGACCATAGGTCAATGCAGGTGTTTCACATACTGAACATTTTCAGGTCTTGGGGTAAATACTTTATTTTATTGGTTCAAGGTTATTAAGAGCCATGGTCACCCCTTCTAGGATTCCGGTATAAATTAACATTTGTCTCCCTGATGTGTAAAGTGAATAAAATGTTATTACAGCAACATGTGTTGGACAAATTCATGTAATTCAAACTGTTTAATTACACACTCGAATGCATGTCTCATCAAACACTCTCACTTACACTATCAGCATTACAGTGGAGGCTGCTGAGGGGAGGACGGCTCATAGCAATGGCTGGAACGGGGCAAATGGAATGGTATCAAACACCTGTTTTTTATGTGTTTGACACCATTCTATTCACTCCATTCCAGTCCCAATACTCCATTCCAGTCCCAATACTCCATTCCAGTCCCAATACTCCATTCCAGTCCCAATACTCCATTCCAGCCACTATTATGAGCCGTCCTCCCCTCAGCTGTCACGCCCTGACCTTAGTTCCTTGTTTATCTCTCTATTTTGGTTTGGTCAGGGCGTGAGTTGGGGTGGGCATTCTATGTTTTGTTCTATGTTTTCTGTTGTGTGTCTGCACCAGCCAGAACTGTTTCGTTATCTTTGTTATTTTTGTTATTTCTGTGTTAATTTAATAAATAAGGACACGTACCACGCTGCACCTTGGTCCTCTCCTTCCAACAGCCGTTACATCAGCAGCCTCCACTGCCGTAATAAGATGGATTGCCCGTCTATTGAGCCACTCTATGGTTGCATCCCAAATGATACCCTGTTCCCTATATAGTGCACTACTTTTGACCAGGGCCCATGGCGTCTCATACCCTGTGGATACAGGACAGTACCTTGCAGCCATGGCGTCTCATACCCTGTGGATACCGTACAGTATCTTGCATCCATGGCGTCTCATACCCTGTGGATACAGGACAGTACCTTGTAGCCATGGCGCCTCATACCCTGTGGATACAGGACAGTAGCTTGCAGCCATGGCGCCTCATACCCTGTGGATACAGGACAGTACCTTGCAGCCATGGCGTCTCACACCCTGTGGATACAGGACAGTACCTTGCAGCCATGGCGTCTCATACCCTGTGGATACCGTACAGTATCTTGCATCCATGGCGTCTCATACCCTGTGGATACAGGACAGTACCTTGTAGCCATGGCGCCTCATACCCTGTGGATACAGGACAGTAGCTTGCAGCCATGGCATGTCATACCCTGTGGATACAGGACAGTACCTTGCAGCCATGGCGTCTCATACCCTGTGGATACAGGACAGTACCTTGCAGCCATGGCGTCTCATACCCTGTGGATACAGGACAGTACCTTGCAGCCATGGCGTCTCATACCCTGTGGATACAGGACAGTACCTTGCAGCCATGGTGTCTCATACCCTGTGGATACAGGACAGTACCTTGCAGCCATGGCGTCTCATACCCTGTGGATACAGGACAGTACCTTGCAGCCATGGCGTCTCATACCCTGTGGATACAGGACAGTACCTTGCAGCCATGGCGTCTCATACCCTGTGGATACAGGACAGTACCTTGCAGCCATGGTGTCTCATACCCTGTGGATACAGGACAGTACCTTGCAGCCATGGCGTCTCATACCCTATGGATACAGGACAGTACCTTGTAGCCATGTTGCAGTAGTGAGGCTCAGCTCTCGAAAACTGAGGTTGGCTGTTAAAATACTATCCCTCCTGAGACAGGTTTCTATAACTGTGCAAGATAGTTCCAGGGATAGAGAGATGGGAAGAAAAGAGAGTGAGGATTTAGAGGTGGATAGGGAGACAGAGCGAGAGAGAGAGAGATACTGAAAGGGAGACAAAGAGGAGAGAGGGAGGCAGATACCTAGAAAGATAGACAGGGAGACGGAGAGAGGAGAGGGAAGCAGAAAAGGAGACAGAGACACATAGAGAGACACTGACAGTGGGAGAAAGAAGAGTAGAGAGGGAGACAGAGAGAGAGGGAAACTGACAGGATTCCAATGCGGATCTGAAATCCCCACAGGAGTGAGACGACTTGCACTGGAGCCAGTGAGCAGGGACTTGAGGGAAAAGGAGTACGCCCAATCGTACTACTTACTGACAGGCATAACATGTTCTGGATACTGGGAGAGAGGTTAGTTAGACCAGTCACAGGAGACAGGGAGAGAGAGAGGGAGGAGAGAGGGAGAGAAAGGGAGGAGAGGAGAGAAAAGGGGAGGTGGGATAACAGAAGAGAAGCAGCAGAGGAAAGAGAGAGTGAATGCACAAAGTGTGGGTCGAGGAGGAGGGTAGAGAGTGTAAGGGAAGAGGAAGGCGAGAGAGAGCAAGCAGGAGAGGAGAGGAAAGAGAGAGGGTAGTAGTGTGAGAAATAAAGAGCGGAAGATAGAGACAGAGGGGTGTGGAGAGTTTAGAGACAGAGAGAGGAAGAGAGAGGGGGAAAGACAGAGGGGAGAGCATAGCGCGAGAGAAAGAGGGAGTGGGAGAGCAAGAGAGGATAGAAAGGGGAAGGAGAGAAGAAGGAGCGAGGGAAAGGTGACCCAGGAGAGGAGAGGAAAAGAAAGAGGGCTAGCGAAAGAAACAGAGAAAGATATAGAGACAGATGGGAACAGAGACAGAGTGAGTGGGATAGGGGGAGGGAGAAGGCAGCAGTACTATATTATCTCTCTTTGTAAAAAAAAGAAAAAAAGAAAAGGAAAATCACTGCAGTACATCTCCCCCTCCTCATTTGCTGACAGATGATGTTTAGAGGTCAGACACAGGCAGGTGGCAGCGGTGGGATCCAGAACACACTGGGATATGCGTCCCCAATTGCACCCTATTCCCTACATACGAGCCCTGGCCAAAAGTAGTGCACTATATAGGGAACAGTGTGTCATTTGGGACACCGTCTGGGTAGTACTGGATCAGAAAGTCAAGGACACCCTTTGCGTCCCAAATGACACCCAAGTGCACTATGGGCCCTGTTCAAAATTAGTGCACTATATAGGAAGTATGCGGCCGTTTTGGAATCATCCAAACACATGGTCATGACCAGAACCATACTGCATGACACAGCCATTAGTCATAGTGACAAGGGCTCAAAAAGGGCATTACATGCTGGAAAATGGATTATAGCCATATACAAATATTGAAACTTTTTATGCTATAGAGTGACTTTAAATATTCAAAAATCTGAAATAATGTTCATCCATTTCTTATACTGTGTAGTTGTGACTAATTATATATATTTTTTAAATACATCAATATTACATCGTATACATCTTACATTTTAGGTCAAAGTATTGCATCTTCTTTATCGTTTCCTTCCAATCCGTTATCAACTCTAATCAAAGAGCTCCTACTGCATATACAGTAGCCAGCAGGCACTGTTATAATCAACGAAGTCAGTGGCGTAGTGCTTTTGAACAATGGCTGATGGTGTGTGTTTCTCACTATTGGCTCGTAGACAGGGACAGACTGGGACCAGAAATAGACCCTGGCATTTCTAACACACTGGCCCAATATTTGTCCCCGAGGGCCCCACTCTTAACCATTTCTTGTTCCCTTATTATTCGGCACTATTAGCCGAATAATGTTATTTCTGCGTGAAAACCCAAACTTAGACAGACCTACTGGGCTATATGTGGACCAGCCCATCTGGCATTTGCCAGAATTTCCCTATGGCCAGTCCATCTCTGCCCAGGTGCTGAGTCAGGTCTCTTCTCACTCTAAAGCCCTGGAGGCTGACAGAACATCAACTGAATTGGGATCAGCAGCGTGGCTCCACTAGGCTATCCCCTCTGCACTGCGCTGTAATGTAATGTAATAAGATTACATCAATACTGAACTGGGATCAGCAGTGTAGCTCTACAGTACTAGGATCTCCCCTCTGTACTGTACTGCAAGTAATAATATAATAATTTGAGAGCTCAGTCCCACCCTGGCTGACAAATCAATCTGTTATCGGTGCTACATGACATCATTACTGAACTGGGATCAGTACCATGGATCTACAGCATTATCCTCTTCTCTGTACTGTAATGTAATGACATTCATACTGAACTGGGATCAGTAGTGTGGATCTGTTAGGCCCAAGTGCAGACAACTGCAATGTCAGTCAGTGTGCAGGGCCTTTTAAATGTCAGTTTGATGCATGTGCAAATCAAATGATAAAAGGCTAGTTGATTTGATTAATCATTGCTCTCAATCACATGCACAGTGGGCAGGGTGCATATGTGTGTGTAGGTGTACGTGTGACTAAGGAACACACTCTCTGAGTCAAAATGTGCAAACCCTCAGCAAAAATCTCCTTTCCACACTCTCACAGGCCCCCCCGATCCTGAGCTCTGACAGATGTGTGTGTGCGTGTGTGTTTGTCAGTAAGTGCATGTGATTGTGTATGCATGTTTCTGTATTTCCTCACACACACCTCACACACACATTGCATATTCTAGGCTCCATTGGCTGCATCTGTTGGGCCGATAGAGTGGTGGTGGTGATAGTGAGTGGTGGGGGTGATAGTGAGTGGTGGTGGTGATAGTAAGTGGTGGTGGTGGTGGTGGTGGTGGTGATAGTGACTGGTGGTGGTGGTGATAGTGAGTGGTGGGCGTGATAGTGAGTGGTGGTGGTGATAGTAAGTGGTGGTGGTGGTGGTGATAGTGACTGGTGGTGGTGGTGATAGTGAGTGGTGGGCGTGATAGTGAGTGGTGGTGGTGATAGTAAGTGGTGGTGGTGGTGGTGGTGGTGGTGGTGGTGATAGTGACTGGTGGTGATGGTGATAGTGAGTGGTGGGCGTGATAGTGAGTGGTGGTGGTGATAGTAAGTGGTGGTGGTGGTGGTGGTGGTGATAGTGACTGGTGCTGGTGGTGATAGTGACTGGTGGTGGTGGTGATAGTGAGTGGTGGTGGTGATAGTAAGTGGTGGTGGTGGTGGTGGTGGTGGTGGTGGTGGTGATAGTGACTGGTGGGGGTGGTGATAGTGACTGGTGGTGGTGGTGATAGTGACTGGTGGTGGTGGTGATAGTGAGTCGTGGTGGTGATAGTGACTGGTGGTGATAGTGAGTGGTGGTGGTGGTGGTGATAGTGAGTGGTGGTGGTGATAGTGACTTGTGGTGGTAATAATTAGTGGTGGTGGTGGTGATAGTGGCTGGTGGCGGTGATAGTGACTGGTGGTGGTAATAATGAGTGGTGGTGGTGATAGTGATAGTGAGTCGTGGTGGTGATAGTGACTGGTGGTGGTAATAATGAGTGGTGGTGGTGGTGGTGATAGTGTCTGGTGGTGGGGATAGTGACTAGTGGTGGTGATAGTGACTGGTGGTGGTGGTAATAATGAGTGGTGGTGGTGGTGGTGATAGTGACTGGTGCTGGTGATAGTGACTGGTGGTGGTGATAATGAGTGGTGGTGGTGGTGATGGTGACTGGTGGTGATAGTGACTGGTGGTGGTGATAGTGACTGGTGCTGGTGATAGTGACTGGTGGTGGTGATAGTGACTGGTGGTGGTGATAGTGACTGGTGGTGGTGATAGTGACTGGTGGTGGTGATAATGAGTGGTGGTGGTGGTGGTGATAGTGACTGGTGGTGGTGATAGTGACTGGTGGTGGTGATAGTGACTGGTGGTGGTGATAGTGACTGGTGGTGGTAATAATGAGTGGTGGTGGTGATAGTGAGTTGTGATAGTGAGTTGTGATAGTGACTGGTGGTGGTGATAGCGAGTGGTGGTGGTGGTGATAGTGATGGTGATAGTGACTGGTGGTGGTGATAGTGAGTGGTGGTGGTGGTGGTGGTGATAGTGAGTAGTGGTGGTGGTGATAGTGAGTGGTTATAGTGACTGGTGGTGGTGAAAATGAGTGGTGGTGGTGGTGAGTGGTGGTGGTGGTGGTGATAGTGAGTGGTGGTGGTGATAGTGATAGTGTGTACTGGGCATTAGCACCAAGCAACTAGCTTTGGTGCAAGTGGCTTTATCAGGAGACGATTACACTCAGACAACCCCAGCTTTAGTGCACCGAGGCCAATGAGATCTTAATTCTTAGTGCCCTTAGCTTGCCTGCCTGCCTGGCAGAGTCTATCCACCAGCTGGGTTGGGGCTTGATGCCTGGAAATCTCATTGGAGTAGGCAGATGGTAGTTAAAACATGGTGTTGGAGAGTGGTAACACCAGGGTTGTGGGTTTCATTGCATCATGGGTCAAATATACTGAATATGTGTATCAATGTCAAATGGCACCATATACCCTACATTGTACATTACCTTTGTAGTATTTTATTATTGGACGACTCTGCTCTGCCAAAAAGAGGAACCCCTGGACAAAACCACCATTGATGATTGTACGTGTGATGCAGTTGATTTGCTTATTGGTTATACTGTGCATTGACAGGGTTACATGAGAATATCCCGACCTGTACATATTTTTTGTAATAACATGCCATTTAGCAGACACATCCAAAGTGGTGCGTGCATACGTTTTTGTACGGGTAGCCCCAGCTGGAATTGAACCCACTATCCTGACGTGAGAAGCACCATGCTCTTCTACTGGGCTATATAGGAGAGGAATAGTGGGGTTTGTAAATATCAAGGAAGAATATGTTCGGCCTCTCTTATCTGTCAGGTACTGAGATGAGTCATGAGAGCAGCCGTGCCCATTTGCATTTTGGTGTTTGAATTTGATTATGCAAATACTGATATCATGGACAGGGACTGTCGTTAAACATGAACTGCTGGCCTGTTAACCCTGTAGATAAAATGCCCATGATAGCAGAGATAATAGTCTAGTACTCTTTGACTGACTATACTGCAACATTATTTTGCTGTAAAACGAGATCTGTTTCAGTTGTACGAACATGTACACTACAGTGTAACACATATGTTGTCACCGAGTTCTGTCAAACTCAACTTGATTCCCTGAGTTGACATAACTTAACATTTTATGTCAGTGACAAAAAACGATTTGTTTTAAGTTGAAACACAACACATTTTACAGTTAATATATAAAATGATGATGCATATTAAATAAAGTAAAATAAAGGTGAAATAAATAAAATAAATAAAAATATATACTGCTGAAATAGTTTGTTTTCCTAAGTCAAATAGAGGAGGCAATTGGAAATGGAAGCTACAAAGCTTCAGTTTACTATGGTTTTGACAATCTGTGTGTCTATAACGAACGTCGTCGGGAGAATAGGACCAAGGTGCAGCATGGTAAGTATTCATAATACTTTTAATAAATACGAACACTTGAACAAAAACAACAAAACGACAAACGAACAGTTCTGCAAGGTGCAATACACAAAACAGAAAACAACTACCCACCAAGCACAGGTGGGAATGAGGATACCTAAGTATGGTTCTCAATCAGAGACAACGATAGACAGCTGCCTCTGATTGAGAACCACACCAGGCCAAACACCTAGAAATACAAAACATAGAACAAAACATAGAACTCACGCCCTGACCAAACCAAAATAGAGACATAAACAAGGAACTAAGGTCAGGGCGTGACAGTGTCCCAAGCTAGGCTTGGGCGGTATACCGTATATACTGTACCGTACACCGGGGTATTTTGAAATACAGATAGCTTGTTTTTTAATACCATCAACAACAAAACACGGGGGTACCCAAAACCTTGTTAGCTATATAAGTTAACTATCTAAGATGTGTCAATGAAATTATCTCCAGCTCAGGGCTCTAGCTGGGCATTTGGTTTGCTAACTTGCTAGCTAAGTGGCTAGATGTCAAGATTAACTTCTTGGTTCATTTGTAAGGCTGAGCCGTGTGTTTTCAGACTGCACAGACAGATGTCTGTCTAGAGTCGTAAACAACATGTCCAACAGAACACATGTTATATAAAACTGATCAACACACACACTAACACACACACCCCATATCCCCCCCCCCCCCCCCCCCACACACACACACACACACACACTCTCAATCAACACAGAGTGACTCGAGGGTGACCTTTGCTATGGCCCCTGTGGGTAAAAGCTGCCATGTGTCATTTGAGCACCGGGGAAGTCATGACTTGACATGTGCAGTCAGCTGTTAGGGATGCTGCGAGGGGAAGGAAGCTTTCCATCAGCCCCAGTCAACCTGGTGACATTAATGGCTGCGTCTCAATAGTGGAGAGTGGCCTCCTTTCCTCGCCTCCTTTCCTTTATCTGCACTGATCTGACATTTTGATAATAAAGCGATGCACAGGGGAAAACGATATGCCTCTGTCATTATTGAGTGAAGTTTAGAAATGGCATTTGTTTTCCTCTCTCTTTTCCTATTTGTCTTGATGTCCTTTGGGCTGGTCAACCAGGAGACTTTTCTGTTGAGTTTGCTGGCAGTGGAACCGTTGTCAACACACTGACTTCCTCTGTGAGGTTATATATGAGTTGTGATGCAGAACAACACTTCTGACTCATGGTTGGCACAGAGTACATGTCATCTTGCTCTCTGGGTTCACGCACTGTGGACTTGTCACTCACCAGAAAAATAATGGCATGCAGTTGCCTATTCTGAAATCATGAGTGCATGGTTGTCTTCCTGAGTGTGTTTCTGCAGACATGGCCAAACCCTGACAGGTTGTTCCACTGACCTGGCCATTGTGAACCTGGCCTTCCATTGTGAAGATCTGTCCGGCATGACTGCCAGGTGCACTTGTGACTGCCTGCACTCTTAGATATGTCGTTGAACAGCACAATTTCATTACTCAGACACATTTTGTGTCAGTTCATACTATTAAGATATGCATGTGTTAAAAGCTGAAAACCATACAACACACCCTAAATGTGTTAGATGAATTGACCAATCACATTCCAAATCTGACTTCAGTGTGCATATATGCCGCGCCCCCACGCCGTGGCCTACAAGCAGCACATTATGAGAAGTCCAACTGACAGCCTGGAGAGAGCCAACCAGCAGGAGGAATACAAAACAAGGTAAAAGTTATCTTTATCTCAATGAGGTGAACATGTGATAAGGCTAACTTTAATTGTTAACGTTTTAGCCCTGATTTATAAAAATATTAGGTGTGGAAGACGGGTTTGATCCTGTTTCCTCCTGCACTTACTGTTAGGTTAGCCAAGTTAGATAGCTAGGTAGCTTGGTTGGACTGTTCGACCAACACCGATATACTCTCAGAAATGTGAGGCTGACACGTGTGTCACGGTCGTCATGGGAAGAAGTGGACCAAAGCGCAGCGTGGTACGTGTTCATTCTATTTATTTATTTATTTAATGAACACCGACAACAACAAAACAAAATACAAACGTGATGTTCTGCAGGGCAAAATAACAACCAATGCAAAAATAAGATCCCACAAATGAAAGAGGGAAAAAGGACTGCCTAAGTATGATTCCCAATCAGAGACAACGATAGACAGGTACCTCTGATTGGGAACCACACTCGGCCAAAAACAAAGAAATAGAAAACATAGAAATAAAGAAACTAGAATGCCCACCCCACATCACACCCTGACCTAACCAAATAGAGAAATAAAACGTCTCTCTAAGGTCAGGGCGTGACAGTGTGTGTGTGTGTGTGTGTGTGTGTGTGTGTGTGTGTGCTCCCAATAAAGGCTGACATAAAGCTTGGTTAATTCTCTCAATAAGTGTACATTTGTGAGGCGTACCAGTAAATGGATTTTAATGGATTTTCTTTCATTCTTCTCTGAAGGTACTGGGTACTTATCTGGCTTGGAAGCTAGCTAGCCACATGAGGAGGAGCAGAACTACTGGGTACTTATCTGGCTTGGAAGCTAGCTAGCCACATGAGGAGGAGCAGATCTGCATGTGTCATCGTCTTCGGCATCTGAGGTAAGTTGCCATCGAACTTGTAAGGTTCTGTACCTAAGCTATCAGTTTGGCTAATGTTTACCGAAGTAAATGAGTGGGCAACTCATTTTCCTCATGTATTATTTTGAATACGTTTTGTGCTTGTTTGTTTTTCAGCCCGGAACTAGCATCCCTTCTCTGTACAGTGTGCTTTGGCCTTCCGAACGGAGCAGCCTGCCAATGTGTGAACGTTGCAAGGGACGACAATCAGTGTTGCCAACAATTCTTCAGTGAGAATCGCTATTGGCCCTTTGGTTTGTCGCTAGAAGTTGTTAGATTACGTTTTGCCATTGCCTTGCAATTTGCTTTGCTGCGGCACAGCTGCAGTCCTCGACGTAGCGTTTTGCTCCCTCTCCCACTGCACCCCCCCCCCTTGTGCTTCTCTGCCTGTGTGTGCGCAGTTGCTGTGACTTCAGCTTCTCCCACTCTCGTTTGTGGCAGAATTGAGTGGGAAAAGTTGCAAAATGCTTTCAAAACCTCGGTGGCAAACTCCCCAAAGGCAGCCTGAAAAGTAGCTGAATTTGTCGCTAGCCTCTTTTACCAATAAAAGTAACTGGAGGGGTCTGAAAACTCGCTAAATATAGTGACAAAGTTGCTAAATTGGCAAGACTGAAGACAATGTCACCATTCCCCATGTAGGATGAGAACCTGCACTATTGACAAACTCTTCAAGCTCTACTGGGTTTGCAACTTATCATACCCTATCCAACTTCAGTCCATTCTCCTGTATCTCAGGTACAAAAGTGTCTGAGTTGGTTTCTCTGGACTGCATATCTGACTGGCTAGCGTTGAAGCGCAAGGCTCAACTTCTCCACTGTTTTAGTGCCCTGGCTACCACGCGGTGAACAGCGTGAAGCAATCTCATGCACATGGGCCGATACTGTGTGAGAGTGAACTCTTGCATCTCGCTTATCTCAATATCTGCGGTGCTGATCGTGGCAAAGTCATTTCACTGAGTCTATCTTTAATTGAATAAATGGCTATCATTTTTCTACACAGTGGAATATAACACAATATGTGTAAAGAAACAACAACAACACATATTTTGACACACACCCTCCCATTGGGCAAAAACTACTTGAATCAACGTTGTTTCCGCGTTATTTCAACCCGAAAAATCTATGTGATAACGTTGAATCAACGTTGAAAACTGATTGGATTTGCTAAAAAATAATCAAGGCTGTATCACATCCGGCCGTGATTGGGAGTGTCACGCCCTGACCGTAGAGAGCGTTTTATGTCTCTATTTTGGTTTGGTCAGGGTGTGATTTGGGTGGGCAGTCTATGTTCTATGATTTACTATTTCTATGTGTTTGGCCTGGTGTGGTTCTCAATCAGAGGCAGCTGTCTATCGTTGTCTCTGATTGAGAACCATACTGTCCCGTTCTGACCTTAGTTCCTTTTTTATGTCTTTATTTTAGTTGGTCAGGGAGTGAGTTGGGGTGGGCATTCTATGTTGTTTTTCTATGTTTTGTTCTGTTATATTTCTATGTGTTTGGCCTAGTATGGTTCTCAATCAGAGGCAGGTGTCAGTCGTTGTCTCTGATTGGGAGCCATATTTAGGTAGCCTGTTTTCTATTGTGTTTTGTGGGTGGTTGTTTCCTGTGTTAGTACCATATGGGACTGTTTCGGTTGTTTGTTTGTACTTTTGTTATTTTGTTCAGTGTTCTGTGGATTTATTAAATATTCTCATTATGGACACTTACCACGCTGCACATTGGTCCGATCCTTGCTACTCCTCCTCAGACGAAGAGGACGAGAATCGTTACACATACTTAGGTAGCCTTTTCCCACCTGTGTTTTGTGGGTAATTATTTTCCGTGTGTGTTTGTGTGCACCTCGGTTGCTTCACGTTCTTTGCTGTTTACCTGTTTGTTTTTTGGTTGTTTCGGTTTCACTTTCATGAAAAGATGTGGAACTACATGCACGCTGCGCCTTGGTCGATTTATGACAGGGAGTCCCATAGGGCGGTGCATAATTGGCCCAGCGTCGTCGGGGTTTGGTCGGAGTAGGCCGTCATTGTAAATAAGAATTTGTTCTTAACTGACTTGCCTAGTTAAATAAATACAAAAATACAAAAAAAAAAAAAAATCTTTGTCCTTTTTTCACCCAAATGTTAACCTAAATTCAGTGACATGGTGACCTTTTTTGTTGATTTCATGTTAAATTCAACCAAATGTAAATCAAAACTAAACGTTGAACTGACGTCTGTGGGCGGTGTCTAGTTAGGGACAACGCATGCTGTGTTACTTTTAACATGAAAACGTAATGTGTTAAATGTGCCAACACAGGTTATTGTGTTAAATAATACAACATCCATCGTCCCTAACCAGACACACGGATATGTTAAAAAATAGCACAACATCTGTTGTTTTTAAAACAACTGTTCTAAGAGTGTGGGTTCAAACCCAGGTCTCCTGCATACCACCGTGTTTAGTTACCACTCAGTGTTACCCTGCTGAGCTAAAGTCTAGGCATTAGCTCTGGGATTTAACGCAATTATTAAGCTCTATCAAAGCCTGTTGGCTAGAAACTGTCTGAAATGAGGAGGAGGGGGCGAAAGAGGAGCGATATTTATTCTCTTTGATCACTCTGTGGGTTCAGAACAGTTGCCTTTTTTTGAATGTCTTAATACTTTTAACCGAGGTGCTGTAATTTACATAACAGTCAAATGGGTTCCTCCCAACAGATTCCGAGCTCATTCCGTTTGGAATGCGAAAGCTTGTTCTGAGAAGAAATCCATCATTCATAGCATTTTTCCTCCTTTTCATTCCGCTTCAGGGAATCCATCCCTTTTTGGTCATGGTGTGACCAGATTTAGATCTCTTTTTAACTGAGGGAATGTTGATACCAAAGAAGGAGAAAAGGAGAGGAGAAAATAATGTTTGAACTCCCATCCTAAAAATGTATGCTGTAAGACTCAACTGTCCCCAAAAATCGCACAGAAGACATTGATTGTGGTGGGTTTGCCGAGGGTATTTTATCTAGTTTTATTTCATTTCATAGCTCTTCGTCTCTCCTCTTCTGTCTATCATACTTGTATTTGTCTCTCTCCCTCGTTTACCTTTTGACCACCTCGGTCTCTTCTCACATATATTTTTTATCTTCCTCTCTCGCTCTCTCTTTTCCTCCCTTAACCCAGTGTCTTTCTTTCTTCTCTCTCTCCACCCTCCCTCTCTTCACCCCCGCCGCAACTCTCAATTTGTCTCACCGCCTCTCTTGCTTCTGCTCCCCATCCCCCTTTTCCAGTTGACATAAGCTTGAGCCGCTGGGTCATTTTTAATTATTTAACGCGTGTCGGTTATTAGAGTACATTTTAATTCCCCAAAGCCAGGCATTAAGACCTAAGGTGCTTTAGTACAAACTAAATTGCATTGTTCATCACCTGCAGCCATCTGCAAAGCTGCATAGACCGTGGTAGAGGGCAGTTTAAAATGACATTGCCGTGCAGAGCTGTTGTAACACTTCTGGCCCGACACATACTGTTTCCCAGCAGAGACGTGGGTAAATCCCAGCGTCCACCCTTCCCACTGTTTCTCCAGCCTGCCTGTATCCATCCCCATTCTGATTTCCATTCTGTCAAAATACCTTAAAATAAATTGACCATGTAGAATTCTACCTGGTACCAACACTAGCGTAGCTCTGGCTCTAGCTGAAAAGAGCTGCTCTCTACCTGGCAGCCTTGTTCCCTAGCGTAGCTCTAGCTGAATAGAGCTGCTCTCTCCCTGGCAGCCTTGTTCCCTAGCGTTGCTCTGGCTCCAGCTGAATAGAGCTGCTCTCTCTCTCCCTGGTAGTCTTGTTCCCTAGTGTACCTCTGGCTCTAGCTGAATAGAGCTGCTCTCTCCCTGGCAGCCTTGGCTTGATAGGATTAACTGAGCCATTACTTAATTACAGACCAGAGGAAAATCAAGCCGATTGCTAAAGCTGATTTTCCATATAAATGCATTCTACAACAGCCGGTAATGAGAGAGAGGGAGGGAGACTAATATTTTATTCCTTTAACATCACAGCCTTTTGGGCTCCCGAGTGGCGCAGCGGTCTAAGGCACTGCATCTCACTGCTTGAGGCGTCACTACAGATGCCCTGGTTCGAAACCAGGCTGTACCAGGACCGGCCGTGATTGGGAGTCCCATAGGGCGGCGCACAATTGGCCCAGCGTCGTCCGGGTTTGGCTGGTGTAGGCCGTCATTGTAAATAAGATTTTTTTTTTTTTACTGACCTGCCTAGTTAAATAAAAGGTCAAATAAAATATGAATTCAGACAGTCTGGTCAACAGAGCGTCGTCGATCTAATAATCACTTAGGATCAAACTGGATTCAATAAACTACTATTTTTTTATTTTTTTATTTCATCTTTATTTAACCAGGTAGGCCAGTTGAGCACAAGTTCTCATTTATAGCTGCGACCTGGCCAAGATAAAGCAAAGCAGTGCGACACAAACAACAACACAGAGTTACACATGGAATAAACAAACGTACAGTCAATAACACAATAGAAATAATCTATATACAGTGTGTGCAAATGAGGTAAGATTAGGGAGGTAAAGCAATAAATAGGCCGTAGTGGCGAAGTAATTACAATTTAGCAATTATCACTGGAGTGATAGGTGTGCAGAAGATGAATGTGCAAGTCGAGATACTGGGGTGCAAAGGAGCAAAAAAATAAATAACAATATGGGGATGAGGTAGTTGGATGGGCTACTTAAAGATGGGCTATGCACAGGTGCTGTCACGTTCCTGACCTATTTCTGTTAGTTTGTTGTATGTGTTAGTTGGTCAGGACGTGAGTTTGGGTGGGCATTCTATGTTTTCTGTTTCTATGTTGGTTTAAGGGTTGCCTGGTATGGCTCTCAATTAGAGGCAGGTGTTTGGCGTTTCCTCTAATTGAGAGTCATATTTAGGTAGGTTGTTTCACAGTGTTCGTTGTGGGTGGTTGTCTCCTGTGTCAGTGTTTGTCGCACCATACGGGACTGTTCGGTTTGTTTGTACTTCGTTCTTTTTGTGTAGTCTATTTTCCCTGTTCGTGCGTTCTTCGTGTTATGTAAGTTCGTATAGTTCAGGTTTGTCTACATTTGTTTTGTTATTTTGTTAATTATTTCAAGTGGTTTCGTTTCGTGTTTTTCCCGTCTTGTTTTATTAAAATTATGTCATTTCACAACGCTGCGCCTTGGTTCAATCCATGCTCCTCCTCTTCGGATGAAGAGGAGGAGGACTACCGTTACAGGTGCAATGACCTGTGAGCTGCTATGACAGCTGATGCTTAAATTTAGTGAGGGAGATATGAGTCCACAGCTTCAGTGATTTTTTTTATTTTTAAATTGCAATTCGTTCCAGTCATTGGCAGCAGAGAACTGGAAGGAAAGGCGGCCAAAGGAGGAATTGGCTTTGTGGGTGACCAGTGAAATATACCTGCTGGAGCGCGTGCTACGTGTGGGTGCTGCTATGGTGACCAGTGAGCTGAGATAAGGCGGGGCTTTACCTAGCAAAGACTTATAGAGGATCTGGAGCCAGTGGGTTTGGCGACGAATATGAAGCGAGGGCCAGCCAACGAGAGCATACAGGTCGCAGTGGTGGGTAGTATATGGGGCATTGGTGATAAAATGGATGGCACTGTGATAGACTGCATCCAATTTTCTGAGTAGAGTGCTATTTTGTAAATGATATTGCCGAAGTCAAGAATCGGTAGGATAGTCAGTTGTATGAGGGTATGTTTGGCAGCATGGGTGAAGGATGCTTTGTTGCGAAATAGGAAGCCGATTCTAGATTTCATTTTGGATTGGAGATGTTTAATATGAGTCTGGAAGTTCACAGTCTAACCAAACACCTAGGTATTTGTAGTTGTCCACATATTCTAAGTCAGAACCGTCCAGAGTAGTGATGCTGGACGTGCGGGCAGGTGCGGGCAGCGATCGGTTGAAGAGCATGCATTTAGTTTTACTTGCATTTAAGAGCAGTTGGAGGCCATGGAAGGAGAATTGTATGGCATTGAAGCTTGTCTGGAGGTCAGCTAACAAAGTGTCCAAAGAAGGGCCAGAAGTATACAGAATGGTGTCATCTGCATAGAGGTGGATCAGAGAATCACCAGCAGCAAGAGCGAAATCATTGATGTAAACAGAGAAAAGAGTTGGCCAAAGAATTGAACCCTGTGGCACCCCCATAGAGACTGCCAGAGGTCGGACAACAGGCCCTCCGATTTGACAGACTGAACTCTGTCTGAGAAGTAGTTGGTGAACCAGGCGAGGCAGTCATTTGAGAAACCAAGGCTGTTGAGTCTGCTGATAAGAATGTGGTGATTGACAGAGTCAAAAGCCTTGGCCAGGTTGACGAATACGGCTGCACAGTATTGTCTTTTATCAATGTAGGTTATGATATCGTTTAGGAACTTGAGCGTGGCTGAGGTGCACCCATGACCAGCTCGGAAACCAGATTGCATAGCGGAGAAGGTACGGTGGGATTTGAAATGGTCGGTGATCTGTTTGTTAACTTGCCTTTCGAAGACCTTAGAAGGGCATTGTAGGATAGATATAGGTCTGTAGCAGTTTGGGTCTAGAGTGTCTCCCCCTTTGAAGAGGGGGATGACCGGGCAGCTTTCCAATCTTTGGGGATCTCAGATGATACGAAAGAAAGGTTGAACAGGCTAGTAATAGGGGTTGCAACAATTTTGGTGGATAATTTTAGAAAGAGATGGTCCAGATTGTCTAGCCCAGCTGATTTGCAGCTCTTTCAGAACATCAGCTATCTGGAATCGGGTGAAGGAGAAATGGGGAGGCTTGGGCAAGTTGCTGTGGGGGGTGCCGGGCTGTTGACCGGGGTAGGGGTAGCCAGGTGGAAAGCATGGCCAGCCGTGGAAAAATGCTTATTGAAATTCTATCGGTGGTGACAGTGTTTCCTAGCCTCAGTGCGGTGGGCAGCTGGGAGGAAGTGCTCTTATTCTCCATGGACTTTACAGTGTCCCAGAACTTTTTGGAGTTTGTGCTACAGGTTGCAAATTTCTGTTTGAAAAAGCTAGCCTTTGCTTTCCTAACTGCCTGTGTATATTGGTTCCTAACTTCCCTGAAAAGTTGCATATGACGGGGGCTATTTGATGCTAATGCGGTACGCCACAGGATGTTTTGTGCTGGTCAAGGGCAGTCAGGTCTGGAGTGAACCAAGGGCTATATCTGTTCCTGGTTCTACATTTTTGACTGGGGCATGCTAATTTTAAGATGGTGAGGAAAGCACTTTTAAAGAGTAACCAGATATCCTCTACTGACGGAATGAAGTCAATATCATTCCAGGATACCCGGGCCAGGTTGATTCGAAAGGCCTGCTCGCTGAAGTGTTTTAGGGAGCGTTTGACAGTGATGAGGGGTGGTCGATTGACCGCAGACCCATTACAGACTCAGGCAATGAAGCACTGATCGCTGAGATCCTGGTTGAAGACAGCAGAGGTGTATTTGGAGGGCAGGTTGGTCAGGATGATATCTATGAGGGTGCCCGTGTTTACGGATTTGGGGTTGTACCTGGTAGGTTCATGGATCATTTGTGTGAGATTGAGGGCATCTAGCTTAGATTGTAGGACGGCCGGGGTGTTCAGCATGTCCCAGTTTAGGTCACCTAACAGTACGAGCTCTGAAGATAGATGGGGGGCAATCAATTCACATATGGTGTCCAGGCAGTAAAAGGGTCCAGGCCAGTTGTCAAAATAGGTATTGTAGCCCAAGAAATTGGCTGATGGACCTCTTCAGCTAACAGTCCGATATGCTCCAGACAGCTAGCGGGCCGCGGGTAGCAGGCTAGCGGATGGGCCTTCAGGGGATGTCTCGACGGAAGAGCCTGTTGAAACCCCCTCGGGTGGATTACGTCGGTAGACCAGTCGTGACGGAGCGGCGGGGCTCCATGTCCATGTCGCATACGCTCCCCATCCAACCTGACACAGCTTGAGAGGATCTGCAAAGAAGAATGGGAGAAACTCCCCAAATACAGGTGTGCCAAGCTTGTATCGTCATACCCAAGAAGAAAGTACTCAGTAAACGGTCTGAATACTTATGTAAATGTCATATTTCCTCTTTTTTTATATAAATTAGCAAACATTTCTAAAAACCTGTTTTTGCTTTTTCGTTATGGGGTAATGTCTATAGATTGATAAGAAAAATACACCATTTAATATATTTCTGAATAAGGCTGTAACCTAACAAAATGTGGAAAAAGTCAAGGGGTCTGAATATTTTTCGAAGGCACTGTATGCCCTATCCTCTCAGCCGACCTCCACTTATTGGGCCAGTCAGCAATCAGACCTGGCTCTCCGTTCTCTCCCAGAGAAAAAGGTAAGGTGTGTGTGTGTGTGTGTGTGTGTGTGTGTGTGTGTGTGTGTGTGTGTGTGTGTGTGTGTGTGTGCGCGTGCACGCACAAGTCTCCCAGAGAGCAAGGTGTGGAGGGGAGAGGTGGGTGGAGAGGGTGGTAAAATTAGACGTGTGACTAAACTACACTACAGTGCACCATCTGACAGGGGGTGTTGGTGTGAAGTCCTGGGTCGTGTTCATTATGGCAAATATTTCATAAAACATTTTGCAACAGAAGACAAAAAGTCCAGGTAGTCCCTCCCTGTTTCAGTTTTTTTTCTTCCGTTTTCTTCCGTTCCGCGCCGAATGAACAGGACCTTTTGGTGAAGCTGAATAAAACACATGGGAAAATGTGAAGGAGGATGTTACGTAATAAAGTGTAACGTACGCCCCTAAGGAAAAGACGAGAGGTATTAGGGTGGTTGTGAACTTGTTAAGTATGAGTGGCACATACCCCCTCAAAATACTTTCAATATTATTCATTTCCATGTCGGCTCTGCCTAGAAAAGTCCTTGTCCGGAGAAAAAGGATCCCAATGTCAAACTCTCCAAAAAAGTGCTTAAAATAAAAAGATTCTGGCAATAATGAATATTAACTGAAAACATGACCTAGTGTAGTTTCTTGAAGTATCCATCTTTGGTGGGGGGCCCTTGCTGGAACCTTGCGGGGGGCCCTGCGAAACTTCTCTACGCTACTGATGAGTGGTATGTTAATGGAGATAGCAGTCTACAGTTAGATATTTCCTGTGGTGAGGTAGGGGGGTACGGTATGAGGTGCATCACCAGGGACGGAGACAATGTGAGCTATGAATCTAATATATAATCAGTAGTCAAAAGTTTGCCTCTGGCATTTTCGGTTGCGTCGCAATTTCGCAACCAGACAGGTCAACTTATTCTTTCGTTGTTTTGCTGGGCAGTGACTGGCAGGTTGCTGGCACAGCTGTCAGACAAAATTTCATCTCCCATCAGAGACAGGAAGAGATGGAGAGAAAAAGGTCCAGACAGAGAAAGACAAAGAGGTTGATACAGACGTGGAAGCGTACTGGTTGTGATGTGCGATGCTTATTGACCCCGTCCCCCGTCCCCCGTCCCCCGTCTGAGCGCACACACACACACACCCACACACACAAGCTCTCTCTTTCCCTCTCTCTACTTTTCTCCCCCTCCCTCTCTCCCCCCTTTCTCTCTCCCCCCTCTCTAAAACTCTCTCTCACACAGACACAGCCATCCATCTGTGTCTGAGCAGAGGTGTGAGAGGTCTGCCTGCCTGCCTTTGGGCATTTGTGTGCACTTGCAGGCTGGTGCACATTTGTTCATGTACTCCTTTGTGTACAGATGTAGGATCTTCAAATTAAGATCGTACACCTGTATGTGCTCACAGGCACTTTTGTGATTGTGTGAGCGCATCTCATTTTGTGTATTACAGCCTTTACAGTCGGTGTGATGTCTGGTTACACAGGTCCTTCCCTCGTCTCTGGTACTAGCGCTCTCAGCACATCCCAGTATTACTGATAAGGCTGTTCTGAGAACTGCTTGGACAAGCCTTTTCACAGTGGCTGGAAGCAGGATGAAGTCACTGTATTTTATATAAACCGACTTTGATGCCTGGAGAGCCTGTGGTTGTGTGGCTGCTATCATAGGAGCTGGTGTTGAAAGATGAGAGATGTGAGGAAGGATAAGTTATTCAGTTCTTCACTTCATTCAGTTCTTCATATCATAGATATTATACAGTGTGTAATATAGTTGCTACATCCAGTTTTGGACTTATAAATGAATGGTATACCCATAGATTCTTGAAGAATATAACTTATAAATGCCTCATGAGCTTAGTTCAACTGTCATACCGCATCAGAACCCAAAATATAAGCTTGTTTTACTCCGATGTTTGTAATGAATGTAATTGTAAACAAACACCGTATAGCCTGAAAACCAGCCAAGTCACCCATGATACAAGTCAGTATTCGACGTCCATCTATGTCTGAGGACGTCTGGAGATGACGTGGATACCGGCCACTAGGGGTAACAGGTTTTGATTTTGGTTTTGCTAGGGCATCAAATGTAAGCATCTTTCTCCGATTCCGAAGGTTGCAAGTTCAAATCCATCAATAGAAAGTTGTTTTTGATATTTTTGTTTTAAGCCTATCCCAAACCTTAACCATTACCTTAACCATTCTGAGTTAATGCCTAACCTTAAGAATTTGGAGTTAGTGCCTGAACTTAATCTTAAACACTTCGAAATTTGACGTTTGAGAAACATGGATGAACGTCTAATTCTGACATGAGACTGTGAGATCTGGTTGCTGAAAACATGGTTAAAACAACAATTTTGATATCATGGATGGTCAGTCCTTGCATCCATTGCTCTGTCTATGAATTTGAGAGTGTTTACATTTCTCCAGGCCCATTCCTTTATCTTTTTACCAAAATGGAGGCGGGGTGACGGCTTTTGTTCATAACAAGTACATAAGCATTTCATAAATGCTTTAGTAAACTTTAGTCAACAACTGCAGTGGATGTCATGCAGTTGATGCTTAAATGCATTTATTTAAAAAAATCTAATTATTTTTGAGAAAAGGCTGTTGCCGTTGTCATCAGAGATTTTGGACAATGCTGATGTCAGGTCTTTTTTGGCATGACAAGCATGTCCCTCCATGGTTGACAAGTGGTGGTTACGACACATTTCAAAATCCTCACTGTTATCCGAAGGCATCCATCCACCTTGTTCTCTCAATTCAATTCAATTCAATTCAAGGGGCTTTATTGGCATGGGAAACATGTGTTAACATTGCCAAAGCAAGTGAGGTAGACAATACACAAAAGTGAAACAAACAATACAAATTAACAGTAAACATTACACATACAGAAGTTTCAAAACAATAAAGACATTACAAATGTCATATTATATATATACAGTGTTGTAACAATGTACAAATGGTTAAAGCACACAAGTTAAAATAAATAAGCATAAATATGGGTTGTATTTACAATGGTGTTTGTTCTTCACTGGTTGCCCTTTTCTTGTGGCAACAGGTCACAAATCTTGCTGCTGTGATGGCACACTGTGGAATTTCACCCAGTAGATATGGGAGTTTATCAAAATTGGATTTGTTTTCGAATTCTTTGTGGATCTGTGTAATCTGAGGGAAATATGTCTCTCTAATATGGTCATACATTGGGCAGGAGGTTAGGAAGTGCAGCTCAGTTTCCACCTCATTTTGTGGGCAGTGTGCACATAGCCTGTCTTCTCTTGAGAGCCATGTCTGCCTACGGCGGCCTTTCTCAATAGCAAGGCTATGCTCACTGAGTCTGTACATAGTCAAAGCTTTCCTTAAGTTTGGGTCAGTCACAGTGGTCAGGTATTCTGCCACTGTGTACTCTCTGTTTAGGGCCAAATAGCATTCTAGTTTGCTCAGTTTTTTTGTTAATTCTTTCCAATGTGTCAAGTAATTCTCTTTTTGTTTTCTCGTGATTTGGTTGGGTCTAATTGTGTTGTTGTCCTGGGGCTCTGTGGGGTGTGTTTGTGTTTGTGAACAGAGCCCTAGGACCAGCTTGCTTAGGGGACTCTTCTCCAGGTTCATCTCTCTGTAGGTGATGGCTTTGTTATGGAAGGTTTGGGAATCGCTTCCTTTTAGGTGGTTGTAGAATTTAACGGCTCTTTTCTGGATTTTGATAATTAGTGGGTATCGGCCTAATTCTGCTCTGCATGCATTATTTGGTGTTCTACGTTGTACACGGAGGATATTTTTGCAGAATTCTGCATGCAGAGTCTCAATTTGGTGTTTGCCCCATTTTGTGAAATCTTGGTTGGTGAGCGGACCCCAGACCTCACAACCATAAAGGGCAATGGGCTCTATGACTGATTCAAGTATTTTTAGCCAGATCCTAATTGGTATGTTGAAATTTCATGTTCCTTTTGATGGCATAGAATGCCCTTCTTGCCTTGTCTCTCAGATCGTTCACAGCTTTGTGGAAGTTACCTGTGGTGCTGATGTTTAGGCCGAGGTATGTATAGTTTTTTGTGTGCTCTAGGGCAACGGTGTCTAGATGGAATTTGTGGTCCTGGCGACTGGACCTTTTTTGGAACACCATTATTTTGGTCTTACTGAGATTTACTGTCAGGGCCCAGGTCTGACAGAATCTGTGCAGAAGATCTAGGTGCTGCTGTAGGCCCTCCTTGGTTGGTGACAGAAGCACCAGATCATCAGCAAACAGTAGACATTTGACTTCGGATTCTAGTAGGGTGAGACCGGGTGCTGCAGACTGTTCTAGTGCCCGCGCCAATTCGTTGATATATATGTTGAAGAGGGTGGGGCTTAAGCTGCATCCCTGTCTCACCCCACGACCCTGTGTGAAGAAATGTGTGTGTTTTTTGCCAATTTTAACCGCACACTTGTTGTTTGTGTACATGGATTTTATAATGTCGTATGTTTTACCCCCAACACCACTTTCCATCAATTTGTATAGCAGACCCTCATGCCAAATTGAGTCGAAGGCTTTTTTGAAATCAACAAAGCATGAGAAGACTTTGCCTTTGTTTTGGTTTGTTTGGTTGTCAATTAGGGTGTGTAGGGTGAATACATGGTCTGTTGTACGGTAATTTGGTAAAAAGCCAATTTGACATTTGCTCAGTACATTGTGTTCATTGAGGAAATGTACGAGTCTGCTGTTAATGATAATGCAGAGTATTTTACCAAGGTTACTGTTGACGCATATTCCACGGTAGTTATTGGGGTCAAATTTGTCTCCACTTTTGTGGATTGGGGTGATCAGTCCTTGGTTCCAAATATTGGGGAAGATGCCAGAGCTAAGGACGATGTTAAAGAGTTTTAGTATAGCCAATTGGAATTTGTTGTCTGTATATTTGTTCATTTCATTAAGGATACCATCAACACCACAGGCCTTTTTGGGTTGGAGGGTTTTTATTTTGTCCTGTAACTCATTCAAGGTAATTGGAGAATCCAGTGGGTTCTGGTAGTCTTTAATAGTTGATTCTAGGATTTGTATTTGATCATGTATATGTTTTTGCTATTTATTCTTTGTTATAGAGCCAAAAAGATTGGAGAAGTGGTTTACCCATACATCTCCATTTTGGATAGATAATTCTTCGTGTTGTTGTTTGTTTAGTGTTTTCCAATTTTCCCAGAATTGGTTAGAGTCTATGGATTCTTCAATTACATTGAGCTGATTTCTGACATGCTGTTCCTTCTTTTTCCGTAGTGTATTTCTGTATTGTTTTAGTGATTCACCATAGTGAAGGCGTAGACTCAGGTTTTCCGGGTCTCTATGTTTTTGGTTGGACAGGTTTCTCAATTTATTTCTTAGATTTTTGCATTCTTCATCAAACCATTTGTCATTGTTGTTCATTTTCTTCGGTTTTCTATTTGAGATTTTTAGATTTGATAGGGAAGCTGAGAGGTCAAATATACTGTTAAGATTTTCTACTGCCAAGTTTACACCTTCACTATTGCAGTGGAACGTTTTACCCAGGAAGTTGTCTAAAAGGGATTGGATTTGCTGTTGCCTAATTGTTTTTTGGTAGGTTTCCAAACTGCATTCCTTCCATCTATAGCATTTCTTAATGTTACTCAGTTCCTTTGGCTTTGATGCCTCATGATTGAGTATTGCTCTGTTCAAGTAGACTGTAATTTTGCTGTGATCTGATAGGGGTGTCAGTGGGCTGACTGTGAACGCTCTGAGAGACTCTGGGTTGAGGTCAGTGATAAAGTAGTCTACAGTAGTCTAAAGTAGTCTACAGTGCTAGAGATGAGCTATAGGTGTACCTACCATAGGAGTCCCCTCGAAGCCTACCATTGACTATGTACATACCCAGCGTGCGACAGAGCTGCAGGAGTTGTGACCCGTTTTTGTTGGTTATGTTGTCATAGTTGTGCCTAGGGGGGCATATGGGGGAGGGAATGCTGTCACCTGCAGGCAGGTGTTTGTCCCCCTGTGTGCTGAGGGTGTCAGGTTCGTGTCCAGTTCTGGCATTTAGGTCGCCACAGACTAATACATGTCCCTGGGCCTGGAAATCTCTCTCTCACTCTCTTTCTTTCCCTCACTCTCTGTCTCTCTCTGTCTCTCTCTCTCTCCCTCTCTTTCTTTCTCTCTCTCTCTCTGTCTCATTCTCTCTCTCTCACTCACACAGTACACCTCTCTCTCTTTCTCTCGCTCTCTTTCCCTCCCTGTCTGTCTGTCTCTGTCTCCATACTTTCTCTCTGTCTGTCCCCCACTGACGTACATCAAATAACAGCAGAACGCCAGCTGGCCTAATGTGAAATGAAGTGCCATGAATAAGATGGCCACTTTCAGCTGGCAGTGCCCGCTGTATGGATTAATGCAGGCAGGGGGGGTAGAGCTTGGGGAAAAGGCATAGCGGGCATAATCTGTACTAGGCTGGTCAAGGGAGTTGGGTGGGTGACAAAATCAGCATCTCTAGCCCCTCCACTCCACCGGAGCGAGGTGGAAATTCGATGACAGTGATGGAGGTCTGACTAGGACCAGGTAATGCAGCGTATATGTAAGGTTCTATGTGTAGCTGGTGCAGAGGAGTCAGGCGCAGGACAGCAGAGATGAGTAAATAAAGGTAACTTTACTCAAAGTCATTAAAATGCAACAGAATTACCAAGCCCACAAATACGGTCCACAATACAACAAACAATCACTCACAACCAAATGTGGGGAACAGAGGGTTAAATAATAAACAGGTAATTGGGTGAGTGAAACCAGGTGTGTAAGACACAGAAAAAACAAATGGAAAATGAAAAGCGGATCGGCGGTGGCTAGAAGGCCGGCGACGTCGACCGAACAAGGAGAAGGACCGACTTCGGCGGAAGTCGTGACAGTATAGGAGGGAGGTTAGGGTCTGACAGGAAAATAAAAGGGTCAAGATGACAGGGACAATGTATAATACAGGTCCTGAATTTAAAGGTAAAACGTAGCACAGTTAACCAACTCCAACGCGATTCAGGAGATATTAGATTTGCCTCGACCCGATCAACTGTGTTCCAAGTGAGTCATACTAAATCGGTTGAGATTAACATAAAAATGTACATTATGAGATTAACATTAAAATGGTCTAAAGACAGAATGGAATTTGTTGTGCTGTATATTTCAATTCACCACTTTAGTAAAATACCTCAGATCAAAATGCACAAATGTTAATTATTTTCAGTGTAATTATTTGTACTACATAACCCTAAAAGGACCTGCGTCAGCAGCATTGGTCTATCACATTTCCGGTCAGGCACTTGATGTGGCCAGCCCTCAAAGCAATATCATCAAAGACAAGTCTGTCTGGAATTTACAGTGGAAGTGGCAACATACTGTAGTGCCCCAACAATGTCCCTGCCTGTGCCCTCTCCACATACCTGCCAACCATCCATTCAGCACCACACGGCGGTGCCCTTAACGCTCACCAGGCCACCGATAAAGACAATATCGGATTTTGGAATGTGTACCCCTCTGGAGGCCAACAGATGGGAACAGCCATGTGAGAGGAAAATCTCAGATAAAGAAGTTATTTTGTCCTATGGAGTGTCGAGTTGACCTTTCTAGCCCTTTAATTGTAGGCTGTGTGAACGACCACAGATGAGGCATGGCGCTATGTTTAACCCTTGGATGTGAGATAATTAAAGAGAGACACGGGGGGGGGCAGGGAGCCCCCCTTTTCACTGTGGTCGGTCGTGATGGCGTCTACTTGAGAGGTGGGACGGGCGGTACCGGATGATGTCACACCTTTGTTATGTCAGACTGACTGCTGAACCCTTTGTGTTTATGAATCGACCTTCTGCTATTAGCGCCGACATTCACAGACACCTTCAAGACAGGAAGTATGTATTTTCAAAGCATCGGAACTAGGCCTCACTGCCCAAGGACCAAGGGTTTGATTCTAAACATTTAATTCTTAGACTCTCAGGCCATTTGAAAAGACATATTTCCTTCTTTCCTCCCCGCATTGAAGTGACTACTGGGCTAAGTGCTGGGGTCAGATTGGAAGTATTGACTTGTCATGTCTTATCAGTGATTATTCCCATGAAAGAAAAGGATGCATTTTAGTTTCTAAATCCTTGGTTCAGTGAGGCCTAGTTCCAATCGACTGGGTATGAGTTAAAAGCAAATCAAGCCAAGAGATCCAGCAGACAAGCCTGACCTCCAGCAAACGAGCTTGCATTTTCCATGAACCACCAGTGTATTGGAATGGCCCCAGCCGCCACCCCTAAGTATATCTGCCTGTGTCCCTGTCACCGGCGGGTCTCTGCATACTTGATGCCACCGCAGCGTCACCCTCTCTCTCCAGACCCAGCGAGGGGCCTGTCCCATGTCTGTCCCCCTGGAGTCGACGGGACTGGATAAGGGTGCTATTTAAGGGTCCACTATGCCCCGCGGATAACACCCTCCTAAAATAAGGGCTCCACTTGACAACAGTGGGATGCTTTTGGATTTTGCAGTATGAGTATATTTTTTCAAGATGCTAGCAGAAACTAAACAGACCACACACACATATTTGGACACACACGCGCATGCACGTACACACACACTCTTTGATGTTGTTGGCACCCCTCAAAGGTCATATCAACGAATGGTTATATTTGGCCATCTTTGATCTTGTGTAGAGGGAGGGGCTGGGGACACCAAACTGGATGGACGCTTCATATACAATGTGCCATTAACCACAGATCTAGGATCAGTTACCCTGAACCCCAATCCTTAACCATCAGGGGGATGATAACATCTGACCCTAGATCAGTGGTATGGCCAACTTCTACCAAATCCATTCGGAGGACCACAATGCAAATAAGCCTTCAAGCTTTGTTGTGGTTTTATCCTAGATCATGTTTAATGTATGTAATGTTGTTTCTGGCTGGAGCAGCCTGCTACTTCTCATTATCAAATAAATTCAATCAACCAATCAATCAACATGACTACACCTGAGAGAGATGTACAGTATGATAAGGCCACTCTCCTCTCTTTCAACTATCGTTTTTCTTTCAGGGGCATTTCTTATGTCTTCACTCCCTTATGAAGTCGTCCCCCACTGATATGCCCACTAGACTGTTCATAACGACCTACGCTGGAAAAACATTTGAAGAATTCATAAGCGATATGGGTTCCTCTGGTCGTGTGTGCGTGCGTGTGTGCAAGTGTATGTGTGTCTGTGTGTGTGTGTGCCCCCTTTCCGCTAGTCTCATTAGCTTCTGTCCCAGTGCTGTTACGATGCATTAGTACTCCAGGTAAAATCTATTTGTTCTTAATCATGTTATTCCACTACGACACCCGTTAAGGGTTTACAACTGTCTGGGCAGGTGTAGCAAAACACTAGCGGTCTAGCGTCTGCTATAAGGACTGGTAATGTAGCAGATAATGTAAAGAATAGCCCTGGACACTCAGGCTAAATTTTTCCTTATCTGTTGAATCAATCAATCAAATGTATTTATAAAGTCCTTTTTACATCAGCAGTTGTCACAAAGTGCTCATACAGAAAACCAGCCTAAAACCCCAAAGAGCAAGCAATGCAGATGTAGAAGCACAGTGGCTAGGAAAAACTCCCTAGAAAGGCAGACACCTAGAGGAACCAGGCTCTGAGGGGTGACCAGTCCTTTTCTGGCTGTGCCGGGTGGAGATTATAGAGCACGTGGCCATTACGGACAGATCGTTCTTCAAGAGGTTCCAATGTTCATAGATGACCAGCAGGGTCAAATAATAATCACTGTGGAGTTGAGGTCATCTCTATCATTTGAAAGGCCCAGAGTGATGTATCGAAGGCTGGCAGAGCTGGTTGGGAAGCTTGGGTTTCGATAGCTGGTTGGACACTCGTCTCAAAAAAATAAAAAATCTCAAATGTACAATGTACAAGGAGGCATTTTGTGAAACACTACACACAAATGATGCCCTATGTTTCACAGGGAGTATCATATCTAATTTCATTCAGAGCATATAGCTTTCAAAAGCCATTTGGACAATGACCAAGGTTATGGTAGTGAGTATGAAGCGTCCACTGTGTGTATGCAGCATGTGTCAAACCTGCTCTCAAAGCAATGTGCTTTCCCCTGCCATGACCAGAAACCTCATAGGACATCCACTATATGGGTCATGGGCAACCCCTTCACACTTCATCTGAGTATACTTTCATAGCCATGGTAATACAATGTGTGTGTGTGCGTATTTGCAATGCGCAGTTATCTATCAAGATGTGCATTTCATCTTCAGGTATTCTATTAGTCTAGCTATGGATCATACACTGCAGGCTCAGTTTGTGCATCCTAACCAGTAGTGCAGAGAATACGTCTGTATAGGCTAAAGGCTTCAATATAGGCCACTGCAATGAAAGCACATGAAGGTATTTTGCAAACTATATTCAGAGGTAGGGGAATGCATTTTGCCCTATTACAGGTGACCTGCACATCTCTCATCTCTATCCCATCTTCTCAGAAGAGCACATAATTGAGCCACTGTCGTTGCCATGACTACGGGAGGGACCAATGAGCTGCTCGCGGCTGCCCCGTAACCTACTGCACGAGGCCATTTTTGCACATGGAGGGGCTCACAGCATATAGCATCATCATCCTCGCGTACAACCGCCCTTTCCCTGGGAAACAATGAGGCAGGCTTGAGCTATTGGATATCTGATAAACGCGAGCTGTTCCTGGGCTGTCAGATTGGGGGCACCCACCCACGACGCACAGAGCATGCGGGAAAAATGTGAGCGCTCGTCTCCTCCTCCTCTTCAGCCAGCCCCTCTTCAGTCAAGAGGTGTTGTCGTGGTGGGACGGCGTTTTGCCAGGAGTAAAGGGACAGTTTTACTGCAATGCTTTCTCCATAGCTCCGAGTGAGAGCAAGTTACTCGGGAGAAAGGGTGGTGCCTTGCTTTTGCCTGGCCGCACCGTGAACTAGCAACGTCCATGCGCGTTTGCTTATTTGAAATCGGACCGAGCCAATTGAGGAAGTCGAGGCAGGTGTCATTCGGAATTGTTCTTGACAAAAGGGTATACGCTGTCCATTTTCTCGTCTCATATCAGATTTGTATGGACTTTAATTCCGGTCAAGCAGGCTCCTGTCGACTAGGTTGATACAGTATTTTGTTGCAGAGCGAATTTCTTCAGATGTCTCCGCGTTCGCATTGAGGTAAGCAATGTAACAGCCACTGCAAGCTGCCGCTACGGCAATTAGCGCACATCTGATAATATTGTAGCTAGTATAACTGAGTTTCATATCAAAGATAAAGCATTATTATCCAATATCCTGAGCAGAGTAGACAATGTTGCCAATGTTGAAAGGAATGCAACAATGGAACATCGTGTTTTGCAGTTTGCTTATTTGGGAATGCATTCACGAAAACAACAGTGCTGATGCTGAGCCTAAATGTCCTCTGCCATAGCGGAATGGTTGTTAGTTTGCCCAATTAATTTGCTATACTGTAGCCTATAAAATACTCACCATAATTTGAACAACAAATTTGATCTTTTATTATGGTGAGTTTCTCCTTGTCAACTTCTAGATAACTCGACTTCAATTCGATTTGATCACATTCCAATGGACCGGTGTTGCCAGTTCTTGGCAATGAGTAAGAAGGATTACGGTAACCCAATCTAGCGTGACCTTCTTGAACAAGAAAGGATGCACTCGAGTTGATGCGCCAATATTTGGCCACCTTAATTAACATAACAATTAGGCAAGGACCATCATTAAACTGTCATTAGTGGAGACCGGCCCGGGGGTTGTGAGGAGAAAAGGGGATGTCTTGTTGAATACAATAATGACATTGTTGCACTGCTCTTGCTTTTGTGTTTCCCAAACTCGGTCCTGGGGCCCCCGCTGGCAGCCTGGTCTCATAGATTAGATGTAACATAGTACATGTAAATCCGGCACACTCAAATTAGTATAATATGTTACTTTTGTTATGGTTACATAAAACAGATGGTTACTTAAGGCAAAAACGAAAGTATGGTGGGTGGGCATATATCTTAACCCAAACCCTAGCCTAGCTAATGTTAGCCAGCTAGCTAACGTTAGCCACCTAGCTAGAATTCGTAAAATAAAATTTTCAAATTCGTAACATATATTACAAATTGTAATTCGTAACATATCATACAAAATGGGAGATGAACATCCACAAAGTAATGCATACTATACGAAACGTAACATATCATACGGTTGATGAAAGACGTGGAATGTTGATTTAAGGCAGACCCCTGCACTTCTCTGATTCAGAGGGGTTGGGTTAAATGTGGAACACACATTTCAGTTGAAGGCATTCAGTCGTACAACTGACTAGGAATCCCCCTTTCCCTTTAATTAAATGGAGTGTCATGGGTTTACGTACAGAATAATACGAAATGCTTTGAGACCAGGTTGCCCCTGGGTGTACATTTTCGTTTTTGCACAAGCACTACACAGCTGATTCAAATAATCAAAGCGTGATGATGAGTTGAATCGGCTGTGTTAGTGCTACGGAAAAACCAACCCATGCTCCCAGGGGGCTGGAGGGCCCAGGCCTGAGTTTGGGAAACCCTGGACTGGGTGACCATTTGCCAAGCCAGCAATCAACCCCATCCATGTTTACTTTCTAAGTTGTATAAGAGATATTGAATGAAACGACTATAGCCTACTTGGAAAACCAGTTATATTAAGTTATATTTTCTCCAGTTTTTCATACCTCCAAATAATGCCCCCTTCTTCCCTCTTTCATTGAACATTTTAAAACCATAGTGATAAAATTGATTTGAAATTGTTGTCACCCACTCACTTTCACTGATGAACAAAATCACTTTCTTTGGATTCAAATGCTCATTAACCACCCTTCACTCACTGGGCTCTAGCAGAATGGTCTTGTGTCATTACACCGTCCCCACTGCATGGGCATCAAAGGCTTAGTGCACATTAAGAAGATTACCCTGGCCAATTGTTGCAGCATTACTGGGGTTTCACTTCCTCCACTCACTGCTATGCCCTTCAACAATGGCAATCAGTCTTAACATATGCCATAGTAGGCAATTATTGATGAGTCATAAAATTCTAATAATTATTTGCCTAAAGATCATAGGGTGTTGGTTTATGTTTTGTATCAAATTAGTTGATAAGTTATGCGGTAGCACAAAATAAATGACTTGTTTTACGTTTGAATTTTATTTTTAAGAAAGTTGATGGCTTATCATGGCATATTCAGTTGGAGAAATGAATGCTGTCACATAGAACAGCTGGACTGTCATGTAGGCTATTTAAGTCAGCCATAATACTTTAGTCTCTTTTCACAGCCGCTGTGTCTCAGACATACGGTAGCTCAGTGAGCTCACTCATGCCCAGAGTCGACATCCCAGATCTGACAGGAAATGTTCAAGAGGCTTGAATCCTTTTTTTACTGTAACTCGGCCCCACCCACAAATAAAGGGATGATGTAATGAGGAAAAGTGAAAGGCCGATGGTAACTTCCTGTTGTTGGTCTAGTCATTTAGTTAGACACGCACGTACAAGCACACACACACACACACACTCATTTCAATTTCTCCCTCTCTTCCTGCTCAATTTTTTTATTTTTTATGAATAGTGTATAATGTTTGGCCGCAGGTAGCCTAGTGGTTAGAGCGTTGGGCCAGTAACCGAAAGGTTGCTGGATCGAATCCCCGAGCAGACAAGGTAAAAATCTGACGTTCTGCACTTGATCAAGGCTGTTCCCCCGAGCGCCGACAATGTGGATGTCGATTAAGGCAGCCCCCCGCACCTCTCCGATTCAGAGGGGTTGGGTTAAATGCGGAAGACACATTTCAGTTTAGGGCAGTCAGTTGTACAACTGACTAGGTAACCCTCCTTTCCTTTCCTAATGCTATCACTACGGGAACCGCATACCGTGTCTATGAGTGTACCTGAGAGCGAGTCTGGGGTGTGTGTGTTTGCAGGAGGGTTTGTGTGTAATTCTGGATGTAGTTGTGTGTATTTGGAAACTACTTTGTAACGTGTGTTTGTGTGTGAACAAGAGAGAAATCCAACCTTGTCCAATGAAACTCATAATGGGAATCAACAGTTGGCAACTTGGCGTTTGAATGGATGTCACTAAGACGAGCTAGCCAATAAACAGTCCGGAGGGACGGCTTAAATATAACCATACATTAATGGGACAATCATCGCATTTTCACTTGATTGATGGCCCAGGGAGGGATGGTGTTACGGTCACCCACCACTACAGCTATGTGGCTGCACCTGCTACCTGCTCGTTTGAGTTACTGAGTGAGAGCAGAGGGGAGTGGTGCAGGATCTAGGCGGGCTATCTGGGATTTGGAGAATGCCATACGGTTTCTGTCGACAGTACAAAACGGGCCGCACATTCTCTCTCGCTCTGTTTTATTCCCTCTTCTCTCCAGCGCTCTTCCTTTTTCTATTTCCCTTGCTTGCCCATTCACTCTTCCTTTGTCTCTGTCTCGCTCTTTCCTGCTGTAGAAGAAGAGCTGATGGCGTGGCTCAAGTGGTCTGTCTTTGAAAAGCTTGCCTGGACTGTTTCTCAGAACCCTTTTGACAAAAGGGCCGTGGAGCATACTTACTGATCTCCAATACAGCAACTCGATGACCTTTTATTCAGATGTACTGTAGTTTTCCCATGCCAGTTTTCCACAGAAACGTTCGTCTTAGTAAAACCCTTCCAACTATCTTATGTGTTTGCCATCAGTTTACATTTCAGTCATTCTGAGCACGCTCTTACTTACAATGATTTAGTCAGTGAATTTAACTAAAGTAAGTAAAACGACTACATGTCACGGTAATTGCGAATTCTTCAAAATGATGAAGTGAAGTTGAAGGTTGCATGCTGTGGACTTTAGGGCTTCCCTCAGAGTAAGCAGCTCAGAGTTGCCCTTTTGCCCTTAGCCTGATTAGATATAGTGGGATTACATAGTCACACAAGGCTAGATCAGTGGAGAATGGTCTCTTGTCTGGTTTTTAAATAGTCATAGTGTTCTTAGTTTACATTTGTGTTGCTGTTGTCCATTTAATGTTCTGTGTTTTTGGTGTGGACCCCTGTATGAATGGCTGCTGCTTCCTCAACAGCTAATGGGAATCCAAATAGGAATCATAACGGGCTGCATTCTGTTCCAAATGGAGATGGGATGCAAGGATTTGAGAGCCTATAGTGTGACAGAGGAAGCAGGAAGAAGGGATCCGTCCAATCAGCTGTAGACCTCTGCAGTGTGGATCCAATGTAGGGCAATTCCACGGAAATAGAATTGCGCTGAAACTCCCGATTTTTTTTCCGCTTAAAATCTATGCCAAACGAAACCATTAATGTCAAAGTTTAAGAAACCATACAACTCAATGCACTTTTAACAATTTCCACAGAACATTTGATAAAAACACATTTACTTGAAGGACTGTGCAAAGAATTTCATAAATTCTGTTTTATTCGTCCACGTTTTCCCCAAAACGTTACGAAATATCTTCCCTGATTTAAAGATTAAAAGATGTCTGCAGAAAGAATGCGGTGTCAGTTATGACACCTTGACTTTGAAAAAATCTCTTTTGATTATTGAACGTGAAGTGGATTTACAGCCGGTAACAGAATTATGGTAACGGAATTTCATCATGGGTCCCTGATCTGTGCTACACAGAAATGCATAATTATGTATATGTCATTCTCTTCATGGTGATGTATCCTAAATGGATGCACAAATGTATAAATATGCAATATCCTCCTTTTCATATTTGGGTATTATTCTACACACTCGCTATTATTTTAATGAGCCCTGCCCCTAAACAAGACCAACTTTGATTGGTCCGGGTCAGACCAAATCTGAAACGAACATCGACGTCTATGTTTGGACATAAGTACAGCACAGTAGAGCAAAACAACACTATGTACAGTACCAGTCAAAAGTTGACACACCTACTAATTCCAAGGTTTTTCTTTATTTTTACTATTTCTGCATTGTAGAATAAACACCATGGGACCATGCAGCCGTCATACCACTCAGAAAGGAGACGCGTTCTGTCTCCTTGAGATTACGTACTTTGGTGCGAAAAGTGCAAATCAATCCCAGAACAACAGCAAAGGACCTTTTTGGAGAAATATCCTCTGGTCTGGTGAAACAAAAATATAACTGTTTGGCCATAATGACCATCGTAATGTTTGGAGGATAAAGGGGTATGCTTGCAAGCCGAAGAACACCATCCCAACCGTGAAGCACGGTGGTGGCAGCATTATGTTGTGGGGGTGCTTTGCTGCAGGAGGGACTGGTGCACTTCACAAAATAGATGGCATCATGAGGCAGGAAAATTATGTGGATATATTGAAGCAACATCTCAAGACCTCAGTCAGGAAGCTTGGTCGCAAATGGGTCTTCCAAATGGACCATGACCCCAAGCATACTTCCAAAGTTATGGCTTAAGGACAACAAAGTCAAGGTATTGCAGTGGCCATCACAAAGCCCTGACCTCAATCCTATAGAAGTTTTGTGGGCAGAACTGAAAAAGCGTGTGCGAGCAAGGAGGCCTACAAACCTGACTCAGTTACACCAGCTTTGTCAGGAGGAATGGGCCAAAATTCACCCAACTTATTGTGGGAAGCTTGTGGAAGACTACCCAAAACGTTTGACCCAAGTTAAACAATTTAAATGCAATGCTACCAAATGCATGTAAACCTCTGACCCACTGGGAATGTGATGAAATAAATTAAAGCTGAAATAAATAATTCTCTCTTATTCTGATATTTCACATTCTTAAAATAAAGTGGTGATCTTAACTGACCTAAGACACAGAATTTTTACGAGTATTACATGTCAGGAATTGTGAAACTGAGTTTAAATGCATTTGGCCAAGGTGTATATAAACTTCCGACTTCAACTGTTCAATCAATCAAATGTATTTATAATGCCCTTTTTACGTTAGCAGATGTCACAAAGTGCTACACAGAAACCCAGCCTAAAACCCCAAACAGCAAGCAATGCAGATGTACAGTAGAAGCACGGTGACTAGGAAAAATTCTCTAGAAAGGCAGGAACCTAGGAAGAAACCTAGAGAGGAACCAGGCTCTGACGGGTGGCCAGTCCTCTTCTGGCTGTGCCAGGTAGAGATTATAAGTGTACATGGCTATTAAGGCCAGATTGTTCTTCAAGATGTTCATAGATGACCAGCAGGGTCAAATAATAGTCACAGTGGTTGTAGAGGGTGAAACGGGTCAGAACCTCAGGAGTAAATGTCAGGTGGCTTTTCATAGCCAAGCATTCAGAGGTCGAGATAGCAGATGCGGTAGAGAGAGGGAGTCGAAAACAACAGGTCCGGGACAAGGTAGCACGTCTGGTGAACAGGTCAGGCTTCCCTAGCCGCAGGTAGAACAGTTGAAACTGAAGCAACAGCACGACCAGGTGGGCTGGGTACAACCAGGAGTCATCAGGCCAGGTAGTCCTGAGGCATGATTCTTGGACTCAGATTCTCCCGGAGAGGAGGGGGAGAGAGAGAAAATTAGATTGAATTCACACAGGACACCATATAAGACATGATAGTTACACCAGATATAAGACTGACCTAGCCCCCCGACACAGACTATTGCAGCATAGATACTGGAGACAGGGGTGGGTCGGGGGACACTGTGGCCCTGTCCAACGATACCCCCGTACAGGGCCAACCAGGCAGGATGTAACCCCACCCACTTTGCCAAGGCACAGCCCCCACACCACTAGAAGGATATCAACCGACCACCAACGTACTACACTGAGACCAGGCTGAGTATAGCCCACAAAGATCTCCTCCACCGCACGAGCCTGAGAGGGGCGCAAACCTGGACCGGAAGATCACGTCTGTGACTCAACCCACTCAAGTGACGCATCCCTCCGAGGGACAGCATGAAAGAGCACTAGAAAGCCAGTGACTCAGCCCCTGTAATAGGGTCAGAGGCAGAGAATCCCAGTGGGGAGAGGGGAGCCGGCCAGACAGAGACCGCAAGGGCGGTTCTTCGCTGTTCACCTTCTCACCCCTGGGCCAGATTACACTCACTCATCGGATCTACTGGAGAGATGAGTTTTCAGTAAAGATTTAAAGGTCGAGACAGAGTCTGCGTCTCTCCCATGGATAGGCAGATCATTCCGTAAAAATGTAGTTCTATCGGAGAAATCCTGCCCTGCCTCCAGCTGTTTGCTTATAAATTCTAAGGACCATAAGGAGGCCTGTGTCTTTTGACCGTGGCATATGTGTAGGTATGTACGGCAGGACCAAATCATCGGAGAGATGGGTAGGAGCAAGCCCATGTAATGCTTTGTAGGTTAGCAGTAAAACCTTGAAATCAGCCCTAGCCTTAACAGGAAGCCAATGTAGAGAGGCTAGCACACATATTTGGTTCTACTCAAATATTTTGGTTCTAGTCAGGATTCTAGCAGCCGTGTTTAGCACTAATTGAAGTTTTTTTAGTGCTTTATCCGGGTAGCCAGAGATTAGAGCATTGCAGTAGTCTAATCTAGAAGTGACAAGCATGGATTAGGTTTTCTGCATAATTTTTAGGAAAAAAGTTTTGGATTATTGTGATGTTCCTAAAATGGAAAAAGCTGTCCTTAGAATAGTCTTGATATGTTTGTCAAAAGAGGGTGCAGAGTAGTTTTATTTGAGACGACTGTACAACTATTAATTGTCAGATCCAACAGCAGATCTCTTTGTTTCTTGGGACCTAGAACTAGCATCTCTGTTTTGTCCGAGTTTAAAAGTAAAACATTTGCCGCCATCCACTTACTTATGTCTGAAACACAGGCGTCCAGGGTAGGCTTAAGCTGTGTTGTCTGCAAAGCAGTGAAAGTTGACATTGTGTTTCTGAATGACATCCCCAAGAACTAGAATATATAGTGGTCCTAAAACGGAACCTTGAGGAACACAAGCTTACAATTGATTTGTCAGTGGACAAACCATCCACAGAGACAAACCAATATCTTTCTGACAGATAAGATCTAAACCAGGCAAGAACTTGTCTGTGTAGACCAATTCGGGTTTCTAATATCTCCAAAAGAATTTGGTGATCAATGGTGTCAAAAGCAGCACTAAGGTCTAGGAGCACGAGGACAGATGCAGAGCCTTGGTCTGACACCATTAAAAGGTCATTTCCACCTTCACAAGTGCAGTCCTCAGTGCTATGATGGGGTCTAAAACCAGACTGACTGTGCAGACTGTACTGTCTTTCCAAACTAGTAGGAAGACTTCCAGTTTGGTGTGGCGCCATTTCCCTTCCAATTTCCTGGAAGTTCGCTTCAGGGCTCGGGTATTTTCTGTATACCAGGGACCAAATGTCTTTGTTTTTAAGGGTGCAACTGCATCTAGGGTATTACGCAAGGTTAAATTAAGATCTTCAATCAGTTGGTTAAATGAGTTTTGTAATCTGACGTCCTTGGGTAGGTGGAGGGAGTCTGGAAGGGCATCTTGGAATCTTTGGTTTGTCCGAGAATTGATGATCCTTGATTGGGGTCTGAGCAGATTATTTGTTTACGATTGCAAGTGTAATAAAATGATGGTCTGATAGGCCAGGATTATGAGGATAAACATTTAGATCCAGAATATTTTTTCCACGGGACAAAACTAGATCCAGGGTATGTCTGGAAATGATGCGGTCTGGAGACATGTTGGACAAAACCTACTGAGTTGATGATAGCGCCAACATCCTTTTGGAGTGGGTCTGTGGACTTTTCCATGTGAATATTAAAGTCACCAAAAATTACAATATCTGCCATGACTACAAGGTCCGATTTGAAAATTCTGGGAACTCTGTGAGGAACGCTGTATACGGCCCAGGAAGCCTGTAAACAATAGCTATAAAAAGTATACACACACACTGAGTGTACAAAACATTAGGAACTCCTTCCTAATATTGCGTTGCACCACCTTTTGACCTCAGAACAGCCTCAATTCGTTGGGGCATGGACTCTATAAGGTGTTGAAAGCATTCCACAAGGATGCTGGCCGAAGTTGACTCCAATGCTTCCCACAGTTCTGTCAAGTTGGCTGGATGTCCTTTGGGTGCTGGACCATTCTTGATACAAACGGGAAACTGTTGTGAGTGAAAAACCCAGCAGCGTTGCAGTTCTTGACACACTCAAACTGGTGTGCCTGGCACCTACTACCATACCCTGTTTAAAGGCACTTAAATCTTTTGTTTTCCCCATTCACCCTCTGAATGGCACACACACAATCCATGGCTCAATTGTCTCAAGGCTTAAAAATCCTTCTTTTAACCCGTCTCCTCCACTTCATCTACACTGATTTGAAGTGGATTAAACAGGTGACACCAATAAGGGGTTATAGCTTTCACCTGGTCAGTCAATGTGCCTCAGTGTGTATATGCCTTCATTTTTTTATTTTTATATAGACCCTTAGCTTTCATTCGGTACCCAATTTGATATACTCCTATGAACTTGCTCCTATGAACTTCAAGTTGGTGCTCATGGGTCCTTTTACATGGACATGACCTGGATAAGGAAGTCCCACGGCTGAGTTTCTTGTGACAAAGGACCCAATTGACCTTTACCCTCAGGCAGCTGGATATGACACGTTGTGTGTTTGTCCCAAATGGCACCCTATTCATAGGGCTATGGTCGAAAGTAGTGCACTATATAGGGGTTAGGGTGTCCTTTGGGAGCCGGTCACTATTTTCACAGCTTCAAGAGGGGTCGATGTCACCAGAACACCAACCAGATCTTCTCTGTGTGAAAGAGGGCACACAATAGCTTTTTCTCTCTACATGTAGCAGGACTATTGTACTTTTCTGAAGTGCTACAGTGGGTGCTACAGTCTAGAAACAGCTATTGCTGAGTCAAGCAAATCCTCTATAACGCTTTAGGGCGCTGTAGAATATTCTAGATATCAACACAAAGTACTGAAAGCTTAAGCCTGCAGTGTTTCGATTGTAGGAGTTCTTTCTGAGGTTATTGAATGTATGAAGCCTAAGTTTCTTTATAAGACCGCTTTCAAAGTGTCAAACCAGCTACTCCCTTCCCGGGTCTCGTTTGTTTACGTCCTGTTTGTTGCATGTGGGGAAAAGTGCAGTGATTCATGGGGGTCAAAGGTCAAGCTCTCTCTGAAAAGGCACAGTGGTGGTGCCCCTCTGGCCCTGGCCCAATGCTTGTTCCTCTGTGACCTTTGTGGGCCCGGGGTAGGCGGTGAAAGTGAGCCGTAAAGATTACGGGGGAGGAAAGTATTAATGATAATCCGACATCCGTTTCGCTCTTTTTCTCTCCTCTCTGTGTATTCTATTTCCGCGATGACACACGCGACTGGACGGTGTACCAGCTGCGAGAGTAGTTTGCGCCAACGCCTCTGCAATAGGTGCCGGTATAGCGGAACTGGCATTTGGGTATGTAAAGGAAGTACGTGCTACACACACACACCACCCGTGCCACACCCATCCTAAATGCCATGCCACTCTCCCTCTCTCTGGCTTTCCCTCTTTCCCTTCCTTGCTCCTGTCTCTCCCGGTTTGATGAAAGAGGTGTGGCGCTAAAGAAAGCCTCCCGTCTCTAAACCCTGCACCAGTCAAGTATGTGTAAATCCCGGGGTTGACACGTCCTCAGCCAAAATGCCAGAGCGCCCCCGCCAACAGTTTGGATCCTGTTACCGGGCAGAATGCGAGGGAAGTAGTGAGCGTGGGTGCCCGATTGGCTGCCGGGCGAGGCGGCAGGAAATGGGCCCGTCGGTGGGTCCCAGGGCAGAGGTGTGAGGGAGTCTGGGAGAGGTTGAGCAGGATTGATGGATGACTCGTGTCATAATGTCCATAATGTTCTTACAGCACTCCTATCATAGGAGAATAATGTTCCCACTTATGACATCGATCTCCCAACACGTGTAAGGTTCAGGCTCAACAGTGGGATGCAGTTTATTTTATATGTCAAGGGTATTTCAACTTTAGCCATAGCCTATGTTGAATTCTATTCGGGGCCATTTTGCCATTAATCTTATAGTGCTGTATCTAACCTTTACATGGCAAAGGTCACATAGCCGACTACTGTATACTGTAGCTCTCTATATGATTTAACTTAGGCCTAGTTTATGTTGCGTTAACCACGGCAACTTATAAACAGGCTATTATGACAGGTTTTATATAATCAGCATACCAGGACAGTGTTCCTCGTTATCCATAGGTGACATATATATTAAGCCAACCATAGAGTAATTATATTTGTATGAAGCCAACCACCCATAAATAAAAATGTCACTGGCTTAAGGTTATTTTCTGGGATGTTTGCTAGTGGGGTGAAATATAGGCCTAGGGCCCTGTTTTTATATTTTTTGGTCCATCCCTAAACTGAGGTTGGATGTGCCCCAAATGGCACTCTATTCCAGGGAGAATGCATTACTTTGACCAGAGCCCTATAGGAAGTACACTCTATAGGGAATAGTGTCATTTGGTACACACAGTGTCACTGTAATTTGTGTTTACCCTGCTCCTCTGCTTTTTATAACTTGTCACTTACTTAGCTGGGAATGGCTGGACCCATATTGGTGCTGATAATGGATTGAGTGTTGAAATCAGGCCAGTGAGACGATGTTGACGTGCCCCGTCTAGTCCTGATTGGCTCGTGTGTGTGCGCGTGCGCCAGCTTTTCTGGTCTCTGGTACTTTAATGAGATAATTCCAGAGCTGTTTGTGCACCATATTTGGTTAATCATTTTTTAATATCTGTATTACTGAAGTTTCTACCTGAACAGCATTCACGAAAATGCCCAATTTGTGTTTAAATGCCGTAAGACTAGTCAGTACCAGCATCTCTCTTCATGACTAGAACTGAAATGGAACAGACTGGAAATTGCTCTCCTTCTGGCCCTCAAAATAACAGACAGAATGACAGACCGCTCCTTTTAGGTCCATGATCGACCTGAATATCCCCCCAATGTTACATCATTAGCACATGTCAATTCTCAGCTCGCCGAGATACCGCAGCTATCCCCGGCACGTGTTCGATCGGCGGTTTTTAGCGCTACCAGTTGCCACTTAATCATGACAGCTGACGCCGCAATCGCTGTGGTCCTCAAGGTCTCAGGCTTAGAAGGGGACTACCTCAGTGGCAGGAGACATGTTATCATGTCGTCAGCGCTGCTTGTTTCCATGGTGGCCGTCGGTACCTTTTTAGAGGGGATTTGAGCGTTACCACTCCATCATTGGCAGGGTGACAGGGGGACTCAGACTGTGCTGATCCGGGACGGGCAGCTGGCTGAATCGATGCTCCATTTACTATTTTGTCACACTGCATAGTTGCTGGACATGCAGGCGGATGATAGTTTCTCTGGGCCTTCTTGTTATCACTGTGCTAGCGGTTCAACTGTTGCTAGCTCTATTGCAAGGACTTAGTTTGTTGTTAGCACAGTTTGCGGTTGACTTGTTGCTAGCTCTATCGCAAGGAGTTAGCTTGTTGTTTAGTATCCATTAGCGTCAAGCTAACTAGTTGAAAGTATTAGCAAAGATGGCACAGTATGAAGACAGGCAGAAACTGCTTCTCGTGACATTGGCTAGCTAAGCTCATGTGCAGAAACACGTCATCGTGTCTAACGGTCGTCTCGTGCCGAACTGCGCTTGTTCATGCCATCAAATCAAAGGCACTCCTTTGATATAGAGTTGTTTTGGACTAAAATAAAAAACGTGTCAGTTTGTCACTTTCATAAAGTTGGAGTAATAACACGTTCAACTACTTGAAGACATTGGCTCCAATCTAGGGTTGTGCTTTTTTAGATTTTGAGAAAATGAACAACTTAAGAATTTTCAAACCACAAACCCCGTCTTCTTGGTTTGCTTGACAAATGTTCCCGGACGTTTTGCGATGTTGCGCTACTGGGTTTAGAAACTGGTATTAGTTAGCATCACGTTAGTTAGCATCAGAATCATTTAAACACCTATTCGATTGACAGTGAGTTCTGTGTCTCAAAGCATGTGGATGATCAAAAGACTTGCAATTCAGGTTGCATGACCTTTATAATTATGCAAATATACTTTTTGTGAAATGAAGTTAGTCTATGTTTTGTACGGTACCTTCACATGCGAGTCATATTTATAGCTCACGAATACATGATGTTAAGTAAAGTTCTGAAGTTATCTATACAGACCATTGGCACCATTTTTAACGCAAAATAAACTTATAGCAGTGGATGGAGCACAACTAGTTTTTTTCTCTCACATCACAAAAAATGAAAGCATTGTCCTCTCCAACAACATGAAAATCTCCATTTCTCTTAGCACGTCCACAGTGGGAACCACGTAATAGGCACTGTGCTGTACGTCAATGTGCCTTTCTGTAAACAGCAGGCCTCACAACAGGAAAAAGCTGCACCCCAAATGGCCAAAGTAGCTCTTGTGGTTGGCAATTGTAGGAGTTACCCAAAATCCACAAGAAAAGGGAGTGGTTGTCCACAGCAGTTTCTGTAGGCATGTATGTTATGGAAGCCTCTGCCTGTGGAAACCATTGGAAACAAGTTAAACATCTCTCCATTCGGCTATTTCCTTGAAAGCTTCCTCATTTCCTTCATGGCCACTGATTTTAAATTACTCATCTTGATGAAAACAATTAAATGAAAACCTATCCAGTCTTGTCATCCATCTGTTTTGATTGGAAAGTAGGAAATTAATGTATTATATTGGGACGAAGCCCATGAGAGAGCACTTGAGTGTGAGCCGGTGAAGTTCACGGGAGAAATTGCGGTAATGAATTGAGGCTCGTCCACGATAGCTAACTCCTTTTCTTAAATATGTTGAATCATTGATCAGTATTGGTTACCTCATCAGTGACCACCAGTGAGTTTTTAATTTCACTCATCCAAAGGCTTCATTAAAGGAACTTAATGAACATCTCAGGGACCAGGTGGATGAAGCTTATGTTATGTTGTGTGTGTGTCCCCCTTGCTGCATCTATTTGTGTCTGTTTGGTTTACTGCTGCGTTTAGAGAGGTGGAAGTTGTCCAGTAGCTGTGTTTCGGCATGCGATGACCAGCCTCTAAATGCAAGGTGAATATAGCTCTGGTTACATCACTTGCCTGCGAATAGCTGGTCGGGATAGGTTGGAAGGGAGGGTGTGTCTGTGTGTGTGCTTAATGTTTATGTGCGCGCGGATCATCACACTGAGCCTGGCCAACTTTTCTGACAGATGATCAAACTGTCAACAGCAGAGAGCGAAAGATTGTGTACGGCATGTTCCATAAACCATTCGGAGACTGCATGGGCTATATCAAATGTGGCTTGTTGCTCAGCTTCGTTTCTGTACAGAAACTACTTTCCATGGCCCTCAATAAGTTAGTGGCACGGACATAGCCGTTCAAATAGCGACGCTGGGGAGAGATGGTTGTGCACTACCTCTGACACCTCACTCCACAAAGTCGACCCATTTCGTCCCCCTTCTCCTATTCATCATTTATTTTTACTGTGCTGCTGATCTGGCCAGAGGAATGCCTGTCTGCTACTGAGCTACTGCACTGCTGGTATAGCTCATGCCTGGGATGGGGAGGTGTGTGATGGCTGTACGTGTGTATGTATGTATGTATATTCAGAAGCAGGTCCTGTCACTTTATCCACCCCCCCCCCCCCCCATACACATTTCCACACACTCTGACCCCCCTACTCTAGGGGTAACTTTCCAGTCCTGTAGTTGCAGCCCTATTTTGAGACGCAGACATGCTATCTCATCACTGCTTCACCTAAACAGGGAACTCTCTCTCTCTCTCTTTTTAACTCTCTTTAACTCTGTTTTCTCTTCTCTCTGTTGCATCTGTGTGCTTCCCAGGAACGGACAGACTAGACTCTGGATTTAAAGCCTGAGGTGGAGTGTGGAATTGAGATCGCCGATGTCCGTCTCTCCCAAATAAGTCTCCCTGCTTTTGATTTTTATGACGGTAAGATTTGTTTTTTGGGGCACTCTTGCACTTGCTGTCTGTAAATGAAAGGTCATGGTTTTTGCTGTGTTTGCAGGTGTAATGTCAGTCATAGTAGGCTTTGTTTGAATGGACATGCCTCACAAACCATAGGCTGTCAACCACTTGCGTATTAGTGGACTGGATGTATGATGTTGATAACAATTCATAAGTTGTCATCAAATCAACAATGAGGGGCAAATGTGAATGGAATAGTCCAGCAGTAAGTATTTGCACTCAAAGTATGAATAATTCATTAAGGAGTGATAAACAAGTATTTATTTTACTTTTTTAAAAGTTAATTTGCATTGTTTAGTATTGCATTATAGTATTTGATTTAGGTAATTTATTGTTTTTGATTGAGAACTGTACCTTTTTTTTAAATTGTTTTTTTTGTGATATGATTAGATTGGCTACTATTTGTCTGTTGGAACAGAACAGTACCACTACATCGCAGCACTGCACCATAGCCAAACCCAACAGTGGACAGGACAAAAATGGTTTCAATGAAAACCCGAGGTTTTTCTTCCCTAACCTCAAAACAGTATTCCGCTTTCATTTGGAACACAGAAACGTCAATCCCAAACCAGGCTCTTCAAATAACCTACAATACAGGCACAAAAACAATATGTTGCTTGCATTTTCACTTCTAACATCTTGGCTGCCTGTCCAAATGGTGTATGGCCTTTAGTGCTTTCGCCTCTGCAATCTTGTCAATGCTCGTCATGTTTACACAGCCTCACTGATCCTGTGCCACTTGGCTGTCTTGAACACTGATGTGTCATCATATTGCAAATACAACATGGCTAAAATATTGAAAGAGAGGGAAAACGGGGGGAAGATGGAGGGAGTGCGATGGATTCAATTTTGTGAAGTACCAGGAAGACTTCCATAACTCTCCAATTTGAACCCATATTGAAAGAGAACCAAAACCAACCAATTCCCCAAACCCTCCCCTGCCTTTTCTCTCCCTCTCCTACTTCATTCTACCCTTTTCACTTTCACAGAGTGCATCAACACCAGATTATTTTATTTTTCCCCCTCTACAAGGATCTGTCCATTAGGCTAGTCTCTGAGGTGTTGAGGAATGCCACCTTGACCCCCCCACCACACACACATGCAGAGAGAGAGCATGCAGCTCGCTTGGCCCTCGTTCCCCCTGACCTCACACACACACACACACAGGGACACTTTGTTGCATGCCCATTGGCGAATGGGACAGAGACATGTTTACCCCTGCAGGGTTGTGTACGCACAGTGATCAATCGATAGGGCGTTAATGGATGGAATGTGGTTCAGTTTTATTTAGAGGCAAAGGATTTCAGTTTAGTTCAGGAAGAAGAGGGCTTGACTGACAAATAGTCAAGAGGGCTCAGTTGAAGTATTTGCAGATGTATCATTAGTTAGATTTCAGTTAGGTTGAAAAATGTTGAAGATAAATGTGTCTGGTTTGGCAACTCATGTTTCTTTTTTTCATCTTCCTCATACCATCCAGTTTAGGGTAATTTGTTAAAAGGCCCTGTCGTACGCAAGGACAAAAGATCTTCCAAAGATTGCTTTGCAGCGAGCAGTGAAAAACAACCCTCTTGAGTTACAATGCCGTGTAAGAATGTGGAACTCGGCAAACACGTATGCACAGATACACCCACACTTATGCGTGCATACCGAACTACACGCATACAAACACATGTATGCTCACACACACGCACACGGAGGTCAGCAAAAACACCCACAGCACCCACAGACATGCACACACAATAACACACACATTTTCAGGACTATGTAATGTCTGCTATTGCTTACCCGTTAGCTGGGAGAGTGGTGTGTCAGGGTTGTGTCACAGCTAAACTCTTTAGGCCTGTTGCTATTTGATGACAGCGATGAAAATAGACGTATGATTGTCTGTAACAAGAGCCCAAATCACCAGGAGGGTACTTAAAGTATTATTCTGGTACACAGAATCAAAAGATTGAGACTGGTACCAAAACAAGGGCTCCCCAATCCAACTCGACACACCAAGAGTTTGTCTTTGACATTCTTTACATTTCAAACCTTTTGACTTTGTCACCTTTCCAAGATACTTTAACCTCTGAGTCTATAAACTTTGTTTGCACCGGTGACCTTTTTGATCCACGTGCCCTACGACCTCACGGTGAAATTCTGAATTGGGAGGAAGTTGCCTAATTGCTCCTGGAAGAGCATTTACTAACTGACTAGAATGTAAACGCAAATAGAGTTCTCTCCCTGCTCCAGACCCCCTCCGGAGGGCAAAGGACCGGTCTAAGGGATGTAAGTATAACCCACTCGCCCTTGTATAAAGACCACCTTATCATCCTACTACCCGTAGTTCACCCTGCACCTGTGTAATTCAGTATATCTATGGGGAGTTAATACCATTCTTAGCTACAGCTAATTGAAGAATTAAATAATGGTCTGTTGTCATCTACTTCTCTTTTTAATCGTGCCTGTCTAGTAGCCTGATGGTAGGCTATGTCAATATCAATGTTATATCCACCATGTATTCATTGAGTGGGGGAATTCCTTAGCCACTTCCTTAGCCACTCCGCTAAATTAAGGATGAAGGGAACGCTGTCCCCCTTTACAGTTGAAGGGCAATTGTCTTAGCATGACATCACCCCTCCTGGTTCGTTCCTGCAGATAGCCGCATTCACCTTCAAAATCATTAGCATTAGCGACGTAGCATTAGCATTCTCTGCACTGGAAGGGCAATTCTCTTTGCGCTAGCTGCTTCACCCCTCATTACACTTTCTCGCATTAGCATTTAGCTATTATCATTAGCGATGTAGCATTAGCATTAAGCCTGCCTGAATAATGATCCTCTCTACACTGAAAGGGCATTTCCTTCAGCACTAGGCTAGCTGCTTCACTCTTACTACCACATTCCCTTCACCTTCAAACTCATTAGCAGTTAGTGTTAGCATTAGCATAGGAGTGTTTTAGAAAAATGAGGTTCTCTAGCCTGCTGTCCAAAGACTCCGCAAGTCCCCTGTGGGGCTTTTCAGCTCTTCGCACGCCACGAAAGGTCTTCTTTCCAAGGCTAAACACCCAATTAACAGACGGTGCTCTTGCTCCCAACTCCCCCGCAACGTCTGTCTCCTCCTCACCGCCTAGCCGCGAATAGGAAAGGTCAAGCCTATTAAATGGATGTCAGGTCGGATTCACAGAGATTGAAAGACAGTATAGAGGCCCTCACCAAGGCTTTTTAATTGCAGGCCTGCAGAGCTGAAGTACTGCTGTTTTCTTTTCTACCTAGTTGCTCGCCAATGGATTGATTCATGTCACGATTAGAATCGTAGAGAGGGACACCGTGTTTGGGGCTCGGCCCTCCAAGCATGGAGTTGAAAAGCTCTGCGTTCTATGCCCTCCTAGGACTTTAGAAGCTAGTACCCTTCTTAGCAGTGGCCCGTTTTAGGACCCTTCTCAGATGATTAGCAGTGACTTGTTTTCACTGATTTGACTTACCAACCTTGGCCTGTCAGTAATGCCTGCTGTTTTACAGAGAAAGTCTCCATAAAGAGACTGTCTGGCAGGGCAGATAACGAAACTGCTTTAACAGTTAGTCAGCCCATGCACTGTGTCGCACAGAGGGATCGAAGGCCCTGTCACATTCCAAGATGGCTTGAAAATGAAAAGTAGGGTTTTGAATATTTGTTGACTATTGTATCTGAAATAAACCGTTTTGCCACGTCTGCAGCATTCCAGTAGACGATTCCACGAGACTCCATAGGACTGAGTGAGCATGGTACGTGAAACGTGAAATATGATTGCGAGACAGCGGTCTACATTGGAGCTCTGTCATACTCTGTCTGCTGACTCCACTCTTTTTTTTTTTCTTTTTTTTTGTGATGTCACATGGTGCCAACGTCTGCCAGGTCTATTCATCAGGGTATGCAATATGGACATGATGGCCTGTGGACAGACAGTCCTTCAGTAGAATAAAGATGTGTGCTGAAATACCGCCGCTGACGAGGCTCCTCCACCGTGGCCACACAGACATGCAAGCACCAACACACACACGCGCACACACACACACACACACACACACACACAGTCCTGCCAGACTGCAGACTTTGTAGATCTACAGAGATAGAGGGACTGACCTAGGAACTGACAGGACCACAGATAGACATAATGACAGAGATGGGCAGACAGAACAACAGAAAGAGTGCCAAATTGAGCAAGATTTATAGGCAGTCCTTTCTCTCCAGGCTACCTTGACTTGTTTATCGCTATCCACATCTCCACACATTGGTAGAGAATCGCATTTTGAATTCAGACAAATTACTCATGATAAATACCTACTTTTCTGATGAACCAGTTCTATCTTGTTTTGGATAGCGATCCATCTCTATACTGCAATTACTTCCCATTATCGCTGACTGTTAATCGCTATGGCCGTGTCCCAGTGGGGTAGAGGAGACTGCGGCCGCAACTCTACCATGCTAATCGTAGCTAGCGCTAATACCCTCGCTAACGCTAATGCCCTTTCTCTGTTTCTGCCTGACGGGATGGAGTGGTGACGTGAACGAGTCCTATTCTGCTCCCTGTCTCTATTTCCATCTCTCGTTCTGTCTTTTTCGCTCTCCCCCTTTCCCGCCTCTCCCCCTTTCCCGCCTCTCCCCCTTTCCCGCCTCTCCCCCTTTCCCGTCTCCCTCCTCACTCTTCTAATCCTCATCCTGCTCCTCCACAGGTTTCTACTGCTGCTCTATAACAGTAGCACAGTGACCCACACTGGACAGAAGCAACATGGCAGGTTGTCACATCCTATTGCTTTCCCCCCCAGCCACAACGCACAGAGCAGGGCCTTGTGTTGCGTAGTTGCATTAGCTTACATTAGCACTCTCAGGGCAGTGGCTACTGCTCGATGATCTGATGCAGGGCTCTGTTGTTGCCTCGGACCCAGTATGGGTAGTGGGCACGAGGGGGTCAGCGTATTGCCCCCCCCCCCCCCTCCCGGGATAATTTGTTCACACAGAGGGGGGTTCGCTAATGTGTGGAGAGGTTGAAGAAACAGATGCCAGGTAACAGGGAGATATTATTTTATTTAAAACTGTTAAGTCCAGTGGAGGGCCTGTTGGGGATCAAATGTGATATGGGGTCTAAGCATCATTTAGCAGACGCTCTTATCCAGAGTGACTTACAGGAGCAATTAGGGTGAAGTGTCTTGCTCAAATTTACTATACCATAGCAGCCTTTAGCCCACACCGCTTTACTAAAATGAGATAAAGGTGTTCTCAAGTGTTCTACACTAGCTGCCTATTTGGCCGGGGCTGTGACGGGATTGTCATACTACATACTGTTTACTGAATACTACTTTAGTGCTGTACCTCAGTACTAAAAGCCTTCTAAATAGTATGAGGACTTTAACCAAATTATCATCAATGTACTATGCAGTAAAAATACTGGGGTATCTGTACTTTACTTTTTATATTTTTGACAACTTTTACTTCACTACATTCTTGAAGAAAAAGTATGTACTTTTTACTCCATACATTTTCCCTGACACCCAAAAGTACTCTTCAATTCAATCGATTGGACATGATTTGGAAAGGTCCCACATTGCATGTCAGAGCAAAAACCAAGCCATGAGGTTGAAGGAATTGCCATAGAGCTCTGGGACAGGATTGCGTTGAGGCACAGATGGGGAAGGGTACCAAAAAATGTCTGCAGCATTGAAGGTCCCCAAGAACACAGGTGCCTCCATCATTCTTAAATGGAAAACGTTTGGAACCACCAAGACTCTTCCTAGAGCTGGCTGCCCGGGCAAACTGAGCAATTGGGGAAGAGTGGCCTTGGTCAGGGAGGTGACCAAGAACCCAATGGTCACTGACAGAGCTGCAGAGTTCCTCTGTGGAAATGGGAGAACCTTCCAGAAGAACAACCATCTCTGCAGCACTCCACCAATCAGGTCTTTATGGTAGATCGGCCAGACGGAAGCCACTCCTCAGTAAAAGGCACATGAGTGCCCTCTTGGAGTTTGCCAAAAGGCACCTAAAGGACTATCAGACCATAAAAAAACAAGATTCTCTGGTCTGATGAAACCAAGATTGAACTATTTTTATCCTGAATGCCAAGCGTCTGGAGGAAACCTGGCACCGTCCCTATGGTGCAGTGTGGTGGCAGCATCATATTGTGGGTATGTTTTTCAGCGGCAGGGGCTGGGAGACTAGTCAGGATCGAGGGAAAGATGAACCTGCTCAGGACCTCCGACTGGGGCGAAGGTTCACCTTCCAACAGGACAACGACCCTAAGCACACAGCCAAGACAACGCAGGAGTGACTTCGGGACAAGTCTCTGAATGTCCTTGGGTGGCTCAGCCAGAGCCCGGACATGAACCTGATCGAACATCTCTGGAGAGACCTGAAATAGCTGTGCAGCAAAACTCCCCATCCAACCTGACAGAGTTTAGAGGATCTGCAGAGAAGAATGGGAGAAACTACCCAAATACAGGGGTGCCAAGCTTGTAGTGTCATACCCAAGAAGACTCTTGGCTGTAATCACTGCCAAAGGTGCTTCAACAAAGTACTGATTTAAAGGCTCTGAATACTTATGTAAATGTGATATTTCTGTAGTAAAAAAAATGTCCACCTGTTTTTGCTTTGTCAAAAAAACAATATAATCCATTTTAAAATAAGGCTGTAATGTAACAAAATATGGAAAAGTCAAGGGGTCTGAATACTTTCCGAATGCCCTGTATCTGACATATATGAAGGAAATCCACTGGTAGCCGTTTGAATGACAGGCTTTAGTTGATGGGCACATTTTAATTTACAAATTGCGCGACTGCTTTGTCCTGTTACGGTCACTGGTCCTAGATCAGATGTTGCTCTTCGAGAACGTGTTCAATGTGTGGACAACAGTGGGTTTTACTGACCTAGGATCAGTTAATAAGAAACTGTTATAATCCCAGATTACGACCCACATTTTCATCCATTTCCTTCTCAGGAGTTGTTCTGTACAGCAGTGGAGCTTTTGTGTGTTGCTTTGTTTATTGTTTTGGGTTTATCTGATTTCATTTCAAAGCTTAATGGGAATCATGCTTTTGCTCGGACAATACCGCTTAGAAGTGCCGGACCAAAATACCCACATCTAAAACCACAATTAGAGCTTTTAAAATTCTTGTATTTTGTTTTGTTCATTGTTTTGGGTTTATTGGATTTCATTTCAAAGTTGAATGCAAATCATGCTTTTGCTCTGACAACACTGCTTTGAAGTAACGCACCTAAATACCCACAGCTAAAACCCCGAGCAACCCATAAAATGGACCGTATCCACCAATAGCATACCAGTCTTCTCAAGCTCTTATTTTGTTTCCCAGGCGTCTCTTTTCCTGTGCCACCGGCCCGAGCTCCCCACATATTTCCCACAAAAATAACTTGGCCCCAATTCTGTTAATTGTGGGAGAGCGTAATTGTGGATTCTATCCTTTTTTTGCCGTGGCGTTGAGGTGTCCCTTCGGCATCGGTCGATTTAAGGGGAGTCTCAGACTCACCATGTCTTGACTGAGATTTACTCTGGACTTGACAGACATTCCTTTGCTTTTACATTTCTGGTCTTCATCGCTCATTCTCTGTCGTAGAGATCCTCACCAAATTGCCAGGCTATGGTTTATTCTCAACCGCACAGAAAATGAACTGGGACTTTGAAACTTTGAATCTCTAGGGCTCTTTTGCCTGTAATAATAAAATGAACTAATTTCACATTTACCTCAGGATATTGCTCTTAGTCAACCTCCATTATTGTCCAAACATTGTCCCAACATCACAGACAGTTTAAGTAATTCTTTATTGCGTGCTTAAAAATAGACCAAACCAAAAAAAGGCTATCGGCTGCATTTTTGGCGTGCGTCTTTAAATAGCCCTTCCCCCGCCCCCTTAGGACTTGCTGACATCTTGCTAGCGCGTGAGTCTGAGTGGGCACTGTGGGGTCGTGACCCCTTGTAGATGAGAACATAGTCAGCTTATCTAACAGCGGCTGTCCGAGTCGCTCATGTGTCTGCGTACACACAAACACATAGACACTCGCGCATACTGTACGAATTCAAACAGTCTGGCCATGTTCACCAACTAACCTGAACTGACACACACACAAACAGGAACCTTCCATGTACACTAACCAACCTGAGAACATAAACAGACACACAATCCTCTTTTGAAACGCTGTATGTTTGAATGTGTGTGTACGTGCGTGTGACCGCGTGTGTATCAAGGAACACAGAGAGGTTAACCACCATCTGCGCCTGGTATTTTTCAATGGCAAACATTCTGCCTCCCTGTTGACTTTTTATATGAAAATTTCACTGAGCGTAACTGCAGTGTTATTACCTTGGTCACGGACAGTGACGAACGCCAAACAGCATATAGCATGTCTCTTTTGCATCCATTATTTAATCAGGCCTTTCCACTAAAATACACCAACCAGCTCCTTTGAGATATAACCATAGCCTCTAATATGATTAGATTTTCAATTTGAAAAATCTGTATTTGGAGAGGGAGAAATTGGAGACTTTTCCCCGATCTTCCTTGACGTATAAGAGTGCGTTCCAAATGGCACCCTAGTTGCTGTTAGTGCAGTACTTTTGACCAGGGCCAATGGGTGGTATTTGGGACATACCCTAAGTCTGTTTCCAATGTACTTCCCTTATATTTACTGTCACTGAGTGATGCTAGCGGATGGCGCTTAGTGTCATTTTCTGCTGTTTTTTTTTTCTCCTCAGGGCTGCAGCCAAGTCCATTATATCCCACTCAGTCATATTAACTGTGACGAGGGCCTGTCTTGATTTCCATTAAAGTCAGCCATTTTAAAAACTGCATTCCGCTCGCTTAAATGCATTTCAGAGGGCCCGTCTAAAGCATCTGCGACCGCTCTCTCTTACTCAAATAAATTGTGGCCACTTAAGTTTTGTTGAGGTCATCATTATTATAGCACTAGCTCCGACGGGTTGGAAAAGTGCCAAGTCATCGGGGGAGGAGGGGGAGAGGGAAACCCACAAATGGCCACAGAGAACGCTTTAATAGTCACCTCCTCTCTCTCCCAGGTTATCAGCACACACCGACGAGGACTCTCAAGTGGAGAATGGTGGGAGGACGCTCTTCACACAAGTCACTATCTAATCTCTGGAGTGCATTTTACATTTAACACCCCTGCGCATTGGGAGTGGTTCGATTCACTGATAGAACTTGACTGGAGAAAATAATATTTCTCTCAAATTTTGTGCACAAATTTGTTTACATCCCTGTTAGTGAGCATTTCTCCTTCGCCAAGATAATCCATCCACCTGACAGGTGTGTCATATCAAGAAGCTGATTTAAACAGCATGGTCATTACACAGGTACACCTTGTGCTGGGGACAATAAATTGCCACTCTGAAATGTACAATTTTGTCACGCAACACAATGCCACAGATGTCTCAAGTTTTGAGGGAGTGTGCAATTGGTATGTTGACTGCAGGAATGTCCACCAAGCTGTTGCCAGATAATTTAATGTTAATTTCTCTACCATAAGCCACATCCAACGACGTTTTAGAGAATTTGGCAGTACGTCAAACCGGCCTCACAAGCGCAGACCACGTGTAACCATGCCAGCCCAGGAACTCCACATTTGGCTTCTTTACCCGTAGGATTGTCTGAGACCAGCCATCTGGACAGCTGATGAAACTGAGGAGCCACCCTGTTTTTGGGGGAGAAACTCATTCTGATTGGCTGGGCCTGGCTCACCAGTGGTTGGGCCTATGCCCTCACAGGCCCACCCATTGCTGCGCCCCTGCCCAGTCATGTGAAATCCATAGATTATGCCTAATGAGTTTTTCAGTTGACTGATTTCCTTATATGAGCTGTAACTCCAGTAAAATCGTTGGAATTTTTATTTTATTTTTGTTCAGTATATATTCAGTAATTATATACACCATTTTCCAGAGGTCTCCACCAACACCTAAATTACAATCTACGGATAAACCACTGTGACCCAATAAAATATAACAGCTCTATGCAATCTCAACATATGTTTTTAGGGCTTGAAAATGGAGAGGAAGAAGGGAATACTACTTCTTTGAGATTTGGAGTTCCTCCTCTCCATGCTTTCTGTTCGGTATTACCCACAGATTCTGTCGTTAGCTCAGTTTCTTTTAATAATTCAATCAATTGCAAAGCCGAGAACTGAATAAATTCAATTATGAAAAAGTATTTTCCCACATGGAGTTTAAAGGAAATGCATAATTTATCCGTACAGAGCTTCTACATTAGGCTCAGATTGAATCGCCTTTTTATATCATTCAAAACATCTGTGGTATAGAAAGAGTGACGCTACGCTCATAACATACTCGGTGGTACTAGAAGTGTCAGCTGGATATGATTCGTAGGCCTACCCCAGACGTTTTAGTCTAAATGAGATTGTCCTCTAAGGGCACGGGGGTATGGGAGTTGCGCATAGTGCTGCTATATCAATAGACTTCTGAGAGTTATGAGTTTTCCCTCAAGAACAAGCCAACAAAATAACAAGAGAAATAAAAAAAATCTACTACTATTTATGCGAGCTGGAGTCTGGCATTTTATGTCTGAACTTTGGGAAGGAACTACAGTTCCATTGCTTGCCCCAGAGCACAATTGGAAGTTATTATGGACATTATTTTAGTTGTCAACATTTTGATAGCGGCTCGTTGTGCACAGCAGGTCCCTTGATATGAGGTTTACTGATTTTATTGATCTACTGAAGTGTCCCTAGGACTGGTGCTGTGAATATTTATAGAAATGTAACATTCTGCCATAAACTTCAGGAAATCATAAGCCAAACCATAACTTAAACCCCCATCTTGATTCAAGGCATCTATTTTCTTAAGGCTACAAAAGGTGACTCAAATTATAAAACTGAAATAGTCCCCACTTTAAGTGAAAACTGCAGTGTCAATCAGCTGATAATGTGCCACTCTAGACTCTGACGCCAACAATAGACTCATGACTAATCCACTGTTTTTAATACCATTAATCATATTACATCATGGAAAAGGCATTATTTCTTATCAGATCATAGTTTAGTGTATTATCCCCCCAGATGGACTCAGATTCCTTATGGACTTTATCTAGATCTGTAAGAGTCTGATGGTTATCCGACTGAAATAATCCACCTGCTCTGAGGGTCTTCCTAATCCAGGGTGATTCACAATGGTTTCATACTCACAATGCCTAATTACGATCTCTAATGGATCGTTTCACATCCACTTTTGTAAGTGTGAAACGCCTTCTAAGCAATGTCCCCTCTAAGCTGCGCAGCTCCCCTGGGACTGACGAAGCAGAATAAATATCAGCCCGCACAGATAAGCATGAGATTCAACTTTCTAGAGTTTCCCCCATTTAGTTAACACTATCAACATTTCCCTTGACTGTGGGAATTGTGATAGAATCAACGCAATATTAGCCACTTTCAATGCAACATACAGAAACCAAACAAACTAGGCAAGACAATTTCTTCCCAATTTTGTGATTTCCAATTGTCCCATCGCTGCAACTCCCGTAGGATTCGAGAGAGGCAAAGGTAGAGAGCTGTACGTCCTCTGAAACACAACCCTGCCAAGCCGCACTGCTTTTTGACACACTGCTCGCTTTAACCTGGAAGCCAGCCACACCAATGTGTCAAAGGAAACACTGAACAACTGGCGACCATGTCAGCGTGCATGCGCCCGGCCCGCCACAGGAGTCGCTAGAGCGCGATGGGGTAAGGATGTCCAGACCGGCCAAACCCTCCTTTAACCCGAATGACGCTGGGCCAATTGTGCACCGCTTCATGGATCTCCTGGTCGCGGCCGGCTGCAACGCAGCCCAGGATTGAACCCGGGTCTGCAGTGACGCAGACTGCTGCGCCACTCGGGAGGCATGCAAGACTTATTAGTATGCAAAACTAACTATGCAAGAGGTTTTGTTGTAGGCAGACTGCATCAGAGTAGGATTCTATTGCACTGACAGGCACCACTCAGGCCCGTACTCTACACAGACCAGTGCACCATAACCAATCAGAGCTGCAGTAGGCCTATATGCAAATAGACCATTGCCATAACGCATCTGTGCCATTCACTTTGAACTGGACTGTGTTTACAGCATGAGCGGTTGTGAGTAGATGTGCTTGTTTTGAGATCAGAGCAAGAACTGCGTGTAGCCATGTGTGGTCATTTGTGCATATCCTTTGCTAGTTAGTGAGTTATTAGCCCAGTAATATATCATTTGTAGTCCATAATGGGGGAGTGATTGCTTCTTACAAGAGCACAAAACGTGTACATTTCGAGACATCTTTGAAAAGCGAGTCAGCTAAAGAGCTTTTTTTTTGTCTTAAAGGGGCAGTGTTGTATTTTGAGACAGGCTTGAATAAGCTAAGTAGCCAATAGGCAAAGGGTGGCATTTGTCTGATACTCTGTAATAATGGTATGGGAATAATAATGCATTTTATTTTGTAAAGTGGTTTCTTGCATCAAACAAGAAAACATTTTCGGTCACCTCCTTGTCTGAAGGATAAGAGGATAAACAGGTTAATTTCAAGCCCTTCATGTTTTTTTTCATTGAACACCACACATTGTTTGCTACTGTAGGCTGAATGAACAGCTCTTTACATGTTATGGGATGCATTTTCTCCATTGTTTTTGATGGTAGGCCACTCTGGTAAGCCTACATTATGTTCATCCACGGTAGCGTACTTGACATAAAGCGGGTACAGCCTCAGTGTTCGTAAGTAAACGCACACTGAAAGTTGCGCAGAATTTTCACAACGTTCAAGTTTGCGCTCAGCAGGCACAGATTAAGCCTAGTCCAGGACAACAACAAAAAACATTATTGATGGAATTTCGATGCCCTAGCACTACGCAGCTGATTCAAATAGTCAAAGTTGGATATTTGAAACAGCTGTGTAGTACTCGGACAAAAAACTAGACAGTGGGGGTCGGTTTCACAGGCACAGATTAAGTCTAGTCCTGGAAATTCCATTTAGAATGTTGTATTTTTTGTTGTTGTCCTGGACTAGGCTTAATCTGTGTCTCGGGAAACCGGACCAAAACGTTCAGAGTTATGGGTAAAGGGTCCATTTGAAATTGGGTAGGAAACTGCAAAAGGTGTGCGTTTGTCAAGACCTACTAGCGTACGTAGTCAAACACGCATCACCCGGGACGAAGACATCTTGTGTAATGAAATCCCCCGCCACTCTCAGGAGGCCAAACTGAGAGGGCTAGGATGTTCTACCTTCACACCGTCACCGTGTTTCATTGGGATGTTGTTTGTTTATCTCTCAGTAATGTTGCGAGTGGTGTCAGAATTACGTGTCTAGATACGTCTCTAGACACATCTCAAATAGACCTCTCGTCCTCACTCTAAACTCATCCCAGCTATAGCCCAGACACACCGATACCTAACGGCTAATCCTGTGCTACAACTTGTTCACGTGCGTGCGTGCGTGTGTGTGAGAAGTGCACAGAAAAACTGCATGGCTGCTCGTCGACGCGAAGTGAAGAGATTGTATAGTGATGACCCAGCAAAAATGTAACACTGAGGCTGAGCATAACTTTTCACTGCATTGATTCAAAGTTAAGTGGCCATTGCAGTGGCATAGAATTGCACAATTCAACCATGGTAGTCTCATGATATGAATGTAATAGTTCAGACATTGTATGTATTCACACATGCAATAAGGAGCTCTGGTGAGAGCATCAAGCAGTGATCGGCCATTCACTCTCTTCAATTGTATTCTCCCTTATCCAACCTCCCTTTCCCGACCCTCTTTTTATCCTCCCACCCGCCTTCCTCGTTTCCTGTTCTATAAATGATTATTTCGTTGATATGCGGCAACTGGCTTGTCTGGGGATTCATCAGGTGCTGGCATCTAATGCCTCGTAAACATAGCGTCGCCGCACTTGGCGATTTTATTTTTATTTTTTAAAATCACAGCAGTACGCGCCAGGCTTCAATATTTACAGCCGCTGTCACAACCGTCCCCATGACCGTCTGATACGAGGACTGTGACTTGTTTTATAGGCATTACAGCTTCAGACATTCGAATGGCTCCATGCTGATTCTCTGGGTCAGATGTAGGCTAGGAAAAGTGTGTGACATTGCCCCCCCTAGAGGGACTCGGTGGAATTGCAGTTGGAGATGGGGCTCGGTGTGGAAAGACATTTTTAAGTATACCTGCGTATTCCCAGATTCCAATTGGACACAAGTTGTGAATTATAATTGTTCTCTCAGTCAACTTGCTTTGTGAAATAATATTGGATACAAGTTTCTGAAGTTTTATTTAGTTTTTGCTGAGAAAGTTTGAATATTACTGAGAGAGAGGATCCAGTGTCCCACCATAACACTTCCCCCGTGGGCCATGGTGGCCACAGCTGCTGTGTCGCCGCTGGTCTGTCCCCCGGAAACATGATCCTTTCTGGCCCTAGTTTGGATGGCGACAAGCCATGACGCCGTGATTTACCCCAATGTGTGTAGCTGTGTGAGATTTCTAAATGGACAGACAACTAGCCATTGTATAGCAGAATTTAGCATCTATCATTGGGGCTCTATAGAAACCCATCAGTGTTGGCCCCTTGACTAACACCACCAACACTGGCTGTGTTGGCAAGACATACGACTTGTGTTTTTTAAAAGTCAATAGAGTCCTAAGTGCTTCTCTCGCACATTCTTTAAAATGGAGAGATGAATTGTCCAGTTTGCCGTCCAATTAGAGTTGGCCCCGGTTGTTGGATGGGCTTTTATCGGCTGTCTGTGAGCTTGGTTATTTGTTACCCTTCTAAAAGGACCCAAAATCGATCGGTTCTGTTTTTAGCCATTAAATGATTGAGTCTACCCTTTTATGTTTTAATCCATCCATGATGGTGCATTTGGGGATGAATGTTTAAGATCGTTCTGTTTCCATTCCCGTCCGCCTCGATGGCAGACCTGGCGTGGTGTGTCCACTAAGCTGTAGACGTGTCTAAAAATGGCTTCATCCTGTGTGTCGTGGGTTTGGTTACCTGACGACAACCGCGTCAGAGGAGACGCTGTTTTTTTTAGCTTTTAGTGAAACGTCACTTGTGGGAGCAGCAAACAAGCGGTGCGTGGACATAACCTTTTTCTAAAGTGACATCTCCTCACCCTCTGCGACGTTCTGAAAACACAGGATAGGTGAAGGCAATGTGGCGGATGCCTGCTATAGTAAGTTGCTTTCACCTGTCCAGTTCTTTAATGCCAGTGCAGATATGGAGACCATTTTTTGGTGTATTGAGATGCAACCCATGTCCTCCTGGCTCCTGCCGTAACCAGAATGCAACATAGTCCTCGGCTTCCTGCTGCACTATGTTCTCAACCTCCCGGTTCCATTTTCACCTGCTGTATATTTATCCACCTTTGCCTATTTTCAATGCTGCATAGGAGACTAAGTGGTTTGCCATGTACTGGCTGCCAGGAAAGGATTGTGGGTAATGGGTAGTGGTGTAACGGACCGTAGTTGATCCGTACGGATCACCCCCACACGGTTCGGCACGCATGTGAACCGCAGATCAATTGCAAAGTTTAACCATCATAGTGTGAAATACAGGTTTACTGCCGCTGTTACTTTTTAAAGATCTAATTCCCTAAATCTCGACGCAGAGTTGCAGTGAAAAGGTAAAGACAAGACAGATGTGTGCTGTGTTTTACTCTGAAGGTTGATATGATTATTTTTTTAAGCAGTTGTGTGTTCTGTTCACGTGAATGCGGCATGTTGAATCCCAATGAATCAATCCTGAATGCTCGCGTTGCAAAAAGCAAAGAAGAAAAAAGCAGTGACAGCCATGACCAGCGGAGGCCACGGTACGAAATCCCCTCGACGAAATCCCCTCGCGTACCCACTTCAGTATGGAGATCGTGCCAGAACTTTATGAACAGGAAAAGATCATAAATTGTCACCGAATTATCCCAGGCATCCTCTGTTGCCCTTACCACAGACGGGTGGACCTCCAGGGCAACGGAAAGCTACGTGACTGCTCACTACACCACAGAGGAGTGGGAGATGCGAAGTCCGGTGCTACAGACACGTCCCCTCAGAGTCACACAGGCACAAACCTGGTGCAGGTACTGCTAGGAGCAGTAGCAGAATGGAAGCTAGAGGCCCAATAGCAATATCCCAACCACCACAGATAATGCCAAGAACCAAGTAAATGCAGTGATAGAAGCTGGACTGGGGCCACAGATAGCTTGCTTTGCACATGTAATCAATTTAGCATCCCAAAGGGGAATCTCAGTGAACCAGATGGACCGCCTCCTTGGGAGGATCAGGAAGGTGGTTTTCTTTTTCCACCGAAGCACAACAGCCGCTCATGTGCTTAAGACCAAGCAAGAAATGTTACAGCTACCGACCCACAAGCTCATACACGATGTCACAACAAGATAGCTCTCCAACAAGTGGAGTTCCATCTTGAGCAGCACCGTTTCCAGGTTCTCAAACCCCTCAGAACGGTTACAACCCTATTGAGCGCTGAAACTGCACCGTCTGTGTCCATGATCCTACCTCTGAAAACAAGGATCCTACAATCCATGGCCCCAAGTGAGGAAGACGGCACCATCACTAGAGATGTCAAGGCTGCCATTAGAGAGGACCTGAACGCCAGATAACCCCCTAATGTACAGGACTACCTTCATAGATCTACTGCACTGGATCCAAGGTTCAAGTCCCTGTCTCACCTAGACCCTGCCCTACACCGGAGGACATCTGGCCACTGAAGAGGTAAAAAAGTAAGAGTGAATTACTTAAATAATATACTGCAGTCTAATCTTAGTCTATGCTATTAGAATCATCCATTTTTGATTTGTAATAATGTCTTTTTATTAAATGTTATTGCCACAATTATAGTTCTATGATCATAAATAGTTAGTTAGATCAAGTCATTTCTTTCTGCAGGGTCAAGCCACAGAGCCGACAGGAGCAGACTCAGAGGCATGTCCTCCACAAAATAATTTGGCCATGAAGGAGCTTTTCGGGGAGACCTTTGTGAGCAAGGACACAGGCAAGACGTTTGCCAACACCATCAAAGAGGAGGAGGCATCCTACAAGGCAGCAAGCGGAATTCCAGTGGATGGTGATCCACTGGCATGGTGGAAAAGCAATGAGTAAATACCCTCACATTGCCATGATGGCTAGACACTACCTGGCTGTGCCTGGCACTTCAGTTCCTAGCGAGGTGTTCTCCACGGCAGGGGACATAGTGACTGCAAAGAGGTCTACCCTCTCCCCAGACAATGTAGACATCCTCTTTTTTTTCAATATAATTTGAAGTTATAAGCTCAGGTCTGCTTTGCTTTGCTTTCTTTTTTAACTTTTTTTTTAATGATGTGGAGACAGGCACTTTTTTCATTCACTATTGTTCAAAGGAAGGTTACATGCCTCATATTGCACTTTAATTTAACAATTGAGTATTGCATTTTTTATTTTAAGATTTTATTTAAACAGTGAAAAGTTCCTTCCTTTGTTTTCTTTAAGTAATAAATGGAAAGAAAAGTTATATTTGTCTCCCTTTTTTTGTTTTTATGCTGATCCGAAAAATGATCCGATCTGTGACTCAAAACCGTGGTCCGAACCGTGAGTTTTGTGCTCCGTTGCACCACTAGTAATGGGCATTTCCATCTAAAAGGACCCATGAGCACCAATATGTCAAATGAAAGCTAAGAGTCAAAATTAAGGCATATACTGTGTGTGTACAGACATACATACATACATACATACATACATACATATAGTTGAAGTCGGAAGTTTACATACACTTAGGTTGGAGTCATTAAAACTTATGTAAACTTCTGACTTCAACTATACATACAGTTGAAGTTAACAAACTATAGTTTTGGCAAGTCGGTTAGGACATCTAATTTGTGCATGACACAAGTCATTTTTCCAACAATTGTTTACAGACAGATTATTTCACTTATAATTCACTGTATCACAATTCCAGTGGGTCAGAAGTGTACATACACTAAGTTGACTGCCTTTAAACAGCTTTGAAAATTCCAGAAAATGATGTCATGGCTTTAGAAGCTTCTGATAGGCTAATTGACATCATTTGAGTCAATTGGAGGTGTACCTGTGGATGTATTTCAAGGCCTACCTTCAAACTCAGTGCCTCTTTGCTTGACATCATGGGAAAATCAAAAACAATTAGCCAAGACCTCAGAAAAAAATTGTAGACCTCCACAAGTCTTGATCATTCTTGGGAGCAATTTCCAAACGCCTGAAGGTACCATCTGTACAAACAATAGTACGCAAGTATAAACACCATGGGACCACGCAGCCGTCATACCGCTCAGGAAGGAGACGCGTTCTGTCTCCTAGATATGAACGTACTTTGGTGCAAAAAGTGCAAATCAATCCCAGAACAACAGCGAAGGACCTTGTGAAGATGCTGGAGGTACAACAGTATCTATATCCACAGTAAAACGAGTCCTATATCGACATAACCTGAAAGGCTGCTCAGCAAGGAAGAAGCCACTGCTCCAAATCCTCCATTAAAAGAAAGCCAGACTACGGTTTGCAACTGCACATGGGGACAAAGATTGTACTTTTTGGAGAAATGTCCTCTGGTCTGATGAAACAATAATAGAAATGTTTGGCCATAATGACCATCGTTATGGAGGAAAAAGAGTGAGGTTTGCAAGCCGAAGAACCGTGAAGCACGGGGTGGCAGCATCATGTTGTAGGGGTGCTTTGCTGCAGGAGGGACTGGTGCACTTCACAAAATAGATGGCATCATGAGGATGGAAAATGCATGATAAGTTAATTTGTGGAATTTCTTTCCTTATTGCGTTTAAGCTAATCCGTAGTGTTGTGGCAAGGTAGGGGGGGGGGGGGGGGGTTGTGCAGAAGATAGCCCTATTTGGTAAAAGACCAAGTCCAAATTTTGGCAAGAACAGCTCAAATAAGCAAAGAGAAACGACAGACCATCATTACTTTTAAGACATGAAGTCAGTCAATCTGGAAAATTTCAAGAACTTTGGAAGTTTCTTCAAATGCAGTCGCAAAAACCATTAAGCGCTATGATGAAACTGTCTCTCATGAGGACTGCCACAGGAATGGAATACCCAGAGTTCATTAGAGTTACCAACAAGAAATTGCAGCCCAAATAATATCTTCACAGAGTTCAAGTAACAGACATCTCAACATCAACTGTTCAGAGGAGACTGCTTGAATCAGACCTTCACTGTCGAATTGCTGCAAAGAAACTACTATAGAAGGACACTAATAAGAAGAGACTTGCTTGGGCCAAGAAACACGAGCAATGGTGTCCTTTAGAGTGTGCAAAGCTGTCATCTAGGAAAAGGGTGGCTATTTGAAGAATCTCAAATATAAAATATATTTTGAGTTGTTTAACACTTTTTTGGTTACTACATGATTCAATATGTGTTATTTCATAGTTTTGATGTCTTCACTATTATACAATGTAGAAGTAGTAAAAATCAAGAATAACCCTTGAATGAGTAGGTGTTCTAAAACTTTTGACCGGTAGTGTAATTCCATTACCAGATGTAAATCCTCTTCCCCTACTGTAGTCCAATAACCAAAATACAGTTTGGCATACATTTAAATGTAAAAAGAAATTGGTCAAAACTTAATTCCGTTACCGTGGAATTGCCCTAATGTTTGAATTTCGGCTACCACTTGAAAGGCAATCCCCTGCAAAAAAAATGTTTTCCTGTATCGGAAGTACACCACCATTGTTTGTATGATTCGACATGTTCAGAGAGCAAGGACTAGTTAGAGTACCTTTTATAGGGCCACACAAACCATCTGAGATAATCCATCTCAACTGGACTAGTCTGTGTGGCCCTAGCTTAAGTAAACCGTTTCAAATAGTGATCTACCAGATTTTGCTGTTTTACAGCCTCAAATATATTCCTCTATCGCTCACATTCTAATCAAACAGATTACAGATGCAAGAAGCACCGCTGTAGTGGTGAGGATCTCGGTGTAGACAGCCGTCTGAGGCATTGCTGTAAAGCTGCCAGCATGGAGAAGAGTGTGCGTTTGACACCAACCATTACTCAAGTCAACACACAAGGCAATATCCCCATTTACTTCAAAAGGAGTTTGTTTTCAACGTATCCCTATATAAGCATGCTAATAAAAGAGGGCAATTATCAGCAGTAAAGGGGGAAACCTTTACTGAGCCTCTCAGCTTGCATACTGATGAAAAGGACCAGCATGCAGACCAAGGTTACAATACGGTCATACTGATGAAAAGGACCAGCATGCAGACCTACAGTAGGTTACAATACGGTCATACTGATGAAAAGGACCAGCATGCAGACCTAGGTTACAATACGGTCATACTGATGAAAAGGACCAGCATGCAGAACTAGGTTACAATACGGTCATACTGATGAAAAGGACCAGCATGCAGACCTACAGTAGGTTACAATACGGTCATACTGATGAAAAGGACCAGCATGCAGACCTAGGTTACAATACGGTCATACTGATGAAAAGGACCAGCATGCAGACCTAGGTTACAATACGGTCATACTGATGGAAAGGACCAGCATGCAGACCTAGGTTACAATACAGTCATACTGATGAAAAGGACCAGCATGCAGAACTAGGTTACAATACGGTCATACTGATGAAAAGGACCAGCATGCAGACCTACAGTAGGTTACAATACGGTCATACTGATGAAAAGGACCAGCATGCAGACCTAGGTTACAATACGGTCATACTGATGAAAAGGACCAGCATGCAGACCTAGGTTACAATACAGTCATACTGATGGAAAGGACCAGCATGCAGACCTAGGTTACAATACAGTCATACTGATGGAAAGGACCAGCATGCAGACCTACAGTAGGTTACAATACGGTCATACTGATGAAAAGGACCAGCATGCAGACCTAGGTTACAATACAGTCATACTGATGAAAAGGACCAGCATGCAGAACTAGGTTACAATACAGTCATACTGATGAAAAGGACCAGCATGCAGAACTAGGTTACAATACAGTCATACTGATGAAAAGGACCAGCATGCAGAACTAGGTTACAATACGGTCATACTGATGAAAAGGACCAGCATGCAGACCTACAGTAGGTTACAATACAGTCCTACTGATGAAAAGGACCAGCATGCAGACCTAGGTTACAATACAGTCATACTGATGAAAAGGACCAGCATGCAGAACTAGGTTACAATACGGTCATACTGATGAAAAGGACCAGCATGCAGACCTACAGTAGGTTACAATACAGTCATACTGATGAAAAGGACCAGCATGCAGACCTAGGTTACAATACGGTCATACTGATGAAAAGGACCAGCATGCAGAACTAGGTTACAATACGGTCATACTGATGAAAAGGACCAGCATGCAGACCTACAGTAGGTTACAATACAGTCATACTGATGAAAAGGACCAGCATGCAGAACTAGGTTACAATACAGTCATACTGATGAAAAGGACCAGCATGCAGACCTAGGTTACAATACGGTCATACTGATGAAAAGGACCAGCATGCAGACCTAGGTTACAATACAGTCATACTGATGAAAAGGACCAGCATGCAGACCTAGGTTACAATACGGTCATACTGATGAAAAGGACCAGCATGCAGACCTACAGTAGGTTACAATACAGTCATACTGATGAAAAGGACCAGCATGCAGACCTAGGTTACAATACAGTCATACTGATGAAAAGGACCAGCATGCAGAACTAGGTTACAATACGGTCATACTGATGAAAAGGACCAGCATGCAGACCTACAGTAGGTTACAATACGGTCATACTGATGAAAAGGACCAGCATGCAGACCTAGGTTACAATACGGTCATACTGATGAAAAGGACCAGCATGCAGAACTAGTTTACAATACAGTCATACTGATGAAAAGGACCAGCATGCAGAACTAGGTTACAATACGGTCATACTGATGAAAAGGACCAGCATGCAGAACTAGTTTACAATACAGTCATACTGATGGAAAGGACCAGCATGCAGACCTAGGTTACAATACAGTCATACTGATGGAAAGGACCAGCATGCAGACCTAGGTTAAAATAGTATGGGAAATCTTTCAAATACTTTGAGTTTGAGCATTTGCCATTGCCAAATGGGTGAGGTTTGCCATTTTGGGTATATTCTATTGATCCATAAAGTGAAGCTCAATCAAGCACAGATTTGAAATGATTTCAAATAGTGTTTCAACCCAGGTCTGGCAGCATGTACTCACATTGTCCGAATACTAGCCCGACAAGAGTTTGAGTGACTTTCCCCATTACAGCATTGCAGCTCAGTTTGTACAGTAGCCCTAGTTACAGTAGCATGGCAAAAAAAGTTTGTTTTTGTAATTTCTCTGTAGATGTATTTACTTTGACAAATAGGATTTATGGATTCTTGTTTACTCTGGGATTGGATATATTTAAAGGTTCCATCACTGACTTTTCTCTGTAATTTAGCTCGGGGGGGAAAACACTTTGTTTTGATTGGAAAACTTTGAGAGCACTAAATGGTTCTGTGGCAGCTGTCCTCGTGACAATTATGTGCCCTCTGCCTCGTAACATCTCTCTGTGGCTAACCTAATCATCTGTGTCACAACTGCTAGCTTGTGCATTTGTAAACAAAACGTTTACAAGGCTTGTAACTTAATGCATTACTGTGCGTTGCCTTTTTAGCTTCTTTGTGACCATGTTTTATTGTAAATGATTGGCTATAAATAATGGTGTGATGGTGTTTTATAGTAGTACTTTTCAACTCCGGTTTAGGGGTACCCTTGACGTCGCACATTTTTGTTCTAACCCAGCACTAACACGTTCTCATTTAAACTAATAGAGGGTCTGGGTGAATAGTTAAGTAGCTGAATTATGTGTTTGTCATAAGTCATTTACAAATTATATTCTTCCAGAATCAATTGGTATACAGGCCTATCATTATTTCCATATGAACAAAAAATATATATATTTTTTTTTTTCCTCAAATTTATTAAATTTATTACAGAAATCTCATTTACATAAGTATTCACACCCCTAAGTCAATACTTTGTAGAAGCACATTTGGCAGCGATTGCAGCTGTGAGTCTTTCTGGGTAAGTCTCTAAGAGCTTTGCATGCCTGGATTGTACAATATTAGCCCATTTTGTTATTTTTGAAAATTCTTCAAGCTCTGTCAAGTTGATTTGTTGATCATTGCTAGACAACCATTTACAAGTCTTGACTTTAGATTTTCAAGACGATTTTTAAATCAAAATTGTAACTAGTGAATTTCAAGCACAGGAACATTCAATGTCGTTTCCTCTCCGGCAGCTGAGTTAGGAAGAACGCCTGCATATTTGTAGTGACTGGGTGCATTGATACACCATCTGTAATGAATAACTTCACCATGCTCAAAGGGATATTCAGCGTCTTATTAAAAAAAAGATGTAATATTTACATCTACCAATCGGTGCCCTTCTTTGCAAGGGATTGAAAACCTTGCCGGTCTTTGGATGAATCTGTGTTTTGAAATTCACTACTCGATTTGAGGCACCTTATAGATAATTGTATGTGGGGTACAGAGATGGGGTAGTCATTCAAAAATCATGTTAACCACTATTATTGAACACTGAGTCCATGCAACTTATTATGCAATTTTTTAAAATTTTATTTTACCCCCTTTTCGTGGTATCCAATCGCTAGTAATTAATATCTTGTCTCATCGCTACAACTCCCATACGGGCTCGGGAGAGACGAAGGTCGAAAGTCATGCGTCCTCCGAAGCACAACCCAACCAAGCCGCACTGCTTCTTAACACAGCGCGCCTCCAACCCGGAAGCCAGCCGCACCAATGTGTCATAGGAAACACCCGCCCCCCTTGGTTAGCGCGCACTGCGCCCGGCCCGCCACAGGAGTCGCTGGAGCGCGATGAGACAAGGATATCCCTACCGGCCAAACCCTCCCTAACCCGGACGACGCTAGGCCAATTGTGCGTCGCCCCACGGACCCCCCGGTCGCGGCCTGCTGCGACAGAGCCTGGGCGCGAACCCAGAGACTCTGGTGGCACAGCTAGCGCTGCGATGCAGTGCCCTAGACCACTGCGCCACCCGGGAGGCCCCTTATTATGCAATTTAAGCACATTTTTACTCCTGGACTTAATAAGGCTTGCCATAACAAAGGGGTTGAATACTTATTCACTGAAGACATCTCAGCTTTTCATTTTTTATACATTTCTAAAATGTTCTACAAACAGATTTCCACTTTGACATTATGGATTAGAGTAAAGGTGTGTGAATACTTTCCGAAGGCACCGTACTTATACACACACACGCATAAAAAAACGTGTACACACATACACAAACATACTCGTACGTGCACACACACACACACCGACTCTCGCCTTTCCATATCAATCATGGACAAGAGTATTTTCCGAGCTGATTCATCACCCATCGTGTACAGCATTAAGGAATTACATTTGGTGTACGTTTGGTACGGGTACATACGGTACAGTTAAGTAGCTGTATTGTTGGCCTGTAGCATTTATCAGTCCCTTATCATGATGTTATGCCAGTGTGACAGCGTGGACATTGAGTGACATAAAAAAAAAAACATAGCAGACACTCAAAGGGAATATCTCATACAAAGGTGATATTTTGCTCCGTTCTGCCAGGGATTTTCGGAGGAAGATACCTACCCTATTGTTGTAAGTTGGAAATGGCCTCATTTAAAAGTAAGGTTAGCTTTGTTTTCAGTCGACAGTGAGGCAGGGAGGATGCATAAAGACGTGCCAGATCTGAGGTACACTAATTGATTTTGATTCGCCCGTCAGCCGCGAGCTCATCGCTCCACAAGTGAAGCAGTTTGATTCTGCCCGTCCCTCTGTTTGGCGCTCTGTCATAACGAGTTATGTATCTGTAGATGTAACTTGTGACAGAGCCCTTGTGCTCAGTGAAGCAGGAAGTAGGTTTTCTTTGTATGGTCTTTTGTGCGATGGTCTATGTGTAGCCTATAATATTATACAATATTTATAGATTTGTTGATTTATAAATTCAGTTTTCCATGTATAATATATTTTCAGTGCTTCAAGTTGAATTTATATTATCGTCCACATAGTTGCTAAAATTCATGATATTTATTTTATTACCTCCAATAAATTAGATGTAAAAAAATAAATAAGATATTTTGTTATGTCCCCCTGGGAAATGAGCTGCACAACTCAAGGGGGTTTCCTCATACAATATAGATTAAAGGAAGGAAGATGAAAATGTTTCACATTCCACGACTACATGCTTTTGTGATACTCAAATCCAGGAGCTACTCTGTAGAGATACAGCTACCCTAGCTACTGTATGACTGTTAGGACTGTTGTCCAGCCGAGCAGTAATCCACCTGATTCAGAAGTCAAGAAAACGACAAACAAACAAGAATGAATGTTCATTTTAGGCTACACGTCGTGTTGAGCCTGGCACAAAACTGGGGCAATGTTAATTCTGCTGCCCTTCACACCAATGGGAGGAATGCATGTTGGAGCTATTTGAGGAAATGAGGTCTGTTTGTACAACCGCACTACTTTTTGTAATCAAAACGTCCCCCTTTAAGAGACTTTAGTTTTTGAGTCAGAATCTCAAGTTATTTCTGATGGGAAAACTTTTGAGGTACAGTGTATGTATTATTCACAATGTCCATTTCACGAATGCACATTGGCGGTTCACATGGCATGTCAAGCTGAATTGCGCCAGGTACTGTGAAAGAGAAGTAGGATTTCTGTTTCTCTGAGGGCTTTACGGTGGGTAATAATCCAACCTCTATCGCTGATTCCTTTTATTCCAGGAAAGTGTACCCAGCGACGGTAGAACTGTTAGGAGACCTCTTCGACATGAATACAGGTATGTGATAGGCCTGTTTTTAAACGCCACGCAACACATGCACACACAACTCAAGGCATTGCGCATATCCATGTTTGTTGACATTTGCCAGCTGTTGAGTACTGCTTGCTGCCGGAGTTGCTTAGCTGTATCATCGTTTTTTTTTTTTTTCAACCAACTCTCATTTGATTTGAAGATTCAGATTGAAGCAAGTTCGCAACAGATCTCTTTTTTTTTTTTTTTATAATAAATGATCTGTTTGAAGACTTTTAGAGCTGTTAGAGTATCGACATCTTGCTAGCATTAGCCTAGCATTCAGAAAGGTTTTGAATGAAGAACGGCCGATTCCAGCTTTGATCAATTAAGCGTATAGAGCAAGGGTAGCCAACCTTCCTCCTGGAGAGCTACTCTCCTGCAGGGTTTCACTCCGACCCTGCTCTAACAAACCCAACCCTACCAATCAGCTGCTCATAGGACCGTGTGTTACAACAGGGTTGAAGCAAAAGCTCCCCCCCCCATTCAATAGCTCTCCAGGAGGGGTGACGGCCACCCCTGCTCTATAATGTAGATGCATAGAGGCATTACACATATTCCATTGCTTTATGGTCTACTTATACACCCACGTAATTACTCTCATTCATAAATCGGCCTCTAATTCATAAATCGGCCTCTAAAGCTCCATCTTAAACTTGGCCCGCATCCCAAAATGTATAGACTATTTCATTACAGTAGCTATGATGACAGATCCTTCACTTAGTGTTATTACACTCCCACGCCCTCTGTTACTCTGCCAATGAAAGTCTGGATTTGTTCCTGCTATGGTAATTGTTTCCAGCACAAGACGTATCGAGGTGCCAATAGCCTCCGCACAATCTAGAATGCTCTTATCAAGTCCGCCAGGCATATCCCCTCGTTAAGTTTCCATGACATTGCAATCAGAGTTTTGCTCCAGCTTTGGTAAATGTTTACATCACGAGTTATTGAGTCACTGAACATCCCACAGCCTACAGAACGCTGCCTTCGAAATGGCGGGGTGTGCTGAAACGTTCTGCATGCAGAGTGATTCTGTGCCCTCTTGGAGAAATGAACAGCGTTTCATTACTCCCACGTCGATGACCAAGCAAGCATGAACGTTAATCTGCACTGAGGTCACAGTTCATATGAAGTAGGACGTTTAATTACTGTGTGTTTTACTGCCTGAATCGACCAGAATGTAAACGAACACAAAATCGGTTCAGATTTGGTGATGATTGTTATAGAATCTCGTTTATAGTTTTTAGTTCTATTCAGTATTGACAACCTAAGAGAGTAGACACATAGACAATCAGTCAGCGATATGACATCACAGTGGGCAACTTCCTGCTGACAGAAACAACAACACTGTGTATAATGGCATCATATTGCCGAGTCCACATTGCTGTGTAACTATAGGATACTATGACGTATGTCAGTTCAGACGATTCCCTCCATCCATCTTGACATGAGCCGTCATCCTCCTCCCGTTCCCATTTTGCTTATGAGAATGGAGCCGTTGTAATGCATGTGCTTTGCCTTCTCTTTCCTGGGGGGCCTTTTGGCTTGTGTGTGTGTGTGTGTGTGCGTGTGTGTGTGTGTGTGTTTGTGTGCGTGTGTGTGTGTGTGTGCGCTGCTTTCTGCTGCCGTGGCTGCTGGCTGTGCTTTCTCAGATAGCGGAGGACGCACGCGCAAAAGCGCCGCCTTGCTAGTCACCCGCTCCCACATGAAGCGGGTCCAGAGTGTCCCGAATCTGGCTACAGGTACTAACACACACACCTAATACACACCACTATCACACACACACACACACACACCAACAAAACACAACCCTTATGCCTAACACACATACGCAGGCCTGTACAGACGATCATTGAGTCACACTGATGTTGGAGGGGGTAAGTGAAGGCCATGCTAACAAAGCATGTGCAACTTTTGACTTTGCGCAAATAAGCCATGCAGTGCATTCGGGAAGGATTCAGACCACTTGACTCTTTCCACATTTTTGTTACGTTACAGACTTATTCTAAAATTGATTAAAAAAATATATAATTCTCATCAATCTACACACAATACCCCATAATGACAAAGCGAAAACAGGTTGTTAGAATGTATTATTTTTGCAAATGTATTAAAAATATGAGACTCGAAATTGAGCTCAGGTGCATCCTGTTTCCATTGATCGTCCTTGATGTTTCTACAACTTGATTGGAGTCCACCTGTGGTAAATTCAATTGATTGGACATGATTTGGAAAGGCACACACCTGTCTATATAAGGTCCCACAGTTGACAGTGCATGTCAGAGAAAAAACCAAGCCATGAGGTCAAAGGAATTGTCTGTAGAGCTCTGAGACAGGATTGTGTCGAGGAACAGATCTGGGGAAGGCTACCAAAACATTTCTGCAGCATTGAATGTCCCCAAGAACACAGTGGCCTCCACCATTCTTAAATGAAAAAAGTTTGGAACCACCAAGAATCTTCCTAGAGCTGGCCGCCAGACAACTGAGCAATCGGGGGAGAATGGCCTTGGTCAGGGAGGTAACCAAGAACCCAATGGTCACTCTGACAGAGCTCCAGAGTTCCTCTGTGGTAATTGGGGAACCAATCAGGCCTTTATGGTAAAGTGGCCAGACGGAAGCCATTCCTCAGTAAATGGCACATAACAGATGGCTTGGAGTTTGCCAAAATGCACCTAAAGGACTATGGGAAACCAGATTCTCTGGTCTGATGAAACCAAGATTGAACTCTTTGGCCTTGATGCCAAATGTCACATTTGAAGGAAACCTGGAACCTTCCCTATGCTGAAGCATGGTGGTGGCAGCATCATCCTGTGGGGATGTTTTTCAGCGGCAGGGACTGGGAGACTAGTCAGGATCGAGGGAAAGATGAGCGGAACAAAGTACAGAGAGATCCTTGATGAAAACCTGCTCCAGAGCGCTCAGGACCTCAGACTGAGGTGAAGGTTTATCTTCCAACAGGACAACGACCCTAAGCACTCAGCCAAGACAACGTAGGAGTGGCTTCGGGAAAAGTCTCTGAATGTCTTTGAGTGGCCCAGCCAGAACCCGGGCTTAAAATAGCTTTACAGCAACGCTCCCCATCCAACCTGACAAAGCTTGAGAGGATCTGCACAGAAGAATAGGAGAAACTCCCCAAGTACAGGTGTGCCAAGCTTGTAGCATCATACCCAAGAAGACTCTTGGCTGTAATCGCTGCCAAAGGTGCTTCAACAAAGTACTGAGTAAAGGGTCTGAATACTTATGTAAATGTGATATTTCAATTATTATTATTTTTTACATTTGAAAAAAATTCTAAACCTGCTTTTGCTTTGTCATTATGGGGTATTGTGTGTAGATTGAAAGAAGAAAAACATTTAAATCAATTTTAGAATAAGGCTGTAACGTAACGATGTGGAACAAGTTGGTGTCTGAATACTTTCCGAATGCACTGTAACAGTTGTTCATTTTGTTAATACCCCATACCATTCTATTTAATAGATTCCTTCGTGGGGTTTCATGTTCTATCAAGACATAAAATGTCCCCTTTGTTTAAATGTTGTCTTTTCTTCCACCTCATCCCTTCCACCGCCCTGATATCATTCACTTCCTGTTGCTTTCATTTGTCTTACTCCCTGTGACAACCGTCGTTTGTCATCCTCTGGGACCAGCGTCCTTCTCACCATCTGCCACTCCGTTTCCTCAACCTTTATCCTCTGCTATCACTCAATATCACTCTCTTTTCTTCCCCCTTTGTTCTTTTTTTCATTCCTCTGAGAAACTAGATGGTTTGTGTCAGTTTCTCCGAGCTTTGCTGTGATTGGGTAAGACTGGGCTCTGTTCGAGTCGAGGGAATTCCCAACGTGCTTTGCAGCGGATGTGTGCACTGTACACGGTTGGGCGTGACCAATTTAGAAATGGTACTGTGGTGGCTCGAAACCATGGCAACCCCGACTCACTCTTACCCCTCTTTTGGCTCTGGGCTTGGATCTAGTGGGAAACGGACAGGGATGTTGTGTGTTTGTCTTTGACTTTAATCTTCATGGACTGACATCAAACACAAATATTGCTTGTGAGGGTATTGCATAGTCTAAAGCGGGCCAAGTCTTGCCTGCCAGAAATGTTATTAGGCCCCCCCAAATTAATTATGATTTTTTTTTTCATTAAAGATTAAAGTTACGCTACCTAAATAATGCTATAGTTACATTTTAACTTCCTTCACGAGGCAAGAGAATGCAGAAGACAGTCAGCTAATAAAGCAGGTAGCGGACCGTTTTGGGGTGCTGAAACGTAAAGCTGCAACCGCAGCGCAATCAATAGGTGAACAGCGCCAGGTGCTGAAAATATAGCTAACTTGTTATGCAAGTGTTGCACAGTAGCAGATGGAGAAAAACTACACCAGTCGAGTAATTCAACAATAATCTTAATTTTAATTTACAAACAACGAGGGCATAATTGGAGTCTATTTCTTCCGAGCCTAGACCCATATAAAATAACTTAAGTGGCTGAGGTAGGCTATGAGGCTTAACGGCGTCTTTCACAAGAACCAAATATGGCCTAATATAAGTTTTTTTTAAAAAATTTATTAGGCCTATTTACAATTTCAACTGACCAAAAATGTAGCATCCTACATAAAACAATAATTTAAAGGAAAAAAAGGCGATGTCTGAATGTCTGTATCGGGATAGCCTGCTCCTTTAAGGACAGATCAAACATAAAATACAGTCAGCTTGAGATCTAAATATCTCGAAGGTAAGCACTCACAATAATGTTAGTATTCACAGACCTCTAAGTTACTTACTCAATGGGAAAAGTTGTGTTTCCCCTCGGACACGATCTAGTGGATGTCGGGGTGAGATGGTCTATATTGCGTTCATGGAGGAAAATGAGGACTCGCAGGTGTAAGGCGACCCAAGCATTGTTGGCACATAAAATGCAAGGTTCTTTATTGTGCTGTATTCCTCTGAGCATGACGCTCAAAACTCAGCACTCCTGAGCGCATCCTTGATTTGGCTCGATGTCTGGAATTCAATCAGCTCAGTTTGAATTGCGGCCTCATCCAGCGAGGGTATCGTTTTTCTTAGCAAGAGAGTATAATTCTCCACCTGGACGCCGCGCGTTTTTCCACCATGTCCATGACTGTTTTTCCTCTTCCTTGTAACTGCAGATTTAACCCGTTTTAAGTGACAGAATATGTCAGCCCATAAAGCTGTGTGGTGTAGCTTGCAGTTAACGCTTCGATGTTTCTGCGTCGGGCCTCTGTCTGGGGCGGGAAGGCCACGTTGAAAGTTCCATGCGTAGATTCATAATGACATCTGAGGTTTGAATTCTTTGCAAACAGCGACATTTTCATTGCAAATAAGACACGCTGGCTTGGCTTTGGGGAAAGATGAGATGAAGTGTACGTTCTTCCCTGAACCTAGGAACGTAATCAGATCGAAATCATTGTTAGTCACTGAATTTATTATGTACTATCAGATGTGTCAAAAATGTTGTTCAATTTGTAATGTAGGCCAATATATATGCTAATATTATATGCTAATTATGTTCTGTCCCACCTACTATTAGCTCAGAAAAAAATTTGTCAAACCTATTTGACAATCCCTGGTCTAAAGGGTGTGGTGAACTAGCATCAAAGTTGGCCTTAATCACTGATACATGGTCAGATATTATGCCATCCCCAATGACTAAAGCCAGGATTGAAAGGTACGATAATCTGAGTTTAGATCTGTGGTTAAGCACAACTTGTACCTCAAATCTGCTGTATAGAACAAGTTGACAGATTCAAGTGCGGTCTGCCTCAGGCTGTTCATTTTAGGGACCCAGCTAGCGCTCAATGGGGGGTGGAAACCACATGACAGGACACTTTAGCATTTTCATTTCCCTGCCGTGAAAAGTAATAGACCGCTCCCCCCCCTGTTGCTCATGGGTAACAAAGTGAAAGACATCTCCCCCGAAAATTCAAGGCAGCGACGGCTTCGCACGCGACGGCATCAGCTATTAACAACATATCCTGTCAACGCCGAATATCTCCGGATACCCAGAATTCCCTGGGCGATGGCAGGCAGCGGGCGAGAGCTATTAAGCCCTGCCAGGGATAGAAAAACACCCTCCGCGCCTCGTGAAATTTCCATCGCTCGTTCCGGCTACACACACATGCAGGCACACACACACAGGAGCGTGCACACACAAACACGCATGCACAGAGAAACACTCTCTTGCAACACACACACAGGCATGCACTCACACACACACACTTCATCTCCCCGACCCCGACTGTCTCATCCCTCTTTCAATGTAGTTCTGATAGCAGTTTATGAAGTAGGAGACCACTAACTTAGCCAAGCCTGTAAAGGGTTTTAATTCTGACTGGTCGGGAGATTCCTTTCTTTTCTGGCTTTGTGTTGTCTTCTCTGTCATCAGTTTCCCACTCTGCTGCGCTCTCCAAAGCCAACCATAGGCAAACCTATGAAATAGGTGCATTAGTTAGGCTGATGTACTGTACATCAGTGTTCAGTAGGCTCCCCCCAATAACAGCAACCTCTCCCATCTTCTACAGTAGTGTTTCCTAAACCTTTCATCGAGTACCCCCAGTTCCACTTATTTGATCTATTCCAGTACCACACCTGATTCAGCTGGTGTGGTAATTAGTTTAGTCCGCTGTGCTAGAAGATAAAAACATATCATACACCATCATATGTCCGTATGCAGCTTGGCTATATCTATATAGTCAATATGGTGTTCTCTGATAAAATACATTTAGCGATTGCAGTTATTTATTTGGTAACTATAAATATTTGTTCGTTAGTTAGCCCGTGTTACTTTGTTTTGGGCCCCGTTGAGTGTATCTAGCTGGTTAGATGCTGTATGTCCTCTTACCTCTAATAATAGGTTTATAATCTATATTCTGTTTGACACTCGAGTTAATAGCAGTTGGGATATGTGGACGGTAACACAGGGTCATGTTCAATAGGGCACAGCGTGGCAAAATGTTTTGCAATGGGAAAACAAGCATTTGTTATTGGAAATGATCAGATGGTACCTCCCCGTTTCACTCTTATTTGTTCCGTTTGGTGCTGAAAGAACATGACCCTGGTGTCTATCTCTCTTGTCATAATGTCCTGGCTTTGTCTCAGCTCTATTGGCTTTTGTAAGGGCTGCGTTCAGAAGGGCACAACGTTCAGATGAGAATAGATTGTGTAGAACACAACATTGGGGAACGTTCTGCTAGAAATCGATGGTGTAGAATAGACCTCTGACAGCACTCCATATTAACCGTATACCTTCTATGTGTCATTGAATTATCCCTTTTTCCTTCCCTAAATGTTCTTCTCCCCCTCTTTCAGAAGTCTGTCTCATTAATTTGGATATGTATTCAAACTACTGAACCCACCATTCAAATGTCTCTCTTGCTGCATATTGATGAGGACCCTGCATCTAGACATGCACACCAAAAGTAACGTTAATGTGCGTTTCTTTTCTCCTCACAGGGAGTGAGTCTCACTCGTCAGATTCAGGTAATTGCAGTTCAATGTGGTGTGTCTTATCTTGACACGATGCTCACATCCAATTTATCTTGCACTCTAAGCAGTGAAAAGGGATACATCATGGGTTGGCGTCAAGGGGTCTAGTTGTCACGTATAATTGTATTATGAGATGTGTGACTGTGACCTGTAATTGTGTGTGTGTGTGTGTTCCAGATGCTTGGAGGTCACGCAGCACCGATGGCCTAAGGAACGGCGACGACATCACTTCCTCCTTGGCCGCCAAGGGCTTCCGCAGCGTCAGGCCCAACCTGCAAGACAAGAGGTCCCCCACACAGGTGAATACACACACTGTGCATTGTTGAATTCCTATACAGCATTTTAACGTGTTTCATCGGTTTAACCAGAGTGTTCACACCACACTGAGTTCAGTGGCAAAGCTATCATTGTTGAATCTGTAGTATTAAAGCAGTGTGAATCGTTCTTTATCAGGAAGTTTATAATGTGAATAAATCTTGCAGTGTTATTCCTTCATTCCTTCACCACCAGTGCCTCCAGAGAATTTCCCCTGTCAAGTTTTTCTGTTGATTCAAGTTGATATGTTTATGTTGTTTTCCAGCGGCTATGAAGAGACTAATCAAAGATTCCTTTCCTCCCCCAGAGGGGTGGGTGGGTGTGTGTGTGTGTGTGTGTGTGTGTGTGTGTGTGTGTGTGTGTGTGTGTGTGTGTATGTGTGTGTGTGTGTGTGTCATTTGGGGATAATAAACGCAGTAAGGAAGCAGTCTGCTCCACACATCTCTTCAATCTTCTAAAACGATCTCTGTTTGATTCCAGGCCACATTTTTATGACGTCGGCTTTTAAAGTGGCAAATAAATCGCACCACAACCTCATAAAATGTTTACAACGTAGAGAAGAAAAAAAACGTGAATATATTGCAGTCAAGGGTGTATTGGTCTTGTATTATACTTGGGACGGGATTTTGTCCGTCTCATATCTTTATTTCAATCATTCCATTGATAAACATTATTTGTTGCTGTTTTCCTTCTCTGATTCTCATTGGCTGCACAGGCTGTCTATCAGGTCCCCCTCCCGCCCCCTAGGAGAGAGAGTTACCCC